>NC_143143.1:18957500-19582500 GCF_059928025.1 Delphinapterus leucas
ACAACCTGGAAGAAATGGACAAATTCTTAGAAAGGTATAACCTCCCAAGACTGAACCAGGAAGAAATAGAAAATATGAACAGACCAATCACAAGTAATGAAATTGAAACTGTGACTAAAAATCTTCCAACAAACAAAAGTCCAGGACCAGATGGCTTCACAGGTGAATTCTATCAAACATTTAGAGAAGAGCTAACACCCATCCTTCTCAAACTCTTCCAAAACATTGCAGAGGAAGGAACACTCCCAAACTCATTCTATGAGGTCACCATCACCCTGATACCAAAACCAGACAAAGATGTCACAAAAAAAGAAAATTACAGACGAATATTACTGATGAATATAGATGCAAAAATCCTCAACAAAATACTAGCAAACAGAATACAACAACACATTAAAAGGATCATGCACCATGATTTATGTGGGATTTATCCCAGGGATGCAAGGATTCTTCAATATATGCAAATCAATCAATGTGATACACCATATGAACAAACTGAAGAATAAAAACCATATGATCATCTCATTAGATTCAGAAAAAGGATGTGACAAAATTCAACACCCATTTATGATAAAAACTCTCCAGAAAGTGGGCATAGAGGGAACTTACCCCAACATAATAAAGGCCATATACAACAAACCCACAGCAAACATCATTCTCAATGGTGAAAACCTGCACGAATTTCCTCTAAAATCAGGAAAAAGACAAGGATGTCCACGCTTGCCACTATTATTCAACATAGTTTTGGAAGTGCTAGCCACAGCAATCAGAGAAGAAAAAGAAGTAAAAGGGATACAAACTGGAAAAGAAGAAGTAAAACTGTCACTGTTTGCGGACGACACGATACTATACACAGAGAATCCTAAAGATGCCACCAGAACACTACTAGAGCTAATCAATAAATTTGGTAAAGTAGCAGGATACAGAGCTGGAGGAATCAGACTCTCTGAAATCAGAGAGTAATTAAGATAATATGGTACTGGCACAAAAACAGAAATATAGATCAATGCAACAGGATTGAAAGCCCAGAGGTAAACCCACGCACCTACGGTCAACTAATCTACGACAAAGGAGGCAATGATATACAATGGAGAAAAGACAGTCTCTTCAATAATTGGTGCTGGGAAAACTGGACAGCTACATGTAAAAGAATGAAATTAGAACACTCCCTGACACCATACACAAAAATAAACTCAAAATGGATTAAAGACCTAAATGTAAGACTGGACACTATAAAACTCTTGGAGGAAAACATAGGAAGAACTCTCTTTGACATAAATCACAGCAAGATCTTTTTTGACCCACCTCCAAGAGTAATGGAAATAAAAACAAAAATAAACGAATGGTACCTAATGAAACTTAAAAGCTTTTGCACAGCAAAGGAAATTTTAAACAAGACGAAAAGACAACCCTCAGAATGGAAGAAAATATTTGCAAACGAATCAACAAAGGATTAATCTCCAAAATATATAAACAGCCCATGCAACTCAATATTAAAAAAAACAAACAACCCAATCCAAAAGTGGGCAAGAAACCTAAATAGACATTTCTCCAAAGAGACATACAGATGGCCAGGAAGCACATGAAAAGCCACTCAACATCACTAATCATTAGAGAAATGCAAATTAAAACTACAATGAGGTATCACCTCACAGGTTAGAATGGGCATCATCAGAAAATCTACAAGCAATAAATTCTGGTGAGGGTGTTAAGAAAAGGGAACCCTCTTGCACTGTTGGTGCAATGTAAATTGATACAGCCACTATGAAGAACAGTATGGAGGTTCCTTAAAAAGCTAAAAATAGAATTACCATATGACCCAGCAATCCCACTACTGGGTATCTACCCTGAGAAAACCATAATTCAAAAAGAGTCATGTACCACAAGGTTCATTGCAGCACTATTTACAATAGCCAGGACTGGAAACAACCTAAGTGTCCATTGACAGATGAATGGATAAAGATGTGGTACATATACACAATGGAATATTACTCAGCCATAAAAAGAAATGAAATTGAGTTTCGTAGTGAGGTGGATGGACCTAGAGTCTGTCAGACAGAGTGAAGTAAGTCAGAAAGAGAAAAACAAATACCGTACACTAACACATATATATGGAATCTGAAAAAAAAAAGGTTCTGGCAAACCTAGGGTCAGGACAGGAATAAAGACGCAGATATAGAGAATGGACTTCAGGACACGGGTAGTGGGAAGGGTAAGTTGAGATGAAGTGAGAGAGTGGCATGGACATATATATTCTACCAAATGTAAAACAGACAGCTAGCGGGAAGCAGCCACATAGCACAGGGAGATCAGCTCAGTGTTTTGTGACCACCTAGAGGGGTGGCATAGGGAGAGTGGGAGGGAGATGCAAGAGGGAGGAGATATGGGGATATATATATATATGTATAGCTGATTCACTTTGTTATACAGCAGAAACTAACACAACATTGTAAAGCAATTATACTCCAATACAGATGTTAAAAAAAAAAAAGGAGAAATACAATACATAGCAGAGTTTGGGGTCAATAGCTCCACCACCTGCAGGCTATGCAATCTATCTGGGCTTCACTTATCTCAGCTGTAAAGTATGGATAATAACACTTAATTTTAAAGGTTTTAAAGAGATCTGACATGTTATATATATCAAGTTCCTGACACTCAGACACTCTTATTACACTCAAGAAAAATAGTAGTAGCTGCCATCGCCACCAGTGCCACTATTACCGTGGTTATTATGATTCATCTTGTATTTCTATTAATCACAGGAACTTTCTCTGGAATCGTGTCCCTGTGTATCAATATCTGTTGGGAGAGGAGTCAACTTATTCATTCATTAAACAAATATTTCTGAAAAACAAATAAAAAGAATTACCATATGACCCAGCAATCCCACTACTGGGCATATACCTAGAGAAAACTATAATTCTAAAAGACACATGCACCCCCAATGTTCATTGCAGCACTATTTATAATAGCCAGGTGATGAAAGCAACCTAAATGCTCATCAACAGACAAATGGATAAAGAAGATGTGGTACATATATACAATGGAATATTACTCAGCCATAAAAAGGAACGATATTGGGTCATTTGTAGAGATGTGGATGGACCTAGAGACTGTCATACAGAGTGAAGTAAGTCAGAAAGAGAAAAACAAATATTGTATATTAACACATATATGTGGAATCTAGAAAAATTGTACAGATGAACCAGTTTGCAAGGTAGAAATAGACACAGATGTAGAGAAAAAATGTATGGACACCAAGGGGGGACAGTGGGGGGTGGGGGGGTGGGGGTGATGAAAAAGATAAAATAAAATAAAGTGTTTAGCCCAGGTTAGCACAGTTTAACCACGCACATTGTAGACACTCAATCTGCTGTTCCCAATGTGCCTGAATATCCTGTTCCTCCTGTCTCCCTCCTTCCTCTACTCTCCTTCTTTCTTCCTTCTTCCAGGGAAGTTCTGCTGAAGGCTACTTGCAAATACATCCCAAAAGGCAGGCCAGGAGCAGATCATGCAGCTGAGAGACCATGGCTGAGGGTTTTACTTCAAGATGTTGGGGAGCCATGGATGGTCATTAAATAACAAGAAGGTCTGCAACAATTTTGAGTGGAGGGGAGAAAAGATCAGAATCTTTGAAAGCAGTCAAGAAGCTCTACAGGTGAGGAATGATGAGAACTTAACTAAGGTGGTAAAGGTGGGCAAGGAGCGGAAAAATCAAATTAGGGAAATGAGGCAGAATCAATAAAGCTCGGCAACAGATTCGATATGAGGTTAAGAGAGAGAGGAGTGAAGAATGAAGATGAAGTTCAACCTCAGACGACTAGAAGACTGTGATGCCCTTAACAGAAGTCTGCCAGGAAAAGGGATAGGTTGGATGGACAAAGATATATATCTGGTCTAGGACAGGAATGAGGCACATGCAAGCCTAAATGTCTAACAGACAGCTAGAAGATTGACAGAGATTCCATGAGGGTCAACCGTGTCCGTCTTGTTATATGCCCAGTGCCTAAGGCAGAGCCTGTGTAGTATAGACGATCAATAAACACTTTCTGAATGAATGAATGAATGCTGGGCCAGAATTCAGGCAAGAACTTGAGCCTGGAAATGAGTGTTTTGGAATCTCCTTATATAGATCCATTAGCTGAAAACATACAATTTAATGGAGCAGCCCAAGTATAGAGTGATAGGCAGAGAGGAAAGGCGGTCCAAGGAGGGATCTTCATGGGGAAGATGCCGACAAGTGTCAGTAGGTCTTTACCAGGGTTGATAAGTGAGGAAAGAAGAGTCAGCAAGGTGAACGTACACCAGAGAGATCTATCAGAAAGTGGGTCTTCTATTCTGAGGTTGAGAACCATTACATCAGCATTCCCAGAAGCTACAGCTTGGAATCCTAGAAGGATGAGGGCCCCGCTGGCACCTGAACAAGAAAAGAGTTGCAGAAAAAGCAACAGAGCAAAAACCTCCCCAGCTCGTTAAATCCTGCTTGAGGCAAAAGAAATTCCAGCAGATTCCAGGAAACTGTCAAGAGGAGGAATTGCCCTCACCAAGACAGCGCGACAACCATATCCCAATAGGGCCAAGATGCCTTGTCAGGGTGTCACCGAGCAGGACCCTCAGCGGCCAAAGAAGCCAGTCTGCCAGTTGAGTGTTGATACCCCATTGTTTCACTTTGTCTCTCCCAGCAATTCCAAAGATTCACCCATTTCCCTTGGGTCTGAGCTGCTTGCAACAAAGGGAAAGTATTTTCCCACTCAGCAACTATGATCCTTGCTGGTCTTGCTCGGTCTTTCTTGACTGATTTGGCTCATAATTTAGTCATCTCCTTGCTGTCTTTCCTGGGTAACCCCCAAGTCACTGCCGTTGAGGAAGAAGGGACATTGCCCTGAAGTGGCAGGGCTTGAAATTGATCTTCAAAGAAAAATAATGTTATTTCTTTTTAATTGTTATAGATGCTTTCATGGTTTTTTAGAAGGGAGGAAATATCTTTTCTGGTTCTATTGGAAGAGGGGGAGAGAGATCTAAAATATTAAATTCCAAAGACTTTCTTGACCTTCACACCTGACACAATCCCTGTTCCAGGTCCCAGCGTGAGGACTCAGTAAATGTTTGGTCAAGTAAATTCATGCAATCAGAGGGCATTCCCTCACAGGCAACACTTATTGTGGGTCAAAAACTATTCTTCCAGCTGTGTGCTCTGTCTCCTGGAACCAAGTCACTGTTTTCTCCAAGCCAAACAAGGTCACTGTTGACATTCTTCCTACTTCTGCATTTAGTCGCTCACCAAGCTGTTGGATTTTACTCCACAAATCCCTTTCAGATTAGCCCTCACCCCTATATCCCTACTGTCACAGCCTACCTTTAGGGTTTATTATCTGGAGCTAGAAAGCATCATTACAATAATTGTCTCTCTCCTGGTTCTAGCCAGGAGGAATTTGTTCTAGTAACTATACCCTATATATATGCTAGTTATCTTTGTCAAATAAAATTATATCATTATTCTCTTATATAAAAAAACTCCTGGGGACTTCCCTGGTGGTCCAGTGGTTGAGAATCTGCCTTCCAATGCAGGGGATGCAGGTTCGATCCCTGGTCAGGGAACTGAGATCCCACATGCCGCAGGGCAACTAAGCCCACGTACTGCAACTACTGAGCCCACGTGCCACAACTAGAGAGAAGCCCATGTGCTGAAACGAAAGATCCCATGTGCCGCAACTAAGATCTGATGCAGCCAAAATTAAAATAAATAAATAAATATTCTTTAAAAAACCTCCTGGGAATCAATTTTTTCCAGAATAAACTCTATACTCCCTACCGAACTTTCCAGCCTCACCCCTAGTTGCTTCTCCCATTTCAGCCAGTGTCCCAGGTACTCTGAGCTACTCATTTTTCCTAAAATGCAACCAATTCTAAGATGCGGGTGTACCTTTCCTTTCCTTTCCCCAGAAGTCCTTTTCCCCTTTTGATTGCAGAGCAATTTATCTTCTATAATCCCCTTGCCAGTCCTTCATGGTCTCAAACTTAGTCCCACTCACCCTACCCTACTCTGCTTGTATCCTAAGTGTTGAGGCAAGAGATCCATCATCCTCTGTCCTTTGAGGGGGACAAAGGACATCCCTTGTCTCCTGCGAGAGAGGACATAGTCCTCCAAGATAGAGTTTTATCTCCACTATTTATTTCCTGAAATGTCCCCAGAGTGGGAAGGACAAATAGCATCATGTCCATTTGATATGTGGAAGGAGACAGTCTCAGGCAGGAGTTGTCACAGCAAGACAAGATGTGGAAAGTAGCACAGAATCATTATCTGGCTCTGTATCTTCTTGGCCCACTCACTGAGCAGCTCCACAAGGTACCATGTAGTACCTGAGAGCTCTTCTCACCCAGAATTCCAAGAAAAAAAATCCCAGCTCTCAGCAGGAGTCCAGGATGACCTGCTCTGTCCTGCCAGCCAGCAGGGCCAGTGATTCCTTCTAGAAAACTGTACTGTGTGGTGTAGATGTTTTCCTAAAAGAAATGAAGCAGTCTCTAGGAGAAATGAAGCTCAAAATTAAGTGCCCACAACCACACAACTTGATATTTATTATTGGGAAAAAACCAATATATGAACATGGAAAAATAAGCAAGCAATACAGAAAGATATACCATGAAAAGGACATCTATCTCTCAACACTTGTGCCCCATGCTCTCTCCCCAGCAGTTGTTTACCTCCTAAAACTATGCCACCTTATATAATGAGTGCACATTTTTGAAATGAATGGAAACACAGTAAAAATACGAATCGACACCTTGCTCTTTTCACTTAAAATATACTTTAGAGATCATTCTATATGAGCCATAGACAGCTAAGTCCTTTCATAGCTGCACAGTATTCAACTGTGTGGATGTGCCCCCAGTAGTTCAGCTTCCCTATTGCTAGGCCCTTAGATTGTTTCCAGGCTCTAGTTATCAAAAGGGTTGCTGCAAATAGGTCATACATATGTCATCGTGCACATATGCCAATATCTGTGACATAAATTCACAAAACGGAAGGCGATGGGCCAAAAGATATGAAAGTACAAACAAAAAAAATGAAGGTCCTTCTGTGGATGATGGGTCCCTGGAGTTCTGAGTCATTCTACATGGCTCTGTTGGCCATCAGTGGGGAGCAGCTGACTTCAAACAGAGTGTCTGGCATGACACGGCCCTGCACTGCACACAGTAAAACCGCTCTGGGGTGAAAGAACTTGGGGTGCTTTGGTGTTTTCAAATTCATTGTCCATATATAAACCCTTAGCATGGCATTCAAGGCCTTTCATGATCTGGTACATCATATAATGAAGTGATTTAGGTCTTATCTACAAGCCACACTCCTGCTTAAAAACTTGAAATCAGAATATAAGAGGTGCCAAGACGAACTCAGAGTGTGGTTAACTTTCCCCAAGGCATATGTAGACCTGGCCCCATGTTACATCTTCCTAGTCTGATCCCAAGTCATTAACCAACCCTCATGCATATCCCATAATAGTCATTAGTCACATCCAAAGAGGCAGAAAAAAGACTTTTAGTAATTTAAGACCTAGGACACACCCAATTAGGAATAAAGATGTAGATTTGGAGTTTCACACTCATATACCTACATAGCCCCACCACCACACACATACACAGACACACACCTTGTGTTATGACTAAGCCGAGTGGAGAGCTCAGGCCCCGTCCAAATGCAGCCACCACTATTCAGTTCAGTTCTACTTCTGCTCCTTTGTGAGACAGCCAGCCTGCTATCACAAGAATTTACATGCTTCCAAGACAAATTAGAAATACAGATTTGTATGTAAAACTTCCAAATTGTATAGAATTTGAAAATAATATTTTAAAAAGTTAATCCTAGGCCAGGTGAAAAAAAAAGCATATAGTCAGATTAGGTCCATAAGCCCTCAGATCTCTCTGCTCTCTTTCCCCTTCTCCAAACAAGTTCTCCCAGTACTCAGCATCCATGCTTCCAACCTAAGTAATAGAAATCCACAAAGGTCTCCAACTTACAGCTGAAACAGAGGCTGGAAAGCAAGCTCACTTTTGTTGAAAGGAATATTCTGAAGGACTCTCTGAGCCTGTGCTCCAGCTGTTGGAATGAAGCTCACATATTAAGCATTCTGAGGACCTCACAAGACAAGTTATAATTAAGAGCTAAATTATATATGACCAGCTGGTGAACTGAGTGTGTTGGGCCATAAAACAATGATCAGTCAGATCAACTTAAGAAAGCGACATTGCTTCATTACCAACCCTAAAGCTGCTTTGTTATCCGAGGCTTCTTGACCATTTCCCACTCCCCAGGTGGTGTTCTTTCCTCGATCCTTTGAAATGAGTTGTGTGCTCCTTCCTAAAGTGCCTCAGAGGAAGAGCAGAAAATCCGGGGGCTCCTCACACCCATCCTTTCCATTCCCCCTTTGAGTGGGATGTGCAAATTTGCTCCTCCTTGGAACAGCCTCTTGTACATATGGCATGTTCTTGGAGGAGATGTGCCTGCATCTTTAGGAACTCACTTGGGGCAGGGCTGGCACTAGCCTACGGCCTTCCCTTTCAGAACCAGAACAGCGGGGAAATGGGTCTTCAGGTTACCAGTCAACAGCACCCCAAATCTGGCTACCACTGTGTGTGTACAGGAAAACAAGGATGGATTTAGATGCATTTGACCCTGATTTTTCTGTTACTATGTTGAAATGTGAAACACTGGGAGAGATTTGAAATTTTCCATGTTATATATAAACGTTGCTGGGAAATTAAAAGTATCTCTCTACATATTCCACTCTATTGGCTGCCCAGCACCCCTTCAATGGTCTCTTGATAATATCACCCGGATTTCCCTTTGGAAAATTATCTCTTCCTCGCTGGCTTTGGGCTTCAGGACTATTTTCCCAGATGCTTTTTTTTATCTTACCCTAGTCATAGCATGAAAACATTCTGTCATTCGTTCAGTGGTTCATTTCACAAATACTGAGCATCTACTTTGTTTCAAGTACTGTCCTTGGTGCTGAAAACATAGATTGATAATTAATAGTCTTCTCACTTCTGACTTTATGGAGCTTACCTTTGGCCTAAGCGGGGCTAACTGTCAAGCTCCTTCAATGGAATTAGGATTGTAAACAGAATGACACAATAACTAAAAATGATTGGACTCATCTATTCCAGCTTTGGCACCCTTGTGAGATGTGGGAGGAATTTCTGATTCTCGGACCCAAGAATTACTTACATCTCTATCCACAGGAACTACTGGGTGCTTACTTATATCTATATCCCTTTTCCCAGCCTTGCCATCAATGTCATGAGTACTCAACATACTTCCAATAAAATCCTCTTTTGTTTTTATTTACTGGTGTCAATTTTTACTACTTATAAACCAAGAACCTCCACTAATGTTGGAGCTGCTTCTCAGCCTATCTGGTCACTAAGCTGGCTTGGGTATCTCAGCTTACCAAAACTTGGAGTGTTTTTTTAAAAAAAATCAGTTTGATAAAAACAATAAAACAATTAGTTGAAAATAACTGAATCCACAGTGTAGAAAACATTACATGCAATTTGACACTACCCTTCTCTCTCTCTTCCTCTCTCTCTCTCTCTCGCTCGCTCTCTCATAGCTCTTCTCTCTTCATCCCCCAAAGAAATCAAGACTATCTAAAGCACAATTTTTTTTGGCCAAGCCAGGCAGAATGCAGGATCCCAGTTCCCAGACCAGGGATCGAACCCATGCCCCCTGTAGTGGAAGTGCACGGTCCCAACCACTGGACCACCAGGGAAGTCCCTAATGCACAATTTTAATAATAACCATTGGTGTCTTCTCACTAGGATATTGTTACTGTCTTTAGGCAGTGGTAGCTAGGAATATGTATGCCCTAGTTCTTGCCTATCTTGGTTTCTTCCATATTTTAACTCACCCACTTCTCCATCCCTCAGTGACTGGCATAGCTCACTGTTTGGAGCATGCTTTAGTAAAGGTTTTGTATCAGTGCAAATATCCTAATGGCTTGTCTTTCAGACTCTCTGTATAGTGTAGTTTCAAGTGAGTCTTGAAGGGAATGTGAGTCTCTGAGATGTGCCGCAAATGCATCCTATCCCTTTCTAAGCTGAATTGCACATGGCAGCAGAAAACATAAATCATTTTGGTTATTTTCAGAGTCTAAGCAGATAATGTAAACAAATAAATATAGAAAGACATAAGGCAATATAAGGTTGTGGAAGCCTATGAATCAGAGAGCATGTGCCCTGCTTACAGAACCCGCCACCACCTGGCTGTTGCCATGCAGAAACGTGGGCCCAGGGTCGCCAGATCTTTCCATTTTTCAAGAGAAGTTTTGAAATCTGGACTTGTGGGTAAATCTACCAATTTTGGGATGTTGGCAATGAAATAAAAGGGAATTAATGCTTGAAAACAAAACAAGATATGTTTATGGGCAGATTTTCGCCAAGGAGCTGTCAGTTTTCAGCTCTGGATCTTCCTTCATCTCTGCAATTCATCTCATGATATATCAGCTGATTGTGCTTCTCGATACTTTTAGCTTTATGTTTTGGTTCTTCCTTATTCTCCCACCTTGTTTGGAATCGATAACCTTCTTCCAGACCACTTGCTTTATGGTGTTGCTCTAGGAATTACCCCAGGCTCTGATGCTTGGGTGCTCTTGACTTCATTCCAGGCCTGGGGATGGCTGTCCAAGCCTTCCAGCCTCCAGCCTCTGCTGTAATGCTCTCCATGACAAGGAATTTACTACCACCCATCAGATGATTCCATCATATGAAGCCATATAATGTAATGGAAAGCATGTAGATTTTAGGGTAAAACAAGTACGAGTTCATCCCAGCTTGGTTACTTGGCCTGTGCAAGCCACAGTTTTATCTGTTAAACAGATACTCGTTTGAGGAATTAAATGTGATGACATTGGCCAGCATGTTGTCCCTTTCACATAGGAAGTAAGGGGGTCATAGTGGTGGTTTCCATTCCTTCTATTATTTCTTCTCCATTCATCTTGGGAATGCCCTCCTGAGTCCATACCAAATCTCACTTTCACATTGTAGTCTTTCAAAATTAAGAAACCATGTTCATATCTCCCCAGGTGTTCTCTTTTCCAGACTCAGTGGAACCGGTCAAGTGTAGAGGGACCCCCATATGGACATTAACCCCAGTCATTCCTGGGATTCAAGCAAGACGAGGATGTGTGTTTGCAGCTGTGGTAGAGAGGGACTTCTGGAAGCCTGTCTGGGGGACTGAGGATCCATCTGGGAAAGGGATCGTCTTAAGAAGAGGGTCTTGGGGAAAGGGTTTCATTCAGTTACAATGCTCCAATCTGAGAGTGGGAAGTGGTAATAGGGAAAAGGTCTTTCTCAGCACAGCATGCGAGATTTGTGCTCTAACACAGCACCTGTGGACACATGCCTGGCTGACTAAGGAGAAGGCAATGCAAAAAGAAATGAGTAAAAGAAGAACAAAAGGAAAAGAGCTGTTTTGACTGTAAAACATTGGGACCCAGGGCAGGATCGCTTGGAAGCTCATGAGACTGGACCGTGAAGGTGAGAGTTCTCCCATCAACACAGGCTTTGCTCCGCATCACCATCATCCCCAGCAGACAAACCCCTGTCAGGATTAAAGGGATACCGGCTCTGCAATGCTTTACACATTAAGCCTGCAATAATTGCTATTATTCGGTGTGATGGTGTGTGGCTTATAGCATCTGTGACTTGACAATCAAGTAATGAACTACTGATGAGGGAAATGAACCTGACGACAGCTGAGGCTGGAGACCATTAACATATAAGCCATTTCCTGCTGATGTTATCACCTGGGATTCTTTGATAATAGCTAATAATTATAACCACATTTATTGAGATGTTACTCTGTGCAGGGAGTGCTTTATACGGATTATTCCATGTAAGCCTCACAACTCTATGAGAAAATTGTTATTACTGTTCTGACTTACAGATGAGGAATCTGGGCAGATGAAAACAACACAGTTCCACAAAGTGTTGGGAAATGGGGGCTCAGGCATACGCATCAGTAGAGAGTTTAAGAGACACAAGCAGAGAAGTGACAGGGTGTAATAGGGAAGAACAAATCTGACTGCATATTAGATCTGTTTCTTTTACTTTAACCTTTGTGTTCTACCGCCTTTGCTTCCAGTTAAGAATGTTGCCTATATCCTGAAATACACAGGGTAGCCCATTCTCAAGGCTCTGACCTTTAAGAGTATAACACTTCCATTCATATAGAGATAAAAAGTTGCTGAACAGAGAATAACATTTGACTCATTGGAGGTTTACAGGAACATTGTGACCTGACCTATGTGGACAGCTGCAAGAACAAAGGATTCCGACACCAAGAAGTTTGCAACAACTAACCACGACCCCTCCCCCTTTTAGTGTAAAAGAAGCCTGAATTCTGACTGGGGTAAGAGGGTTCTCTAGGACATTAGTCTGCCATCTTCTCGGTCTCCTGGCTTTCCAAATAAAGTCATTATTCCTCGCCCCAACAACTCGTCTCCCGATTTATTGGCCTGTCATGCAGCAAGCAGAACGAGTTTGGACTCAGTAACAAGAGCACACATGATCCCCTGAGCTATGATTGTCCTCAAGGAGGGATGACGCTCAGACTGGGCAGAGATAGGCTGGAAGCACCATGGGTGAGGATTCCACAGAGATGGATGCTACTCCTCTACTTGACCATGGTAATAGGGAAAGGGCAGCGTCCGTGCCTTCCAGACATTTAGGTGCAAGGGGGATGAGCTGGGGATCTTGTTAAAAATGCAGATTCTGATTCAGTAGGTCTGGCGCGAGGCCCAAGATTCTGCAAGTCTTAAAATCCCTAAGGGGATGCCAATGCTGTGGGTCCAGAGATCACATTATGTGTAGCAAGGATCTAGGCAACTATATAACAATGGAGCTTGTGGTTAAAGAACTGACCTTGTGGGGAAAGAGCAGCCCAGCTCTGGTCTCAACTTACTCTGCCACTGAGCAAATTCAAAGCTGCTGAACCAACTCACTGCTACAGTAGCAGAGAAGAGAGTAGTAAGGAGATGAGACCCCACAGCCATCCACATGGGTCTCTTCTTAGTTCTCCAAATGAAACTAAAATGCCTTGCTTTTCACAATTAAAAAAATTGCACATTCAATGTAGCAAAACCACAAAACTAATAAAGTTAATTTTTTAACATCAATTTAATGCGATGGTAATATGTTTAATATTGTGGTAAATCAGCACCCATTAAGTGAACGGGATATAAATTACTATAGCCACGTTTCTTTTCCTTTTAGCAATGTCCCTCCGATTTTTAGTGTGAACTAACTGCAAAACTTAGTTTTGTACAGCTCACAACGATGTTATGTGGCCTTCGCTTGATACAAAAGCATCCTTTATCTATTATGCTCACCTCTCTTATTTTTGCATTAGCCTGTGACAATGAAAGTCATACATTATTGCTTTCATGATGACAAATCAAAATTTTCATTTAATAATTACATTAGAAGCTGAAGTCTTCTTTCATCAAAGTATCTTTCGATTGCAAAAAGGAATCTTTGTTTTTATTCCTGCCAAAATACTTCTAAGTGAATACAAGAACCGGAAGATGCAAAATTGTGCATCTTTTTTAATTTTTAAAATTCATTTTTAAAAACTATTTTTTTCTTGCATCAAAACAGTGTATTTTTATTTCCTACTTCCTCATGTGAGAATATAGATAAAATATCAGTTCTGTTTCCATCGCTACTTCCCAAACTTCTTCTGAATTGTTACTTTTATAATATCACATTTACAATACTTACATTTGGTTCTAGAATGGTAATTAGTCCTCTGAGCTTTATCAGTAGGTTGATTCTGAAAATGAAAATCAATAGTTATTTCATTATTATGACTGTTTAAACGTGGTTCACCACACAACTGTTTCTCTCTACAGTTAAATGTTCTTTCTCGTATGACTTTTTGCCTGGAGTTCAATTTTTTTGGAACTAATTACTTTTGGCATATTGTAAATTTTGTTCAACCTCTCCTATAAATTTAGTATCCTATCAAGTTCT
This sequence comes from Delphinapterus leucas, assembly GCF_059928025.1. NCBI lineage: Eukaryota > Metazoa > Chordata > Mammalia > Artiodactyla > Monodontidae > Delphinapterus > Delphinapterus leucas. The sequence goes on from NC_143143.1 coordinate 18,971,535, forward strand.
CCTGTTTCCCTGGAGATAATGTCTGATTATGTCTTTATTCTACCATACTATTTATTGATACTTAGCTATGTATTAAAACTTTTTTTGTTAACATCTTTATTGGAGTATAATTGCTTTACAATGGTGTGTTAGTTTCTGCTTTATAACACAGTGAATCAGTTATATATATACATATATCCCCATATCTCTTCCCTCTTGCATCTCCCTCCCTCCCTTATCCCACCCTTCTTAGGTGGTCACAAAGCACCGAGCTGATCTCCCTGTGCTATGCAGCTGCTTCCCACTAGCTATTTTACATTTGGTAGTGTATATATGTCCATGCCACTCTCTCACTTTGTACCAGCTTACCCTTCCACCTCCCCACATCCTCAACTCCATTCTCTAGTAGGTCTGCATCTTTATTCCCGTCTTGCCTCTAGGTTCCTCATGACCTTTTTTTTTTAAGATTCCATATATATGTGTTAGCATACAGTATTTGTTTTTCTCTTTCTGATTTACTTCACTCTGTATGACAGACTCTAGGTCCATCCACCTCACTACAAATAACTCAATTTCGTTTCTTTTAATGGCTGAGTAATATTCCATTGTATACATGTGCCACACCTTCTTTATCCATTCATCTGTTGATGGACACTTAGGTTGTTCCCATGTCCTAGCTATTGTAAATAAAGCTGCAACGAACATTGTGGTATATGACTCTTTTTGAATTGTGGTTTACTTAAGGTAGATGCCCAGTAATGGGATTGCTGGGTCATATGGTAGTTCTATTTTTAGTTTTTAAGGAACCTCCATACTGTTCTCTATAGTGGCTGTATCAATTTACATTCCCACCCAAAGTGCAAGAGTGTTCCCTTTTCTCCACACCCTCTCCAGCATTTATTGTTTCTAGATTTCTTGAGGATGGCCATTCTGACCAGTGTGAGATGATATCTCATTGTAATTTTGATTTGCATTTCTCTAATGATGAATGATGTTGAGCATTCTTTCATGTGTTTGTTGGCAATCTGTATATCTTCTTTGGACAGATGTCTATTTAGGTCTTCTGCCCACTGTTGGATGGGGTTGTTTGTTTTTTTGATATTGAGCTGCATGAGCTGCTTGTAAATTTTGGAGATTAATCTTTTGTCAGTTGCTTCATTTGCAAATATGTTCTCCCATTCTGAGGGTTGTCTTTTCATCTTGTTTATGGTTTCCTTTGTTGTGCAAAAGCTTTTAAGTTTCATTAGGTCCCATTTGTTTATTTTTGTTTTTATTTCCATTTCTCTAAGAGGTGGGTCAAAAAGGATCTTGCTGTGATTTATGCCATAGAGTGTTCTGCCTATGTTTTCCTCTAAGAGTTTTATAGTGTCTGCCCTTACATTTAGGTCTTTAATCCATTTTGAGTTTATTTTTGTGTATGGTGTTAGGCGGTGTTCTAAATTCATTCTTTTACATGTAGTTGTCCAGTTTTCCCAGCACCACTTACTGAAGAGGCTGTCTTTTCTCCATGGTATATTCTTGCCTCCTTTATCAAAGATAAGGTGACCATATGTGTGTGGGTTTATCTCTGGGCTCTCTATCCTGTTCCATTGATCTATATTTCTGTTTTTGTGCGAGTACCATACTGTCTTGATTACTGTAGCTTTGTAGTATAGTCTGAAGTCAGGGAGTCTGATTCCTCCAGCTCCGTTTTTCTTTCTCAAGATTGCTTTGGCTATTCAGGGTCTTTTGTGTTTCCATACAAATTGTGAAACTTTTTGTTCTAGTTTTGTAAAAAATGCCAGTGGTAGTTTGATAGGGATTTCACTGAATCTGTAGATTGCTTTGGGTAGTAGAGTCATTTTCACAATGTTGATTCTTCCAATCCAAGAACATGCTATATCTCTCCGTCTATTTGTAACATCTTTAATTACTTTCATCAGTGTCTGGTAATTTTTTAATACAGGTCTTTTGCCTCCTTAGGTAGGTTTATTCCTAGGTATTTTATTCTTTCTGATGCAATGGTAAATGGGAGTGTTTTCTTAATTTCACTTTCAGATTTTTCATCATTAGTGTATAGAAATGCAAGAGATTTCTGTGCATTAATTTTGTATCCTGCTACTTTACCAAATTCATTGATTAGCTCTAGTAGTTTTCTGGTAGCATCTTTAGGATTCTCTATGTATAGCATCATGTCATCTGCAAACAGTGACAGCTTTACTTCTTTTCCAATTTGGATGCCTTTTATTTCTTTTTCTTCTCTGATTGCTGTGGCTAAAACTTCCAAAACTACATTGAATAATAGTAGTGAGAGTGGGCAACCTTGTCTTGTTCCTGATCTTAGTGGAAATGGTTTCAGTTTTTCACCATTGAGGATGATGTTGACTGTGGGTTTGTCATATATGGCCTTTATTATGTTGAGGTAAGTTCCCTCTATGCCTACTTTCTGGAGGGTTTTTATCATAAATGGGTGTTGAATTTTGTTGAAAGCTTTCTCTGCATCTATTGAGATGATCATATTGGTTTTCTCCTTCAATTCGTTATTTTGCTGTATCACACTGATTGATTTGCATATATTGAAGAATCGTTGCATTCCTGGGATAAACCCCAATTGATCATGGTGTATGATCCTTTTAATGTGCTGTTGGATTCTGTTTGCTAGTATTTTGTTGAGGATTTTTGCATCTATGTTCATCAGTGATATTGGCCTGTAGTTTTCTTTCGTTGTGACACCTTTGTCTGGTTTTGGTACCAGGGTGATGGTGGCCTTGTAGAATGAGTTTGGGAGTGTTCCTCCCTCTGCTACATTTTGGAAGAGTTTGAGAAGGATAGGTGTTAGTTCTTCTCTAAATGTTTGATAGAATTTGCCTGTGAAGCCACCTGGTCCTGGGCTTTGGTTTGTTGGAAGGTTTTTAATCACATTTTCAATTTCAGTGCTTGTGATTGGGCTGTTTATATTTTCTATTTCTTCCTGGTTCAGTCTTGGAAGGTTGTGCTTTTCTAAGAATTTGTCCATTTCTTCCACGTTGTCCATTTTATTGGCATACAGTTGCTTGTAGTAATCTCTCATGATCCTTTGTATTTCTGCAGTGTCAGTTGTTACTTCTCCTTTTTCATTTCTAATTCTATTGATTTGAGTCTTCTCCCTTTTTTTCTTGATGAGTCTGGCTAATGGTTTATCAATTTTGTTTATCTTCTCAAAGAGTCAGCTTTTACTTTTATTGATCTTTGCTATCGTTTCCTTCATTTCTTTTTCACTTATTTCTGATCTGATCTTTATGATTTTTTTACTTCTGCTAACTTTGGGGTTCTTTTGTTCTTCTTTCTCTAATTGCTTTAGGTGTAAGGTTAGATTGTTTATTTGAGATGTTTCTTGTTTCTTGAGGTAGGATTGTATTGCTATAAGCTTCCCTCTTAGAACTGCTTTTGCTGCATCCCATAGGTTTTGGATCGTCGTGTTTTCATTGTCATTTGTTTCTAGGTATTTTTTTATTTCCTCTTTGATTTCTTCAATGATCTCTTGGTTATTAAGTAGTGTATTGTTTAGCCTCCATGTGTCTGTATTTTTTACAGATTTTTTTCCTATAATTGATGCCTAGTCTCATAGCGTTGTGGAAAAGATACTTGATATGATTTCAATTTTCTTAAATTTACCAAGGCTTGATTTGTGACCCAAGATATTATCTATCCTGGAGAATGTTCTATAAGCACTTGAGAAGAAAGTGTATTCTATTGTTTTGGATGGAATGTACTATAAATATCAATTAAGTCCATCTTGTTTAATGTATCATTTAAAGCTTGTGTTTCCTTATTTATTTTCATTTTGGATGATCTGTCCATTGGTGAAAGTTGGGTGTTAAAGTCCCCTACTATGATTGTGTTACTGTCGATTTCCCCTTTTATGGCTGTTAGTACTTGCCTTATGTATTGAGGTGCTCCTATGTTGGGTGCATAAAAATTTACAATTGTTATATCTTCTTCTTGGATTGATCCCTTGATCATTATGTAGTGTCCTTCTTTGTCTCTTGTAATAGTCTTTGTTTTAAAGTCTATTTTGTCTGATATGAGAATTGCTACTCCAGCTTTCTTTTGATTTCCATTTGCATGGAATATCTTTTTCCATCTCTTCACTTTCAGTCTGTATGTGTCCCTAGGTCTGAAGTGGGCCATGTAGTGAATCTTAAATCAAAATAGTTGTCCCTCTGAAAGTCAAAAGCTCCTAATGTTTGAAGCTGATGATGAGTAGTATGATGTTGACTTCTTGTTTTCATTTTGATTTTTTTTTCCTCATTTTTTGCTTTTAGGGTTTCCCTTTTATCATAGATGTTATGACATTTTGTGGTAATGTTCTATGTGGGTTTTTTGTTTTTGTTTCAATTCACTGGGCAGTAGGTGTACATTTTCAATCTGAACATTAAAAGTCCTTCAGTTCTGGAGAACTGTCCTCATTACTTCTTTGATACTTTCCCCTATCATTTTTCCCTTGGTCAGATGTTCAGTGCTCTTGCATTGACCCTCTGGGTTTCTTTCTCATATTTTCCATTGCTTTGTTTTCGTGTTCTTCTTCTGAGATATTTCCCAGATCTAATTTTCCAACTTTGCTATTGAATTATTTTCTCTTCTGACAAATACATATTTACTATCTAGGAGAGAATTTCTTAGTATGTGTTTATTCCATTTTCACTGTGTTCTATGCTTGTTTGAATATTTTCTCAAATCTCCCTGAGGACACACATTAGAGTTTGGAGAAGTCCCCTCCTGTTCTTTCCGTGAATCCTGTTCCCTGTTGTGTGTCTGTTCATTTTGATGTCTCTCTTCCATGTTGGAGGGTCTGTCATTTGAAGACCTTTGACTTTTCATGCTTAAGAAGAAGTCAGTTAAACCTGATGAGGGTCCTGTGGTATAGATGAACCTTGCTCATTTTGCCAATTTGCTCTAAGTGAGAGCAGTTTGGGGAAGCAAGTAAACCATAACCTGGTGAGCCCCTAAATGATAAAATGTAAAAGACATTTCTCTGGAGCCTTCCAGTTTCTGTGGAAGAAATACTCGTTTTTAAAAAAGTATTAGAGTAGAAGCTTAGCTTCCAAGAATTACGCCCTCCAGAGTGGAGTGGGTTTGACTGTTTCATATATAAACTTTTGATTAATCACATTGTTTTCTACCTCACAATTTTAATCCTACCCTTTTTTTTTTTTTTTTTTTTGCGGTACTCGGGCCTCTCACCGTTGTGGCCTCTCCTGTTGCGGAGCACAGGCTCCGGACGCACAGGCTCAGCGGCCATGGCTCACGGGCCCAGCCGCTCCACGGCACGTGGGATCTTCCCGGACCGGGGCACGAACCCGTGTCCCCTGCATCAGCAGGCAGACTCTCAACCACTGTGCCACCAGGGAAGCCCCCTACCCTCTTTTATACATGATATTTCATAGTGCTGAGACCCTTAAATACATGGAAGGGCATATTGCCTCCCTCCTTATTTGAATCTCCTTTCAGTACATACTCTGGGCTGTGGCTTCCTTATTCTGTTTCACCAGTTTTCAATTCTTCATATCTTATCCATCTTCCAGAAATTTGATAAAATCTTTCTTCTCATGGCTCTCTTTTTATCTTCTTATCATTGAATATTTAGACATCATTTTCATTCCTTTACTATCGTTTTACTGAGATACTGGTAGAGAAAGGGAACAAACTCATGTTGTCAAACAGTCAACTTCAACCAGAAGTCATTATTGTTACTTTAGCATCAGAAATGCCAATCTATTGCCAGCCTGATATGCTTACCTAGGTCTTTAAAGGTAAATGCTTCCTTTAATTGGCACCAATGATTACTTGGTGAAATTATAAACCACATGCAAAGACAGTACTTGATCATAAGGATATGTGTCAAATATGATCGTATTCCCTGTAAGTAATAGGGAAACCTCAACTCAATCTGTTTAAACAGTAAGGAAATGTATTATTTCATATATCATTAAATCAGGGGGAGGCAGAACCCACAGTGAGTAAAATCAGGACTGTTTACTTTTGAGATTTTGTTGACTGCTTTCCTCTCTATGCGGACTCACATTAGCTTCCATGCGGTGACAAAATGGCTTCCTGCACATACACAAGATGATTTCCTGCATGTATACAAGACGGCTTCCTGTGTGTACATAAGACAACTTCCTGCATGTAAAGAAGATGATTTCCTGCATGTACACAAGATGGCTTCCTGCACGTACATAACTTCCTGCATGTATACAAGATGATTTCTTTCATGTACACAAGATGACTTCCTGCACATACACAGATGATTTCCTGCATGTATACAAGATGATTTCCTACATGTGCACAGATGACTTCCTGCATCTACACAAGATGATTTCCTACATGAACACAAGATGACTTCCTGCATGTACAGAAGATGGCTTCCTGCATGTACACAGATGACTTTCTGCACGTACATAAAGTGATTTCCTGCATGTATACAAGATGAATTCCTGCATGTGCACAGATGACTTCCTGCATGTATACAGGATGATTTCCTGCCTATATACGAGATGATTTCCTGCATATATGCAAGATGACTTCCTGCATGTACATAAGATGACTTCCTGCATGTCCACAGATGACTTCCTACATGTATACAACATGACTTCATCCATATACACAGGATGATTTCCTGAATGTATACAAGATGACTTCCTGCATGTATACAGATGACTTCCTGCATGTGTACAAGATGACTTCCTGGGGATTTCCTGGTAGCACAGTGGTTAAGAATCCGCCTGCCAATGCAGGGGACACAGGTTCGAACACTGGCCCAGGAAGATCCCACATGCCGCAGAGCAACTAAGCCTGTGTGCCACAACTACTGAGCCTGCGTTCTAGAGCCTGCGAGCCACAGCTACTGAGCCTGTGTGCCACAACTACTGAAGCCCGCCCGCGTGCCTAGAGCCCATGCTCCCCAACAAGAGAAGCCACGAAAATGAGAAGCTCGCGCACCACAAGGAAGAGTAGCCCCCGCTCTCTGCAACTAGAGAAAGCCTGCGCACAGCAACGAAGACCCAACACAGCCAAAAATAAAAACAAATAAATTAATTAATTTTAAAAAAGATGACTTCCTGCATGTATATAAGATGATTTCCTGCATGTACACAAGATGGCTTCCTTCATGGTCACTAGAGACAACTAGGGAAACTAGTTTTCCATTTTTATATCCTGTGAATGAGAGGGGAGAAAAACTTCCTCCAACCACAATATAAAAAGTCATCCTGGCAATCTCAAGCCTACCCCACGCTTTTAAGTCATCAGGGAATGCTAGTTTACTTACTTAAATCTGTGTTTCTGAAACAAATAATTGCAAGGGAAATAGGATTGCAATGATTTGCATAAAGAAACCAGAATCCAACTTGAGAACATGGGCTGAGTGAGGCATGGGCATACCTGAAGAAAAGATGGGGCTTTGGAAAAGATGACTGGGAAATAGGACAAAATAGGTAAACCAACAGGGTCTACCATAGTTGGGTGATCCAGGACATGCTTTTATTTTAATTACTATTAATGCCAACATGGCAATGTACTATTTAAATATCCTCATGGAGAACTCTCAAGCACCTGACAACACATTCAGGAAATTCCTCACCTCACCACACCACACTGTTTCTCCAGATGCAGGCCTCCCCATCAATCACCCTCTCTATGCTCCCTCCCTACAGAGAGTAGGCTCCACTTAATGTGCCCTCTGAGATGAAAGTTGCCTGGAGGCTCTTAATTGCCAGTCCAAGAGGCGAGTCCCTAGCAAAGATTTTGAGTCAGCTTTATGAGGGGTAAAGCCATGATGCTGTCCCAACCCCAGTGACGTCTGAAAAAGAATGACCATTATTACTGTTTTCCAACACTGCCTTTCCTTTCTACTGCCTAACTTCGATTTACAGCCCATGCTCAGTTCTTGATCACACTGCTCTCTGCCTGCACCTCCCACATTAATACTGTGTGTGCAAGTAATTCATCTTCCAATGTATTACAAAAGTGTCAACCATGCTAGGTTCATCCAGGCAACATTAAAGTTCAATTAAAATAGAAACCTGCAGAGTAAGTGAATGTTACCTTACCTAGGCCCAAGATTAACTTCTCAGACTTTGAAGGTCCAAGTTTTGTTAGCAAAATCAGAAAAAATTATGTAGCTTGGGAAAACTGAGCAGGTCAAGTTTGACTAACTTTGCTTTTATTCATGGATTTATTCCATGCACATTCCCGAATGTCTACTCTGAGGAAGCAGCTGGATGAGGCCCTTAGGGAGACCTAGATATTCTCCACCCATAGAGCAGAGTCTTAAATAAAGTTCCCTAAAGACACAGACTACTGAGATGGAGATTACTACAGGTGCTCTTGGAATTAGCACCTGGAAAGCAGTGAGTGAAGCAAAACTGATAAAAGGAAGAAGTTGAACAGAAATAGGTGGGAGGGAGATGCAAGAGGGAAGAGATATGTATAATGTATAGCTGATTTCACTTTGTTGTAAAGCAGAAACTAACACACCATTGTAAAGCAATTATACTCCAATAAAGATGTTAAAAATAAATAAATAATAAAGCATTTTTTGCCCCCAATTCAAAAAAAAAAACAAAAAAAGAAATGCAGTTGCAACAAAGGCCTGAGCTTGTCCTACAGGGAGCTCTGAAGGGGGGATGGCCTTTTGTCATGATCCTGAATTGAAGCGAGGAAGCCAGGTCTGTGTGCCTTCACTTGATCAGTCACTAGAATTTCACTGCTCCTGAGGAAAGGCTATAACTTTTGGCAAGGCAACTCCCTTCAGCTGAAAACAATTCTGGCAGAGTGACTCAGCTGTGAGCCGTCAGCAGCGCAAACTCCCAGCAGCTGAGGAATGAGTGCTTTAGTTCTGAGGGGAATCTGGGCAGTTCACGACTGCTTCTACACCAGGGAGTGGAGTTAAAAATGTATAGCTTGACTTCTGGTCAAGGGAGAATTATAAGGTAGGTGTCTTGAAGCCCTACTGCTATTCCAAATACATGGCAACAAATGACAAAATATAAAAAGTAATTAGCAAAGATGCACATTCACATATGATACAAAAAAACAAAGATTAAAAAGATATGTTTGTGTGTTTGACACATTGCCCTAATACAAACGTTCTTTGTGGGCACAAGATGGGTTTTTATAGCAATAAGAAGACTTTCTATAGTAATTAGAGCAACAGGCTTCCTTATTCGTATCCTATGAGAGAGGGAAAAATCAACCTCTCCATTAGCCACAAAATAAAAGTCCTACCCTCCAGTCTATGTCATCAGAAACGGAAGATGGTAAAGGGGTTCCTGGAGCAGTAAAAGGCAGCCAGGGGTTTGGCTCCTGCAAGGAAATGGAGACTGAACACTCCCCATGACAGGAAGGGGACAAGAGCCAAGATTACTGCTCGAGCCCAGGAGATAGATTATCTTTTCCCGTCTCTGAAAGAAAGCTGAAAAAGCTGAGACTTACTACAATGAGAGAGCGAGGCAGGCAGGAGGGAGTAGATACAGCCTCAATCCAACACTTGGACAAGCAGTCCAGCGGCTCAGTAGCTGCAACTATGTTAGTGCAATATTATCAACAAGTACCTTAATCCAATAAGAGAAAACTGGGTTCTGGACCAGGGGCCATGAAGAGCCAGGTGCAAAACTGGTTAAGTAGGGAGGAGTGGGCACAGAGAAAAAGAGGAGGAGAAAAAAGGTTTTCACTGAAGTTGAGACAATAATACAAAATAATAAAATATTTAGTGAGATCTAATGTTAAGAGAGAAATCCTGGACTCCCCTGGTGGTCCAGTGGTTAAGAGTCCACACTTCCAATGCAGGGCACACGGGTTTGATTCCTGATCAAGGAAGTTCCGCATGCCACACGGTGAAAAAAAAAAAAAAAAAAAAAAGGCAAGAAATCCTATAGAATCCACAATGAACAATCAACAATGAGTAATCATTAATGAAAATAACAATAATGCAAATAATAGAACAATCTGAAGTTAACATTAAAATAATTATGTTCCAGAGGATGACATCAGCATCATGGTGGCATAAGAAGCCCCTCATTGTTGTCCCCCTTCCCCCCAACCAACAACAAAGACTCGGCATCCATCCATGGACGAAAGTACCTTTAGGGACCTATGGGATCCAGCATCACATAGGACCTGAGAGGAGCCTCACCAACCCATGTGTTGAAAATAGATAAGTAGACCTTGGTCCTGGCTGTGGACCCTGCTGTGGCCCATGAACTGGCTCCAGCCCCTCTCAACTGCAGCCCGTGAGCCCCCAGAAAACACTATCTTAGATAATCACCCACAGATGAGAGAGCCTTTGTGGAAGTCCAGGTTTCAAGAGGAGAGGTTCCAGCACACTGCTGGGGGAAAAAATATGAATTTGGATGCACCATAGTGGATGAGAGGAACAGTTTCATTGAATAGATAAAGAATTTGTGGGATATGCATCATATATATATGAAAAAGTATTCAGCCATGAGAAGGAAGTAAATCCTGTTGTTTGCAAACAACCTGGATGGACCTTGACAGCATTACGCTAAATGAAATAAGTCAGACAAAGAAAGACAAACGCTGTATGATATCACTTATATGTGGAATCTAAAAAAGTTGAAATTGGGAATTCCCTGACAGTCCAGTGGTTAGGACTCTGTGCTGTGGTTACCAGGAGCTGGGGAGGGGATGGGGGTTGTGGGGAAAGATGGGGAGACATTGATCAAAGGGTACAAATTCCAGTTATAAGACAAATGCGTTCTGGGGATCTAATGTACAACATACTGACTGTAGTCAATAATACCGTATTATACACTTGAACATTGCTAAAGGAGTAAATCTTAATATTCTCACCACAAAAAAAGAAATGGGAATTATATGATGAGATGGAGGTGTTAGCTAAGACTATGGTGGTAATCATTTTGCAATGTATACATATATCAAATCAACACATTGTATACCTTAAACTTAACACAATGTTTATGTCAATTATATGTCAATAAACCTGGGGGTAAAAGTGAAAATCTAATTATTAATTAATTAATGTTCCATATCTTTGAAAGAAAAAAGGGAAGAAGTAGCAAATAACATTACTTTAAAAAAACCAAGAAGTTATGAGGGGACACAAGTGGTTATAAAATATATATTAAAAAGTGTCTCCTAGGGCTTCCCTGGTGGCGCAGTGGTTGAGAGTTCGCCTGCCGATGCAGGGGACACGGGTTCATGCCCCGGTCCGGGAAGATCCCTCATGCCGCGGAGCGGCTGGGCCCGTGAGCCATGGCCGCTGAGCCTGAGCATCCAGAGCCTGTGCTCTGCAACAGGAGAGGCCACAACGGTGAGAGGCCTGCGTACCGCCAAAAAAAAAAAAAAAAAAAGTGTCTCCTAGAAATGAAAACAATTTTTAAATTTAACATTTTAAAATCAGTAGATGATATAAACTCTAGACTGGATATAATTAGCAAGAATTGGTTGGGCTTTCCTGGTGGCGCAGTGGTTGAGAATCTGCTTGCCAATGCAGGGGACACGGGTTTGAGCCCTGGTCTGGGAAGATCCAACATGCCGCGGATTAACTAGGCCCGTGAGCCACAACTACTGAGCCTGTGCGTCTGGAGCTTGTGCTCCACAAAGAGAGGCCGCAACAGTGAGAGGCCCGTGCACCGCGATGAAGAGTGGCCCCCGCTCGCCACATCTGGGGAAAGCTGTCGCACAGAAACGAAGACCCAACACAGCCAAAAATAAATAAATAAATTAAAAAAAAAAAAGAATTGGTGAATTGAAAATACTACTGAGAGTGCAGTAAAATGCAGAGAAATAGAAATATTTTTTCATTAAACAATAATTAAGAAACAGAGAGAATACATTGATAGTCTCCAAAATACATCTAATAGAAAAATTTTAAGTATAGGATAAAGTGAGTGGCAGAGTAGAAACATTTAAAAAGACAATGGCTGAGAATTTTCCAGATTTGCTGCAAGATGCACCCAATCCAGGTAAAATAAATGAAAATGAATGCACATCCAGAAGCATCTTAGTGAAATTTAAGGACATCAAGAAAAAATAGTCTTTAAGTTACCAGAAAGGAAATAGATTACCGACAAAGGAATGACAATTACATTGTCAGCAGACTTCTCATCCACAACCATTAATGCCAGAAGGCAATCTTCACAGTGCTGAGGGGAAATAACCATAACCTACAATATCCTACCTTGCTAAATGTAAAGGAAAAATAAAGACATTTTCAAATATACAATGATTAAAATAATATACTACCTGTAGACTCTTCTGGACACTCACAGAAAGAATTATCAAAAGATATAATTCAGGAAGAAAGAGGTAATTTGTGCACTGGGTGAGGCAGTCAGTAAACAAAGATTTATTGAGCATCTATTATACATAGAACTGTGGCCTTGGCCCTGTAGGTACATGATCCCTGACCTACAAAGTTTATAGTCTCGCTCTAAAGGACTAAGTTGAAGAGTATCTCAGGCAGAAGGAATAGACGGTAGAAAGGTATATGGGCCTGAAAGCACATGGGGTGTTACAAGGATAAGTAATCAGGAGTTGAGGTCAAATGGCTCATGGTTGAAAGAGCTGAAACTGAAAAGATTGAGTCCAGGATGTTCTTACAGCAATGGGGATCCACTATGGGCTTTTAAGAGTGATTAAGTCCTGGTAATTTAGTTTGGTATCAACCTGATAGCTTGAATTGTTAAAAATGGGAATACAGAATGTGTGAATCCCCAAACCCTCCTTCCAGGGAGAATAAAGTTAAAACTTTCAGTGGAGACATTTAAAAGATATCAGCCCTTTTCTGCATATCATTTAATGCATCTGAATTTTTTCAGTTCTAGTCATTGACCATCTTTATACTTTGATGCTGTGGGTCACAAAGAAAGAGAGTGAAAACAGGATAAATCCCAAATGAAACCAAAACAAACTAAAATAAAAGGGTAAACCTCTGACCTTTAGTCAGTTTTCCTTTCTGAAGAAAGGTGTGCACATGAATTTGTTTCCCTAGCTACCATGCAGAAAAATAGAAGATGCAGCATTTGGTAATTTTATGGCTATTAGAATAATAAAGTGTCATAGAAAGTTACTGCATTTTAAGACAGTATTATCCTTCATACACGGACCCTAGGGAGCAGGAAAAGATGGGGAAGATATCATATGCAGAAATAGTTCATGTGTTTATAGGTCATTTTAGAAAAGTTCTGTGTGACTAGGCAAGATGCTAGTCAGCAGTGGCTGTACTGTGTGCTACGCTCTCAGGAATTAGCCCACAAGGTAGCTCCTCTGAAGGTAAATACAATGTAATGAATCTGATACCGGAGCTACTTCATCCACAAGCACATAAAACTGGCCAATTTGATTTTGTACCGGGGCAAAAACCATGGCAATACATACAGTGTAGCAAACACACCAATACAGCCATGAATGTACCTTTTCAGGAATAAACAGGAGCTTTCAAAAGAGGACATGAAGGACTAAGGAGTGTTTGATGATATTGTAAGTGGTTGGGGAATGGGAATGCTTTGCTTTTGTCTAGGGAAACTAATGGGCTCTACATCCTGAAAAGTATAAATTCAGTCATTGTAGTTGAATGGAAGAAATTTAAGGGAAGTATTTTTTTATGAAGCTAAAAGTTGTCTTTACAGGTAATCTAATCCAATCTTTGGAATCTAAGCACATCCTAATTATGTTGACAGAAAAGGGGATGGATATGTCAACCATTGCGATGGCCTTCTCCAGATTCCATCTGTCAATAGAAAGTCTTTCCTTGTATTCCCAGGGGACTTGAGTAGATTACTCAACCCTCCACCTATCTTAGGCAATACCATAGGGAAATCTTATCAGATGAAAGCCTGTCATTAAAAAAAAAAAAAAATGTCAACCATGCCTACTCTTTTTGTAATCTATCAGACCATTGGGTAAGTCTTCCTAACATTTTAATATGTTGACATTGCTAATATTCTCTACCATCCACTGGTTTTTATGCTCCAAAGGCCCCCGTTGCCTTTGGATTCAAACAAAACCCCTTAGAATATGCCTCCTCTGATCTTTCCCCTACATGCGTCCTTCCCCAGCTTACTCTCTGGACTCATTTAACTGCACCATTTAATGTGTATGAACCATGCCAAGCCATTCACGCCCTTCAGGACATGCCACTCTTCCTTGTCATCTGTTTCAGATGGTCCCTGAGTTAGCTCAAGGAATAACGGAGTGTGAACTGGATTACTCAGTGCTTCCTAACCCAGTCCCACAAACAGGTAAATTAAGTGTTCATTACTTCCAGGCTCTTGAAACCAAGGGTGGTCAAAGAACAAAGTTGGAGTTGCACCCATCCACCATCCCTTATCTAAATGCCGAAGGTGTGCTCCACTGGGATGGTGATAGCTGACAGTAGAAAAGATGTTTGCTACTGATTCCTCTTGGACCATGTCTTCACTATGGCTGGGCCACTGACTTCAGCAGCTTTTTCAAGAGGAAGACCAAAATATCAGGTCTAGAGTTGAGGCAATAGCTGAACAAGAATAATGTGCACTGAAGTTAAATTAATAAGTTAAAGAAACACACACACATACATACATATCAACTATGACCAGGTTTCTGCCTTCCACCATCTTTTTACTCTACACCTGTTATCCATCATTGGTGCAAATGCTCCAAGTCTGATATATCAGAATATAAATTCACCTCCTAACTCTCTTGTTAACTCTTAAGTCAAATACATTAGAAGTAGGAGCCTATTTATTATTGAGTCAACCATTTTATCTTGATTAATGAAAACAATTTAGGAATAAGTAAACAAAGAAAGAAGCTGATGGTATTGAGTGCAAGGTTTTGACTTGCCTCTATACTCAAGAGGACACTTCCAAATCTAAAAGCTTTCCTTTTTCTCACAATTTCCTATTTCTCCAAGTCAAAGTAATCATAACAATTCTTTTTTGTATTAATTTTTATTGGAGTATAGTTGCTTTACAAAGTTGTGTTAGTTTCTGCTGTACAGCAAAGTGAATCAGGTATATATATATATATATATATATATATATATACCTTCTTTTTTGGATTTCCTTCCCACACTTCACTATATGGCATTACAGCTCACATATATTTCTTCTTCTAGCCAGTTAATTACACTTAAAAATAAATATGCATATGTTAAAGAGCTAACAGTGAATTCCCTCTAAATATTGATTGGATTTTAAATACTATACTCATTGTAGATCAAGACTTATGAAGTATGAGACATGTTTTTCTGAAATTTGGCCTCTACCCAACTTTAAACCCTATCTGCCTTGAAAGATCTTCCACATTTCTTCCGTAAACCTTAACTATGCTTCAAGGCCAGGCTTCAACCTCCTTTCTGAATCCTTTCTTCAACCCTCCAGGTGGTGCTGTAATAAGGGGTAGGAATGGTCAGCTCCAAAAGAGAGAAGTATTTTCTCACTGATGTTATTTAGAATTGCCAGCATACAGTGAAAATAGAAAGCAGATTGATTTTATGTTGGTTTTATTATTGTTTTTGCATTTTCTATAGTTGCCTATACCCAAGGCAAACTTTTTCCTACTCCTTCTCCCCACATTGGTATACCACTCTTTTCAAATGGAAGCGATACCTACCTTCTTTTTTTATGCCTGCTTTCTTTTATACCACTTGCATGTAACATCAAATTTTGTCTTGTGTGGAGAAGTGTGTCCATATTTCATCATAAGTCATTTGAGATCAGGGATTACATCTTTTCCATTCCCTGAAGTGCTCAGCAGAGTGTCTGAAACAAAGAAGGCCAGCAGTTCACACTGGTTTAATCAACAAGTCATGAGTATTACCATATGATCCAGCAATCCCACTCCTGGAAATATATCCAGAAAAGATGAAAACTCTAATTTGAAAAGATACATGTACCCCAATGTTCACAGCATCACTATTTACAATAGCCAAGACATGGAAGCAACGCAAATGTCTATCAACAGATGAATGGGTGGTGGTATGTGTGTGTGTGTGTGTGTGTGTGTATATATATATATATATATAAAATTGAATATTATTCAGCCATAAAAAAGAATGAAATATTGCCATTTGTAGGAACATGGATGCATGTAGAGTTTATCATACTAAGTGAAGTAAGTCAGACAGAGAAAGACAAATATTATATGATATCACTTATGTGATAAGTAGAAACTAAAAAAACAGTACAAATGAACTTATTTACAAAACAGAAACAGACTCACAGACATAGAAAACAAATTTACGGTTACCAAAGTGGAAATGGTGGGAAGGGATAAATTAGGAGTATGGGATTAACAGATACATACCACCAAATATAAAATAGATAAACAACAGGGTATATTGTATAGCACTGGGATCTATAGTCAATATCTTGTAATAACCTATAATGGAAAAGAATCTGAAAAATATACAAATATATAATAATCAGTTTTATATATATATATATATATATATATAAAACTGAATCACTTTGCATGAAACTAACACAATATTGTAAATCAACTACAGTTCAATTTAAAAAAATCATGAGTGAATATACGTAGGAAAGCTGAGATTCAGAGAGATTAAGCAACGTACCCAAAGTCACAGAGAGTTATTAATGGAATTGATTGGAATCCATGACTGTCCAATTTAAGTAAAGCCATCAATCATGCAGAAATTGCTCATTCATACTGCTAAACTAAACTCACAGACAGCTAACCACTTATTTCACTTCAGCAATAACAGGTCATGTAAGAGTATGTGAGGTCAAGAGTATATACTTTTCTCTAAACAAATGTGAAATATCCAGAGGTTAAGAAAATTTCCTCGTTTTGATTATTTTTTGTGTGTTAGGCCTTTTTATCTTTTGAGGAAGAATATAAAGATGAAAAAGCATTCCCAGGTTTTTTTTCAGCCTAATTGAAATATTCTCTACATCAAATATGTTCAATGTAGTAGAAACTACAGATGTTATTGCTTTAATTTTATAACCCAATTATTCTTTTATTTCTAGTTGTCTTCAGGATAAATTAACTCTTATCAGCTATTCAAATAGGTAATTATCATAAAGCTAAATACCATACAAGCTCATAATCCATGTTAATTTATAGACTAAACTGGAGTAAAATCATGCTCTGGAGTTACAGGAAAGGAATTCCAGATTTTTATTATTTCTCAACATTTTATCCCAGAACACCCAAAAGAAATTTAACAAGGAGATGATTTCTTTTTGTGAAGAAAAGGATCTAGAATTGTTTGTTTGTTTCACTGTAGCAAAATGAATGCTAAACTTGAGGCAAAAGATAATGAGTTTGGATATAAGATCTATAAGGTCAAGTCATGTGGATTAATCTCCAAAATTTACAAGTAGCTCATGCAGCTCAATAACAAAAAAACAAACAACCCAATCCAAAAATGGGCAGAAGACCTAAATAGACATTTCTCCAAAGAAGATATACAGACTGCCAACAAACACATGAAAGAATGCTCAACATCATTAATCATTAGAGAAATGCAAATCAAAACTACAATGAGATATCATCTCACACCAGTCAGAATGGCCATCATCAAAAAATCTAGAAACAATAAATGCTGGAGAGGGTATGGAGAAAAGGGAACACTCTTGCACTGCTGGTGGGAATGTGAATTGGTTCAGCCACTATGGAGAACAGTATGGAGGTTCCTTAAAAAACTACAAATAGAATTACCATATGACCCAGCAATCCCACTACTGGGTATATACCCTGAGAAAACCAAAATTCAAAAAGAGTCATGCACCAAAATGTTCATTGCAGCTCTATTTACAATAGCCCGGAGATGGAAGCAACCTAAGTGTCCATCATCGGATGAATGGATAAAGAAGATGTGGCACATATATACAATGGAATATTACACAGCCATAAAAAGAAACGAAATTGAGCTGTTTGTAATGAGGTGGATAGACCTAGAGTCTGTCATACAGAGTGAAATAAGTCAGAAAGAAAAAGACAAATATCGTATGCTAACACATATATATGGAATTTAAGAAGAAAAAAAATGTCATGAAGAACCTAGGGGTAAGACAGGAATAAAGACACAGACCTACTGGAGAATGGACTTGAGGATATGGGGAGGGGGAAGGGTGAGCTGTGACAGGGCGAGAGAGAGCCATGGACATATACACACTAACAAACGTAAGGTAGATAGCTAGTGGGAAGCAGCCGCATGGCACAGGGATATCGGCTCGGTGCTTTGTGACCGCCTGGAGGGGTGGGATAGGGAGGGTGGGAGGGAGGGAGACGCAAGAGGGAAGAGATATGGGAACATATGTATATGTATAACTGATTCACTTTGTTATAAAGCAGAAACTAACACACCATTGTAAAGCAATTATACCCCAATAAAGATGTAAAAAAAAAAAAAAAAAGAACAAAATTGTATTCATCTGCATCCCCTCAGGGCAGGGCCATGGTTAAGGGGATGAAAGTGAGACACTCACATCACTGCAAAATTTAAGGGCGTCCCCCAAAACTCAGTAATCAAGGCAAATATTATTTTAATGCAACATTTTTTTAAAAAAATCAAAATTAGTGCAAAAAATCCACAATGAACAAATATCAAATCTTTCAGCAAAGATAGGATTAGTACTCAGAGAGGTCATTATTAGTCAGAATAGCCTTATTTATGTTGCAGTTTTTTTTTTTAAAGCATAATTCCCAGATCTCAGAGGCTAATGAAAAAAAATGTTGAGTTATTGTTTCTATTACAAATCTGGTGAAGGTCCACATGGGCTTTTCTGCCCATAGTTACACAGGGACTCATGCCAGGCAGGCAGTCTCTATAATCGCTGCAACAGAAAAACAGAGATCTGGAGGGCCATTATATGAGTCAGCTTAGGTTCGGTAATGCTGCAGTAACAAGTGGCCGTGAAATCTCAATGGCTTCCAGCAACAAAGGTTGAATTCTGGCTCACAACATGTCCTTCATGAATCAGCTCCTGCACATATTTTTCACTCCAGGTCCAAGGCTGAGGAAGCAACACTTATCTAGGACATACCACTCTCATGGCAGAGGGAAGAGATAGAAGGGAAGAATTCTAAGGTGACTATAAAACTCCTGCTCACAATGGCACACCTCACTTCTCAAACTTCATGGCCAAGGAAAGTTATATGGTCTATCAGGTACCAATAGAGCGGAGAAGTATAATCCTCTCCCAGAGGAAGAAATAGAAAATATTGTGAATATAATGCTATGTTCCACAGTCCACCATTCTTTTCATGGATATTCACCTCTCTTCCTTCTACATATAAACACACTCCTTAAAGGAGTCTACCTGAAAGTCCCATTCAATCATGGCATTAGGCACAAAGCGCAAGATCTCTACATCTTGATCCCTAAACTTATGAACTAAAAAGAAAAGTTTTTTGCTCTACATACTATCATGAGAAAGGGTAGAATAACATCATTAATTACCTATTGCTGCATTATACATCAGAGACAAATAATAATAGTCCCTGTTATACTCTAACTGAATCCCAAATTCAAATGCTTATGAGCATAATAAATTTGTTTTTGTTTTATTCCTATAAGTTTTGAAGTGGTTTGTAATAGAACAATAAATGATCAGATCATAAATTGGTACTTAGAATGGGATGTTGTCATTAAAAAAAACCCAAAACACTAAGATATGTGATATTGTCTTTTGGACTGAGTTGTAGACAAGAACTCAAAGAGCCTCAAGGAGTCTTAGTGAACTTGACTTTGTTAAAGTCAAGTTAAAGACCTTGTTAAAGACCTTGTTATTAGAGATTGGAGTGAAGAGGATATATATCCTTCTTAATGGTGAAAAGTTTGGAAACACTGTTGCCTGAGGTAATGTGGAAAACAGATTCCCAGGAAGAATGTTGAAGCTGCCAGGTGATTTTGTTTACCTACATATAAAAAATTATAAATGGAAAGAGATAAACTCTTTAGTTTTCAATTTCAATAATAATTTAGAGGTAATATAAGGGAGTCAGGACCTGTAGGTTCAACAAAACTATTTCTCTTTCCCAGTCTCTCAGGGCAGCAAAAAGATCTCAATACAGGAAATGGCCTCAAGGTAAAGATCATCTCAAGCATGAGATGAAGATCTTTTGTTAATACTAAAGAAATATTTATGGGCATGACTTGCAGACTCTCAACTAGACAAAAAGGCTTCTAAACATCTTTAAGGTGTTGTTTCACAGCACTCTGACTCTAACATGAAGTCAGAGAGAGCCTGCCACGAAGAGATCTGTGAGTGTTGTTTTTGTCTAACGGAGTGAAGCCTAGTACTATTTATAGGAAACTCACATAATATTTAAGATAATTAAATTTGTGGAAGCACTGGCAACTTATAAAAGGGATGGAAATAGCATAAAATTATGGGTCTCCAACTTTCTACAGGAAGAAGACTGAGAAGGGTACTCAGCTGCATACCTGACTGATTTCCTATGGAATGGAATGTTCTTAGACTGTATAACCAAGGGCCATGGAAAATGATTACTGGGCAGTAAAACTGGGGCCTAAATCAAGGAACCAACAACATATTCCTGGCTGTATTTCAGAATTGCTTTAGACTAACAACTGCTGTGTGCACCCTATTTCCCCCTTTTTAGTGTCTGTTTTGTCTTTTTATTGCATGTTAGGTGTATTTAGGAGATAATAACTTAGTTTTTTAATTCAAAGTTCTTCAGGTCAAGAGGAGCCATACTCAAGAGACCAAACCCAAAGAGCCTCATCTATACCAGGACCTGATTTAGATGATAATATCCTGGAATTTGAATCAATGCCATGAAGGGGTGAGACTTGGGTAGTCTTAGAAGAGAATGGGTGTGTTTTTCATGTGAGAAGAATGCATCTGTGGCCAGAGAGAGGACTATGGCAGATGAAAGATAACCACAAATTCTTTGATACCCACCCACATCCATTTCCTCCTCTTTTGAATATAAGCTTGTCTGTGAATTCTTTGATCACCAGAATATAGAAGTGACACTGTACTATATGTAATAAATTTATGGATTCAGCTAAGGAGATTCCCAGGAAGAATGTTGAAACTGCCTGTTGATTTTGTTTAGCTACATATAATAAAGTGCAAATGGAAAGAAATGAGCTTAAAAATGTACTCTTTAGTTTTGATTTCAATAACAATTTGGAGGGAATATAAAGGAGCCAGGACCCACAGGTTCAAAAACAAAACTATTTCTCATTCTGACTCTCAAGACAGCAGAAAGATCTCAATACAAGAAATGGCCTCCAGGTAAAGACCATCTCAAGGATGAAACTGAGATCCTAGGCAGAGCCTAGTTCAGAGCCTAAACTTTAAGAGGACCTGCAGTCTTTGCCTTGGTCTCTTGCAATTATGGTTGAGTTATGCTTTAGAAGGAAAAGATGCCAATATCTTAGTGATTTGTTCCTTACTCCTATTTCAAGTTCACTGTGAGTTGAATGCAATTCTGGCCCACATCTTCTTCATTATAGGTCACAGGATGAATAAAGTGCCTCTATCTGGACCAAAACAATTTCATGGCAGAGGGAAACAATAAAATGGAGTAACCATATATTGGCTCTTGCAGCTTCTCCTTGGACATGTCACATCTCACATCTGCTCACAGCCTGTTGACAAAAAGCAATCACATGGCTCAAACCAAACTGCAAGGAAGCTTGGAAATGTGAAGGAGTTCACAAATATTTGGTAAACGTCTTTGTCATAGAGGGAATATTATCAAATTATAGAAATCCCTCTTGCTCTGAGGGCTACTTAAATGGTCAGTAGTGTTTTGTGTCTCAAGTCAGAAGATTCAACACAAGTCAACACCAAACTTCCTGTCTTTCTGAAGCATGGGATCCCAGTAGGATTTTAATCTAATTCTGAAAAATTTTTAAAAATATGGCCAGAGCTGCACTCTGAAAATTGTAGAGTAGTTCAAACTGCTTAAGCTAGTATCTTCCATGGAAATCTTGCAGAAAAAAATTAATGACTGTGCTGAAATCAAAATGTTTCCTGGAAGTCCCCTAGGAGTGCTTTTTCAGGTTGGAAGTAGGGAGACTAGTTAGGAGGCTGTTACAGTAAACGTAGGCCAAAAATAATGAGCTCTTGGCCAATGTAAGGAAGTTGGAGATGGAACAGGGGATACATCCAAAGATATTATAGAGATAGAATAAAAGAATTTCAGGAACAAATGGTTGTGGGTGGGAAATCCAAAAAGTCAGAAACTAGGGTGCATCAAATATTTGAAAAATAAAAAATTAAAGTCCCAAAGTAAAATATGGATGAAAATTATTGCCTTTCATTTCATAAACAGGAAATCCAGGAAAAAATTAAAAGTTGAGAAATTTGACTACAGAAGCTTTAAAAATGCCTGCACTCTTCCAATACATGTACACACAAGATCAAAGGAAAACAAAGTACAAAGTGGGGAAAAAATGTTGCAACTCAGATAATAGAGAGTGCATGTTCTAATATGTAAAGATTGCTTACAAATCAATGATAAAATATAAACTCCCAAATCAAAAATGGCCAAAAGGCTTGAAGAGGCAACTCACAAAATAAGAAATACAAATCACTGATAAATATGTGATGTTCATTTTCATTGGTGATCAAATAAATTCAAAGTTTAAAATGTAACATGAATTTTTCCACCAGATTGTAAATATTGAAATTATTTACAAAATCTAATGGTGGTAATAATTTTGGAGACGAAACATTTCACAATCACTCTTAAAGAAAGTGCAAACTAATATATTTTTTTTGGAGGGAAGTATGACAATATGTAAATAATTTTGAATGAAAATATCTTTTGACCATCAATGTAACTTAAAGACTTTAAGGGGAGAAGATAATTGTGCAAGTATTTTTTAAAAGTATGTTCAAGGATGTTCATTGAGGGAGTGAACCTATTGGAAAACTTAATATCCATTAGTAAAAAGAACTTGTTAAGTAAATTGTGGTATGTTTATCAAAGTAAAATACAGCCCTTGTAGATTTACATTTATTGACCTGGAAAGTTGGCTAAATTATATTGTTTAATAAAACACAAAGCTACAGCATTGTATTGTGTGATCATAAATTATAAAATTATATGTTTACAATCAAACCAGCTTATTCAAATAGGAGAGTTTTCCATAAGGGTGTTAGGGAATCCCACAGCCTCTAAGAACAGAATTGCAACCAGAGTCAGCAACACATATTGTTATAACTCTCTCTCTCAGTCTCTCTACCATCCTTCTCTGTGTCAACAGAAAACAAAAACAAAACAAAAGTGAGAGTTGTGAGTTGAGTTTTATATGGAGCAAAATGAGGACTAGAGCCCAGGAGACAGTATTTCAGATATCTCTGAGAAACTGCTCCGAAGAGGTAGGGGGGAAGGTCAGTGTATATGTGATTTTGGTGAAGGTGGGTACATGCAATCAAACACACATTTTTGCAGAAGGCTGCTGCCAGTCTCGTAAAGGTTATTACTAGTCACAAGGAGCAGATGTCACCATTAATGATTTTAGTGCTTATATAGACATGAGGAGATGCAAGAATTGGGCTCATAAGATGTTCTCCAGATAATATTTATCTGAAGACCTGTTCTGCCAGTTTTTCCCAGAGCATAGACAGCCTCATCCCTGACCTCCACCCTGAACTCCTTTCAGGGGGATATTGAAGGTCAGCACTGCAGGAGCTCATGATTTAATACTTGTAGAGGTAGATGGCAAGCGACAATTTTTAGTTGGCATCTACATATAGGTGTTGTTCTTAAGTCACAGTCTACCCTCCCCTTTCAGTTTCCACTTCATATGGCAGAAACAGGTCACCAATATCATATCCTAAATGTGCATTTCTTTTTTTAAAAAAATTAATTAATTAATTAATTTATGGCTGCGTTGGGTCTTCGTTGCTGCGCGTGGGCTTTCTCTAGTTGCGGCAAGCGGGGTCTACTCTTCGTTGCAGTGAGCGGGCTTCTCATTGAGGTGGCTTCTCTTGTTGCAGAGCACGGGCTCTAGGCGCGCGGGCTTCAGTAGTTGTGGCACATAGGCTCAGTAGTTGTGGCTCACAGGCCCTAGAGCACAGGCTCAGTAGTTGTGGCTCATGGGCTTAGTTGCTCTGCGGCATGTGGGATCTTCCTGGACCAGGGCTCGAACCCGTGTCCCCTGAATTGGCAGGCAGGTTCTTAACCACTGTGCCACCAGGGAAGCCCTAAATGTGCATTTCTTTAATTCAACCAAGCAGCCAAACTAGACTGGGGCAGTCTGGCCTCAACTCCAAGTCCTCAGGGATCTACTCTGATTGACTCAACCCAGGAAACACTGGTTTAAGCAACTGTTAACTGGATAACAATGTCATATTTCATAAAACTGTTCTCCCTGTGGTAACCAAGAGTGAGGCTGAGGTGGTGTTGCCTCTTTCACCCAACCTGGGTTATAGTCTAATAAGTGGGTTTTGGAGGTAAAATAAAAACCGTCCATCTTTCCTGGGCTTCTCCCTAACATCCCCCAATCTAGCACAATCAGTACTACTACCACTTTTCTAATGTTCACATTGTATTTATAATATAGTAAAGAATCTATTACCTACCATTCAGCAAGGTATATTTGATCTTAATTTGCTTCAGAAAAGATTTTCCTGTAAGAAACTCACTACTGGGCCAACTAACTGTGGACAAGTGTTGAGTTTTTCTAACGGAATACAAAATAACTGTTCCTCTGGTAATCATGGTTGGAGGAGCTGCCTCCAAAATTGAAAACAACTCCAAAACATCAAGGAAGAGAGAATTGTTTAGACACAATTTTGAATCTACTTCAGAGAGAAAGAGAGATTGGGATGAGAAAGGATGGCCATCTAATATTAAACCTTAGTTTTATCTTGGGGTAATTTTATCCAATCAACTTTGTACTATTCTGCATTGCTTTAATGTTTCAATAATTACGTGTCAATTTTAAAATCAGAAAAATAATTTCATAATGATAAAAATGATAAAAATTTCCAGAGGATTGGGATTGGGCTAAGAGAACTAAAAGGAAATACCTGGGGTGGGGGTGGGGAGCTGGGGAGGAGGAAAGAGTCAATTAAGAAAGCTAAGAAAAGATTTTCAATAAAGAAGTAGTCAGTTTCAAATGCTATAGAGAGGTCAACTGAAAAAAAAGGATAAATAGTTTCCCATTACATTTAGCAATTAGGAATTCTTTGGTCACCTTGGAAAGTCTTAGTTCAGTGACTGGGGAAGGGGTCAAAATATGGCAGCTGAGGAGTTATTGAGAAGACAGGAAGGCTTGATAACAAATTTGAGCAGTGGATGACTGTTAAGTAGTATACATAGTTAGGCGCTGCCTCTGGGTGAAAGGTATGAAGAAGATAATAGACCCTAGATGGTCCTTGACCAATGGAATGAGCACTTGGAGTTTGGGTCTATAAGTCAGACCTCAATTTGTAGAAAAGATATAAATTTGGGGAATTAAGATGATATTTCTGAGGGGAGTAAATTTCAGTTTAAGTGCAGCCGAACAGAGTCCACGAGTAATTTTCTCCTTCAAGTAACATGCTTAGAAAAAGTCAGAGTCCCAAGGAAGCCAATGTCTGCCCCTCTCCACTGAGTTCCAGACTTACACAGAACAAATACATTGGATGTCTACAGGTATTTCGCAATGAACATATCAAAATGAACTCATTATCTTAAGAAAGTACTCACCTTCTTGCATTCTGATATTGGATTAATAGCCTCACCATCCACCTAATTTTCAAAGTTAGAAATTTCATGGTAATCTTCAATTTCTTCCACACCTAGATGGCCACCAAATGTCCTTGATTTCAATTACTAAATTGCTATCAAATTTTGTCTTATTTTCTGCCCTCTGCCATCTCTGGATATTAGTTCTGGGTCTCATCCTTTCTTATGTGACCAATAAAATGTTTTCACAGTTGGTCTGCAACGTCGACCTTTTCATTTCATTCTCTGTGTGTGTACCCAGAGTCATTCTTACAAAAACTTAAGATCTGTTAATTTCTATTCATCACCATTTGAACTACTTTACAAACATTATCACCACTCTTTCTTACACACCTTATACTCTAACTCCATGCAACTACCTTAGTAAGGTTGTGGCTGGGTCCTAGGATATAAAAGTCTATCTTCTTGGAATTCTTTCACCTTCTCTTTACCTGGAAAACTACTTACCATTAAATGGAGAGTAAGAATGTCATTTATTCTGTGAAGCTTTGAGCTTCTCAGGGGAAAACATGGTGTCTTTTTTTATTTTTGCATCACTCATGACTTGCATAGTACCTGGAAACCAGTAAGAGATAAAAAATTGAATGTTTTTGCTCCACTCTGAGCCCTTGAAGCACAGTCAAAACAGCAACCACTGAATAAGCTTCAGCCAGCTCATTTAAAAAGTCACGAACAGGAGACAATGTTTCTCTTAACTCCTAACCCCTTTCCTTTTAAAACCATTTGATCATTAAGTTAGGTATCACTTAAATAAGAGGGTATTTTCCAGGCACTCCACCAGGGGCGGAACACAACGACAAACAATATACATTTCTTGCTCTAGAGGAACTTAGAATCTAGTGTGATTCTCAACTGTTTGCGCTTACTCTCATTTCTTTGCCTCTGAACTCCTTGCTAAATATAGCAACTTACTAACAAATGCCTCACCTTATATTTTGGACATTAATCTACAGGATGGCATTTGGCTTCTCAACCTCCTCTGGTTTGGGAATATTTTATAATGTCTAAGAACTTTCTATTTTAATCCTGGGACGCTATGGGAACACAAATGCAGCTCTAACCCTTGACTGGTGTTGAGGAGGGAGAAAAATGGTTTCTCCCTAACCATCTTAGGTTCTCTGGCTGGGACCATATAAATTAGACTGGCAAAAGGCAGATCAACAAGAGAAAAAGAAAAGAGGTTTACTAGCATGTTCATTGTTGGGAGCACCCAGTGATGAATAACACAAAAGGGTGGCTGGAATTTGGGCTTATATACTGTTTTAAGCTAAACAAGGAAAAGGGGTTTGGGGCTTCTGAGAGGAAGAGGAAAGAGATGAGAAGGTGATCAGGGAAAGCATGGTAAACAAGGCTTGTTTGGTAAGGTTTGTCATGCAGATTTAAGTTGGTGCCTTCTCCAGGGATGAGTTGTTAAGAATCCTCCTCTTCCTGGTAGGAGAATAGGAGCCATGGAGCCAGCTCTACAAATGGAAATTTCCTTTGCAAAAGGAAAACTTGTGATCTGTTTTTAGAGCTTTTCTTATATCTGCTGGCTCTCCCATGGCCTTTCGCTCAAAATAATCCATATGCCAAAGAGGCATATTTTGAGGTGGCTTATTCTGGTACCCTTTACTGGTATCCCAGTTTTACCAAACCTGACCCCTTTGAAAAGATTTTGAAAAAATGAAAAGAATGTTTCAGTTCCAATCTCTCCTACGAGTTTACTTATTACTCTTGACCCAAGGTACTATTTGTATAGTTTTCTCCACTTGTGTTGGGGCCAATAAGAATGCAATACTGGGGGTCTTACATCCAGACAATACATTTTCAAGCTGTCCTTTCAGGCTTGCAAGTGAGAGATAGAAGACTGAAAAGAGGGATGAGCAGCCAGAGTGAGCTGTCATTTTCAAGAAGGTCACTGAGTTTGTTCAGGCTGCCAAGTTCCTGGGATTGTTCCCAAACTCCCGCAGTGCTGCTTCAATTTGGCTAGAGACTCCACGCCATAGACTAGGATCTCTGGCTCATACGATGGAACCAAGCCAGATTCCTCTGGGGTTTCAGATGCTCTATGGGTGTTAATTGGGCAACTCAAGAAGTCGCATTCTTGATTTCAGCCTCCTCATTGATATTTTATGGTCAGAAATAAAAGCTGGAAATAGTTTATTATTCTTTGAATACATTATTCAATCTGTGTGAGTTCACTTGAGGCACCTTTATTTTTATTTTTTTAAAACATCTTTATTGGAGTATAATTGCTTTACAATGGTGTGTTAGTTTCTGCTGTAAAACAAAGTGAATCAGCTATATGTATACATATATCCCCATATCTCCTCCCTCTTGCATCTCCCTCCCACCATCCCTATCCCACCACTCTAGGTGGACACAAGGCACCGAGCTGATCTCTCTGTGCTATGCGGCTGCTTCCCACTAGCTATCTATTTTACATTTGGTAGTGTATATATGTCCACGCCACTCTCTCACTTCGTCCCAGCTTACCCTTCCCCCTCCCGGTGCCCTCAAGTCCATTCTTGACGTCTGCATCTTTATTCCTGCCCTGCTCATAGGTTCTTCAGAACCATTTTGGTTTTTTTTTAGATTACATATATATGTGCTAGCATATGGTATTTGTTTTTCCCTTTCTGACTTACTTCACTCTGATGGACTCTCTAGGTCCATCCACCTCACTACAAGTAACTCAATTTCCTTTCTTTTAATGGCTGAGTAATATTCCATTGTATACATGTGCCACACCTTCTTTATCCATTCATCTGTTGATGGA
Source organism: Delphinapterus leucas (assembly GCF_059928025.1). Taxonomy (NCBI): domain Eukaryota; kingdom Metazoa; phylum Chordata; class Mammalia; order Artiodactyla; family Monodontidae; genus Delphinapterus; species Delphinapterus leucas. The sequence goes on from NC_143143.1 coordinate 18,999,949, forward strand.
CACTTAGGTTGTTCCCATGTCCTGGCTATTGTAAATAAAGCTGCAACGAACATTGTGGTATATGACTCTTTTTGAATTGTGGTTTACTTAAGGTAGATGCCCAGTAATGGGATTGCTGGGTCATATGGTAGCTCTATTTTTAGTTTTTAAGGAACCTCCATACTGTTCTCTATAGTAGCTGTATCAATTTACATTCCCACCCAAAGTGCAAGAGTGTTCCCTTTTCTCCACACCCTCTCCAGCATTTATTGTTTCTAGATTTTTTGAGGATGGCCATTCTGACCAGTGTGAGATGATATCTCATTGTAATTTTGATTTGCATTTCTCTAATGATGAATGATGTTGAGCATTCTTTCATGTGTTTGTTGGCAATCTGTATATCTTCTTTGGACAGATGTCTATTTAGGTCTTCTGCCCACTGTTGGATGGGGTTGTTTGTTTTTTTGATATTGAGCTGCATGAGCTGCTTGTAAATTTTGGAGATTAATCTTTTGTCAGTTGCTTCATTTGCAAATATGTTCTCCCATTCTGAGGGTTGTCTTTTCGTCTTGTTTATGGTTTCCTTTGCTGTGCAAAAGCTTTTAAGTTTCATTAGGTCCCATTTGTTTGTTTTTGTTTTTATTTCCATTTCTCTAAGAGGTGGGTCAAAAAGGATCTTGCTGTGATTTATGCCATAGAGTGTTCTGCCTATGTTTTCCTCTAAGAGTTTTATAGTGTCTGCCCTTACATTTAGGTCTTTAATCCATTTTGAGTTTATTTTTGTGTATGGTGTTAGGCGGTGTTCTAAATTCATTCTTTTACATGTAGCTGTCCAGTTTTCCCAGCACCACTTATTGAAGAGGCTGTCTTTTCTCCATTGTATATTCTTGTCTCCTTTATCAAAGATAAGGTGACCATATGTGCATGGGTTTACCTCTGGGCTTTCTATCCTGTTCCACTGATCTATATTTCTGTTTTTGTGCCAGTACCATACGTCTTGATTACTGTAGCTTTGTAGTATAGTGTGAAGTCAGGAAGCCTGATTCCTCCAGCTCCGTTTTTCTTTCTCAAGATTGCTTTGGCTATTCGGGGTCTTTTGTGTTTCCATACAAATTGTGAAATTTTTTATTCTAGGTCTGAGAAAACTGTCACTGGTAGTTTGATAGGGATTGCATTGAATCTGTTGATTGCTTTGGGTAGTATAGTCATTTTCACAATGTTGATTCTTCCAATCCAAGAACATGGTATATCTCTCCATCTGTTTGTATCATCTTTAATTTCTTTCATCAGCATCTTAAATTTTTCTGCATACAGGTCTTTTGTCTCCTTAGGTAGGTTTATTCCTAGGTATTTTATTCTTTTTATTGCAATGGTAAATGGGAGTGTTTCCTTAATTTCTCTTTCTGATCTTTCCTTGTTCATGTATAGGATGCAAGAGATTTCTGTGCATTAATTTTGTATCCTGCTACTTTACCAAATTCATTGATTAGCTCTAGTAGTCTCCTGGTAGCATCTTTAGGATTCTCTATGTATGGTATCATGTCATCTGCAAAGAGTAACAGTTTTACTTCTGTTCTGATTTGGATTCCTTTTATTTCTTTTTCTTCTCTGATTACTGTGGCTAAAACTTCCAGAACTATGTTGAATAAGAGTGGTGAGAGGGGGCAACCTTGTCTTGACCTTAGTGAAAATGGTTTGTTTTTCACCATTGAGAAGGATGTTGGCTGTGGTTTTGTCATATATGGCCTTTATTATATTGACGTAAGTTTCCTCTCTGCCTACTTTCTGGAGGGTTTTTATCCTAAATGGGTGTTGAATTTTGTTGAAAGCTTTCTCTGCATCTATTGAGATGATCATATGGTTTTTCTTCTTCAGTCTGTTGATGTGGTGCATCACACTTTTTGATTTGCAGATATTGAAAAATCCTTGCATCCCTGCGATAAATTCCACTTGATCACAGTGTATGATCCTTTTAATGTATTGTCAGATTCAGTTTGCTAGTATTTTGTTGAGGATTTTTGCGTCTATGTTCAAAAATCTGTACTCCAAAAACTGTAAGATGCTGATGAAAGAAATCAAAGATAACACAAACTGATGGAAAGATATACCACGGTCTTGGAATGCAAGAATCAATATTGTCAAAATGACTATACTACCCAAGGAAATCTACAGATTCAGTGAAATCCCTATCAAATTACCAATGGCATTTTTCACAGAACTAGGACAAAAATTTTTTAAATTTGTATGGAGACACAAAAGACCCCGAATAGCCAAAGCAATCTTAAGAAAGAAAAACGGAGCTGGAGGAATCAGGCTCCCTGACTTCAGACAATACTACAAAGCTATAGTCATCAAAACTGTATAGTACTGGCACAAAAACAGAAATATAGATCGATGGAAGAGGATAGAAAGCCCAGAAATAAACTCACAAACCTATGGTCAACTAATCTATGAAAAAGGGGGCAAGAATATACAATGGAGAAAAGACAGTTCTCTTCAATAAGTGGTGCTGGGAAATCAGAACAGCCACCTGTAAAAAGAAAAGTGAAATTAGCATGCTCTCTAACACCATACCCCAAAATGGATTAAAGACCTAAATGTAAGACTGGATACTGTAAAACTCTTAGAGGAAAATATAGGTAGAACACTCTTTGACATAAATCTCCGCAATATCTTTTTTGAGCCATCTCCTAGAGTAATGAAAATAAAAACAAAAATAAACAAATGGAACCTAATTAAACTCAAACCTAAAAAAGCTTTTGCACAGCAAAGGAAACCAAACTAAAATACAACACACAGAATGGGAGAAAATATTTGCAAATGATGCTACTGACAAGGGATTAACATCCAAAATTTACAAACATCTTATTTACAAGCAGCTCAATATATATATATATATATATATATATATATATATATAAAACCAATCAAAAAATGGGCAGAAGACTTAAATAGACATTTCTCTAAAGAAAACATACAGATGTCTTAGAGGCACATGAAAAGATGCTCAACATCGTTAAGTATTAGAGAAATGCAAATCAAAACTACAATGGGATATCACCTCACATAAGTCAGGTGATATTACCTTATCACCTCATAAGTCAGAGTGGCCGTTATTAAAAAGTCTACAAATAACAAATGCTGGAGAGGGCGTGGAGAAAAGGGAACCCTCCTACACTGTTGGTGGGAATGTAAATTGGTACAGCCACTATGGAGAACAGTATGAAGGTTCCTTAAAAAACTAAATACAGAGCTACCACATGATCCAGAAATCCCACTCCTGGGCATATAGCTGGAGAAAACCATTGTTCAAAAGAATACACGCATCCCATTGTTCATTGCAGTGCTGTTTACAATACTGCAGCCATAGAAGCAACATAAATATCCACTGACAGATGAATGGATAAAGAAGATGTGGTACATATATGCAATGGAATATTACTCAGCCATTAAAAATAATGAAATTATGCCATTTGCAACAACATGGATGGACCTGGAGATGATCACACTAAGTGAAGTAAGTCAGACAGAGAAAGACAAATATATGATATTGCTTATATGCGGAATCTAAAAACAATGATAAAAATGAATTTATTTACAAAACAGAAACAGACTTACAGACTTAGAGAATGGACTTATGGTTACAGCAGGGAAGTGCTGAGGGAAGGGAAAAATTGGGAGGTTGGAATTGACATATACACCCTGCTATATTTAAAACAGGTAACCAACAGAGACCTACTGTATAGCACAGGGAACTCTGCTCATTATTCTGTAATAACGTAAGTGGGAAAAGAATTTGAAAAAGAAACATGTATGTATATAACTGAATCACTTTACTGAAACTAACACCTAAAACTAACACAACATTGTTAATCAACTATACTCCAATATAAAATAATTTTTTTAAAAGAAGACCTTTAAAGCCTAGATAAGATAGAAAGAAATTTACAGATCAATGTAGAATAGATCTAGAAATATATAATCCAGGGTTCCCTGATCTGTATCAATTGGTTCATGTGTCATTAGGAACTTCATATGCAAAAATTTACACAGGAAGGAAATAATGACGATGACCTACAAAACCCAGGTTTGTTTGATTCTTTATTTTGTGTATGAACATTTCATTTTCCAGCACTGTTTATTGAAAAGACTAGTCATTCTCTATTGAATTGTCTTTGGCCTTTGTTAAAAAAAATCAGTTGATTAGAAAACTATTTTCCATAGATAACTAATAAGAACCAGCTGTATAGCACAGGGAACTCTACTTCACTTTGCTGTACAGTAGAAACTAACATAACATTGTAAAATAAATATACCCCAATAAAAAAAAAAAAACTACTTCCCAAAACCATAGTACTTATCATGTAGTATTGTAGTTGTTAGTTTACATCTCTGATCCTGCCTTGAATTCAGGACAGGGAAAACTGCCTAGATCACTACTATAACTCTCACAGCATCTTGAAGTAGATGTTTAATAAACATGAATGCTAAAAAAGGGGCAGCCAAAAGAGCTAAAGCCTTGAATGCTCAAAGTCTTTCTTTACTTTTTAAATTTTTCTCTCTCTCTCTCTCTCTTTCTCTCTTTCTCTCTCTCACTGAATTTCACAGCCTGGAAGGCGTCCAGGCATCTATAATTCCTCCTTCTTCTTTGCCCCAATTCTCCATCACCATCCTTGCTGACACTGCCTCCAAATGCTTCTTGCGTCCATCACTTTCTTCCCATCTTTGGTATCTCTGCCCTAAATCACTATATGAGAGCTTCATAATGCCACCTTCCTCTTTAGCTGCCAGTGTGATCATAGCCAAAACAGAAAATAAATTATATCATGTTCTCGCTTGATATTCTATGATGGCTCTTTATCACCAACAGGGCAAAGTCCAAGGACAGGTATGGTCCATTAGTGGACACTGTCAGGGCTCAGCCCAGATCTCCTTGAATCCCTTCTGCTCTTTCTAAGTACCTATCCCTCACACCAGCTTCTACATGCTTTGCTTCTAAGGGCCACACCGTAGAATCTCTCTGGAGGACTGTCCTGCATGAATGGAGCCTTTGTGCCCACTGGTTCGGAGAGTCAGAAGTGTTAGGGCAGCCTATCTACTGACTGAAACAAGAGTAGGGAAACCCAGCTCTCTTGCCTCAAGTAAATACAAACTTTGAGATGTAACTTACACTGCAGAGCTCCTCTGCAGGATCAAGTTAAGGCTAGGACTTTGCCTGATATCACATTCCTACTTGGTATACTACTTATCTATTGTGCATAACAAATCCGCCTCCTCCCCCCAAATTAATGGCTTAAAACAACAAATATTTATTATCTCATACAGTATCTGAGGGTCAGGAATCTGGGGGCAGCTTACCTGGCTGCAGTCATGTAGTCAGCTGGTGCTCAATTGTCGGATGAAGGTGGAGAATGTGCTTCCAAGATCACTCACATGGCTGTTGGCAGGAGGCCTCAGTTCCCTGCCAGATGGGTCTCTCTGTAGGGTTGCTTACATGACATGGCAGTTATCTTCTCCCAAAGCAAATGATCCAACAGAAGGAGGGAGCTGGTAAGTAAACAAGAGAGCACCCAAAACAGAACCTAATCTCAGAAGGGTCATGCCATCACTTCTGCTAGAAGTTATTGGTCACACAAATCAGTCTTGATACAATGTAGGAGGGGACTGCAAAAAAAGGGTACCAGGTAGTGGGGATCACTGGGGACCATCTTGGATACGGGCTACCACAGGTGGCTTCTTCTCCTTCTCTATCCTGCTCCTCCCATTCTCTTATCAGATTTTCCTAGCATTCCTTCTTAATGAATCACTTCCACCTAAATCCTGGTCTCAGGTACTGCTTCTGTGGAGCCCAGCCTAAGACATCCTGCAAAGTCATCCATGATATCGTCCTTGTCTCATTCTCCAACTTCACCTCTTGCCAACAAATGCTGTGTCCTAAATGCAGCAGCAACATTAGAATGATGCTTGAAATTATCTGTACATGGCATGTGATCTTTCTATGCCCTTCCTCAGAGTCTTAGTCATCTTTTAATCGCTCTCACTTGCTACCATTAGATATTTGTTGAATGAATGAATGAATGAGTGCGTATATCTCAAAGTACTCTCTGTCCTTCATTGGCTATTGCAGGATAGATAGAGGAAAGGACATGAGGCTTTGTTCTGTCACTTTGGGCAAGTTGGAGAATTTCACCATGCCCTCCAAACTCTGGGAAAGGAAAATAAGAAAATCTATTCATTCATTTATTCATTCAACAAATATTTATTAAAAGTTTATTGTGGGGGCTTCCCTGGTGGCGCAGTGGTTGAGAGTCCGCCTGCCGATGCAGGGGACGTGGGTTCGTGCCCCGGTCCGGGAAGATCCCACATGCCGCGGAGCGGCTGGGCCGGTGAGCCATGGCCGCTGAGCCTGCGCGTCCGGAGCCTGTTGCTCTGCAACGGGAGAGGCCACAACAGTGAGAGGCCCGCGTACCGCAAAAAAAAAAAGTTTATTGTGTGCCTGTACTTTCCTGAGCACTGGAGAGGTAACAGTGAAACAAAGAGACTAAAAGTTACCTTCAGAGGTTTACATTCTAGAGGAGGAAATAGTAACAGCTAAAAAGAATTGGGGGTTACCATGTCCCAGGCACTGTCATATGGATATAGGTACAGATAGATAGATGATAGATAGGTAGATATCTGTATCTATATATCTCACTTCATTTAATTCTTACACAACACTTAAAGAATCTAACTTTCTTGAATTCTGACACATTAGGTAATTCTCATTATTATTTTCATTTTGCATATAAGAAGAATAATACACAGAGAGTAAATAATAGACCTGGAGTTCAATCCCAAGTAGTAGTACTAAAGAAAAAATTATGTATGACACAGTAAAAACTGTAAGGCAGACTTTTTTCAGGGGACTACTGCAATGAGGGTTTGTAGAGGGGAGAGAGATGGGGCTTAATTCTGAATACAACAAAGACAAGTAGATTTATAGCCAAGGATCAGGGCAGGAGTCAGTGGATGAAAAATTATTAAAAAGGAACTTCAGGGCTAGGGAAATTTTGGCTAAACTGACTTCATAGGATTTTTGCTGAAGGCAGGCCAGAGTGATAAGATATGAAGAGTGGAGGATGAGGAATTTGATCAGATATCAAGGGTGGGGGATTTTTTCACTAAATTGACCCAGCAGGATTCTTGCTAAAACTGGGCTAAATGGGCCCAGGACAGAGCCCAAGGGCAAGGTCCAATCAGAAAGAGGACTCAGAAATAGCTTGACATGAGTTAGGTCAAAGGGAGAGTCTTTCAGAAGCATTTCAGAACCCATTATTCTTGTCTACTCTGCTCAGTGAGTGTAAGTGAAACTGAGAAGGACCCTGTGGGGCTCCTGGGCACGGGAGCCTTTCTGTTTAGCCTCCATGACCTTCCCTGAGTTCCAAAGGGCAGGTTCTAACAGTTGCTAATCAGAGGAGGAGGAGCAGTCAAGAAACAACAGTGCAGCCTTGGGGCAGGTCCTGGTTCACCTCAAGGGATACACATAACAATATCTTTGAGCTCTTTACAGAACTAAAACCCCCAACAAATGGAAGATGTCAGCATTCTTCATTCCAGAGAAGACCACCTGAGGCCAGATTAAAGAAACCAGAGAAGCTCATCAAGAGATCACCTGAGACCAGATTAAAGGAGTACAGGCCCTGCACACACCCTAATCCTATCAACAACCCCACCCTTGAACCATTGCTATAAAACTCCTCACCAACCTCCCCTGGGTTGGGACATACAGTTTTTCAGGACATGAGCCCGCTGTGTCTCCACTTTGCCTGGCAAAGCAATAAAGCTATTCTTTTCTTCTTCACCCCAAACTCTGTCTCTGAGATTCAATTTGGTCCCAGTGCACAGAGGCTGAGCTTTCGGCATCAGAAGAGCATGAAAAATGCCTTGACGTGGCAATACTAGTTGCAAACCTGTCTGGCTATCTGGTTTCCCTTGTCCTACAACGTGTCTCCTTCAAAATTCTGAAAACGGAAAATAATGAAATTGTGCTGATATCTAGTTTACCTAGATTAAAACTGTCACTTTGAGCAGGAATCACCTAAGAGGCAATGCAGCGAAGAGGTTGAAGTGAGAGTCAGGACTCAGGCTGAGCCAGAACCTGTACTGTAGTGGGGTCCATGTCCTCATCTCTATGATACCATGCTGAGAAATGTGGTTCTAAGGTTCTTTCCTCTAGTCCCTTGATAGCAACATTAATGGTCTAGCTCTTAAGATCCCATCACCTTTACAGCATGTAATCTTGCATTATTTTTATCAGCCTACATACCTCATCTCCCCTGCTTGACAATAAGCCCTGTGTACAAGAATGCTCCCTTACACACCATGATATGCCATATAAACCATGCCATCCTGGGCATGTCTTACCACAGGGAATGAGTCTCTATATCCAGGGAATTCCCTTGCAAAGGCTCCTTCAAGATCACAGAGGGAATGAATAAAAGAGTCAAGATTTAGATGCAGGCCTACGCCATCCCAAGGCTGGCACTTTCAATACACACCCAGTGACTCAGGAAAGAGCAATTGCTTAAATAGAATTCTTCTGGCTCAGTGTATCATTCCTGAAAGCCTACTTCAAATATTTCTCCATCAGCCACACACACACACTCACTCACAAGTTCAACACATTTACTTTTCAGAACACCCCAGACGGTATATCTCACATTGATATCTATCCTCCTGTGAGCAAGCTAGGTTCCTGACCCAGATTCTCAGCTTGAAAACACCATGGGGATATACTACAGAGAAGTTAAAAAACAACAACAACAACAAGATTTTACCAATATTGATACTTTTTCTTTAGACTCATGGGAATTCATTGCATTGTTCCTAGCATGCCTTTATGTTTTAAACTACTAAATAATTATTTTTTTAAAAAAAGAACAGGGAGGCATTTTTCCCCACGGATATCAGTTTCATTGAAGGTTCATGTAGTTTCAACTTCCCAGTGATACCCTAGTTCCCAAAAGTCTATAAGAGTTGGGGTCCCAGCAGGAAATATAACATGCTCAGAAGGGGTAAATGAGGAGAATTTACAGAAGCAACCACGTAGAAAATAGTGGGCAGAGATAAGGGAAATTAATGAGGGTGATGTGGCACCTTAAGACTATTATTAGTGGAGTTTGGGTCTTTGGAGCACAAGCCACCCATTCTCCTTACCTGGCCCCCACAATAAACCCTTCTATGCTATTTAAAAAAAAAAAAAGACTAGTATTAGCAAGAAGCCATTAGCACCTTGAGTGTGAAAGAGTAAGTGGGGGAGTGTGTAGGGAGACCTAGTGAGCCATGGAGAGACCTCCAGAGAGAAGCCCTACCTCTAACCATCTGTAGCCTGAGCAGGGTGGGGAGGGGTAGATAACTCTCTCATTCCACCTTCCCATCTCTTGCTGGTGCTTCCCATTGGCCTTACACAACCAGGAGGCTAGGTGATGCAGATTCCAGGGCACAGGGCAGGGTGAAGATTGGAGAGAGATCTGGAGAGGCAAAGTGAGACTCTAGCTCAGAAGCCAACCTCTTTTGCCTGGTGCCCAGCACTTCAGAAGTCAGATGTCAGAAAAGGGACAGTCGAGGCTGAATGCAGAGTATGATATGTCTGCTATTCTGGGTGTGAACAAGCATCCATTTGTTTAAAATAGGAAATCTCCTCTTCAGTAACTAATGGTTGGATGGATACATTAGCTTTGCTTTCCATAAAGGGGAAAAGTCAATCAACAAGGTATAGAAGAGAAAGAAGTGAATCAAATGCTATAATTAGGAAGCATAACCGAAACAGTCGTGCATTTAACATCTGAAAATTCAAATATGTTGCTGGGGTGGCCAAAGGGGAAAAGAGAACTTAAGTAATGTAGGAAATTCTGTCCACCACACACTGCATAAGCTATATTTCATTGTGGAATACTGAATTAAAGTCCTCCGAAAAATCTACTAACTTAGTAACTTTTGTTTCTGTATATAAAAAATCTTAAATGCTTAATAATGCCCTTAGAAGGTCACAAATAAGTAGCCCTTGATCATACAAAGAAATAAAAATCTAAATAATTATTTGCCATTCAGTCATAAGAACCAAGGGTAGGACTTTAATATTGGATGGGTTTGAACTCCTCTAGAACACTCTTGGGGTTAACTAGTGAACTCTGATCTCAAAACCAGCATAGATTATGCTGTGCTGTAGTAACAGATATCCCCCAAACTTCAGGGGCTTAAACAAATAAGGGGTTATTTCGCTTTTTCCAGCTCTATTGAGGTATAACTGACTAATAAAAGGTATATATATTTAAGGGGCATACCATGATGATTTAATATACGTATACATTGTGAAGTGATTACTATAATCATAATCAAGTTAAGTAACACATCCATCACCTCACATAATTACCTTCTTCTTGTTTGTTGAGAACACTTAAGATCTACTCTCTTAGCAAATTTCAAGTATACAATACAGTATTGTTAACTATAGTCACCATGCTGTACATTATATACTCAGAAGTTACGTGTCTTGTAACTGAAAGTTTGTAACTTTGACCAACATCTCCTTATTTTCCCCCTCCCCCAGCCCCTGGCAACCACCATGCTACTCTCTGGTTCTATGAGTTCAACTTTTTTAGACTCCACGTATAAGTGAGATCATACAGTATTTGTTTTCTGTGTCTGGTTTATTACACTGAACATAATGTCTTCCAGGTTCATCCATGTTGTTGCAAATGGCAGTATTTCCTTCTTTTCTCTGACTGGGTAATATTCCACTGTATAAGTATACCACATTTTCTTTTTCTATTCATCCATCAGTGGACACTTAGGGCTTATTTCTCACTCAGTCAGCTGGGGGCTCTTCTCTCTGTCATCTTGTCTTCTCTCTTCTCTCTAGGACCCAGGATGATGGAGCTCCCACAATATCAAACATGTCAGGCTGTGGTTATAGAAAGGAGGATCTCACAATATTAATCAAATGTTTGCACTAAGAGTGACATATGACTCTACAACTCATATCTCACTGGCCAGAATTAGTCACATGGCTCCACTCAGTGGGGCTAAGAATAGCAGTTGTCATGCACCCAGAAGGTGGAGAGCCAGAAATATTTGATGTTTAGAATTAATGGCTATCATATCAATATAATGCCCTTTCCTGTATCCTGAGAATGGCAGTTGGGACCTGGGATTCTGAACAGAGTGGAAAGTTGGGATCTTCAGACTACGTGGTCACAGAGAGAATTAAGCAGTTAAGTCACTGAACCTGTGCCCATGTCATCAGGACAGTATCTTTTAGAAGACTGAAAATGTGGCCAGTGGTGTCACTTGTCAGTGTTTCAGTGCTTTAGAGACAGAGTTAACAATTTTTTTTACCATGAAACCCCATAGAAATGTATGTGACATATATACACATATCTATATACTTCATACATGTACTACTATGCTAACATATTATGTACATTACTAAACGCAGAAAGACGTTTAAAGGATGAGAAAAACAAATATATGCTCTATTATGTTTCCCACCAAATACATCATCTCACACCCTCCCTGGGATATTTGGACCCCACTTTGGAGACCCTCTCCTTTACAGAAGTGAGATGTTTAAGCCACATTCTTAAGGGTGGGAGACTAACAAGACTAATTTTATGTATATGTTTACATAAAATTATCTGTAATCCCAGCTATAACCTCAAAGTTATAACTGTTAATATCTTGGTACATTTCCTCTTTCTCTGTATAGCTACCCAGATATGGAAGTTTTTTTGTTGTTTGTTTGTTTGTTTTGCGGTACATGGGCCTCTCACTGTTGTGGCCTCCCCTGTTGCGGAGCACAGGCTCCGGACGTGCAGGCTCAGCGGCCATGGCTCACAGGCCCAGCCGCTCCGCGGCATGTGGGATCTTCCCGGACTGGGGCATGAACCCGTGTCCCCTGCATCAGCAGGCGGACTCTCAACCACTGCACCACCTGGGAAGCCCGGGAAGTATTTTTAAAACAGAAATTATAATGAACAAAGTGCTTTGTAATCTCCTTTCCTCACGGAACACACTGTGAATATATTGCATATTCTTCTACATCATTTTTATAACTTTTTTCACTTTATTTTAGCAGTAATATATGTTCATTGTGGAATCATATTAAATGTGTATAAGCAAAGAGAAAAAAAATTACCCATTTTCCGTTATCCAGACATAACCACTTTTAATACTTTGCTGTTGTGGGGATTTTTTGTCCGGTTTCTTTTCAATACACTCAGAGTCTTCCATTAATGGGATCACGTTATGCGTCCTTTTCTGTACACTGTTTTATCATTTTGTATTTATTGTATGTACTCTTTCGTGAAATGAAATACTCTCCTACAACACAACTGGAAGGACTCTGCATGGCAATGTTTCCAAAACTGATGTTCTCTCAACATTATTCTAGAAGATTCTAATAGGTACTTTGAGGAAAATAAATGTTTGGAAAATACTGCCTATTTGAATTGTTATAATGCACATTAGCTATTAAAGTCTCTGAAAATCCTACAGCTAAAGAAAAATATTTAACTTTGTTTAACATGGTGTTTCTAAAATTTATTCAAGCATGACTCACTTTTTTGAGGCACTTCAAATAACATCAGTGCCGATTACTCTGTAATTATATTCCAGTTCTGCTTTCTTAAACTTACAAGTTGTCACAATTATTAACCACAAATACCTGCATTGTAATGAATATTCTTGTTCCTATATCTCATGCCCTTCATATATTTTAATATACGTTTAATAAAGCAGAATTGTCAATTCAAAGCTATGGAGATTTTGGAAGCATCTCTTCTGACAAATCACTTTCCGGAAATGCTGAACTTATTTATACTCCCATTGTGAGGACATAAGAATACCCATTTCCGGGCTTCCCCGGTGGCGCAGTGGTTGAGAGTCCACCTGCCGATGCAGGGGACACGGATTCGTGCCCCGGTCCGGGAAGATCCCACATGCCGCGCAGGCGGCTAGGCCCGTGAGCCATGGCCACTGAGCCTGCACGTCCGGAGCCTGTGCTCCGCAACGGGAGAGGCCACAGCAGTGAGAGGTCCGCGTAATGCAAAAAAAAGAATACCCATTTCCATACAACCATGTCAGCACTGGACATTATCACTAAAAAAGTAAGTAAATACATACATAATTGGTCTTCCTATTTCCAAAGCAATTAATGTTTATTGTAGAAAAATTTTTAATTAATATAAGAAAAGAGAGAGTGAAATCACCTATAATCCCACAACTCAAAGATAATCACTATCAACATGGGAGGCAATATATAACTATGGGTGTTTTGTTTTAAACAAACCTATAATTATGCAAACTCTATATCATGCTATTTTACAGTTAACATTATGTCTATAAAATGTTATTTCATTGTTTAAATTTGTAGTTGTTTTAATATCAGCAAAGCCGAGTGGTTTTTCATATGTTTATTATCTCTTGGTTTCTTTTAGATAATGGTTTTTTAAAATTAATTAATTAATTAATTTAGGGCTGCATTGGGTCTTCATTGCTGCACGTGGGCTTTCTCTAGTTGCAGCGAGTGGGGTCTACTCTTCGTTGTGGTGAGCGGGCTTCTCATTGCAGTGGCTTCTCTTGTTGCAGAGCGTGGGCTCTAGGCATGCAGGCTTCAGTAGTTGTGGCACGTGGGCTCAGTAGTTGTGGCTCACAGGCTCTAGAGCGCAGGCTCAGTAGTTGTAGTGCATGGGCTTAGTTGCTCCATGGCATGTGGGATCTTCCTGGACCAGGGCTTGAATCCGTGTCCCGTGCATTGGCAGACGGATTCTTAACCATTGCACCACCAGGGAAGTCCACAGATAATTGTTTATTCACATCTTATGCTCATATTTCTGTTGAAGTCTTTGTGTTTTTCTTATTGTTTTTGGGTTGCTGCTTATATATATATTTAGTAACTACTATTTTTCATGTATGTTGTAAATATTTTCCCCACATTACTGTTTAGTTTTCAATTTTATATATGCAGCTTTTTCACAAGGAAATTTCTGGTTATTATGAAGTTAAATCTATAAAAGTTCTTTTCTTTAGACACTGGTCATGTAAAGATTGGAAATCCCTTCAGTTCTTCAAGAAAGTATTATTTTCAGAAAATCTAAATAGACCCATCACTACTACAGAGATTAAAACAGTAATCAAAAGGTTTCCCCCCCAGAAAAGTTCAGAACCAGATGGCTTCACGGGTGAATTCTACCAAACATTCAAAGAAGATTTAATACTTATCTTTTGCAAACTATTCCAAAAATTTGAAGAAAAGGGAACACTTCCTAATTCATTTTATAAGGCCAACATCACCCTGATGCCAAAACCAGACGAAGACAAGTACAAAAAAAAAAAAAAATTACAGGCCAATATCTCTGATGAACACAGATGAAAAATCCTCAGCAAAGTATTAGCAAACCAAATTCAATGGTATATCAAAATGATACACCATACACCATGATCAAGTTACTCCAGGGATGCAAGGATGATTAAACATCTGGAAATCTATCAATGTGATATACCACATTAACATAGGAAAAAAATATGATCATCTCAATAGATGCAGAAAAAGCATTTGACAAAATTCAACACCCATTTATGATAAAATAAAACTCTCAATAAAATGGGTATAGAAGGGACGTACCTCAATATAATAAAGGCCATATATGAAAACCCACAGCTAACATCACACTCAATGGTGAAAAATTGAAAGCTATCTTCCTAAGATCAGGAACAAGACAAGTATGCCCACTCTCACCACTCCTATTCCACAAAGTATTGGAAGTCCTAGCCAGAGCAATTAGACAAGAAAAAGAAATAAAAGACATCCAAACAGGAAAGGAAGAAGTAAAACTGTCACTAATTGCAGATGATATGATTTCATCTGTAGGAAACTCCAAAGACTGCACCAAAAAAAACTATTAGAAATAATAAATGAATACAATAAAGTTGCAGGGTACAAAATCAATATACAAAAATCTGTTGCATTTCTATACACTAACAATGAGGTAGCAGAAAGAAATTAAGAAAACAATCCATTGACAATCACAAAAAAGGAATAAAATACCTAGGAATAAATTTAACCAAGGAGATGAAAGACCTGTACACTGAAAGCTATAAGACATTGTTGAAAGAAACTGAAGAAGACACAAATAAATGGAAAGATATTCTGTGCTCATTGATTGTAAGAATCAACATTATCAGAATGTTCTTATTAACTAAAGCAATCTACAGATTCAGTGCAATCCCTATCAAAATCCCAAGGGCATTTTTCATAGAAATAGAACAAAAAATTCTAAAATGTATATGGAACCACAAAAGATCCTGAAAAACCAAAACAATCCTGAGGAAAAAGAACAAAGTTGGGGTATCACACTCCCTGGTTTCAAACTATACTACAAAGCCATAGTAATCAAAATATGATGGTATTGGCAGAAAAACAGACATATAGATCAATGGAACAGAACTGAGAGCCCAGAAATTAACCCACACATATATGGACAATTAATTTACTACAAAGGAGCAAAGAACACACTATGGAGAAAAAATAGTCTCTTCCATAAATGGTGTTGGGAAACCTGAACAGCCACATGCAAAAAAAAAAAAAAAAAAAAAAGGGTAGCTAGACCACTATCTCACACCTTTAATGAATTAAAGACTTGAATATAAGACCTGAAACCATAAAGCTCCTACAAGAAAGCACAGGCAGTATGCTCTTTGACATTGGTTTTAGCAATACCTTTCTATGTATGTATCCTCAGGCAAGGGAAATAAAAGTAAAAATAAACAAATGGGATTACATCAAACTAAAAAACTTCTTCACAGCAAAGGAAACCATCAACAAAACAAAAATATGACCTACTGAATAAGAAAAGATATTTGCAAATGATATATCTGATTAAAAGTTAATATCCAAAATATATAAAGAACTCATACAACTCAACAACAAAAAAACAAACAACCTGACTAAAAAATGGGCAGAGAAGCTGAATAGATATTTTTCCAAAGAAGACATACAGGTGGGCAACATGCCCATGAAAAGATGTTCAACACCACTAATTATAGGAACATGCAAATTAAAACCACAGCAAGATATCACCTCACACCTATCAGAATGGCTATTATCAAAGAGACAAGAAATAATAAGTGTTGACAAGGATGTGGAGAAAAGCGTACCCTCCTACACTGTTGGTGGGAATGTAAATTGGCGCAGCCACTATGGAACACAGTATGGAGATTCCTCGAAAACTTAAGAAAAGAGCTACCATATGACCCAGCTATCCTACTTCTGAGTATTTATCCAAAGGATACAAAACTACTCATCCAAAGAGAAATCTGTACCCTCACATTCATCAAGACATTATTCACAATTGCCAAGATACGGGAAAACCTCAACAACATGTGAATGGATAAAGAGGATGCCATATATATATATATATATATATATATATATATATACGTGTGTGTGTATATATATACATATATATACACACACATATATATATATATATATATACACAATGAAATACTACTCAGCCATAAGAAAGATGAAATCTTGCCATTTGTGACAATATGGATGGACCTTGAGGGTATTATGCTAAGTGAAATAAGTCAGATAAAGACAAATACCACATGATTTCACTCATATAAGAAATATAAAAAATCTAATAAACAAACAAAATCAAAATAAATGAATGACCCAAACACGTAGATACATAGAACGGAGTAGTGGTTACCAGATGGGAAGGGGTTGGGGGGAGGGAGAAATGGGTAAAGGGGATCAACTGCATGGTTACGTACAGAAAACAAATTTTTAGTGGCGAGCATGTTGTACCATATACAGAAGTAGAAATACAATGATGTACACATGTAACTTATATAATGTTATAAATCAGTGTAACAGAAATTAATTAATTAATAAAAGTTACCAACTAAAAAAAGATTATATTATTTTCTTCCAGTATTGATGGTTTTACATCTTTGATCCAGCAGGAAAAACAAAAAGCAGGTGCGCCAGATCCAGGAAGACGGGTTTTATGCATCCTTTAATTTATATTCAAACCTTGCCCACATGATTTAAGTTATCATGCTGTGCACAAACATCTCTCAAATTCCAACCCAGTTCTTTACCTTTTGTGGTCACCAGAATGTTAAAAGTATACTATGTCTTCCTCCTTACCATCTTTGCAAATCTAAATATCCTGCTGACTGTGGCATGTTCTTTTTGCCAGCAAGTTCTGTCCATTTAACTCTATTGATTCAAACTATTTTACTTCTAATAATGAAAGAGTAGGTACAAAATATTCTCAAGTACATATACCCATTTTAAAAATCTCTCATCAGATATCTTTTCATCTTCCTGTTATTCAGTCTAATACATTTCCTTACTCTGTTGAAACAGATTTGTGCTGATCGATATTACCCATCAAACGGCCTCCAATATAATAAAGACAGTGCTTGTACGAAACTTTCAGCAGGGGAAACGGTGAGATCAGCTTTAAGCTTTAATGAATTTGACTACATAAAAATTACAAACTTCTGCTAGCAAAAAAAAAAAATTAAAATAAATATTTAATATCACTAATAATCAAAAAAGTTTGCACTAAAATAATAATGAGAAACATTTTTCACCTATAACATTAGGAAAGATTAAAGAATGATAACCTCCTGTGTTTGCAAGGGCACAATCAAACATGAGGTTGCCACAGTGGTTGGGAATATAAAAGCTTATACCAAATTTCTGGAAGCCAAGCTGGCAGTACCCATCAAGAGTTTTTAAAGGTCATTTGCCTTAGTATTTCTATTTCTAGAAAACTGACCTCAAGAAATGATCACACGTATGCAAAGCAATTTTTGCACAAGGGTGTTCATTGCTAAATCATTTGTGATATCAACAACTTTAGTGCACAATTTGGAGTTGGTTAATTACATTTTGATGCATCCACATTCTGGAATACTATGTAGCTATTAAAAATCATGTTGCAAAAGAAAAATTAATGACATGGAAAAGTGTGCAATATACTGCTGGGTTAGCAATGGTGGTGTGAGAGCAGTGGAAGTGAGGAGCTGATGCCAGGAAAGGCACAAAGTGATAGATGCCTTTCATGAGCTTACCTGGGCCAGTTCAGAGGTAGGCTGGAGGGAACAGTATGATATGAGGAAATGGTTTGGGAGTCTGGAACTATAGGGGTGAGTTGGCTACGGTCAGTGTCCGCATAAAAGGGACAGGGACAGAGAGAAGCAAGGGAAACTTCAGTGATCTTTTTCTTAAATTCTCCATCAACTTCTGAAAAGTCTTCCTATGGTCAGGACATTTTTCACATTATAAGCATCTCCTCCTCAAGCTAGAAGCCTCCAGAACTAACCCTCCCAGACTCCCTTCCAACCATGGCACAGTGATGTGACCTGGGATCTGCCAATCATATAAGCCCCTGTGGGATTTTAGTTTGGATGAGAGCAATCTGAGGGACAGATACTGCCTGGAAGTCATCTTCTGATGAGAATATCTAGGGATGCTTTGAAGAATAGGAGACAGCCTCATGATGTGGATGAATTTCATTCCTAGCTGTGTACTCTCCAACCTTGACTCAAGCCTTTTGAAGATTCTGTGAAGGAGCTACCGGATATCCTATTTTAAAAATTCCTTTTCACTAGCTGAAGTGAGTTCAGTTGTTTGTAATCAAGCACAACTAACTCAGACCCAACTATTGTTGCAGTGCCCACTATGTGCTCAGTGTATTAAATACATTTATCTCATTTAGTCCTCTTCTACCATCCCAGCTCCTCAGTCAGTAAGTGGCAAAGCGGAGAATGTATCCCCAGATCTGCAAGAACCTCAAACCCATTCTCTAGCCGTGAGCAAGATTTCACTCCTCTGTAACCTCTGTGTTCTAACTATAGAATGAGCAGTTTGGGATAGAAAGAGCTCTGAATTTACTTCCATTTAAAGTAAGTATCAATAGATAGTTCTTTGTCCTGGAGGATTTTGCCCCATTGCTACAGGGAATTCAAGAAATCCCTGTTGGGTGTCTGACCTGGTGGCCATCTTTCCACCATCCTAAGAAGAAACTGGTGAAATGAGATTAATCCAGAGCCTGCCAGTGACCCAGGGGCTTGAACCTCAAGGCCCATCAGTATTGCCCAGCACTGGATACGCTCTGGAGTTACTCTCGATAGCCGTAAACTCACATTCCCAGGAGGCTGTTTCCCACCCTGACAGCCCTCAGGCCACCAGAAGCACTGCCCTCATAAACACTTTTCCAGATAGGCTTCCAAGGGCTTTGACAGAGAAGCTGAAGCAGTGGATTCCAATGAACAAAGTATAGGACTAGCACTGGGGAAATTGGCTGCTTTCCCGGCCGTGTTACTAGCCGGTGGCCCTATACAAGCCATGGGACAGTTCTCATCCTGTTTCCTCCCCTGAAAAATTAAGGACTGTGGTCCAGACAAAATGAGATAATGCTAGTAGAAGTTCTTTGAAAAATGAAAAGCAATGTACAAATGTGAGGAGCTATTATTAATTTAGAGAGGAATCGAAGAATCTAAAACTGTCTTGCATTTGAATAGTGCTTCTTATTTTGCAACACGCTTTTCTCATTTTGTCCTCATAGCTACCATATGAGAAAGTAGGGCAGTTATTATTATCTCCATTTTATAGATGAGGAAACAGAAGGAAAAGTGGCAGTGCCAGCACTGGAGGCCAGGCATCCTGATTTCCAAACCCAGATTCATTCTTGTATATTTGCAGGTAATTTTCTCCTATCCACCATGCAGGTGACACAGAATAGATATTAGAGTACACCGGTCAGTAATGGGGTTGGAAAATTGTCAGCAAGATCTGAACCAACAGAAGGATGTTTGGCCTACATTACTCATTTTGGACTAACAAGTGAGCTTTCTATGAAAAAATGTAGATTTCTGGGGTTTCTCCATTGCAAAGGAGGACAGGTTAAAAACCAGAATTAGACAAATATTAAATGCTGAAAGAGACCCAGCATACCTTTTATAGAATGTGCACCCCACGCCTGTCATCTTCTTTCTTCCATCCTAGAACTCAAGAGTCAGCATCAACAGTGTGACCTCCACAGTCTGTACCAGCATTAGGCTGTCCCTGGAGCCATCCCACAGAAAATTAATGTCTAAGTAGGAAGCTCAGGTTGCAGACTCACAGGCAAGTTTGATTTTATTATCACCACTGGAACAATTATGAAGAGGACATTTCAGGTGCTTTGGGTTTTACAGAGCACTTCTGCACCCACTGGAATTTCCAAATAAGCCTGTAAGGTAGATTGATTCCATTCTTAGAAGTGACTTAACCAAAGAACATGCAGCTAAGGAAGCTTTATAATTTGAGTTGTGAGCAAACCCAATTGTCCTCTTATGTAACTGTGGTCATTGGATTCTTGTCCAGCATACTCCCTTGAGGGTTGGCCATTTGATTGGCTTAACCTCACAAATGTGTATAACAGTTCCAAGCCTGAAGAGGCACCATGTGTTTCCATTGTCCTCTTTCACTCATGTGACCTACTCCAAGAAGAGTGTGCCCTAAGAAGTGGCTAATCCAAAAAGAATGAGGAGACACATGGAGGGGCCCTGAACCCAACCTGAATGCTGATGCTCACAGCATGGAGTCCAACACAGCAAAGTCAAAGAGCAGCCAAGCCATGGATGAATCAGCATGAAATAAATGCCGGGGGTTCAAGGCTTCACACCATTGGATAGTTTGTAATGCAAAATATTGCTGCAAATGGTTGACTGGCACAGTTGCCTTTACTAGAAGAAGTGATTATAAATTATAGGGTCTGTGAGGATTAAAAGGATTCTTGATTCTTCATGGGTGGCAGGTAAGAACTTCTTTCTCTACACATAAAGCAAGAAGAGTTCCATTTCTTTATCTTAAAGCAAACTAATTACAGCTCCAAGTTTACAAGTGCTAAAGTGATGACATGACCAATATCACTCAGTCCTAGACTCCCTCCCCACTATATGGTCTCATATAAAATTCCTAAGCATATGTATCACCAGCCAAGTGGAGGAGAGGCCAAGGAGGTCCCCAGTTTTGCCCTTGCTCTTTCACTGCTCTGGAACCCCACCGACATCATTACTGTTGCAGCCAAGTTCAGAAATCACAGTGGTGAAATGGAAGACTTCACTTTTTATTGATTGATGTCATCCAAGATTTGACTGGGTCAGGCTAAATGGAAAGTCCTTACATGCTACTGAGTCTGACCCTAAGAAGAGTTGGATGATCATATAGTTTAGAAAGTTTACAGTGAGTCTCAATGACCTCAGAAATACAAAGACATCTCTAGGTTTCTCCATTCATTCAAGACTTCTTTGATGTCTCTCCAAAATGCTTATATTTGTGCTTGGTTAGGTCCTGCACGTTTCTTATTAAGTGTATTACTAGGTTATTTACAGAGGTTCCTCATTGCCAAGGATAAATGCCAAGTTCCTTTGCGCGCCTAGAAATGGTCTTCATTTTCTGACTCCTACCTACCTTAGTAGGCTAATTTCTCACTCTTCCTGGTGGCCACATTATGTGTCATTCATGGCGAATGGCATGAATATGCTATCCCATTTCCTTGCTTTATGCTTTTATAGATACCTTCCTCTTTGCTTAGGATATTCATCTGGCATCACCTGCTTATACTTTAAGGTCTACTTCTAAAAGCACCTGCTCTTTAGTAAGGCAAGGACTCAGGTGAGGCAAGACATGTACCCAGGATACAAAATTTAGAGGCACTCAAGGTCATGTCAGTGCCTCCTTAAATTCTGTGCCCTAGGGACCTCATTCACCCTATCCTACTCACCCTGCTCTTTGATGTCTTCCCTATTACACTCCACCCCTTCCCCCAAGAACAGCTCCTTTATGCAAACTCTGTACCTTTCCATGTTACAGCATTTTCCACACAGGACTGCATTTTCTTAGGACAGAGACCATGCCCTCTCATCTTTGTTGCACTAGCACCATGCCTGGTATAGCATATTTGATGAATAATAATAAAATAATAGCCATTATATATGAGCATTTATTTTGTGCCAGGCATGGTTCTATAATAAGTGTTTTAGTTGAGTTGCAACTAAACCCCTCACAAAGCCCTATATAGATATTATTATCCCAATTTTATAGATGAACAGACTAAAAGAAGTTAAATGCTTTGCCACATCACACAATGTGAAGTGGTAATAGCTGGGATTTGAACCCAGGTCCTTCTGATGCCAGACCCTGTATGCATAATAGAAAAAAAAATATTGACTCATCACTACATTACACTGAATAAGAATCAAGGAGGAAAAGAGCACTTTGGTTATGTTATTCAAGATCTAAGACAATCACTGCAAAGGGCAGTGAGGCTTGTGAGATGGGGTGACTCTTTGGCAAACTGTCCTCCTGGTGAACAAAGTCCTAAAATGCTGACTTCTTCCCCAATCCCCAAAGGCACCAATATTGGTGGGAGAGATGATCCTAAGTGCTGGTCCCAATCTAGAAATTTAAAAACAAAAATACCGAGGAACGTCTTGGATGGCACTGAGCAAGGGCAATTATTGCCCAGAGGGATTTGAACCCTACTGATAATCCAGCCAGAAAATTCGGCCTCATTGGCACTGGATCCCTTACCAGTCAGAAGTTATAGAGATACTGTGACTCCTCTGTCACTGCAAATCCATCAGCCCTGAGTGGTGAGCACTGCAGCTGGTGTGTTGCTGTTTCATGTTCTGCAGTGTTACTTCCCACACCAGACAGCTACATTGCATTTCTATGTTCTCTGCTAATTACAGTGTGTAACTAAAAAAACAGGTAGCTATTTCCTAGGCAGAAATATATTCTTCACCACTCTACCCATGGGAAATTGACACCAAACTAGGGGTCCCAAACTCAAATGTTTGTAACAAATGAGTGAACTTGGCCTATTAGGGACTAGGGCAAACTATAGCCCACATGCCGTATTGATCATGCGTTTGGTGGTTTTTTTTTCCTGTATTTCTGATGCTTTGACATCTTGGGCCTTGCTGACGCTGGAGACACTGCCCCTCCCTGGGCTAGTCAATTCCCAAAGATAGTAGAGGATTTGCCCAATAGCCTTTCATATGCAAACCAACCAATCCAGAACTCATACCTCCAAACCATCTCCTTTATAAGGCTCTTACAGTCTGAACCACTATTCCCCTGCTCTAATCACCCCAGGACCAGATACTAGACAACTAGGGACAACTCACATGCCCCAGAGCCCACTGAAAGTATTCATAATGGCCAATCCTATACCTGCTTACCCTGCCTTGCCTCGCCTTTGCCTGCAGATACCATGATAAGGTTCTTGCCCATATTTTCTTCCCACTTCCTCTGCCTCCTGACCAACCTGTGTGCTTCCCCATGTGCCCCTGCCCAGTGGCATGGCAGGGAGTGCCCCCTTACTCCATGCATAGCAAACTATCTTTTCAATGACAGTTGTCTCTTAATCAGTTGGTCTCAGATATCTGAATAATAATAAACCAAACATACATTTTAAAACACATGCCCCAAAGACACCTTCAGGATGGCAGAGGAGTAAGATGTGGAGATCACCTTCCTCCCCACAAATACATCAGAAATACATCTACGTGTGGAACAACTCCTACAGAACACCTGCTGAATGCTGGCAGAACACCTCAGACTTCCCAAAAGGCAAGGAACTCCCCACATACCTGGGTAGTGCAAAAGAAAAAAGAAAAAACAGAGACAGAAGAATAGGGATGGGACCTGCACCAGTGGAAGGGAGCTGTGAAGGCGGAAAGGTTTCCACACGCTAGGAAGCCCCTTCACTTGTGGAGACTGGGTGGGTGAGCAGCGGGGAAGCTTCAGAGCCATGGAGGAGAGCACAGCAACAGGAGTGCAGAGGGCAAAGCGGAGAGATTCCCGCACAGAGGATCAGGGCCGACCGGCACTCACCAGTCCGAGAGGCTTGTCTGCTCACCCGCCGGGGTGGGTGGGGCTGGGAGCTGAGGCTCCGGCTTCGGAGGTCAGACCCCAGGGAGAGGACTGGGGTTGGCTGCGTGAATACAGCCTGAAGGGAGTTAGTGTGCCACAGCTAGCCAGGAGAGAGTCCGGGAAATGTCTGGAACTGCCTAAGAGGCAAGAGACCATTGTTTCGGGGTGCATGAGGAGAGGGGGTTCAGAGCACCGCCTAAACAGGCTCCAGCGACGGGCACAAGCCACGGCTATCAGCGCAGACACCAGAGATGGGCATGAAACCTTAAGGCTGCTGCTGCAGCCACCAAGAAGTCTGTGTGCGAGCACAGGTCACTATGCACACCTCCCCTCTGGGGATCCTGTGCAGCCTGCCACTGCCAGGGTCCCGTGATCCAGGGACAACTTCCCCAAGAGAACACACGGCGCGCCTCAGGCTGGTGCAACGTCACGCTGGCCTCTGCCACCACAGGCTCGCCCCGTATTCCGTACCCCTCCCTCCCGCCAGCCTGAGTGAGCCAGAGCCCCTGAAGCAGCTGCTTCTTTAACCCCGTCCTGTCTGAGCAAAGAACAGACGCCCTCAGGCGACCTACACGCAGAGGCGGGGCCAAATCCAGAGCTGAACCCCGGGAGCTGTGCGAACAAAGAAGAGAAAGTGAAATCTCTCCCAGCAGCCTCAGGAGCAGCAGATTAAATCTCCACAATCAACTTGATGTACCCTGCATCTGTGGAATACCTGAATAGACAACAAATCATCCCAAAATTGAGGTGGTGGACTTTGGGAGCAACTGTAGACTTCGGCTTTGTTTTCTACATCTAATTTGTTTCTGGTTTTATGTTTATGTTAGTTTAGTATTTCGAGTTTATTATCACTGATAGATTTGTTTATTGATTTGGTTGCTCTCTTCCTCCTTGTTTTTTTTTTTTACATATATATATATATATTTTTTTTCCTTTTTCTCTTTTTGTGAGTGTGTGTGTATGCTTCTTTGTGTAATTCTGTCTGTATAGCTTTGCTTTTACCATTTGTCCTAGGTTTCTGTCTGTCCATTTTTTGGGGGGATGGGGTTGTTCTGTTTTCTTTTTTTAAATTACTTTTTAATTTTTAATAATAATACTTTATTTTAATAACTTTATTTTATTTTTTCTTTCTTTCTTTGTTTTTTTCTCCCATTTCTTCTGAGCTGTGTGATTGACAGGGTCTTGGTGCTCCGGCCGGGTGTCAGGCCTGATCCTCGGAGGTGGGAGAGCCAAGTTCAGGATATTGGACAACCAGAGACCTCCTGGCCCTACATACTATCAGTCAGAGAGAGCTCTCCCACAGACCTCTCTCTCAATGCTAATACCCAGCTCCACTCAACCGCCAGCAAGCTGCAGTGCTAGACACCCCAAGCCAAACAACTAGCAAGACAGGAACACAACCCCACCCATTAGCAGAGAGTCTGCTTAAAATCATAATAAGCTCACAGACACCCTGCAAAAAAACACCAGATGTGGTCCTGCCCACCAGAAAGACAAGATCCAGCCTCATCCACCAGAACACAGGCACCAGTCCCCTCCACCAGGAAGCCTACACAAGACACTGAACCAACCTTACCCACTGGGGGCAGACACCAAAAACAACAGGAACTATGAACCTGCAGCCTACGAAAAGGAGACCCCAAACACAGTAAGTTAAGCAAAATGAGAAGACTGAGAAACACACAGCAGATGAAGGAGCAAGGTAAAAACCCACCAGATGAAACAAATGAAGAGGAACAAGGCAATCTCCCTGAAAAAGAATTCAGAGTAATGATAGTAACGATGACCCAAAATCTTGGAAACAGAATGGAGAAAATACAAGAAACGCTTCATAAGGACCTAGAAGAACTAAAGAGCAAACAAACAGTGATGAACAACACAATAAATGAAATTAAAAATTCTCTAGAAGGAATCAATAGCAGAATAACTGAGGCAAAAGAACGCATAAGTGACTTGGAAGATAAAATAGTGGAAATAACTACCATAGAGCAGAATAAAGAAAAAAGAATGAAAAGAATTAAGGACAGTCTCAGAGACCTCTGGGACAACATTAAACACACCAACATTCGAATTATAAGGGTCTCAGAAGAAGAAGAGAAAAAGAAAGGGATTGAGAAAAATATTTAAAGAGATTATAGTTGAAAACTTCCCTAATATGGGAAAGAAAAGAGTCAATCAAGTCCAGGAAGCACAGAGAGTCCCATACAGGATAAATCCAAGGAGAAATACACCAAGACAAATGTTAATCAAACCATCAAAACTTAAATACAAAGAAAAGCTATTAAAAGCAGCAAGGGAAAAGCAACAAATAACATACAAGGGAATCCCCATAAGGTTAACAGCTGATTTCTCAGCAGAAACTCTACAAGCCAAAAGTGAGTGGCAGGACATATTTAAAGTGATGAAAAGGAGAAACCTACAACCAAGATTATTCTACCCAGCAAGGATCTCATTCAGATTCGATGGGGAAATCAAAACCTTTACAGACAAGCAAAAGCTAAGAGAATTCAGCACCAGCAAACGAGCTTTACAAAGATGCTAAAGGAACTTCCCTAGGCAGGAAACACAAGAGAAGGAAAAGACCTACAATAATAAACCCAAAACAATTAAGAAAATGGTAATAGGAACATACATACCTTAAATGTAAATGGATTTAACGCTCCAACCAAAAGACATAGACTGGCTGAATGGATATGTAAACAAGACCCATAGATATGCTGCCTACAAGAGACCCACTTCAGACCTAGGGATACATACAGACTGAAAGTGAGGGAATGGAAAAAGATATTCCATGCAAATGGATATCAGAAGAAAGCTGGAGCAGCAATTCTCATATCAGACAAAATAGACTTTAAAATAAAGACTATTACAAGAGACAAAGAAGGACACTACATAATGATCAAGGGATCAATCCAAGAAGAAGATATAACAATTGTAAATATTTATGCACCCAACATAGGAGCACCTCAATACATAAGGCAAATGTTAAGAGCCATAAGAGGGGAAATTGACAACCTGGACAACCTGGAAGAAATGGACAAATTCTTAGAAAAGCACAACCTTCTGAGACTGAACCAGGAAGAAATAGTAAATATGAACAGACCAATCACAAGCACTGAAATTGAAAATGTGATTAAAAATCTTCCAACAAACAAAAGCCCAGGACTGGATGGCTTCACAGGCGAACTCTATCAAACATCTAGAGACGAGCTAACACCTATCCTTCTCAAACTCTTCCAAAATATAGCAGAGGGAGGAACACTCCCAAACTCATTCTACGAGGCCACCATCACCCTGATAACAAAACCAGACAAAGATGTCACAAAAAGAGAAATCTACAGGCCAATATCACTGATGAACATAGATGAAAAAATCCTCAACAAAATACTAGCAAACAGAATCCAGCGGCACATTAAAAGGATCATACACTACGATCAAGTGGGGTTTATCCCAGGAATGCAAGGATTCTTCAGTATATGCAAATCAATCAATGTGATAAACCATATTAACAAACAGAACAAGAAAAACCATATGATCATCTCAATAGATGCAGAAAAAGCTTTCAACAAAATTCAACACCCATTTATGATAAATACTCTCTGGAAAGTAGGCACAGAGGGAACTTACCTCAACATAATAAAGGCCATATATGACAAACCCACAGCCAACATTGTCCTCAGTGGTTGAAAACTGAAACCGTTTCCACTAAGATCAGGAACAAGACAAGGTTACCCACTCTCACCACTGTTTTTCAACATAGTTTTGGAAGTTTTAGCCACAGCAATCAGAGAAGAAAAAGAAATAAAAGGAATCCAAATCGGAAAGGAAGAAGTAAAGTTGTCACTGTTTGCAGCTGACATGATACTATCCATAGAGAATCCTAAAGATGCTACCAGAAAACTACTAGAGCTAATCAATGAATTTGGTAAAGTAGCAGGATACAAAATTAATGCACAGAAATCCCTTGCATTCCTAAACACTAATGATGAAAAATCTGAAAGAGAAATTAAGGAAACACTCCCATTTACCATTGCAAGAAACAGAATAAAATACCTAGGAATAAACCTACCTAAGGAGACAAAAGACCTGTATGCAGAAAAATTTAAGACACTGATGAAAGAAATTAAAGATGTTACAAACAGATGGAGAGATATACCATGTTCTTGGATTGGAAGAATCAACCTTGTGAAAATGACTATACTACCCAAAGCAATCGACAGATTCAATGCAATCCCTATCAAACTACCAGTGGCAGTTTTCTCAGAACTAGAATAAAAAATTTCACAATTTGTATGGAAACACAAAAGACCCCGAATAGCCAAAGCAATCATGAGAAAGAAAAATGAGCTGGAGGAATCAGGCTCCCTGACTTCAGACTATACTACAAAGCTACCATAATCAAGACAGTATGGTACTGGCACAAAAACAGAAATATAGATCAATGGAACAGGATAGAAAGCCCAGAGATAAACCCATGCACATATGGTCACCTTATCTTTGATAAAGGAGACAAGAATATACAATGGAGAAAAGACAGCCTCTTCCATAAGTGGTGCCTGGAAAACTGGACAGCTCCATGTAAAAGAATGAAATTAGAACACTCCCTAACACCATACATAAAAATAAACTCAAAATGGATTAAAGTCCTAAATGTAAGGCCGACACTATTAAACGCTTAGAGGAAAACATAGGCAGAATACCCTATGACATAAATCACAGCAAGATCCTTTTTGACCCACCTC
This sequence comes from Delphinapterus leucas, assembly GCF_059928025.1. Classification (NCBI taxonomy): domain Eukaryota; kingdom Metazoa; phylum Chordata; class Mammalia; order Artiodactyla; family Monodontidae; genus Delphinapterus; species Delphinapterus leucas. The sequence continues at coordinate 19,028,656 of NC_143143.1, forward strand.
CTAGAGAAATGGAAATAAAAACAGAAAAAAACAAATGGGACCTAATGAAACTGAAATGCTTTTGCACAGCAAAGGCAACCATAAACAAGACAAAAAGACAACCCTGAGAATGGGAGAAAATATTTCTAAACAAAGCAGCTGACAGAGGATTAATCTCCAAAATATACAAACAGCTCATGCAGCTCAATATCAAAAAAACAAACAACCCAATCCAAAAATGGGCAGAAGACCTAAATAGACATTTCTCCAAAGAAGATACACAGATTGCCAACAAACACATGAAAAGATGCTCAACATCACTAATCATTAGGGAAATGCAAATCAAAAGTACAGTGAGGTATCACCTAACATTGGTCAGAATGGCCATCATCAAAAAAATCTACAAACAATAAATGCTGGAGAGGGTGTGAAGAAAAGGGAACCCTCTTGCACTGTTGGTGGGAATGTAAATTGATACAGCCACTATGGAGAACAGTATGGAGGGTCCTTAAAAAACTAAAAATAAAACTACCATATGACCCAGCAATCCCACTACTGGGCATCTACCCTGAGAAAACCATAATTCAAAAAGAGTCATGTACCACAATGTTCATTGCAGCTCTATTTACAATAGCCAGGACATGGAAGCAACCTGAGTGTCCGTCGACAGATGAATGGATAAAGAAGATGTGGCACATATATACAATGGAATATTACTCAGCCATAAAAATAATCGAAATTGAGTTATTTGTAGTGAGGTGGCTGGACCTGGAGACTGTCATACAGAGTGAAGTAAGTCAGAAAAAGAAAAACAAACACCGCATGCTAGCACATATATATGGAATCTAAAAGAAAAAAAGGTTCTGAAGAACCTATGAGCAGGACAGGAATAAAGACACAGACATTGAGAATGGACTTGAGGACAGGGGGAGGGGGAAGGGTAAGCTGGGACGAAGTGAGAGAGTGGCATGGACATATAGACACTACCAAATGTAAAACAGATAGCTAGTGGGAAGCAGCCACATAGCACAGGGAGATCAGCTTGGTGCTTTGTGACTGCCTAGAGGGGTGGGATAAGGAGAGTGGGAGGGAGACGCAAGAGGAATGGGATATGGGGATATATGTATATGTATAGCTGATTCACTTTGCTATACAGCAGAAACTAACACAACATTGTAAAGAAATTATACTCCAATCATGATGTTAAAATAAATAAATAAATAAAACACAGTAATGTGACTCTATATTGCCAATGGAATAAGGACAAAAAGATTGACAATAAAAAATATCTTAAATAGTTTTCAGTAATAGCATTATTGGGTGATAATGTTGGTATTGCTATTTCAAGATAACAATAAATTAGATAAGTGAGTATTTACGTCAGTGTCACTGAGAACTGAGATTTTGGGCTTGGTTGAAAGGAGATACATACATGAAATTGATGAGGTCAGACAAAATCCCCATAGGCCTGATTGTAAATTGGATATAAACTCATGATATATTTTATCTTTAAAAATACTTTAAAAATATCTTTAAAAATGTCCTAGCTCTGTCCACTGATGAGTTCTAGAAATAATGAGCAACTCGTGTTGCATAAAATGCAAGCATTTTTGCATTTTGGGTGAACAATACAAAGGCTTTCTGAAACTCTTATGAAAGTTTATAGGTTTATAATACTCTCTTTTTTTAGTTATTGTTCTTTTATTTTACATCATTTGTTCATATTCATTATACATTTTCCCTTTTAATCAGCTTTGTTTGTTAGGACCTGGAGTTTATCGCCAAACATGGTAACTGTTTTTCTTGAGTTCTACATCTTTCCACTTGAATGGCACATTCTAAAATATTCTAAAATATGCCTGTCCAATCTTATGCTGGAAGGCTGATAGAAATAGCTCATCTCTTCTCAGTTACTAGGGTTTTGGTTTTTTTTTTCTTATGCTTAAAGGATTTTTTCTTCATCCTTCATGTCCAATAATTTCACCAGAATGTATGTTGGTCATTTGGTATCAGTGCTTCCCTATTCATGTTGTGTCCTTCTAATTTTCAAATGCAGATTCTCCTTTATTCAGAAAAGTTTTTTTTCTACAATATTGTTGGTTTTTTGTTTCATATGTTATGTTCTCTTTAGTCAGAGCTGCCAATTATACATATATTGCAACTTCTTTGCCCTCCAACCCTTTTTAACTCTTTGTTCTTTTTATTCAATTTTACATACCTTCTCAAACCTATGTTCCTAACTATATTTTCAGGAATGCTAACTCTTCTTGTTGATGTTTCTACCATGACTTTTATTTACTTTATGGTTTTATTTTTCTCCTCCATTTTTTCTTTAAGTTACTTTTCTTCCTCTCTTGTCTTAATATGTCTTCTTTGAGCCATTGTATCTGTTACTTGATTTTCTTTAATTTCTTTGACTTCATAGAGAAGTGTTTGTATAAATTTCCCCTGAACTGCTACACAATTTTTCTAAGCTTTATTTCACATTTGCCTTTTATTTTATTTTCTAAATTTTCTTTATCTTTTAATGAAAGTTACTTTTTCTAGAGAAACTGTGAGATAAAGGATGGTTTGGAGGACAGGCTGGGAGAGTGGGCTAGGACAGCTGGCCACTCAGAATTGTGTTCTTTAGCCTCCTTTCCCTTCTATCAACATTTTTTTCCTCCTTTAGGTGGTATCTCTGCATATGGGTGTTGGGGGAGATTGTCCTAATTAGCTTGTAGTGATGTACTGTATCTTCCAAGTTTCTATCTTATGATTTAATGTTTATTTTTCTTCTGTCTCCTTCTATCTCTCCTCTGCTCTTGTTATTATCATACACCTTCACAGTTCCTAAATCACCCCCCACCACTGTGTGGTATTTGAATGGCCTCATGGATGATTCCATAACCCACCCATACTCCCTGTCTTTGCAGAAAACAATGTCTGACACTTTTCTTTGGAGAAGTCTGCATGCCAACTGAAATTTGTAGCGGTACATCTTCTCTAGCTATACACTCTTGATTTGGCCCAATTTAACTATATTTTGTGGATATTCTTCATATGTTGTAATTTGGAGCTGCAAATCTTTGCTAGTTTTATTGAATACAGAATTTTATTTATTGCTTTTTCTTTATTTTTTGTTTTCAGTCAGTTTCAGAGAAGAGTTCCAATCCATAAAAGGTTTGGAGAATCAAGACGTATTTTAGAACGATCACTTTGGCTTGAGCAAGAAACATTGTAGAAGATGAGGAAGCAGGAAGGATGTGGGGAGCAGGAGGTTGCTCAAGACTGGAAACAGGAAAACCATGGAGAAAGCTAATGAATTCATGCAAAAGAGAGATGATGAGGTCTGCGAAAGGTCATGGGTTGAGAGATAAGAAGTAGGCAGGAAAGATGTAGGGCTTGAGAGTCATCAGCTTACTGATGATAATTTAAGTGATAAAATTGGATGGAAGCCTGGCAAAGTTTTGTAGAAGAGAAGTGAGCTAAGACAGAACTCCTTGGAATCTTACTCCTTGGAGTAAAAAGTGAAAGAGGATCCTATAAAAGAAAATAAGAAGTAGATACTAGAGAAGTAAGTGGAAAATAGAGAAAGCACTATTGCAAAGGCAAAGAGTGTTTCCAATCAGGTTGAGAGTTCATATAAGATAAGGTCTTAAAGGTTGACTTTGAATTTAGCCACATGAAAGTCATTGATGAGAGCAGTGGCAGTGGTGGACGTGGAAACCTCATATCAGGGGACTGAGGTGTGAATGGAAGGTTTCAAGGTAGGGTTAGTAAATACAGAAAACTCTTAAAGAAGTTTGATAGTAAACAGAAAGATAAATATAGAATACAGGGTCAGCTTAAGGGAAACTTCTTACATAAGGACATTAGCACCAGAGCTTTAGGGTACCCCTAGAGCAACAATAATTCCCATTTATACAGAAGTTTAGCTCAAAGGGGCTTTTGCATACATAATCTCATTTCAAATTCACCTCACTGAATCACCTCAATTATACTTATGAGGTAACTAAGGCTGAGAGAGATAACAATGAACTGCCTTCCCAAAAGGCACAAGAAAGAAAACAATTAAAGCATCACTTTACTTCACTCAGTATGACAATCTCTAGGTCCATCCATGTTGCTGAAAATGGCATTATTTCATTCATTTTTATGGCTGAATCATACAAAGACAAATATCATATGATATCCCTTATATGCAGAATATAAAAAAATGGTACAAATGAACTTATTTACAAAACAGAAATAGAGTCACAGATGTAGAAAACAAACATGGTTACCAAGGGGGAAAGGGGGGGAGGGATAAATTGGGAGATTGGGATGGACATATACACGCTACTATATATAAAATAGATAACTAAGGAACTACTGTATAGCACAGGGAACCCTTCTCAATAATCTGTAATGACCTATATGGGAAAAGAATCTAAAAAAGAGTGGATATATTTCTATATATAAATATATGTATATATAAACTATATATGTAATATAAATTATTACATATGTTTATATATGTGTATATATATATACATATGTATATAAAATTCACTTTGCTGTACAGCAGAAACTAATACAACACTGTAAATCAATGATACTCCAATAAAAAATGTTTTTTTTTTTTTTAAAAAAAGCATCATTTTGACTACATCTTAGGCACAATCCCACATCTCAAGTCCTGGATCCATCTAAGTTTCAGCATCCTTGCAAGGAGCAAAATAGAGCCAACATTTTACCTGAGCCCAAACCCACCATACAAATTGTTTGATTGAAATCCTTGCTTTCATTTTCAATGGAATAAAAATTGCAGAGTCCAGTTGGCTTCCCATTAACTTCTCCAGAATATTTTCTCTGCCCAGGTATTTCCACACAAGGCTGATACTAGTTAATTACCTGAATTAAATATTCCACAGCCTAAAAGATTTCCTGTACTACACAATTTATAAATATTCATTCTGCAGAAGGGAAGGTGCAAGAGAACGTTGGTTTCCAGTGGCTGCCTTCGTAGCAAAGTATTGAGTAGTAAGCCTCTGAGGCAGCCTCAGTGCCTGAGTAAAATGTTTTTGGAGCCTCAAATCCCTTATATAAAAACAGTTTCTCCAGTGCACAACCATTTTTGCTGAGCCACTAAATAACTTCTGCCTGCCCATATCAGGGACAGTCTTAAGGTGATATGATGGATGTCAAGTAAATAATCAATCAATACACTGGTTTTGGTCTCCATCTATCAGTTGGGCATTGTGTGGACTAATTAGATGATAAAATGTGATGAATGTGTATTAAACTCAGCCTCTCCCTGGAAGCTCCCAGGGGTCCTTTCCCATATTCTAGCTGACCTTTTAGAGCTCAGCTTCATTGTATGTGAATGCAATTAAATCAATTTGTCAGATATTTGCATTAGTCTGGCTTGTTCAGAATTCAATTATTCAGTGTCACTTTACTGTCCTTCGGAGGCTTGTTCACTGGTTCATTTTCAAGTGCTGGATAAAGGCAGAAAGGGCTAGTCTTGTCAGGATGCAAGCCTGTGAATGCCTTCCCTCAGAGATTGTTCTGAGATCCAACTTTGCCAGATCCCTTCTCCTCCCAGGTCTCAGGAAATATAATTATTGGGCTCTCAACATAGCTGAACTTTAATTCTGACTCTGCCACTCACTGGAAAGGTGACTTAAGTTATTTAACCTGTGTGAGCCTCAGTTTCCTCATGCACCAAATGGAATCGCTTTACTTTGGGTTTCCTCCAAAGTAGACCCTGAGAGTCGTATTTGAGCACAAGTAGTTCATTTGAGAGGTGACAGCAGCAAGCACTGTAAAGCAGTGGGGCAATGAGACAGGGATGGGAAGAAGCAAATAGGAGGTACATTAGCGAGCAAGTTATCACTGTGGGCAACTGGTGCTCAGTCCTTCTGGGGACCTCTGGCAGATGGAGCAGAACATTCAGCAGAGTTGTCCCACCCGAGAGGCAAGGAGCTTGGGCATATCTCCACCAACTGCTGTGCTTTATTGATTGAGAGCTGCTCCAGGGTGTTAACTCTCTGGCACTTCAAGCCTCCCTTAAACATCTGGGGCCGAGCATCTTCCTGAGAACAGAGAAAGCCCTCAAGCAGAGAGTCAGAGATGTTTTCAGTAAGAAGCCTTGTGGGCACAGGAGTACTGTGGCTCACCAAGGGCATCCACTACAGCGATACGCCACAGTGTGAAGTCAAAAAGTGGTAGTGCATGTCAAGCCCTTAGTTCTACGACTGACAGAGTAAAGCACTTGATAGTAATAAATCATTTCTGGAAATATGAAAATGTAGGAAAATTGCTTTCTTCAACACAGGTATTGGACTGTGATTCTAAGTGTATGGCAAGGGAAAGCCACTATACTATATGCCTTCCTGGGAGGAGTAGATGGTGAAATCACGGAAGGCTTTATTGGAGGAGGTGACATTTGAATTGGGTTTTTACGGATGAGTATGTATTGATGGAGTTCAGGACAGGCCGCTTTGACACATGGATTATTTCAAGCTGAAGACAATGAAGACCAAATAGACTCAGGAAGAGCTTTCTTACCTCCCCCTTAACTGCCTAAAAAAACTTAAATAGAGGGCCTGTACCAGGAGACAGCTGATACCAAAGATAATTTTTATATCAAGAAGACTTATCTGCATAGCCTGGCAAATATTTGTTTACCAAACATCTACTCTTTTCATCTTCGTTTTGCCTTCCTTGCCTTTGAAACGCCAGACCCCTATCCCCTTCTCCTTAGCTCAAGGTGGTATATAAGCCTCAATTACCTGATCGCTGCAGAGCCTTTCATGTCTTTGCGGGGCTCCTGTATAAATAAAATTAAATTTGCTTTTCTCCAGTTCATCTGTCTTATGTCAATTTAATTATCAGACCAGCCAAAGAACCTAGAAGGGAAGAAGGGAAGCTTTTTTCTCTCCAACAGTGTTCACCAGGCATGCACGGGGAGTAAAGATATTCTAAGCAGAAGGAATGGCATATGCAATGCCACAGAGATGTGACAAATTATATGTTTGGTGACCTTCTTATAGTTTAAAATGGCTAAAGTATAGGAAGAGGGGGAGCTTTATGTCATGATGCCAGAATTCAAGTCACAAGAGAAAGTTTAAATTATGCAAGGGCATTATAGTATTATATTATCCTATAAGCAACAGAGAGTCATTGGATCTGTTCAATAAAACCTGTAATAGACTCTTGGGTGACACACAAAGAAACTCATTTATAATAGAAATAAATAGGTTAATGAGCATGGGTTCAAAAGATCTTCTGCACAGGAATGAGAAAAAATGTAATATTTTATGTGAAAAGTACTTCAGGGTTTTCTATGAGCCAGCATGTTACGTGACTTCAAAGGGGAAAAAAAAAAAAGCTAATTCAAACTTAGATTGCATTCATAGAAATAATGCAGGATCCAGATAGAATCACACTTGTTCTGCACTATCTGAGAAGCTCAGGAAGTAGCTGTCCGATTTGAAATGACATATAAAGACACTTTGGTTACACTGCAGCAAGCCCAGGGAAAAGTGAGCAGAATGTTAGAGTCTAAAAATCACATGAGATGTAGAATGGCTGAAAGAACAGAGCGGGCTAGCTGCAGAAGGTAGATGCATAGAACATTCATGAACTGGCTTTTGATGTGAGGAAGAGATTACATTTACTCTGTGCGGTCCCAGAGCCTGAAAATTCAAACCCCAGTGAAATGTATTTCAAGTCAATGGAAATAAACAAAGCCAACCAACACTAGGATGACCAGCCCTGGGTGGGAGAAAGTTCTCTATTCTGGGGAGTGGTCAGTGGTAAATGAGATGAATACATGTGAAAGATGTTTAAAGGAGGTGCTAGTTCTTGGAATGGAACCAACCTCTAAAACCCCTCTCCAACTAAGATTCTATGATTCTGTGGCAGGGGTCCTCTCCAGGTGTCCCCTGCAGGAGGCACACAACAAAAGGGGGCATTTTGCAGGGCACACCACAAACATCATTCCCAATTGGTAAAAAACAAAAGACAGTATCTCTGTGTGGTCAGCTGTAAGGCTGGGTTAAGGTGAACAAGAAAAAAATCAGGAGTTTCTTTTAATGTACAAAGTAAAGAATAGGCATTGGATACCAGCTATGATCCAGGCACATATAATAACATTATACTACTACTAGTGGTAGTACTAGTAACAATAGTAGTAGTACTAGTAACAATAGTAGTAGTACCAGTAGTCGTAGTATTAGTAGTAGTGCCCAAAATGTATTGTTTATATGTTCTTATTTAATTCTCATAAAAGATCTCTCAGATTAATCACTTTACTAGATGATTCTTTCACTATGAACAGTATTCTGTGAACTTTGGTGGGGTCATATAAGACTCCTTTTGGAGAAAGAAAAAGAAGTACTTCCCATTTAGGGTTTGGTCTAAAATCAAGTCTTCTCTTTGGACAACAGAAGGCATTTTCTATGAAACATCATAAAACATCCCTCTGGAAACCATAATTCAGGTAATCATAGTTGAATCCCTTCTGCTAACAGATGTGTAGGATTTTAAGCATCACTTTAGATCCTCCTGTTAGAGCATTCTGCTCCCTTAGCTCGGACACTCGTAGTCATCATTCTCCTGAATTGTAATACCAGACGACTGAGCCACTTTGACCTCATGCTTTGCCCATTTGGCTGATCTTCCGGATTAAACCCCACCCCAAAACTGGATGCATCTAGTGCCAGTCCCAACTCCTCTTTCCCACTGGACCATCTATCTGCAATTCTGATGAATCCGCAGATGCTGCACCTTTCTGCTGAGGATTAGGAAATGTCCCAACACATTCTTTTTACAAAGCTGATCTGCATTTTCATGCAATGACTTCAGCGTTTCCAGGGTAAGCTCCTGTGTGTAGCCTCCACCCATGTATATCTAACTGTTGCCCCAGCATGCTCACTGATTTCTATTTGTTATTCCACAACTGAAGATGAGCCAAAGGCAAGTGTGTCTTCATCAAGGTTCTTTTTGCTATCTCAAACCAAGAAAAGGGAAATGAAAATAATGCAGGAGCATGACTTGGAACTGAAGGCTGGAGAGTACAGCCAAACCTCCCAACAAGGGACTGAAAACGGGAGCTGGAAAGTGGTCAGAAACTCTACAGTCTCTCTCTCTCTCTCTCTCCCTCTCTCTTTCCCTCACCCTCATCCTCCTCTCATACCCCTTGTTCCCTACCTTCCTCCTTTTCTCCCTTCCTCACACCCTTTCTGAGGCCAGATGGGCTTTCATCTCTGCTTCCATGTGTCCACTTTATTCCCACTCGCAGACTAGCTTTGGCTGACTTGGAGAGCAAATGGCCAAATGCAGCTGCTCCGCAGCTCCCAAATTTGCATATTCTTGTTTCAAAATGAACAGCAAAAAATAAATCACGTGTCTAAATCCAATTCCAAGTTCTTGGGAGGAAGAATATCACTGGGCCATTGAACATCACTGCTGCATTTAAGACCAGGAGTCCACGCCTGGTTCAATGCAGCCACAGGGCAGGAATACATGTTTCAAAACTGGCTCCCAGATTCCATCCCTGTGGGGTGGGTGCTGAGGCACTTCAGGAAGAGGGCATACGGGGTGGGATGGGCTTTAGTCCCCTGACTTTATACCTCACAAACAGTCTTGGAAAATTCCCTTCTACTTTGGCTAATACTCTGAGATCTCCTTAATTTATTGGCAAATCTTATTTTAATCTCTTCTACCAGGCATTTCTCTGACTCATGGAGGAAAACAGACCCTGTAAATTAAGTTCTTAATAGCAAATACTTTCCTAATAGTAGATTTTCATGTTAGTAGGATGGATGGAGAAGCAGAGAGGTTAGGAGAGTTCACGGAAGAGACCTCAGGAAAGGTACCATTGTAGTCCTAGAAATTAGGTTGGTTGGTTTACTTTAACTAAAGATTATGGAAGTAAGCTAGTTTCCATCAAGAAAGAGTGAGTCAGTCAGGAACCCAGATATATGTGCAAGCCTTAAAAGAGGCAGGATAGAAAAGATACTTTTCAATGAGATATCAAATTCCAATTTCTCAAGTGGGCTAGAGTCTTCAGAAATACAGAATGAGCCTAACATAAAAACTTTAAGTATACCTCTTCCTTCAGACAGGTGAATTTTGAATTTATTTAAAAAAAAAATTTTTTTTCACAGTGGACAGACGGTGAAATCTTTATTATGTATGTTTGGGAAATGCTCAGGTGTAAGGCTGCTTATTGATGGAAAGGCGAGATAGTGAAGGAGTTAAGGACAGAATTAGACAAATCTAGGTTCCAACCCCACAATTCAGTTGTACTAACTTTTTTGAACCTCAGGTGTCATCATTTATGAAATGGGGATGAATAATAAAATTCTTACCTCAAAAGTAATATTGTAAAGATTGAGATTCTGAGTATAAAGTACATAGCTGGTGTATAGTTAGTGCTTAATGAATGATGCCTTTTAATTCTATTGTTGTAGTTATAGCTATTTATTATTTGGAGGAAACCACTGTGCTGTACAGAAGGACAAAACATAGCCAATAATATTGTGCTTGCTTTGATCTGTGCCTTCTCCAGGCCTTTCCGAACCCCTTTCTCCCCATCCTTACATTTAAATCTCAAGATCTAGGACCTGAAGTCTAATCTCTCATTGCTGCCCAAGTAACTGTTTACAAGACAAATTAACCATATTGGCCCTAAGATTGATCTTTCAGCGACTCTCCAAACTCCTTGCATCAAGATTCTACCTACTTCTCTAAACTCACTTCCTTTCTTCTTCGCAGTTTATACTCTAGCAATAATGCAATGTTTAATGGTATCTTGATCACAGTATGTTCTTTCATGATTTTATACCTTCACACATGCCATTCACTACACTTGAGCGATGAGTGGCAACTGACATGGGAATAATCAACCAAATATCAAAATATACATACAGCTCTAATAATTAAGACAACTTGATATTAGTGAAAAAAAATCAGTAAAATTCAACTGTGTCTCAAACAGATCCATGTATATATAGGAATTCAGTTTGGGTTAAAGATGACACTTTATACTCAATTCCTGGTATTGGGACAATGGCATATGCTCTTTAGAAGAAGAAGTTAAAGTATCATCACACACACACACACACACACACACACTACATATAAATATAGATCCCAGATAAATAAAAGTGCAGCATGAAAAATAAGGCTATTCAGATACTAGATGAAAATGTAGTCGTGGAATCCAGAATGACTTTCTAGGCAAAACATAAAGCCCAAAGCCCATAAGGAAAGATTTACTGTTTTGACTAAATAAAAATTAAAAACTTCTTAAAGTCAAAGGAGAATATAAACAAAATTTTTTAAAAAGACAAGCGAGAGCCTTAGAAAACAACTACAATAAAAATAATTGTAACAGAGAAATCAGAAGAGATAGGGAGCTGGATATGAAGGGTTCGAACAAATCACTAAGAGACAAACAATCCATGTGAAAAATGGGCAAAGGAGTTAAGAGAAGAAAAGAATACATTCTGTCAAAAATATGTGAATATTTTACCAGTGAAATGCAAATTAAAATTTCAAGGTACCAGTCTTTGCCCATCAAATTGAAAAAATTTAAAAGATTAATAATAACCAGTGTTGGTAAAGGCTACAGAAACAAATCCTCATATACTGTTATCCAGAGGGTAAATTGGCACAATATAATTATAGGGCAATTTGGCAGTCCCTATCAAAATCTGAATTATACACATTCATTGACCCAGAAATTCCATTTCTGGGAACAATCTTAGAGATATTTTATGACATATGAACAAAGATGTGCATATAAAATGTTGCCTCTAGCTTGGTTTGTAATAGCAAAACAATTAGAATAATTGAAGTGTCCACCACTAAGGGAATATTTAACATAGTCATGGGGATTTCAAATATGAGTTGGCTGTTGTCCTGGCTGTCAGTCTCCTAATTGCTCCTGTTTCCTAGTATCACCTGCCATCCCCTGATATCTGACAGCCACAACCCCAAGTCCAAGCTGGATTCTTGTCCTACTCTACAAATAGGTCCTCATAGGTAAAGTGCTCTGCACAGTATCTGGTACACAGTTAGAGCTCAACCAATAGTAGCAATATGCTGTGTTATTATTATTTTGTAAACTAAGTAGCCACTGAAAAAGAAGGAAGTACGTCTATGAGAACTGAAATGAAAAGACCTTTTGAGACTTTAAAAAAAATCCAAGTGCAAAAAATAAAAAAATGCGTAGACCTCCACTTCTGGCTAAAATGGAATGCCAGGGACCAGATTTATTCTCTTACCTAAAACAACCAAAAAATGGACATAATATATGAAGCAACAGTCTGTAAGACACTGACCACCAAGCGGTGCAGAGCAGTGAACCTAAGAGACATGAAGCAAAAGAGGTAAGAATTTGTGGGATGCCACTAAAGCAGAACTTAGAGTTACTAATATTCTAATATTTTTTCCAATCTTCTCAGGTCATTGACAATACAATACACAAAACTATAATAACGATTATGCTGACTCAAAAAAATGCACAACCTTAAAGTTGAGAATTATGTTTTATTCAGCAGACAAAACTGAAGACTTAAGCCTGGGCATCTCAGACACCTCTGAGAAACCGCTTCCAAAGAGGTCAGGGAGGAGCCAGTATATATAGGAATTTTTGCAACAAAGACTAGGTAGTCAGAACATCAAAAGACTACTGCTAATTAAGGGAAACCAGATATCTCGTTAAGGAATGTAGTGCTTTTCTATGGGAAGATGCAAGAGTCTGGGCTCACTGAAATCATTCCTTTGACATGCACCTCAGCTATCTGGAGCCAATATCCCTGTGCTTTCCCATCCTGAGTCTCCTCAGGGTGCACCATTAGGGGTTGGCTGCAGTGGCTGAGGGCTTGACGGTGGACATCCTGTTTCTATCCTGAGTTCCCGCAGGGCTCACCATTGGGGCAGTTGTAATGTGATGGCTTGATGGCTGCAACATTCTTTGCTCACTGATATGGCAGGCAATTTTTTCATTCACAATTATAAAGAAAAACAGAAATAATGATTTTAACTAATACGTTGTACAGACTGAATAGGCATTCTCTCGTTTGATCTACATAACCCATGAGGTAGGTACTGTGAGTATAGATTAGGAAAGTGAAACTCTGAGCAGTTAAGTGACTAGCCCAATGCTACACAGCTAGGAAGAGGCAGAGCCAGGATTTGAACCAACTGCCTCTACATAGATCCAAAGGAAAAGTTGCTTTGTGGGGACAGCATAAAGATGGAGAGACAGATTCTGTAAATCAGGCACGCAAGCTGGGGGCAGGTCCATAAGGGTCAGTTGAGGCCTGTACCCGAAATTTTACTAGGCATGGATCTAAATAACAAGTAGAACAGCCCGGGAAACAAGAGTGAGTTGATATTGAGCCAATGGTCTTGTGAGATAAAATTTTATTCAACATTTCATGGGCAAAGCTGACCTCAGAGGATGAGCAAAAATAAGCCAAGAAGAAGCAACTGGAATTATTGATTGGATTAGAAGATAGGAGGAAGAGGATAGTAAGAGGCTAGGATGGCAGCACTTGTGGTGAGAAGAGGGTGGTGAGGTGGGATGGCATTGTGATAAAAGCCCAGCATCCTGACAACTAGCCCCATAGTTAATGTAAGCAAGCCCTGAGGAGGCCACCTAGCTGATCTGTAGGTGGAATTGTGAATCATTGTTTGGAAATGGAATGCAAGCCATAGAGATAAACAAGGTCACCAAGAAAGGTCACAAGAACATAAGAATGTCATTTTCCCCATCCCTACGTATACCTGAATTCTATCCATAGATCCCTTGAGGGTCCATGGGCCCCAGCTTACAAACCCTGCTTTAGCTGCATAGTACTGCAGAACCCCTCCAAGGCATTATTTCCAAGATCACACCATTGAAATAAACCTATTCTTGGAGTTCTCTGAGGGCAAAGTGAGGGCATAGGGTCTCATTCATCCTTGGATCACTGGTACCCAACCATTCTCTAGCACATATAGGGGCATAATAAGCGTACCAGATATATATGCATCATTCAAGTTGCTAACGGGATATGAACAGGGTACCAGAACTTGGGCTTTATGCAGGGTATCAGCAACTGGAGACCACTAGAGAAATGTCAAAATCTGCATTATGGGAAAACAGAAAAGGCAGGGGGCAGGGGGAGCTCTAAAGCCTAAATGAATACAGAAAACACAGTCTGAGACGATGGAGGACAGAGTCATTCAGGATAATCCTCCGCTTACCTCTCCTTGAGAAAACTCAGGGCCCCTTCCTCGTGCGCAAGCCTTCATGTGACTTAAACACAAACTTTTCCACCACAACTGGTGTCTGAGGAAGCAGGGGGTCTTTCCCGTTAAAAAGTCCCCATTGGCATCCACTGGGAGATACAACTCTGATTTAATCCTCAGCAAGAGTGACTTGCATTTCCCGTCCTGCTGGCAGGAGGTCAGGTGTCCCTCCCTCTCCCAGGGCACTCCACCTCAAAGGTCTTGAAAGTGCCTTGTTTGTTCCGAGATGAGATTCCCCCCCACCCCCATGCACTGGAAGCCACAGCTCCTTAAACTTCATGCAAATTACACCTGTCAGTAAAGAGGCTGCATAAAAAGTGTGTTGTTTCCCTTTCCCAGGGAGAAAGTACATTCTTTCCACACTTCAGTGTGGTGCCCTCTAACTGTGTGGGGAGCACTGAAGTGGTAATTACATTAGAAAGTGGTTTTTCCATGTATTTGGCTGCAGAAAAATAACACGCTGCTTCTCTTTCCATGTGTCTCATGGAATTATGTAAATAGACCCAAAGCAAACAAGTTTAAATGATTATAAAATGGATTTCTAAGTGATATCTGTTACCAGACAAGAATACTAAAAAACTCTGCTCTTTCTCAGCCACCAATTTGAAAGGATAAAATATTTAGGACTTCCCTGGTGGCGCAGTGGTTGAGAGTCCGCCTGCCGATGCAGGGGACACGGGTTCGTGCCCCGGTCTGGGAAGATCCCACATGCCGCGGAGCGGCTGGGCCCGTGAGCCATGGCCGCTGAGCCTGCGCGTCCGGAGCCTGTGCTCCACAACGGGAGAGGCCGCAACAGTGAGAGGCCCGCGTACCGCAAAACAAAAAAAAATTTAGTAAAGGATGCTTCTTGGATGGATGATGTTTTCTGCGTGAGGGACTTCTGGGGCTTTGCTGACTTGATCATCAGGGACAAAGTCCTCTCCCAAGCATGTATGAGTGATACCTTCCCAGGGCTCTGACCACCTTTCACAAAACAATTGAAGGAAGAAAGTTGATCTGGAGAATGTGTAAAGGACTCGCCAAATGGAAGAATGGTTCTCAAACTTGAGCACACATAAAATCACTTGGAAGGCTATTAATATAGGATTCCTGATTCAGTGAGTCTGGGTTGGAGCCCAGAAATTTTCAGGTTCCCAGGTGATGTTGATGCTGGTGGTCAATAGCCTGCACTTTAGGTCCCGCCAGCTTAGGGGAAACAAGGGCAGATTGCAGCGCAACATTGGCAAGGCTCTTGCTACACTGCTCTTGAGGATGACCTCTCCCCGACTAATGGGCTTGTGAAAACTGGGGCCCTGCCTCCCTCGACACAGGCTCTCCAATCTGTATATCTTATCTCACCAAACAGTGATTACTCTAAAGGAGGGCTTGTGGCCCATCAGAGCCCACATGGATGCTGGAAAAGGGATACTCTTTCCTTCCTTCCATGATCTTAGGTACTAAGGACTATGCAATTCTGAAGCTACACATGTCAATTTTATAGCCAATTGGAAAGAGACTAAAGTTGGAAGAATCCAGAAAAAAAGCAAAGGAGAAGGAAGGGAGGGAGAGAAGGACAGGAAAATATCTGAAAGTGTTGTCTAAACCCCTGGATCCAGCCATGCCTGAAAAACTAGTAGACCCAAAGGACTTTGCTGGTGAATCCAGAAACCCCTTTTTTTGGACTTAAACCAGTTTGAGCTGGTGCTTCTATAGCTTTCAAAGGAAAGTTTCCTCATGAATATGGGTTCCTCTCAATGACTATAGAAACATGAACTTGGGGAGTCTGCCAAGGACCCCAACATTGAGTGAAAAGAGGCCATGGATCCTGACTCAGGTGCCTGTAATCACATGAATAACATGACCCTCCAAGTCCAGCCTTGTTCACCCCATCTCATGTAGCACACAAGTCTGCCATGCTCATGCCTCTCAGCCTTTGAGTTTTTAAATGAGTCTCCTTCTATTAGACAAACAATAAATGCTGGAGATGGTGTGGAGAAAATGGAGTCCTCTTGCACTGTTGGCAGGAATGTAAATTGATACAGCCACTAGGGAGAACAGTATGGAGGTTCCTTAAAAAACTAAAAATAGAACTACCATATGATCTAGCAATTCCACTACTGGGCATATACCCTGAGAAAAACAAAATTCAAAAAGACAAATGTACCCCAATGTTTATTGCAGCACTATTTACAATAGCCAGGACATGGAAGCAACCTAAGTGTCCATTGACAGATGAATGGATAAAGAAGATCTGCTACATATATACAATGGAATATTACTCAGCCATAAAAAAAGAATGAAATTGGCTCACTTGTAGAGATGTGGATGAACCTAGAGTCTGTCATACAGAGTGAAGTAAGCCAGAAAGAGAAAAACAAATATCGTATATTAACACATGTATGTAGAATCTAGAAAAATGGTACAGGTGAATCTAGTTCCAGGGCAGGAATAGAGATGTAGATGTAGAGAACGGATGTGTGGACATAGAGGGGGAAGGGGAGGGTGGGATGAATTGGGAGATTAGGTTTGACATAAATACACTACCATGTGTAAAATAGATAGCTAGTGGGAACCTGTGGTATAGCACAGGGAGCTCAGCTCGGTGCTCTGTAATGACCTAGATGGGTGGGATGTGGGGGGAAGGGAGGTCCAAGAGGGAGGGGATATAGGTATACATATAGCTGATTCACTTCATTGTACAGCAGAAAGTAACACAACACTGTAAAGCAATTATACTGCAATAAACACACACACACATATGAGTCTCCTTTAGGGTGTGGGGAAAAAGGAACTCTCCCGTACTGTTAGTGGGAATGTAAATTGGTACAGCCACTATGGAGAACAGTATGGAGGTGCTTTAAAAAACTAAAAATAGATCTGCATATGATCTACCATATGATCCTGCAATCCCACTCCTATGCATATATCCAGAGAAAACTATAATTCAAAAAGATACACGCACCCCAATGTTCATAGCAGCACTATTTACAATAGTCAAGACATGGAGCAACCTGAATGTCTATCGAGAGATGAGTAGATAAAGAAGATGTGGTATATTATGTACAATGGAATATTACTCAGCCATAAAAAAGGATGAAATTTTGTCATTTGCAGCAACATGGATGGACCTAGAGATTATCATACTAAGTGAAGTAAACTAGACAAAGACAAATGTCATATGATATTGCTTATATGTGAAATTTAAAAAGAAAGATACAAATGAAGTTATCTACAAAACAGAAATAGACCCACAGACATAGAAAACAAATTTATGGTTCCCAAAGGCAAAAAGGGGATGGATAATTAGGAGGCTGAGATTAATATATATACACTATTATATATGAAATAGATAACCAACAAGGACCTACTGTATAACACAGGGAACTATACTCAGTATTTTGTAATAACCTATAAGGGGAAAGAACCTGAAAAGAAATATATATATGTATATGTACATGTATATGTATATATGTATACATATATATATTTATATATCTCAATCACTTTGCTGTACACCTGAAAATAAATGATTCTCCGTTAAAAGGGTACCCTTATTTGTCTAGTTGATGATCCCATTTTCTCTCTAGGCCAGTCCTCTAACACAATGCCTTAATTTTTCAGATGATCAGAAGTGAGATTCTAGGGTGCCATTGTCCTGTTCTCTGAGGAATATGGTACCTCATCTATCCAGATAGATCTGACTTACCATCTTCTGCAGAAACCAATGTTTTCTATAGTACTCACCTTAGGAGGAATGCACTGAATTACTTTTTAATGCCAGAACATCCTCCCAGATAAAACACTTCTAATTTTACCTGCACCTGCCAACTCTATATCAAATTTCCAACATCAGTATGAGAGTACCATTATGCTTCTGATACCCTAGGTCACTGTTTTTGGAAAAGTTCCACATGCTGCTTGTTATTACTTACATTACATTGCTTATCCTGCTGTGACTCTCCACATAGTAGCCTCTTCTCTGTCCCTCCTACTTGCACTCCTTCTGTGTAATTTCTCTTTGTCTTTCCCCTAAAATACTATTACATCATAATCAGTGTCACTTCCCCTTCTCAAACTCCTTCCATCCTGTCCTGATCTTTTGCCACAGTCAACTGCTTTATCAGTTATTTTAACCAGATCAACCCCACTCCACCCTTTATAGCCTTGTTGTCAGTCAGGTTCATAATGCACACCCTGTGTATCAATTTTCTTAGCCTTTAAGATACTCCCAGGCCAATGTGTAGTGCTTAAATGTGTGGGCTCTGAAGCCAAACTCCCAGGGGTCAGCACCCAGCTCTACCACTTATTTATCACTTAACTTCTCCGGGTTTCAGTTTCTTCATCTGTACAACAGGTGTTATGATAATAATAGTAAATTCTTTGTAGGTTTGTTGTAAGCATGAAATGACAATGCAAACAAAGCATTCAACACAGTTCCAAGCATGTAGGAAGCATTCCATATAAGTATTAGTCACTAGCATTAATATAGGCATATAAGGACAATCTCACTTTCCTAATCAATTAGGCAGAAAGCAATGCTCAATTATATTTCACACACTGTTGTAATTTTTTTTTTATTCTAAAAGCATTCGTTTATTCGTTCATTATTTTTTACATCTTTATTGGAGTATAATTGCTTTACGATTGTGTGTTAGTTTCTGTTTTATAACAAAGTGAATCAGTTATACATATACATATGTTCCCATATCTCTTCCTTCTTGCATCTCCCTCCCTCCCACCCTCCCTATCCCACCCCTCTAGGGGGTCACAAAGCACCGAGCTGATCTCCCTGTGCTATGCAGCTGCTTCCTGTAATGTTTAATCTAATACTAGAGGGTTGAGATTTCAACCTGTCCATTCTTTTAACTCAGGTATGTAACCCTATGCCTGATACATTGTAGGTGGTCAATAAATATATTAAATGAATGAATCAGTAATAATAACTACCATTTAATGAGAACCTACTCTGTACCAAGCACTTCACATATTTTATGTAATCATTAAAACAACCCAGCGGAGTAGGTGTCACTTTCTCATTTTAAAGATGAGGAAAATTGAGTTTCAGAAAGGTTAATAATTTGCCCCAATACAAAGAACTAACAAAACGGGGGAGCAGTTCCCATTATACCAGCTTTTCCAACCTCTTTTTGACACATGGACTCCTCTCGTAAATAAATATACTACTGTAAACACTTAGGGATTTTTAATTATTTCAGCATTTATAAATAAGTGAGTTCTTTTTTTAAAAAAAAATTCCATTACAAGACTATATTATTAAATAGTATGCTATAAAGCTCATGCTACAATCTTCATAATATTAAGACAAATTTTGACTTGTCCCCATTTAACATGTGATGTAAAGCTGGCGGATTTACTTTAAATTATTTATGAAAGGAAAAAAATGAGTCGGTTTCAGGACAGAATTTTACTATGTTGCAAGGCATCAACAAAAGACAAACTCCTTTTATGAACTGATGTTTGGAATTCTAAATTTTATGTTGACTTTTTAAAAACATATAATTGTTGTTCTAAATGATAAGCTACAAGAAAAGGTTTCTGGCTGATGTTTGCAAGCACTTCTCTCCAAATAACACATTGCAGGTGTGGAGAGTCATTATTCTCAATAAATGAAAAGCCAAATTGTATATAATTGTCACTATATTTTCTGTTTATAACTTCAGTTTTGAAGGATATTTTGGTGCACCATATCAGCTGAATATAACTTGCAAACCTGGTGAAGGTCAGTCTGAAGTAAATTTGCGGATTTACTATCATATCTTTATTCCTGGTTAACTTGCTGCATTTCAATATCACCCTGCTGTATACTCTCTACTGTCAAATAATGGTGTGTGCTACATAATCTATTGTTGGAACGCAAAGAGTCAAACTGTCTCAAAGTGACCCCGAAGCTCACCCTGGATTGCTTGGTCAAAGATAACTGGGATGGACCAGGTTCCCCCCTTCTCCTGGTGGGAGGGGTAGCACCATGGGACTAATGGTGTCTTCCCAACCCTGGAAGAAAGTACTATAGCTTCACATGGGCCCCAATGACTCCAAGTGCTGAGAGCTGGCATTGCCAGACAAACTGTGGCAGCACCTCATAGTCTGTTAATTCCCCCACTGACATGTCAAAATGGAAAGCAGTAAAGGAATAGATCTCTCTGCTAGAACATAAACTCACATGGCACATCTAGAACTCTCTAGCCCCACACACCTACCTCTCCACAGGTTGATGAGAGGATGGTGGTCCCTGACTTCTCTTCTCTTGCTGTTTCCTTCCTTTGACAAAACCCATCCCCTTACCTATGCTGAGTGACTGAAATTCATCTTGAACCCTAGAGCCAGTGTTGACAACCGATGAACCTGAAAGGGCATGGTGATGACTAAGCATAAAAACAACTCCAGACTGTATAATAGTCAGTCACTATGTCAGTTAGCAGTATTCAGCTGAGTTGTCGAGTCATGAGCCTACCGTACTGCTCCACCATGCTCCATTCATGTTCCCTCAATATGAATTTGGAGGCTCCTGTAACTCTT
This sequence comes from Delphinapterus leucas, assembly GCF_059928025.1. Taxonomy (NCBI): domain Eukaryota; kingdom Metazoa; phylum Chordata; class Mammalia; order Artiodactyla; family Monodontidae; genus Delphinapterus; species Delphinapterus leucas. Next base: position 19,049,428 of record NC_143143.1, read on the forward strand.
CTACTTTTTTTAAATTAATTTTTATTGGAGATTGGTTGCTTTACAATGTTGTGTTAGCCTCCACTGCATAACAAAATGACTCAGCCATACACATACAGATATCCCCTCCCTTTTGAACTTCCCTCCATTTAGGTTACCACAGTGCATTAGGTAGAGTTCCCTGTGCTATACAGTATATTCCCATCAGCTGTCTATTTTATACATAATGTAACTCTTCTATTTTTAAAGGAAAAATATTTAAAGGATTATTTTATTTAATAATTTTTAAAAATAGAAAATTAAAAGAGATACCATTACTGCCTTTAATGAAGTTCAAACATGCTCACCCCAGAACACAAGAGCCACCATCTGGAAGACACTAATCTACAACATGGGCTCATTTAAATCAATGGATGGTGAATCATAGAAAAGACAAAGAGTTATTCTTTTTAACTGGAAACAAAGTATAGTTATTTTGAAAGGAAATTCAAAACCCCTAAGTCAAATTTAGTCCTCATTGATCTTCTGTAAAAGTCTTAAGTGTTTAGAAGACAGGAAGATAGGTCAAGATCTGGAGCTGTTTATATGCCTAAGACTAAGGTTTGGCCCAATTCAATAAGACATGAAACATATATTGACATAAACATTAGAAAGGAGTTAACAAAAATACAATTATTTATAAATTATTTATTTACATTCCTATAAAGGCTAAAGAGCATTACAATTAATTTTTTAAAATTTGTTTTAGGTTCCATTTTTTTTGAAGACTTTTTTTAGAAAAGCAGTTTTAGGTTTATAGCAAAATCCTTAAGCCCTCTACTCACACACACGCATAGCCTTTCCCATTATCAACATCCCCCAACAAGTGTAGTACATTTTTCACAATTGACCAACATAAATTAATACATAATAATTACACAGAGCCCATCATTTACATTAGGGTTCATTCTTAGTGTTGTACATTCTGTGGGTTTGAACATATATAATGACAGGTATCTATCATTATAGTATCATAGAGAGTATTTTCACTGCCCCCAAATCCTTTATTCTCTATCTGTTCATCCTCTCTTTGCTCGCAACCCCTGGCAACCACTGATTTGTTTTACTGTCTTCATAATTTTGCCCTTTCCAGAATATGATATAGATGGAATCGTATAGTACATAGCCTTTTCAGATTGACTTCTTTCATTTAGTAATATGTATTTAAGGTTTTTCTGTATCTTTTCATGGCCTGATAGCTCATTTGATTTTATCATTGAATACTGTTTCATTGTCTGAATGTACTATAGTTTATTTATCCATTCACCCACTAAAGTACATCTTGGTTGCTTTCAAAGCTTGGCAATTATGAATAAACCTTCTATAAACATCCGTATGCAGGTTTTTGTGTGGACATACATTTTCAGCTTCTTTGGGTAAGTACCAAGGAGTGCAATTGCTGGGTCACATGGTAAGAGTATGTTTAGTTTTGTAAGAAAACGCCAAAGTGGCTGCACCATTTTGTTTTCCCACCAGCAATGAATGAGAGTTCCTATTGCTCCATATCCTCACCAAACTTTAGTGTTGTCAGTATTCTGGATTTTGGCTATTTTAATAAGTGTGTAATGGTATTTCATTTTTTTAAATTTGCATTTCCCTGGTGACTTAGGAAGTGGAGCATCTTTTCATATGCTTATTTGCCATCTACATGTTAATTATTTTTTAATAAACAAAATGTATGTAATTAATTTTTAAATGAACAAAAAGGACAGATGCCAAGTAAATATATAAAAATAAATCATATTACCACACACCACTAGAAAAATACAAGGAAAAAAGAAATTTGATTCAAAAAGAACTTCAACCAAATAAAAACAAACATATGAATAAATTTTATCCCCTCCAAAAGTGCTACATATAAAACCCTACTCCTAGTTACGCATAAATAAGCCTTACTAAGTGTAGCTATGGATCATATCCCTGGATAAGAAAGCTAAAATATTGTAAAAATATAAATTTCTAACAAATTAATGCATAGAGAAAAATCTAATGATTATCCGTACAGTTCTTACAACTACAGGTACTTTCATTATTCTTGTTTTTCAAGAGAAAAGAACTGATGCTTAGAGATGTTAAGCAACTGACTAAAGTTAAACAGCCAGTTAGTAAGAGGGATGGATTGAGTCTGACACTAAAGCCCTCAAGAAATCTGCCATATTGCCTTCCAAACCCAAGTAACATCCCAAAGAGTTTTCTCTCTTAGTGAAGAATGTCATAAAAATGTTAAAAGTTAATCTTGGAGAATATTTTAAAAAGAAATCTAGGGCTTCCCTGGTGGCGCAGTGGTTGAGGGTCCGCCTGCCGATGCAGGGTACACGGGTTCGTGCCCCAGTCCGGGAGGATCCCACATGCCGCGGAGCGGCTGGGCCCGTGAGCCACGGCCGCTGAGCCTGCGCGTCCCAAGCCTGTACTCCGCAATGGGAGAGGCCACCGTGGTGAGGGGCCCGCGTACCGCAAAAACAAACAAACAAAAAAGAAATCTAACATAAGATCAACAACTAGTTCTACCAGATAATTAAAATATATTACAGGACTACAATAATTAAATAGTATAGTGTGAATAGAAGCATGAATCGAAGAGAGGCCCAGTTACTGCCAGGACCTAACTGAGAGTCAGGTGGTAGACCTGCAGCAGGGGGGCTATCCAAGCTGTGGTAGGAGAAAGGCCACCAGAAGAATTCATTATGCAGATGGCCTGGGGAGGGTGGATCAGGCAAAAAACAGTGGACAGAAACAAGTTCAGCAGGAGAATTAAGGTTCTTGCCCCAGTGGATATCTGAAGGTATGGCTGAAGTAGCAGGAGCTAAAGCCAGTGGGAGAGTCAGTGAGTGAGCTGGGTTGAAAGATGAAGATGAATATGCTCTGAGAGCCACAAAAGAATGGGAAAAGGCCAATATGCTTTCATGGAGGCAATACAAGCCAGACAGGGGTGCTCCATGGGGACTCACTTTTATCTCTAGGGCCTGTGACTCTAAAGGGAAACAGCTTAGTTTCCAATAACCACAAGTAATTGAGGTCCATCAAGGCTTATCACAGGATGAAAATGAAGTGTCATGAATGTCTCATATTTAGACTTTTGACTTTCTCTCCAAATGAGGTTAATAGACACAGACACAGAAATAGGCGATGTTGACCTAAAACAAATAGAATGCCAGGTATTTCTCTAGCAAAGATGGGTTTATTCGGGATCCACAGAGAATTGCAATTCAGGATCTGCAACTCTGGTGAGCCACATGCAAGTCCCCACACAGCGAGGGAAGGAGAACTCTTACAGATGGGAAAAGGAAGTTGGGAGGGCTACAGTAAACAAAGAGTCCATGGCATTTCATTGGCTGAGTCCTTGCCAGGAAAGAAGAGAAGTCTTTCTTCTTCCTATTGGGCTCTCCTATTGTCACAGGGTGTGAGAGCTCCCCATTCTGGTCTCCTGACTTTATTTAATTGAGGTTTCTGTTTATTCGTTTTTTACAGTGAATATGATGGAATGAAAAGGTGTTTATCTTAGAATTTTAAACTTGTGCTGAATTTCTTCCATGTGCTCCTCTACATCTTCTTTTCCCTTTTCCATCTCATCTTGACTACAAAAGGCTAAGCTGTATAGACCTCATTACAATTACCCCTGCCCAAGGCTGGGACTAGGGTGAGGGGAGTGAGGAGCTGAGGGTGCAAAATTTATGGAAACCCTCGCTCTCAGGGCTGAGCAAGTGCTCCAGGCCCAACCCTGCACTGGCACAACCCTGAGAGTGAGGGCATCCTTAAATGTTGATCCCTTGATGCCTCACTTGCCTCACCCTCATCCCAGCTTTAGAAGTGAGTTCTGTCAATGAGGAGTCCTGGAAGAAGTCAGAGAGAGGATGGAAAGTGAGGTCACATCATTTATCACCTGGGTTCTGCCCTCTGAGGTCACCTTAGGCCAGCTGTCGCACTGACAAGTCAGCACTGCAGCCACAGACATTTGCTCTCCACAGCTCTGCCTCCTTCCACATGTTCCTAGGATGGTAGAGGTGGAAAGTCAACTGAAACTAGCCCAGATGTCAGCACTGTCTTTGGTGGTTCCCCTACATCCACACATCTATTAATAATCCCTTTGTAAATAAGCTCTCCTTGAATAATCTTACTCTGAGTATGTCATTTTCCTGTTGAGACTCTAACACATATCCCTCACTCTAGCTCTGCTCTTATAGTGTACTATGAATTGATATTTTATGAACCTTGTAATTATCTTGTGAATAACCCAATGATATTGCATTGTACCTTTTTACATTAAAAGCATTAATTATGTAGGTGGAAATATTTCTTTTTAAATGCCTCATTTTTTGCATAACTGTCTTGGCCTCAAAAAATAAAAGTTGTCCTGGACTTTCTTAATTCCCATGAGACCCTGATATCCACAAAACTTTATCCAACAACAGTGATGCATCATGATTCAGAAAATGGGCTTTGGGGTTAGATGCAAATCCCAGGTCACCTCCTTCCTAGCTGAGCGACCTTGGGCCAGTCACTTTCTCTAGCAGCCATGGAGGCTCCAGCTTGTCCTTCCAAATTTGGATTTTCCCTCTGATAATATTTCCTAAGTATCTGAGCCAAGCTCCTGTATTACACCATAGCCCCAGTTGGGACAGCACCCCACTACTGCCACATGACACTAATTCTTGTCTCTTTAAACTGAAGTTCTCAGTTCCCGGGAAAATCATGCACACTATCAGCTTCCATGTCCCTTAGCTTGCCCATTTCCGTGCCAACTGACAGCAAATTGGATACACCTGAGGGGAGCAAAGTTGGCGACTGACTCCATCGGGGCAGGATGTCTGAAACAACAAAATGTGAGTTATTTTTGAAATGTTTCCTTTGCAGGCCCTCCCACTCACTGTAATATCTGGCTGAGATGTGAGTGGCTGATTCCAGCAGGTATCAGTAACAGATGGAGCCAGCTAATTATGTCTCTTACATGTGAGTAGAGATAAAGCCATTAATTGCTAATTGTACACGTCTCCTGTTTCCCCACTGCAGGGAACTGGGGCAGAGGCCACTTCCCAAACCAAACACAAACATGGCCTGTGCCTGTGGCTGAAGAAAAGAGTGGAAAGCAGTTGGAGAACAACCTCCCCAAGATTACCAGCCCTTCTGTAGGCTGGCAATGAATGAGCAGAGTCTTAAAATGAGAAGATGCCATTTGCAGGTTCCAGCTCCCCATGCCCTGAGCCAATGAGGACCCAAATAATAAAGGTTCAGCTAATGAAAGCTCAGCATGGAGGTGGCAACCGGCTGCTTCCCCACCAGTAAGTGACATCTGGTAATTGTAGCCAGTGTGCTTTGGAGGGAACTTAGCTCCCAAGAACCCATGTAGTACTGAGGTCTCTAGACACCAGCTTGCATGCACCCCGACTGGATGCTGAAAAGTGCTGCCATCTAGAATCTTCCTCCATCTTCTCAGCCTCAAGACCATATCCGGTGGTGGTCACAGGATTTTCATCGCCCATCGTCTCAGGGAGTCATCCCTGCCCCATTCTCAGTAGATGTGAGTTGGAGCAGTGGCCGGATCATACATCTCAGTGTGACAGAATACTCCATTCTAGACACAATGATTGGCCCAGGAATGGTCATGTGACATGAGTTTGGCCAATCAGAGGCACTCCCAAGGCTTCAGTTGAAATTCTTGAGAAGAAATGGTCTCTGGAATTGCTATCCTTGGAGATACTGCAAGCCATTAGTGGCCCCAACTTTTTTTTCACCATGAGTGTAGTATATGCTGTTGATGCCCTGCACCACATTCCCTTGGCCCACTGGAGTTTACCCACGGCGTGATAGGCTGTTTTCAACCTCAAGAATCTGCATCTTTCTTCTTCTCTGCCTGAAGGCTTTTGCTGGCACCCCAGGACTGTCTCTGCAAACTCGAAGTGTGAAAGAGCTGATACAACCTTCTGCCAATGAGGAACGGAAAATAGATGATAAATGCCCTCATGTCCCTGCCTCTGGTAGGACGATCCTGAGCATACCCCACATGGTCTCTAAGAAAATCCCAGCAGGACTTGCCCACAGTGGTCACCTGCTCACTTGTGACCCTTTTATTACCTTTTCTCCTGTCCCTGTTTCACCTTCCCCATTTCCTCACTTGTGCTTCCTGAGATCACCTCCTGTGTTAGTTCCAGCCTTGGAGAAGCAGGTGCCAAGATGAGATTAGCAATGCGCAAGCTTTATTGGGAGAAACATTTGTGAAGCCAAAAGGGGAGGAGCTGGAGAAGGTGGGTCTCTACTGTGAAGGAGAGAAGGAAGGAAGGGTAATCAGACAGGAAGTGGCATGGCTAGAGCACAACTCCAGGACAAGGTCAGCCAGGCCAAAGGGGGTTTCTCAAGTCAAAGCAACCTGTCAGAGTAGACCCACATCTACCAGGAATGGGCCTGCCTTGGTGACCTCACTGTGCTCAGTCCCTCAATGGGAGCAGCCCGTGGGAAGCATGGCTTTCACATGAATATGATGGTGGATCCATGATGGTGGGCAGTGGGGTCATCAGTCAATTATGCTTCCTGCAGCATAAAATCTGAGTGGTGCATTTTCATGGTCACCACATCTCCCAAATGAATTACCTGCACCAGAGTCAGCTTTTGGTGGTAGGGGAACCCAAACTAGGATGAGAAGAATGCTTGAGAATAAACCATCTATAGAAGAAAACAGAGCCAAAGGCCGTAACTTGAGTACGTGAATCCAGCCATTCCTGATGTGAGTGAGATAACACTTTGAATGTTACTGTTAAATACATCATTATATTTTCCTTTTTTTGCTTGTTGTTTTTGCCTTTGTAGCTGATGTTTAAGCTAATTAGTGTTGGGTTCCTGTCAGTTGCAACCAAAAGGATACTGACAGACATGTGGGTATCAATTATGACTAGTGTTGGTTTGAAATTCATTTTGCGTCCCTTGGACTTGGTAAGACAACCATTGTGAAGATTTGCTTCCCCAAGCCTTTTCTATGGCAAGCCTTGACTCGCTCCCTTCTCCCTGCCCAGAACATGATGACAGAGGTAGAACCAAAACCCCTCAGATTTGATATCCACTTCAGCCCCTCTTCTTGCGCTGGGCCTGCCCAGAGCTCCGTGCTTGGGTGCAGTAAATGCTGGTTAAATTGACTGAAATTACTTAAATGTGACTTACCATAAATTGTTACTGACCCTGCACATGTGGGCTACTGGCAAAGCTGCTAATTAATCCAACAATAATTCAGAGGTGATCAAGCTTCATTAACATGGGTTCTGGCCTCATTTTCAGAAGCATGGTTAGACTGACAACTGTAGCCCAGCAGCTGGAGCAGATACTTCTGGCCAGTGAATTGTGATGCTTCATGGAAACTCCACTCCCTGGGAATTTAGAAGGATCAGTTTGTCCCCCTTTCCAACCAGACTTCTCTAATCACAAAGAAAAAGTCTGTGCCAAGTTTTCTGTTTCTCTCAGCAGCTTGCTCACCTGAGTTCTCCCCACCCAGCCTCTTCTGCAATTTCACAGACAAAGGGAGGCCTTAAGACCTGTGTTTTCGCTCTTTACCACCAACTGCAGAACCTGAAGGCAAAGAGTTCTGTGCAAAAGACAAATACCCTTTGGACACAAAACTTAATCATTTACAGTTCAAAATAAGTGATCTTTTTCTTTCAAAGATAGAGATGAATCTAAATAAAGAGTATAGGCATTTTAAAACTATTCTTACAACTTTTCTATAAGATTAAAATAAAGAAAATTTTTTAAATACTGAAAAAAAGTGAGTTGCTTTAAATTTGTTAAATGGGAATGGTACAAATTTGGAGAGCCATTGCTCTATCTTGTAGAAGGTCCTTATCTGGGCATGTGACTAGTACTTTTCCTTAATTCCTGTCACTGATAGTGATTTTCTCCTATTTTTTAAATATTTTGTTGGCCGTTTCAATTATAAGAGCTATCTTGAACTGCAGTTCTCACAAGGAACAGTGAGTGGAATTTTGTTTCTTATCCAGACTAGAATCTGGGACCCATTCTTATCTGCAGGCACGTGGATCATATGAAGACTTTCATTCTAAAAACTTCTTGATCTGCTCTTGGCTTCCTGCTGCCGCTGAACAGAATGACTTTGTCTCTTTATTTTGAAGTATTTGCCACTAATAGGCCACTTATTTAGGAATAAACATCTTTGCCCAGCAGGACTTATTCTGAGCCTCTGAATGACCAAGCATTTCCTGATGGTTCAAGTTGAAGCTCGGCCAACCTCCCCAAGAATTCTATGACAGTTCACCTTTCAAGTGGCTTTTCTTGTCTCTTCCCCTAAAGTGATTTTACAGAATTTACCGTAATTTTGGAATGTCAGATGTATTATTTGGACTGAAAATCACAAACATATAGGTAGTGAATGCTGTTTTTTCACGAGAACACATTACCTTAGGTGGGCAAAGAGAGGAAGGGTCTTCCTACCTTCCACACATTCATCCATTTGTTGGAACAAACACTTATTAAGTACCTGCACTGTGACAAAAATTGTGCAGGGCACGTAGGATAGAAAGAATTATAATCTCCATCCGTGATTCACATCTACCAGGTCAGAATTTCCTACAAAGGGTTACAGGTGTCCTGAAGTTTAATCCCCTTAGCAATCAGGGCAGCTAGGACGGTCTTAAGGTGGGATAAGCCTTTCAGCTGGGTCACCTCAAAAACAAGCAGCCTCATCCATTTATCCCCAAGTACCATACAAATCAGATCATTTTCCATGTATACCATGACACAGTAAAGATTAAGAAATACTGGAAGAGTAGGAGAGTTAGAGAGATAATGACAACTTTCTTTTTTTCCCCAGTTTTATTGAAAAATAACTGACATACATCACAATAAGTTTAAGGCATACAGCACAATGGTTTGATTTACCTGTATTGCGAAATGATTACCACAATAAGTTCAGCTAACATCTACCTTCTCATAGAGACACAATAAAAAGAAAAGAAGTAAGGAAAGGAAAAAAAAATTTTTTTCTCCATTGCCGAGAACTCTTAGTGTTCTTTTAACAACTTTCCCATATCTTGTACAGCAGTGTTAGCTAAATTCCTCATGTCGTACATTACATCCTTACTACTTATTTATTTTATTACTCGAAGTTTGTACATTTTGACCACCTTCACCCATTTTTTTCCACCCTTGACCCCCTGTCTCTGGCAACCACCAATCTGTTTGCTGTATATATGAGTTCAGGTTTGTGGGGTTTTTTTTTTAAGACTCCACATGTAAGTGAGATCATATGGTATTTGTCTTTCTCTATCTGACTTATTTCACTTAGCATAATACCTTCAAGGTCTATCCATAATGAATAATGACAACTTTTATGAGTGCTTACTCTACACTCATTGCTGTTCTAAGTACTTTACACATATTACCTCCTGTTCTCCTTATAACAACCCTATAAGTTATATACTGTTATTCTCATTTTTCAGACAAGGAAGCTGAGACTTGTCTGAAAAGTCTCAGACAAGTTACCAACTTGGGAAAGGTTAAGCAACTTTCCCAAGTTTACACAGCTAATAAATGACAGCCAGGAATCAAAGCCAGACTTTCTGGTTCTAGACTTATGCCCCTTATCACTACACTGTACTGCTTCCCTAAGTTATAATCACAATAGGTGATGGTAAATTTTGTAACTTACACATGCCTAAAATGGGATGGGTACACAGAGGGCCTAACCATCTCCTCCTGGGAGAACTGAAGACTTCACCATAACAGCCTAAATACTGGCTGACAGGATACAACCCTGAACAACATTTACTGGACTTCAAAACAAGACTTTGGAAAACAAAGAATTAAAAGCTTTTTCTCCAATTAAGCATTACTATGACATAATCGTAATGTAAATCAGACTAAGTGAAATGTAAATAACAGCAGGACAACAATGCCAGGAGCTACCAAATCCAAATGTCAACACAAGCCTTTCTTGAATAAAAGCTTATAATCGTATTCAAACCTTGTGCTTGTTTCCGTTCTCATGTGGTATGTGTGTGTTGTTGACCTTTGGTGTGAAGTTTTGTCTGCATTTGATTTTTGATTTCTAGGACATGATTTGATTGATTTTGTATTGACCTATTCTCAAGAGCTTATCAGAAATTTTAGTCAGGATTTGGCAAATTGAAAGATTAAGGAATATCCTGCCTCAATTTCTTACTGAACTAGTCTACTCTTCACTGCCACTTACAATAATTTCCTAATATGAACAAGTTGCTCATTTGCTTAAAAATCTCCTGTAGTCCCACATCATACACAGGGAAAGTCCAAGCTCAATTCTTTATTCCAATGGGGAAAGAACTAACGTGAGGCCTGGTGCTTTTTCCAGCCTCGTTTGCCGTCATCTCCGCTGAAAAGTCCTAGTCTTCGGCCACAAAGCATTCTCATCCTTCTCCAACATCACAGGCTACATTCTTACAAGTTTCTACAACTTTTTATATGTTATATACTCTGCTCAGTGTCTTTCCCCTACAGATACAGTTGAATAACACCTATCGCCTATTCATACATCAATACAAAGCTCTAAAGATGTCTTTCATGATCCTTGCACTCAAAGCTTTGAGTAAGTTTCTATTAAATATTTCTCTGTGCTTCCTTGCACAGTTTAACTATATCTTATTTGTCTATATATCTGTAAATATATATGTATCTGTATTTCTATTTCTATTTAGATAGATGATAGGTCTGTATAGACCGAGATCTAGATACATATATATCTATAGATATAGATAAATAGATAGATAGATAGATAGATAGATAGGGACAATCTTTAGGACATTGTATCCACATGATTATGAATTCTTCCTGGAAAGAGCCTCCCACAAACCCACCATCTCTTAGCACAGGGATTGATATAGAGAACCCATCAATGTTTGTTGAATTAACATTTCTAAGAAAATGCAAACACAACAGGAAGAAAACATTACTCTCAAATTTAAAAAAAAAGGGGGGCTTGAGACCTGAGCATTGCAGGGAGGAGGGGAACAAAAACATAAAACTAAGATTGAAGAATTTCCTAAAAGGACAAACAGTGAGCTGTCCAGTTGAAAGAGCTTGTGAAAGGCAGAGAGAGGAAGACTTACTTTACTAACCTTAATGCAAGCCTTGGGCAGAATAAGGAAAATTGCTTGGATGCCAGGGAAAAGATGCACTTAGTAACAAAGTGAAAGAAGTTTGGTTTTGAAACAAGGGATCCAGAGTGAAAGAAGAGTTAAAATATTTATAAGGATAAAAGCATATGTTACATTATACACTAGTCAACAGGCCACGCAGCCTCTGAGGAAATCTCTGGAGTGAGGCTTTTGAAGTTCTCTCTGAAGAGGCAGAGTGTGTACATCTACGGGTTGATATGCAGTCTCTCTCCCCAACAAAACTGAAAACTCTCCTCTATCACGGTACATATTTGTCCTTTCTGTATCCAGCAAAACCTTTTTCTGCTGAGCTTAAAAAAAATAAAAAGAACGAAAAGAAAGAAAGGGGAAAAAAATAGGAAAGAGAAATCCTATTTAACCAGCTTGCAGAGGTTATCTCCTGATAATTGAGCTTGGAACAAGGCAAGCTGCCTTCTCTTTGCCAAGGTCATGGGTGACTCTTGGTGTGATATCAGGCAAGGGGCAGGAGTGCAATGCAGGGTAAGTGGCTTTCCTGAATCATGGCTGCTTCAGAGCCATTTTAAAGAGAATGCTTTCCTTGTGGAATGCTTAATAATCTTCCGAACCAAGAGGATGACAGCTAAGATTACAAACTCAAAAAAGAATCCAAGAAAAACCAGCCTGCTCCAGCCCTGGTGATTCTGTAGCCATTAATCGCAGAGATACCACCTGGGGAAGGCTAGTGCTTGACACAACTAAAAGAGAAAACCAGGCCCTAGAGTCCTTTACTGGAGGGATGGATGCATATAAATGAGGCAGATCTGTGGTAAAACTGCAGAAGAAACGCCCAATGATCTGGTACCTTCCATGCTGCCAATTCCTCTCCCCCAGCCCCCCATTCACAGGTGGGTTATCATGAAAAGAAGGAATATAATGTTCTTTCAATGTTTACAAAAGCCCTAGGGACTTTTATATATTTTATTTCATTTCATTCTCACAATAACCCTGTCAGATAGGCATGGTTACCTTCATTTTCTAGTTGAGAAAATTAAGTCTCAGAAAGGTTATCATCTCAAGGCAGTGTAAATAGGAAGGCAAGGGGCTGGTTTGAACACAGCCTTCTTCATTCAAGAAATATTCCTTCTCTATTTATGTTATACTGTCTAGATTCTGGGTTAGATAATAGGGATACAAAAGCCAAAAAGATACCATTTTTAAGCCTCGGGGAACTTAATAGTCTGGAAGAGAAACAGGCATATGAAGAATTACACTGCAGTGCAGTAGACTGAGTTAAAATTGAGGCTCAGTACTAAGTACAGAAAATGAGCCTATCTTCTGGGGGTGGGATCCTGAAACGATGCCAAAGTGAGATGCCTCCTAAGATGCCTCCACCTCACCGTTAAGTTCTACCCTAAATCTTGGATCTTTCCATCAAGAATATGCAAATACAGAAGAGAATGAGAGGAGTACAGTTTCAGAATGACCATGCCCACCTGATCAAATGTATGGATACTAATGACAACCATAACATCCACTCTTCTTTGAAGGTGGGGGAACACGGGCAAAACCAGGACTGGGGTAGACTTACCATCTCCTAGAGTAGCCCAAAAATGGAAGTGAAAAAAGTTCTATTGTTTGGGACATGAGAAGTTTAGGATAGCTAATATGTTGGGAAATGTGAAAATTTAGAAATGGTGTCACAGGACAAAGTTTCAGCAGTAAAGTACTACCAGGGTATCCTTCCTTGTTTCCTGTGGCAGGTCTGCAAACTCTTTCTTCCTGGGGAATAATGACCTCAGACATGTCCCCTGCTACCTGTGAAAGCAACACCGCAAGCCTCTCTCGTTCAAGGGCTTTTCCCAATAATTAAGGGAAAGAGTGGGAGATGAACAGGTTGGAGCTGAGCACTCCCCCACCAGCTGAACCTCAACTCCAGCTGAATCTGGCCCAGCTACTATGACCTCCGTGCCTGGTTTACTTCCTGTCCTTTCTCCCATTAAATATGTCTCCCCAACCCAGGCTGGAGCTGCATGGATTCTGGGGTGAAGTGATCATTTCCCAACACTATCACTTATGGGCTGTGTGACCACAGAAACTTATTAAGTCTCTGAACCTATGTGTCCTCATTTATAAAAGGGAATTGTTTCAGTTAGCCTTTTTTGCATCCTTAATAAAAAAGCAGAGTGGCTTAAAACAACAACAACAACTATATCTTAACTCATGGTTATAGGTTGGTAATTGGGGTTAAACTCAGCTGGGCAATTCTAGTCTTAGAGGAGCTTACTCATGCATCTGGGTTCACCTGCCAGCTGTTTGAAATTGGCTGGCTGTCAGGCAGGACAAGCAGGGGCCACAGGGCTATAAATGTCTCATCATCCAGCAGCCTGGCCTGGGCTTGTTCATATGGCAGCTCAGGTTTCCAAGAGGAGCAAAAATACAATTCCCGAGGCACAATCACCTCTCAGATCTCTGCTTGCCCCCAGTCTGTTAGTGATCGTTGATGAAAACAGTCACATGACCAAACCCAGAGTCAGTGTGAAAGTGTGCTACCCAAGGGCATGAATATGGGGCAAATATACAAACGTCATGAGACCTAAACCCATTGGGGCCACCTCTGAAATCAATCTACTACCAGGATAATTACAGGATATATGTAAGGAATAAATAACACAACGCAAGACAAAAAAATTAGGCATAGTTTCTGGGACATAGTAAAGGCTCAATGAATGCTGTCTATCATTGCTGTTGTCCTTGGGGCTGGGGTGGTGAGAAATATTGCTCAAGTTTCCATAAAGGAGAGAGGATTTCCATTCCGTGCTACAAAAGGAAACAGATTTAGAGGAATAGTTTACTTCCTTAACATCCCCACTCCTTCCCAAGAAAGGAGGAGTGATTTATCTAGTTGGTGAGCTTCATTTCTCTGATGGGTGGTTCTCAATGTCATGGTCTGAAAAGGGAATCATAAACCCTGCTTGTCTCATAGATTTACTGAAATGACATATGTAAGCACAATTCATCAAGTGTCAATCATGATACAAAGTGAGGTGTTAATACATCCAGGCAGCATGGCATAATAATTCCAGCTACCATTTGTTGAGTGCTTACTTTGTTCAGGAATTTTACAGGCATTATTTTACTTTATTTTCCTGATCATCTTGACTAAAATACCTCTTCCTGAAACTTAAGTGCATATTACTAAATGAAAGAAGCCAGTCTGAAAAGGCTACATACTATGTGATTCCCAACCATATTACATTCTGGAAAACGCAAAACTATGGAGACAGTGAAAAGATCAGTGGTCGCCAGGGGTTAAAGGAGAGGGCATGATGAATAGTAGGAGCCCAGAGGATTTTTAGGGCAGGGAAACTACTCTATGAGATACTGTAATTGTGAATGCATGTCCTTATACATTGTCAACACCCTTAGAATGTGCAACACCGAGAGTGAACCCTAATGTAAACCACGGACTTTGCGTGATCGTGATGGGCTCATCAGTGGTAACAAATGTCCCACTCTTGAGGGGGATGTTGGTGGCAGGGGAGGCTGTGCATGTGTTGGGGTGGGGGCTATGGGAACTCTCTGTGCATTCCGTTCAATTTTGCTGCTCAAAAAAATAAAATCTATTAAAAAATTAAAATTTCAAAAAAAGACATTTTGGCACAATCAACTTTAGATGATAGTAAGGAATCATTGTTAATTTTCAGCTGCACATTAGAGACGGGTGAGATTTCAATATGGAGACATGGAGAAAGGACTTGTGGCAGATTAAGCAGAATGATCAAGGGCAGGGAAGAAGGAAAAGGAGGGTAACATTCAGAAGGTATCTTGATGTTCACTTCATCTTTAATCCTGAGAACTGCTGCAGTTTCAAATACTTTACTTCATTGTTCTTATACACCATTTCAGAAATCATAGTATTTGGCAACCAAATCCTACTTTCTGAATGATTTCTCAAACCTAGAAGAGACTAAAAATTCTTTATCAGTTCATAAAAGATAAAATAAAGTATGTCTTCCTTTTATATATGAATTGAGTCTCAAAGAGTAACTTGTCCAAGGTCACACAGCAGGCAAATGGTTGAGCCAAGCTTCAAATTAATTTTGCCACCACTACCACACACGCGCACAGACACACACACACACACACACACGCACACACACACACTATTTGGCAATGTCTGGAGACATTTGGTTATCACAACTGGCTGGAGGTTAGTGCTACTGCCATCTAGTGGATGGAGGCCAGGGATGCTGCTTAACACCCTACAATGCACAGGACGGCTGCCACAGGGAAGAATTATCTGACCCAACGTGTCAGTACAGCAGAGGTCAACAAACTCTGCTCTAATGAGTATTAGAGATGGAGTCTAGTATGATGGTGAAGTTAGTAGACTCCTTGACTACACTGCTTGACTCCACTTACTATTGTGTGACACTGGGCAAGACATTTAACAGCCCCACGCTTCAGTCCCTCACCTCTAGAACAGGGTTCACAATAGTTCTCACCTTATAGGATTATTGTGAAGGTGAAATAAGTTACTACATGTATTTGGGAGAGTTCTTGGCATTTAGCAAAAGCTCAGTAAATATTCACCATTGATGTATTAAGAAGTCGTGTGCATTGTTACCTCTCTCTCCAGCCCATCTCTGTGTGAATCTTCCCAGCCCTGCTCATACTTCATGCTCATGATGGTTGAGCGCTCTGAAGTCAGACAGCTTGGGTTTCCTGGTCTGAATCCTGACTGCTAATTTGATGGCTTAGATAATGGGATTCTAAGTGATCAAGATCAGATGAGGTGCATTTTCTCATTTAATACTTCATTTAATAAATACTTCATTTAATACTCTCATTTAATAAAATTGGTACTATTTCTCAAATGAAGCTTTGGAGGGTTCATTCATTTGCCCAAAGTCCCAGCCAATAAGTGGATAGTCAGGATTCAAACCAGACTCCAAAGCTGGTACCTGCCACCTCTTAAGGAGCTGTCACTGAAAGGTTTCAGTGCCACGACTAGTGGACTTAGAGAGTCAAACCCTGCCTCTCCATCTATGGAGAGAGTGAATTTGCAGGCAGAAGTCAAATGCTGGCACTGCCACATAGTAGTGGTCGGAGCTTGAGAAAATAACATAATGTCTCTGAGCTGTCATATATAAAAAGATCTCAGCTTTGTTGATTGCTGATATCAAAGAGTATTTAAAGACATTGAGGAGATTTCAGGAAGTGAATGCCTCCTTAGAATGACTTGGGAAATCCGTATATGAAGCTAGACTTTGTGGCTTTTGAGTAATGCACAAATGGTCATTTAGCAATCCTTGGAATTCCTCCATATCTAGTCTGACCTTGCCCAGTTATGGGGGTTCACGGAGCAGGGTTGATGGCCAGGTATGTATCTGCAAAATGCTATATGACTACCCATGGACCATTCAACTGTGTCTGGGTCATAGCACACAAACGTGAGAGGAGAGAAAAGGTCATTTAATCAGATTACTGTACTCTCAGCTTCACCAGTTCAATAATTTTCTCAGCATTCTCAAGAAACTAATATTCCCCAGCTTTCTCTCGGTACTGAACCTTTTCGGTAGCTCTGACCTCTTAGCTGTTTCTTGGAGGCTGCAGGTTAACCTCACTTACTCCTCCCATCTTCCCTGGGAGCCTCTAAATTCTCCTTGATTCTCTAGAACTGTGCTGATATAGATGAAGCACTGCTCTCAAAGCCAGAATTTCTATGCATGAATGAGCCCTGATGGGGTAACTCTGGAAAAATGACTAAAATTCTCTGAGCAATGGTTTCCTCATTCATAAAATGGAAATTAATAATATCAGTGTCAAGAGCAACTGGAGAATAAAATTGGTTTAGTTCCTATTAAAATGCTTTATAATGTGTATAATGTATAATGTGCTATGATTATTTCTTATGTAGGTATTGCTTTTGCTGTCATTTATTAAGCCTCTCTGATGTACCATGAACTGATAAAGAATTTACATGTATTACCTTCATCTATTCCTCACAACCTAGGACATAGGACCCATTGTTGGCCCCATTTTAGGGCTAAAGAAAGCAAGGATGGAAGAGGCTGAATAATTTCCCCAAACCAGTAAATGGCAGAACCAGTATTTGAAACTGGTCTATCGCAGTTCAAGTCTATGCTCTTACACTATGTTATAGTCTCTGACTCTCTCCAAAACAGAAAAGAGGGTGAAAAACAAGGAGGGAACCAAAGTTATTGGCATTGAGACAACCGTTCTTTCTATCGGGCTTTATGAAAATGATGCATGGTGAAGTAGACAGTTAACGTGTGCAATCCATTAAGTTGTAAACTATTTATAATCCTCACAACAGCTTTATAAGGTAAACATCTCTTTTTGACAGCTGGGAAATCAAGGCTCAGGGGTTTAAGAGATGTGCGTACACTTTGACCAACTTCATTCATTTTCCCCACACTCCCTTGCCCCTGGCAACCACCAATCTGCTCTGTTCCTATGAGTTCAGGTTTTTAGATTCCACATATAAATGAGATTATGTAGTTTTGTGTTTCCCTCTCTGACTTGTTTCACTTATCATAATGCCCTCAAGGTTCATCCATGTACTTGCAACTGGCAGGATTTCCTTCTTTTTTATGGTTAGGTAAAATTCTATCGTGTATATATACCACATTTTCTTTATCCATTCGTCTGTTGATGAACACCTAGATAGTTTCCACGTCTTGACTATTGTGAATAATGCTGCAATGAACATGGAGATACAGATATCTCTTTGAGATGGGATTCACTTCCTTTGGATATATACTCAGAAGTGCGTTTCTAAATAACATGGCAGTTCTATTTTTAATTTTTTGCAGAAACTCTATACTGTTTTCCATAGTGGCTGCACCAATTTACATTCCCACCAACAGTGCACAAGAGTTCCCTTTTCTCCACGTTCTTCCCAGCACTTACCTCTTTTCTTTTTGATAATAGCCATTCTACAGAATGAGGGGTGATATCCCATTGTGGTTTTTTGTTTGTTTGTTTGTTTGTTTTTATTTTTGGCTGCATTGGGTCTTCGTTGCTACACGAGGGCTTTCTCTAGTTGCAGTGAGCGGGGGTTACTCTTCGTTGTGGTGCACGGGCTTCTCATTGTGGTGGCTTCTCTTGTTGTGGAGCACGGGCTCTAGGTGCATGGGCTTCAGCAGTTGTAGCACGCAGGCTCAGTAGTTGTGGCTCCAGGGCTCTAGAGCACAGGCTCAGTAGTTGTGGCGCACGGGCTTAGTTGCTCCACGGCATGTGGGATCTTCCCAGACCAGGGCTCGAACCCCTGTCCCCTGCATTGGCAGGTGCATTCTTAACCACTGCACCACCAAGGAAGCCCTCCCATTGTGTTCTGATTTGCATTTCCCTATTGATTAGTGTTGTTGAGCACCTTTTATATACCTGTTGGCTATTTGAATATCTTCTTTACAAAAATGTCTATTTAGGGTTTTTGCCCATTTTTTGGCTATGCCTAACTTTAAAAAAATTTTTTATTGGAGTACAGTTGATTTACAATGTTGTGTTAGTTTCAGGTGTACAGCAAAGTGAATCCATTACGCATATACCCACTCATTTTTACTTTTTTTTTTTTTTTTTTTTTTTGCGATACGCAGGCCTCTCACTGCTGTGGCCTCTCCCGCTGTGGAGCACAGGCTCCGTACGCACAGGCTCAGCGGCCATGGCTCACGGGCCCAGCCGCTCCGAGGCATGTGGGATCTTCCCAGACCTGGGCACGAACCCGTGTCCCCTGCATCGGCAGGCGGACTCTCAACCACTGCGCCATCAGGGAAGCCCCCCACTCTTTTTTAGATTCTTTTCCCATATAGGCCATTACAGAGTATTGAGTAGAGTTCCCTGTGCTATACAGTAGATCCTTATTAGTTATCTATTTTATGTATAGTAATGTGTCTATGTCAATCTCAATCTCCCAATTTGTCCCTGGTAACCATAAGTTTGTTTTCTGTACATCTGTAACTCTATTTCTGTTTTGTAGGTAAGTTCATTTGTACCCTTTTTTTAGATTCCACATATAAGCAGTAGCGTATGATATTTGTCTTTCTCTGTCTGACTTGCTTCACCCAGCATGTCAATCTCTAGATCCATCCATGTTGCTGCAAATGGCATTATTTCATTCTTTGTTATGGCTGAGTAACATTCCATTGTATATATGTACCACATCCTCTTTATACATTCCTCTGTTGATGGACATTTAGGTTTCTTCCATGTCCTGGTTATTGTAAATAGTGCTGCAATGAACATTGGGGTGCATGTATTTTTTTGAATTATGGTTTTCTCTGGATATATGCTCAGGAGTGGGTTTGCTGGATCATAGGATAGCTCATTTTTGGTCTTTTAAGGAACCTCTGTACTGTTCCCCATAGTGGCTGTACCAATTTACATTCCCACCAACAGTGTAGGAGGGTTCCCTTTTCGCCACACCCTCTCCAGCATTTATTGTTTGTAGATTTTTGATGATGGCCATTCTGACTGTTGTAAGGTGATACCTCTCTGCAGTTTTGATTTGCATTTCTCTAATAATTAGTGACGTTGAGCATCTTTTCATGTGCCTTTTTTGGCCATCTGCATGTCTTCTTTGGAGAAATGTCTATTTAGACCTTCTGCCCATTTTTTGATTGGGTTTTCAGTTAGATAATATGTGGTTTTGGTATTAAGTTGCATGAGTTTTTATATATTTTGGATATTAACCCCTTATCAGATAGATGGTTTGAGAATGTTTTCTCCCATTCCATAGATCGTCTTTTCATCTGGTTGATTGTTTCTTTTGCTGTGCAGACCTTTTTAGTTTGATGTAGTCACACTTGTTTATTTTTGCCTATATTGCTTGTGCTTTTGCTGTCATATCCATAAAATCATGGCCAAGACCAATGTCAAGGGTGTTTTCCTCTCTGTTATCTTCTGGGAGTTTTATGGTTTCAGGTCTTGCATTTAAGTCTTTAATCTATTTTGGGTTAATTTTTATGAATGGTGTAAGATACAGGCCCAATTTCATTCTTTTGCATGTGAATATCCAGTTTTCCCAACACCATTTATTGAAGAGACTACCTTCTCACCACTGAGTATTTTTGCCCCCTTGTCAAATATTATTTGACCATATATGCATGAGTTTATTTCTGTGTTCTTCATTCTGTTCCACTGGTCCATGTGTCTGTCTACATGCAAGTACCATACTGTTTTGATTACTATAGCTTTGTAATATAGTTTGAAATCAGACCGTGAGATTCCTCCAGCTTTGTTCTTCTTTCTCAGGATTGCTTTGGCTATTCAGAGTCTTTTGTGGTTTCATACAAAAGTTAGGAATTTTTTTCTATTTCTATAAAATATACCATTGGAATCTTGATAGGAATTGCATTGAATCTATAGATGGATTCAGGTAGTACAAGTATTTTGACAATGTTAATTCTACCAATCCATGAGCATGGGATATCTTTCCATCTATTTGCGTCTTCTTTAATTTCTTTCATCGATGTCTTATTGTTTTCAGTGTACAGATCTTTCACTTGCTTAGTTAAACCTATTCATAATTATTTTATTGTTTTTGATGCTATTGTAAGTGGGATTACTTTCTTTACTTCTATTTCAGATAATTCATTGTTAGTGTATAAAAACACAACGGATTTCTGTATACTGATTTTTTATCCTGCAACTTTAATTAACTTGTTTATTAGTTCTAAGAGTTTTTTGGTGGAGTCTTTAGGATTTTCTGTATATAAGATCATATTATCAGAAAATAACAACAATTTTACTTCTTCCTTTCCTATGTGGATTTCTTTTATTTCTTTTTCTTGCCTAATTGCTCTATCTAGGACTTCCAGCACTATATTAAATAAGAGTAGTAAGAATGGGCAACCTTGTTTTGTTCAGGACCTTAGAGGAAAAGTTTTCAACCTTTCACCATTGAGTATCATATTAGCTCTGGGCTTGTCATATATGGCCTTTATTATATTGAGGTATGTTCTTTCTATACCCAATTAGCTACATGTTTTTTTATCAAGAATCACCGTCGAATTTTGTCAAATGCTTTTCCTGCATCTCTTGAGATGATTATACAAATTTTATGCTTCATTCTATTAATGTGATATATCATATGTATTGATTTGCATATATTGAGCCACCCTTTCATCCCAGGGATAAATCCCACTTGATCATGGTGTATGATCATTTTAATGTGCTGTTGAATTTGGTTTGATAGTATTTTGAAAATTTTTGCATCTATATTCATCAGGGATATTGGCCTATAGATTTCTTTTCTTGTAGTAACCTTATCTGGCTTTGGTGTCAGGGTAACACTGGTCTCATAAAATGAGTTTAGAAGTGTTCCCTCCTCTTCAATTCTTTGGAAGAGTTTGAGAAGGAGTTGTGCCAATTCTTTTAATGTTTGGTAAAATTCATCAGTGAAACCACTGGTTCCTGGGCTTTTCTTTGTTGAAAGGTTTTTGATTACTGATTCAATCTCCTTACACATTACTGGTCTGTACAGGTTTTCCACTTCTTCCTGATTCAGTCTTGGTAGGTTGTATGTTTCTAGGAATTTATCCATTTCTTCTAGGATGTCCAATTTGTTGGTCTATAATTGTTCATAGCAGACTCTTATGACCCTTTGTATTTCTGTGATATCAGTTATAATGTCTCTTCTTTCATTTGTAATTCTATTTATTGGGTCCTCTCTGTCTCTGTCTTTCTGTCTGTCTGTCTCTCTTTTTTGTTAGTCCAGGTAAGGTTTGTCAATTTTGTTCATCTTTTCAAAGAACCAACTCATAGTTTTGTTAATCTCTTCTACTGTTCTCCTATTTTCTAGTTTATTTATTTTTGTTCTAATCTTTATTAGTTCCTTCTTTCTGTTAGCTTTTGGTTTAGTATATTCTTCTTTTTCTAGTTCCCTGGGTTGTAAAGTTGTAATTGGGCAAGTCTGCAGGCTGGGGTCCACAGTCACTCCTGGTTGTGTTAGGGGACCAAAACTGACCAAAACTGCCTGCCCTGGCCAGGCCCAATAGTAACCACTCGCACGAACTATCTTACAAGAGGAGGTCCTCGTAAGGAATACAGAACTAACAACCGGAAGAATATGGGAAAGGTAAAAAGGAGAGAGGAGACACCAGTTCATATGTCCTACCAACCTCCCATAATCCTTCTCACTGGAATCCACTTTGTCTGAGAGATGCATGCACCAC
The DNA here is from genome assembly GCF_059928025.1 of Delphinapterus leucas. Taxonomy (NCBI): domain Eukaryota; kingdom Metazoa; phylum Chordata; class Mammalia; order Artiodactyla; family Monodontidae; genus Delphinapterus; species Delphinapterus leucas. The sequence continues at coordinate 19,071,731 of NC_143143.1, forward strand.
CAGGAAGGACCCTAAGTCAGAATAATTGGCCAGAAACAACCTGGAAACTAACCGCATTACCATAAAACCTGAGACTGCAAGCCACATGGCAGAGCAGTTCTCCTGGGTTCCCTTACCCTGCTGCTCTCCACCCAGGCGCCACTTCCCAATAAAGTCTCTTGCCTTGTCAGCATGTGTGTCTCCTCAGACTATTCATTTCTGAGTGTTAGACAGGAGCTCACTCTTGGGCACTGGAAGGGGTCCCCCCTTCCTGCAACAGTTGGTTGGGGGCTCCCCCTTCCTGCAGCAGTTGGATGGGGGCTCCAATAGGATGGTGTCACTGGCTCGACACTGTGTTCAGGCAGGGCTGCAGGCAGAGTTTTGCAGTCAGACAAGACCACAGGCTGTGTTCTGCAATCAGGCAGGGCAACAAACCATGCCTCAAAGTTAGGCAGGACCGTAACCTGGGCTTCATGACCAGGTAGGTAGGCAGTTGGCTGTGCTCCACTGTTGTACAAAGTGACTGGCTGGGATCTCTGGTTCGGAGGGTCCTCTAGCTGTATACTGCATTTGGCCAGGACTAGAGACTCTGCTCTGTGGTCAGGCAGTGTTGCTGTTCAGGCTTCCTCACTGGGATTGGATCAGGTCACTGGCTGGGCTCCCTGTGTGGGCAAGGCTGCAGTCTGTGTTCAGCAATCAGGCAGAATTATAGGCTGAGCTTCACTGTGGGGCAGGGCTGTAGACTGAGCCGTGCAACTGAGTAGTACTGTAGGCTGGGATCCAAGTTTTCCCAGAATCACTCTTCAGGGTCCCTGGTTATACAGGACTAGAGACTATACTTAACAGTTGGGCAGGGCTTCTGTCATGGATTTCTGCCCAAGCATGGCTGTAGGGTGCTATCTGAGTTATCTATGGCTGCCTGGGTTATCTGGCTAGGCTTCCTGGTTGGGTGGGGCTGGAAGCTAGACTGAGCAGTCGGGCAAGGCTTCAAATTTGCTTCCTTGTCAGGGTGGAGCCATAGGAGGGCTCCACAGCCAGTATAGCTCATTGGCTGGGGACTCAAATCAGACAGAACTGCCAAATGAGCTCACTGGCCAGAAATGGTCACCAGCTTGGTTCTGCAGATGAGCAGAACTACTGTTCGGGATCTCTGCTCAGGCTTTGCTGCAAGCACGAATATGGTCCACCAAGTTCTGAACACTGGCTTCTATAAGTCTTGTCTCCCTTCTCTGTTTCTGTCTGATCCCTGGTAGTTAAACCCTGCAGATTACCCTGTGATCCCCATGAGGCAAGAACCAAGTGGGCCACCTGAGAAGTGCCCCACAATGCTGAGGGAGCTGGATGTCCACTGTGGACTCTCTTTTTCCCAGTGGAGAATTCATAGGCCCAGAGGGACCCTTTTGGTGTGGCATTGTGCTGGCCTGGGAGAGGAGCAGTGTGGTCAGAGTGTAGCCACTCCTCTTACTTTCAGCTCCTTCTGTATCTCTATGATCTAGGAGTCCTTCAGACACACCTCCACTTCTAGGATTTTCACAGTGGTATCTTGTGTATGGATCTTCTTGTGAAAGGGACTGAAGTCAAGAACTGACCTATATTGCCATCTTGATGAAGTCACACATTGTGTTTAAATACATTATTTCAGTAAACCTATGTGACAACTGGGATTACTGCCCTCTTTTTCAGATGATGACATCGAGATAGTGGAGAATAATAACACTTGCCCAAATCACATAAAAGTAGTAAGTGAAGGACTGGATATGCAAGCCAGCATTGAATACAACATACACAACCTCTTAATTCATTTATTTATTCAACGTCTATTGAGTTATCCCTCAGGTTTGAAAGTGAAAGTTGAGTTCAATTTTCTTCTCACTTATGGTCACCTTTTCCAGTCAGAAAATTGAATTTCTTATGGGTGATTGAAGAGACCTCTCAAAGAAGCAAGAATACAATTTATTCATTTTAGATTATTAAGCACCTGCTGTATGCTGAGAAACATGCTATTATACATGCCATGGTACAAGCGCTATGAGGGAAAAAATGAGTCACCATTCCAACCTAGAGGGATCAGGAAGACATCCATGGAAAATGATATCTGAGTTGCAATGTGAATGATAAGTAGATATTAACCAGGTAGTAGTTTTCAGGCAAAGGAAAGCATGTGCAACAGAGAAGTGTGGTGTGTAGAAGAAGCGGAAAGAATCCCTGGAATGCCAGATTACAGAGAGGAATGCAGAAAGTCAAGCGAGAGATGAAAGGGAGGGGAAGAATATTGCAGATTTGCTGCATAAGTTATGCCAAGGATTTCTAACTTTATTTGAAATGCCTGAGGAGTCATTCAGAGATTTTTAACACTGAGGTCACCAAATCAGGTTACTGATTGACTTACTGATAATTTAGGAATATCACTGTGGCTGGCCTGAGGATGGCTAGACTAGAGTAGGGGAAAGACTAGAAATAGTAAGACCACTTAGCGTTATTTTCCACAATTCAGGTGAGAGCTGGTGGTGGCCTGTAAGTGGCAGTGACCATGACAAAAAAAAATGGATGGATTCCTGAGATATTTAGGAGACAGCATTAACAGTGCTTAGCAAATTAATGAGTTAAACTGTTCATATTCTCATCTCTGCTACTGTCTCAATAGTTGCATTGGGCAAATGAGTAGAGCTCAGCCCTGCCAGATCTGAATTTGGAGAGCTACCAGAAGATAGGTGTTGGGGTCAGTTCTGAGGATCCTTCAAAAAGGTGAGTTTTGACTGTTGAGCATCTTTCCCATAAACATACTGACAAGTCTCCTAGAAAAGGGGCCAGTGGAAAAAGTGTATAGTGGGGATCAAGGTATCCTTGGGGATGACAGTTGACAGATCAGCACTGTTGTAGCAGTGGGGCCAGCACTGGCCCACAGCAAACTCTTTGAGTCTGGAATTGGCTAAATTGGATGCCTGACAGCTTCAAACTCAGAAGCAGAGCCTGCATCTCAAACAGAAGAGGGGGAATTGTCTAAATGCTTCAATTTTTGTAATTGAAGCAATTGCACATCATTTTACATGCCAGCTTGCTGACAGGATAACCAGTTTGAGCTGAGTGTGGGAATTCAATTATATATCTTCTGTTTGCATCTTTGAAAGAAAACCACCTGACTGGCCTGTCAAACATCCAGCATGTTTGCCTGTTGGAAATGGTTATCTCTTCCTGACACAGGAAATGTCTCTGCAGAAGAGAAACCTATTATATTTTACAAAGCTAGCATGACCCTATCACAAAACTTGACAAAGAAAGCATAGAAAAAGAAAACCACAGACCAATTTTATCTATGAATATAAATGCAAAATTCCTAAATAAAATACAAGCATATGAAATATGGCAGTGTAACACTAGAGGCTTTTCCATTAAAAATTGAAACAAGGCAGTATGTCCACTATGACCTTAATTATTTAACATTACTCTGAAATGTCTGGCCAATGCAATAAGACAAGAAACATAAATAAATAAAGTATATAATTGTTGAAAAGGAAGTAGCAACATTTCTCATTATTTTCGTATATCTACCTAGAAAATCCAAGCAAATGAACTGAAAAAAATCTTAGCATTCATAAGAGTTAATTAATTCCTCATCTAGGCATTTAATCTGAAGAAATAGTCAGAGAGCAGAGCTTTATAATAGAGTCTCCTTCCAGCATTATTTTTATAAGGGCATGATCAAATATATTATTTTAGATCCAGGTGATGAAATATGCAACCATTGAAACTTATCCTTTGAAGAATATTTAATAACAGGGGGAAATGCTCACACATCATGAGAATAAGAATAAAATACAAGTCTAAATACAATGTGATTCCTCTTTTGTAAAATAAGTAAATATGTATATATACATATTTGCATAGAAAATATACTGGAAGGATGGAATATAGAAATGGTATTACAGTTATCACTGGGTAGGAGTTTTTCAACTTTTATAGAATTTACATGAATCAGTCTCACAAATTACACTATATATATACTATAAAATACACTATTACAAAATTAGGGGATTAGGTCAGATGATGTCAAAGATCCCTGCCAATCTGTTTCTGGCATAGATATGACAATTTTCTATGAAAATTTGACACTTCAAAACGGAAAAGGATCTGTGATCTTATTATCCCCTGTCAATCTGTGTCAAGCTGTCACACAATAACAGCAACTAACTTCTCTCAGAGATTCTGGAGAGCTGGCCTTCCTGGACACAGACTCTAACCTTCAACCTTATTATCCACAAAGACTTTTCTTTCCTAGCCCAAGCTGGAGCCCAATTTGTTACCCAACTCATTGTTTGCCATATTTGCTGTCTTCCCTGGGCCCCTCTCACCAACACTTATCAAAACCACATAGCATGACCCCATCTGAGATGAGCTTTCCAGGTTGGCTTATCCTCCAGCATCACTATATAGAGAACCACTTGGATTCCCAGCTCAGGACCCTCCCCTGGGACATCCACCAAATGTAGGGTTCTATATTTACATGGGACCTCCTTTGATAGATTCCTTATCTGAATTTTTCTTTGTAGTGGACCACAGCAGACCCAACATAGACATCAACCTAGCCAACCAATACTAGGGCTTTAGTCCAAAAGATCTACTCTAGTAGAAATATTTTACCTACTGAAGGTGGCCTAGAGTGGGAAGCCCTTGGGTATTTACTGAGCCCAGTAACTTTAGAGAAAACTGAGAGTCAAATCTAGAGATAGTAGCTGTGAATGTCCCATCCACAGAATAACAGCAAAACCATCAAGGATATGGAAGAGTCAGAAATTATGCAGAGAAGCCAGGACACAGCTACAAAGTCCTTGCGAGAGCCAAGACTCAACTTCAGTCATTAGCTGTGGACATGTTGTGATGGATTGAAACAAAAGACATGGGAACACAAACTCAAATGCCCTTAGAGTCCTGGCAGTAATCTAAAAGAGTGAAGCAGGCCAGCTGGAGAATACATGCCTCATTCAAAGAGGGGCAGCCACTGTGTGGGAATGTTGACCCATTGCTACCCAATCTGTTCATTTTTTTTTTTTAAATAAAAGCTAGGCCTCCAAATTTCTGTGTGAAATGCTTCAATTTTTAAATGTTGCCAACTAATGTTTTGAATGTTATATAAGTCAAACAAAACACATTTGCAGACTTGATCATGTCAAAGGAGCACAATTCATGATTTCTGACTAAAAGGTACAAAGTTGGAAGGGGGTTAGGGCTTGATTTTTATAACATTGGCTTATCTTCAACGTTCCCCAACTAAGAAGCTTTCCTTTATAGGAGTGTGAGAAAGGAGGAATTATGCTTTCATTTGCTCCGAATAATGATCTATCGTGCTCCAGGTTGTTGCAAGGTGGAAACTGTCACCCACACAGCCTGAGCCCCACCTATTCCCCCTGTACCTAGACATCTGGTCAGTTCCCAAGGATTGAATATGCATGCCTAGGGAAACCAATTTTGAGGGACTTAGAGGTACAACAGTAGTGACTAAAGAAATCGGAATGCTATCACACTTCTAATAGGGTCTGACCCATTGACAGCTTCTATGATCTGTTTCTACCCATAGAATATTCCTGAAACTAACAGTGTGGGGTTTTTTTTCCCACACCAACAACCAATATTCCAACTCTCGAGGCATCAGCTGGGTGTCCTAGAATTTAATTCAACTGTGACACTAACCACCTGGAATTAGCATCAGTTAAGGGCCCACAAGTTAAGGGCTCAGCCTCAAAGACTGCCCCCACTTCAGATGCTAGTTGCACCAGGACTTTTGATGAACTGGGTATAAATTCAGGGAGTTCCCCCAACCCCATCTTCAGGTTCAATAATTTTCTAAAACAGCTCCCAGAACTCAGGAAAGCACTTTTCTTACATTTACTACTTTATTACAAAGGATACAGCTGTAGAGCCAAATGAACAGAGTATACAGAGCAAGGTCTGGAAGGGTCCTGAGAGCAGGATCTTCTGTCCCATGAAGTTGAGGTGCACCACCTTCCCAGCACTTAGGCGCATTCTAACTAACTCTGAAGCTCTCTGAACCCCATAGTTCAGAATTTTTTAATGGAGGTTTCACTACATAGGCATGATTGATTAGATGATTGGCCATTGGTGATTAACTCAATCTCCAGCCCCCTCCCCTCCCTGGAGGTTTTCTAACCACACTTTGGTCTTTCTGGCCACTGGCCCCCAATCCTGAAGCTATTTAGGAGCCCCAGCCACCAGTCATCTGATTAGCATACAAGGACACTCTTATCACAATGGAGACTCCAAGGGTCTTAGAAGCTGTTGAGTCAGAAAGACCAAATATTTATAATAAAACATGCTCCTATCATCCCCTATCACTTGGAGGGTTTTAGGAGCTCTGTACCAGGAACTGGGGACAAAAACCAAATAGATGTTTCTTATTACATCACAATATCACTAGAGCTAATCTGTTGGACTAGCTCTAATTGATCATTGTCTATTAATATGGATCTCCAGAGAGTGTAAACTGATCCAAGTTAGAGAGACAGATGGTTGGATGTCCTCATTGAGAACTGTGGGTTTGTCAACTTTTAAAATTCCCTGCCTAACCCAAGGTTTCAAATGTGCATTGCCCAATGCTTGCTCCATAATTTATTTCAGAGACCTTCTGATCTTTTCTTGGAAGCTTAAGAAGTACAAAGCATATATCTCTATGTTGTTGGCATGGGTAACCTAAAAAAATACATATTTCACCTGACAACATTTCCTCCAAAAAAGGAAACAAAAGTCAGGATATGATCAAAGAAATCATCAATTTCTCCAAAACTAAAGGACTTGAATTTCCAGATTAAAATACCCTTCTGGTGCCCAGCACAAGGAATGAAGACTCACATCAAAGCATATTTTGATGGCATTTCAGAATAACAGATAAAGAGAAGATCCTTCCAGGAGGAAAAATAGGTTGTATATTAAGATATGAAAATTACAATGACATCTGGAACCCAGAACACCCTAGAGAAATACTTTTAAAGCCTGAGGAGAAATAATTTCTAACCTACAATTTCTAGCTAAACTAGAAATTTATTTGTGAAAGTAAAGTCAGTTTTAAATATTCAGGATCTCAAAAAAATTTACCTTCATTTCACATATTCTCAGAACTTACTAAAGAAAATACACCAAGGAAAAAGAAGACATAAAACTCACGAAAAAGGTGACGCAACAGAACACATCAAGGAAGTTTCCAGAATGGTGGTGAAGATTCAGGATAACATCTGTACAGATGGCCTAAGGAGTGACAATCAAAACCGGAGTAGGAGGATGGAAAGTTCCAGGGGTCACAAACACACAAGAGTCTGGAAGCTTATCTAACACAGTTGATGACACTAAGTGAGTTTTGAGAATTTGTTGAATAATTTGGAAAGAAAAACTAAGCAAATAAATCAAAAAAGAGGCAACTATTAACTCCTGGAAAAATAAAAAGTAAGGAACTATAATCACAGGACCACCTTATGGTCCATCAGAAAACAGTATTTTCATAACCATAATAATGTAAAAACTATTTAACATAAAATTTTGATATAACCACATTAAGAGAGTGAGGGAAGGGGAAGAGGAAGGCAATAAGGCAGGGATTGGAGTGGTGTAAGAAAGCTAAATTCTCATGTCCCATAGTGGAAAGCCAAAGCTTATTTTTTTTAACTAAGATTCCTTAAAAATCAAGAAATGGCAGCTTAAGTGTATAATTTACAAATATGAAGGTATAAATTAGAAGACCTGAGAGTTTAAAGTAATTGCCTCTCATAAACTAGTCTCAAAGGAGGTAAAACTGAGCAGTAACTGCAGTTCTTTGTTAAAATACATGACTTTTTAAATTATGCATGTGTATTGCATTGATAAAAAATTTTAAATTAAGTTTTAAAAGATATTTGAAAAAGGAATATAGTCTTTCTTACATTATGATTTTCAATTATTACCTAAAACCATCTCTACTGGTAGCAAATATCCCACAGTTTATTCCAACACTTGTCAAGACCCCTGAAGCCCTAGGTCTATCACTAACCTTCCTGCCTTTCTGCCTTTCACTGACATGCTCATAATAAACAGCTTCCTTCTAAAACTATCCCTCCTTCATCTGGGAAGGAATTAACGGAGGGATGTTGGAAGAGAAATGCAAAATAGGACCAGCTAGGCAAGATAACAAGAATGCTGATTTAACTTTAAAAACAGCCAAGCCAAGGGATGTGTATAAAACTGTGGCAGAGATTGCTAGTTGCCAAAAAGTATCCATTCTTCCCTCCTTTAGCAATAGAACTTGATTTTTTTAAGTTAATTAATTTTTTTACTGAAGTATAGTTGATTTACAATGTTGTGTTAATTTCTGCTGTACAGCAAAGTGGCTCAGTTATACACATATATACATTCTTTTTCATATTCTTTTCCATTATGATTTATCCCAGGATATTGAATATAGTTCCCTGTGCTATACAGTAGGACCCTGTTATTTATCCATTTTATATGTAATAGTTTGCATCTTCTAATCCCAAATTCCTAATCCCTCCCTCCCCCACTCTCCCTCCCCCTTTGTGACCACAAGTCTGTTCTCTATGTCTGTGAGTCTGTTTGTTTTGTAGATAGGTTTATTTGTGCCATATTTTAGATTCCATATATAAGTTATATCATATGGTGTATGTCTTTCTCTTTCTGACTTACTTCACTTAGTATGTGTATGATCAGGCCACTCAACATGGTTGCTCTCTTGCTCTCTGTACATCCTGTGCCCAACCAGTGCCTGCTTCACCTATATCTTATGCAGCTAGAGATTGTTCTTATCAAAGGGGCAGTGAGGGATGTGCCCCTCTGCTGGTTTCCCTGGTAACTAATGAGCCCACCTGACGTTAACGACTCCTATAACTGGCAATCTCCCCACACCCCGCCAGGAGTGAAGTCTGCCACCATATCCTGCCTGCAGTGCCTGCACTGGGATGTCCCTCCAGGACCTTGCATCATACGCATAAGACACCCCAACCATTAAATCATTGATGTCTCTGTTGCTGACTCCAGGCTCTTTCTTCAGTCTTGAAGCTGGGCAGCACAGGCCTTGTAGGCCTGTGGGGTACAGCCCACCAGTATGATAATCTCTAGTTGCAACCATGTTCCTACAAATGGCATTATTTCACAGAACTCTATTTCGAGTGGCAATGCATTCTTTTTTTTTTTTTTTTTTAGCTGCGTAAGGTCTTAGTTGCAACACGCGGGGTCTTCTTTGAGGTGTATGGACTCTTTCATTGCGGTACACGGGCTCCTCTCTAGTTGTGGCGTGCAGGGTTTTTTCCCACTCTAGTTGTGGCGTGCAGTCTCCAGGGCGCATGAGCTCTGTAATTGTGGCGCGCAGGTTCCAGAGTGCACGGGCTCTTAGTTTGTGGCACGCAGGCTCTCTCGTTGAGGTGTGTGAGCTCAGTAGCTGTGGCCATGGGCTTAGTTCCCACGTGGCATGTGGGATCTTAGTTCCCTGACCAGGGATGGAACGCACATCTCCTGCATTGTAAGGTGGATTCTTTACTGCTGGACCACCAGGGAAGTCCCGGCAACGCATTCTTAAAGGACTACTTTGCCCCGCCTCCCTTGAGGCTAGATGTGACCATATGATTGCATTCTAGTCAATGAAATGTAAATGGAAGTGTGGGTTGGATTTCCAGGAAGGCTGCTTAGAGGAAGCTGACTCAGATGGGCCATCCACCCATTTGTCTTCCTTTTTCTCCTTCTTCCTGGCTAGTGATGATTAGAGCTCCAGCAGGCATCTTTGACCATGAGATGCCGTTGATAATAAAAGCCACACACTGGAATGGCTTATATGTACCAGACAGATAAAAGGAGCTGGATCAATAATGAAGATGCCTCTCCAGACTTGAGTGTTGGCCTCCTGACTTCTTTTACATGGGAGAGAAATTAACTTCTCTTTTTAAATCAGTTTTAATTTTAGTTTCCTGATACATGCAGCCAAACCTAATCTTAACTGATACAGAAATTATATAAAGCGTATGTTTAATTCTGCTATAAATATCTCCAAAGGGACTGTATTCCTTTAAAAATTGTATTTCTAAATAAATCTTTCTGGGAGACTCCTAATATGTGAACTCAAGCTGGCTGCTAAGGAAAACTATCACAGAAATATACAATGTATCAACAATCTCTTCTGTGAACACTAAGTTCATTGGAAAGGGTGATTGAAGTAGGGGAAAAAAACTGAGGCAAGTAAATAAAGCAGGGGGAAAATTCTCTTCCCATGTGTAAAAGAGAGGAAATAAGCTTTTGACATTGTAGGGAAGAAGAAATGCTGTGTTCTGCATAAGCAGGGGCTCCTGTATTTTTCTTTCTCCTGGAAGCTTTGATCTTAAGGTCTCTGAAAAGAGATTAGAGAAGGAAAGACAGATAGTGAAAGTGTCAAGGATCTGCTGACTGAGTAAGGAAGTTTCAGGCAGTTAGAGAGGGAAATCTCACTACTGTGCTCAAAGCTGTGAAGACCTGAGAAGAAGAAGAAGAAAAAGAAAAAAACCAAACACCTGGGAAGGGAGCCGATGAAGGCTATTGGGAGCCTTTGGTAACTATATTGCCTGTTTGATGGAAATCTGAGTTAGTCCTGGGAGGCCTGGACACCAAGTAAGGATTCATAGTGAATTATAATGCTAGCTTCTCCGTCAGGATTGCCCTATTACTCAGATCAAATGAACATAGCTCACTATCATCACCTAGTGGAAATATACCTAAATTACAGGAACAAACTGGTGGAGAGGTTTAATTTACACAGTACATTCCTTTCACTGCTCTCAGTTAATGTGCTGTGTTCAACATGGCAACCAAGTTCAGCTATTGCCTATCCAGATAACAGTATTCATTTTGTTTAAAGTTATGTTTATTGTTGTTATATGTATGACACAATTACAGCTTACAAAGGGCTTTTGTACACATTATCTTATGCAATTAGCACAGCATACCTGTAAAGTTATCAGGAAGGTAAGACGCAGAAGGTTAAATGATAAGCTAAAATCTCACTTAAAAGGATACATCTTGTGTTTTTAACTTTGGACATATAATTTAGTGCTCACTCCCACTAGTTGATGCTGAGTCAGAACTAAATATGGAGGATTGTGATTTTATGTTTCATTGATCAGGAATTAGCTTTCCTCCAAAGTGATGTGTAGAGATGAACCAGGAGAGAAAATAAACCCCATCAGAGGTGACTTCCTTGGGATGTTAGTGATAATGAAGTATAGGCTTCATTACTGACAGGTTAAGTTTGTCTGAGAAAAGCAAAAGTCATATTTCTGTCTGCTGTTCCTCTGCTGGAGCAAGTCCACAATACTGGTTAAATCCTCAGTCTATCCTTTTCTTTGGTCATTTAGTTTAAGAATATTATTTTTATAAAAATGAGAACTGTCTTGTCCATCACTGCTCACAGAAGAACTGCTGAAATTTCTAGTCATTTCAAAATCATTTGTCTACTTTTTCAACCCTCATCCAAGTCAAATGTATCATGAATTCTGGCAGCTGGAAGCAATCTCAGAAGGACTGACCATCAGGATTTGATTCAGAGCTAGTTACATATGTCAGCACCATAGTTTATAAAGTATCTTCATGTGCTCTATGTACTTTATTTATTTATTTTTTGCTGTATGCGGGCCCCTCACTGCTGCGGCCTCTCCCGCCACGGACCACAGGCTCCAGACGTGCAGGCCCAGTGGCCACGGCTCACGGGCCCAGCCGCCCTGCAGCACGCGGGATCCTCCCGGACTGCGGCACGAACCCACGCCCCCCGCATCGGCAGGCGGACTCCCAACCGCTGCGCCACCAGGGAAGCCTGCTCTATGTACTTTGAGCCTTAAAATAATCCAGCATCACAGCCATTAACATTATCCTCAATCTGTATCTAAGAAAACCAAAACTGAGAGGGTTAATTGTCTTAAAACAGAAAGTAATGGAGCTGGAAATTAAACCCAGGCGGATTTTTTACCCCAAACTGCAAGCTTATTCTACAACACTATATTGAATTAAAATGTCTACCTAGTCTCTGTATAAAATCAGTTAGAGCAGATTGATTAACCACAATGAAGAAGAGAAGGAATACTTTTTATTTACTCACGTTATATAAACTATATCAGAGATTTAAAAAATGAATCCTTAAAGGCTTGAATCACCACAAAATACATAGAATTACTATTCTTACTATATAAAGAGCTTTTAAAAATCAAGAAAATATTCTAATTCCGTAATATAAAAAAGCAAAGATCATGAATAGGTAATTTGTGTAAGAAAAATATAAATAAATATGAATATTCAACAGCACTGATCATCAAAGACATTTTAGGGACATGTAGTCATCTTTCACCTTTAGAGTCTAACTACTAACTGAGGAATTGGCCAAGGTCTATAAAACCAGCAGGTACTCAGCATGGGAAGGTGTAAATCCTCCCATAAACTATCAGTGGGAGTGTAAACTGACACACTGATTCTGGAAGTATGAAATATTCTGGAAATATGTGGTAATATGGGTCAAAAGAGTCCAAAAACGTTCATACCAAGGAACTTGGGATTAATATTAGCAGCCCTAATCAAACTTCTCAGTAAATTTTGAAAACTCCCAGTACACCACAAACTAGGATTGACAATTAAGTTACTATCATTGTAAGGGAAAACTAGCCAGTAAGTATTAGACCCACAAATCTGGATTTAAAATCACAGTGGTGGACCAACTGTCCTAAGCTGACAACAGAGTCTCCAAGCTGTAACCGACAATTAAATGTGGACATTTGGAAAGAATGGGAAGACTGCTGGCACACAGTTGAGAAGACAAAGCACTGAGTTGTCTCATTAAATCCTATTAGGAAAGGGTTACATCTGGAAAATACTTAGACAATCTTTACCATGAAGATTCTAAAAATATAAATATTAAAATGGATGGGGGTGAAAGCCCATTCTTAGCACATTTATACATGTTCTACACCTTATGATCATGAATTGCATACTGGCTAGTTTATTAGAAGTTCCCTAAGACATCATGATTTCAAAGGTTGTTGTCTTCTTCCAAATGTAACCCCCAATCCTGAGACTATACATAGGTCTACCTTGGGAAATTTTTTTGTTGTAATGTTTATTATGTGAAAAGTTTATTCACCCAGAAGTTGCAGTGTAGTATCAGCATTATAATAATAGACTCACTCTCTATGACCTCATTGACTTTACTTGTAACATCATTTGTTTTAAGTGGCTTAACGTGACTTACGAATCAGAAAACATCAAGACATATGTGTTTACTTCCTTCCATAGACCTAGTGGAGGGGAGGGAGGGAATTCTAGCAGTTTTATTTCTAGAAAAGTCAGGTAAATTTAAGTTTTATCCATATATTATAAGAGGTATGGAAGATTTCTGAAAAGGATTTACTGCCATTATCAGAAGAAATTTTGGAGAATGGCCACCAACTTTTAAGTGGCCAGGAAGGCAGGGCTATGGCTACACAAACACCTCAAGTGTAGTCAGTCATTCAGGGTATAGGCTGCCAAAGCACAAGTAACTCACCAATCTTTGCAAATGTAAAGCTGAAGCCAATCACACACTTGTGTTTCACATATGGCATTGACACCTAAGTTCAAACCACTGTATTATAACCAAGGTAAGCTTCAACTTCCTCAGGAGACACTCTTATGACCAAAGCAATAAAGTTCTGTCCCACTGTGGAATTTGCTTTGGGGTGTCCTAGGTATTCCTTACCAAAATACCTCAACATTTACATGGTTACATTAGAAGTCCCTAGGTAAATCTAATATGATGCTGCTCACCACCTTAACCACAATTTATTAGTTCACATCTGAGTACTTGACCCAACTGTGTCAATCAGAATATTTCCTCTTGGAAATTGGAAATAGGATTAAGACTCCCATCTCTGATGACTGCTCTCTAAATGGAGAAGACCTACTGGCAGTGATTATTTCCAATCCTATATGTGTTGTCTGCTGTTGTGTAAAATATTAACCCAAAACTTAGTTTCTAGGAATCAAGAATTCAGAAGGGGCTTAGCTGTATGGTTCTGGCTCAGAGTGTCTCCTGAGGTTACAGTCAGGATGTCGACTGGACCTGCAGCATCTGAAGGTTTGCCTGGGGCTGAAGAATCCACTTCCAAGATGACTCACTCACATGCATGTTGGTGGGAGGCCTCAGTTCCTTACCACATGGACCTCTCCACAGGGCTATTGACATGACATGAAATGACATGATGTCCTCAGAACAAGTGATCCAGGAGAGAGAGGAGTGAGGAAGACACAATACCTTTTTGGTCCTAGCCTCAGCAGTTACAAACCGTCATTCTGCCACATTCTGTTCATTAAAAGCAAGCCACTAAGTCCAGCCCACACACAAGGGGAGGGGGATTAGGGTCCACCTTTTGAGGAAAGAATTGGAGGGCATATCTTCAAAACCCCCACAGAAGTATATATGCAGAGAGAAACAGAAGTGAGTAAATGAGAGAGAAGTCCGCCAGGTTTCTGGACTATAGCTCATTTCTGAGACCGGCTGCACTTGGGTTTTATAAAACACCACTGTTTTTTTGTTTTTTTGTGTTTTTTTTGCGATACGCGGGCCTCTCACTGTTGTGGCCTCTCCCGTTGCGGGGCACAGGCTCTGGACGCGCAGGCTCAGCGGCCATGGCTCACGGGCCCAGCTGCTCTGCGGCATGTGGGATCTTCCCGGACCGGGGCACGAACCCGTGTCCCCTGCATCGGCAGGCAGACTCTCAACCACTGTGCCACCAGGGAAGCCCACCACTGTATTTTTAAAGACAGATTTTCTTCCTTAAGTTATCTTGAGTTGGTTTTAATTACTTTTCAACCAACACAATCATAATCACTACATGGATTCCTCCAATTAAAAACTTTGATTCTTCTGATGATTCTGCTTCAGCTACTTTGCTCACTCACCCAGAGACCTGGGCACTGATTTTTCACAATGGAAAACCCCAAAGTCTTTTATCACTCTCCTAGATGATCCCACCTACCAAAAACTGAAATAACTATGGGTGCCCTTCTCCCAGTCCTGCCCCTGCCCTGTTCTGAATGCTGCCTAGTACTATAAGAAGGGAGAGAAGATAAAACAAGAAACCAGAATGGAAGATTCTCCAGAGCATGTTTGGTCTGGACAGTAAGTATATGGGATTTCTGTTTTTTTAAAATTTGTATTGGAGTACAGTTGATTTACAATGTTGTATTAGTTTCAGGTGTACGGCAAAGTGAATTATCCACTCCTTTTTAGATTCTTTTCCCATATAGGTCATTACAGAGTAATGAGAAGAGTTCCCTCTTCTATACAGTAGGTCCTTATTAGTTATCTATTTTATACATAGTAGTGTGTATACGTCCATCCCAATCTCCCAATTTATCCCTGTCCCCCTTTCCCCCCTGTAACCAACAGTTTGTTTTTTACATCTGTGACTCTATTTCTGTTAAGTCAATAAGTTCATTTGTACCAGTTTTTTGGATTCCACATATAAGTGATACATATGATATTTGTCTTTCTCTGTCTGACTTACTTCACTCAGTATGACAATCTCTAGGTCCAACCATGTTGCTGCAAATGGCATTATTTCATTCTTCTTTATGGCTGAGTAATATTCCATTGAGTATACAGCATTTCTGAGAAGGACATCTGCCTGAAAGTTTGAGTTCAAAGTCAACTGCTACTGAAGCCAACAAAAAAATTAATGTCTAATGAATGACCTTAGTCTTTTGCTAAAAGTTTCTCTCTTTACCCAGCCTCAACTATCTGGGCAATACTTCATAAAATACATTGCCCAGGAAAAGAAGGGAGTCTCCAAAACCTCCAACCAGAAAAAAATGATTAAAAAAATAGCAGTACATAACTGATATAAGAGCAAACCCTCCCCTATTACTTACCTGTCAAGGGGTTATAGGCCCTGTGGTGACAGATGAAGTAAATTGGAGATTAAGGCTTTGTTAGTGCTTGTTTTGTACTGCCCAAGGCAGAGAGATGTTTCTGGTGGGTGCCAGGATTTTGGTGACTGGGGAGGTCCAGTACAGGATGGATTGGGAAAAACATCACACTCTTTCCAAGTGATTGAGAAATATTTCTCAAGACGGAAGGAAAGAAAAGGAACCAATATTCACAGATACCCTCTGTTGTGGTTGGCACTTTGCTAAGTACTTTTATAATTGCCCACAGACTTAGAGTGTGTATTCATAGTAGATCCTGGGGAGCACAACCAAGATCTCTTCAAAGCCAGTCAGCCCAGCTGGGAATACAGGCTACTGGAGGCTCACAGCTGTACCTCTTACTAGAAACTGCCCTAAGTTATAGGGAACTACATCACCCAACGTTATACACCATCCCAGGGGATGACATTTGGCTGATGATTGTTTGGATCAAGCATTCAAAGGCTCAGCACCTCTCTCTCAATTTGGGACTCTGAAGGCTGTCCCAGCTCAAGATCTCGTCCGAGTTCCAGAGGCCTCAGTTGCTACCATATTATAGGTCAGCTTACTCCTCTGCCCACTTTCTTAAAAGTGTATCTCCCCAGTAAACCTCTGCTTGCAACTTTCCATCTCAGAGTTTTCTTCCAAGGATCCAACCTAAAGCAGTACTATTATCTCCATTATCCAGATGACAAAGCTGAACTTCAGAGAGTTTTATTGACATGACTGTGGTCTTATAGCTAATGCTGGAGCTCTGATTTGACCTGAGACTGTCTTATTCTAAAGTCATATTGTGGGCTTCCCTGGTGGCGCAGTGGTTGGGAATCCGCCTGCCAATGGAGGGGACATGGGTTTGAGCCCTGGTCCGGGAAGATCCCACGTGCCACGGAGCAACTAAGTCCGTGTGCCACAACTACTGAGCCCACGTGCCACAACTACTGAAGTCCATGCGCCTAGAGCCCATGCTCCGCAACAAGAGAAGGCACTGCGATGAGGAGCCCGCGCGCCCACTTGCCGCGACTAGAGGAAGCCTGCGCGCAGCAACGAAGACCCAATGCAGCCAAAAATAAATAAATAAAATAAAATAAATAAAATAAATTCTACACATATATCATTGTAACAATATATAAAAAAATAATAATAAAGTCATATTGTTCCCAGATGGAATTTCCACCAATCATACATTTAATATCTTTTTCCGTTTTTCAACTACTTTAGTGCCTGGAAGGGCATCCTAAAGATTTTACCTGAAAATTCTTACCATTTGCAACGGTTTGCCTACCTCATTGCAATAGTTAGTACAAATTTGGTTTGTGTATTAGCCTTAGTGTGTCTAGACAATGTGAGCCTGTCTCTAACGGAATGCCATTTTAGGGGAATGGATAAAGCAGTTTGTCACTTTGAGGTCTTGCTTGAGAATTTGCCCACCACTGCTGTAGCTGCCCCAGCTTTCTATGTCATTTTGCTTAGTACGCTATATGTTCTGCAGCTTTTCCAGCAAGACCAAAGCAAACCTCTGTGTTCTCAATTGCAGTAAGTTATCTCTGGGTACCTTAGGTAAACGGAGAAGGAGCAGCTCCAAAGCCGACGAGGGAGACGTGTGAAGAGGAATGTCCAGCTTCAAATTCTGCCAGCCCAGCCCATCAAGGTTGTAGGCAATGGGGATCAGGTCTAGTGGTGTCTGGGGAGCCACAGACACAAGGAGAGTTGCATCTCCAGACTTTGAATTTCTAATGCAGTGACCAGCAGTGATTTATTAGACTGACCTCATGGATCTATATCAGACAAACCTCACTTTCACATTAGGATCAACAATCCCAGGAATTGCTTAATATTAGAGAAAAATATATACTTTTTATGGCTGCCTTTGTGAATCTCATACAACCAATGACAGAAAAATAGTTAAGTTTTCTGTAATAGAAGATGGAAAGAGATTCTCTGGTCTTATCTCCATTTTAAAGTCTCTTGATTCTTTTGGTTTATTTTTATTTTTAAATTACAAAAACTAATATGGCAATGGCCAATTGTATAATAAAGCAGAAGAATATAAACTAATAAGTAAAAGTTCTCTTTTAATTCTTTTCCAAAGCCACTCCTCCAAGATATTACCACCAGTAGCAGTTTGAAGTATGGTCTTCCAGGCTTTTTTCCATGCTTTTTCAAACGTGCATATGTATATTACATACAAAAGTGGACATATATACCTACACACACACACACACACACACACATAGTTGTAACATAAATATGATTATGTTATACAAATTGTTCAGTATCTTCTGTTATTTAAAACAATGCAGTAGACTTTCTCATGTAATTAATGTAATCCAATATCACATAATTATTAACAACAATAATAATACTGGTGAGAAGTATACTGTGAATAGACACTGTTTCAAGCACCTTCCATCTATTAACACATTTACCCTCATGTTTGGTTTATAGATGAGAAAACTGGGGACCCTAGAGATGTTATTAAACTTGCCTAAGGGCACATAGTCAGTGAGTGAAAGAGTTGGGATTTGAATCCAGGCAGTTTGCCTCCAGAACACTGTTCTTATCATTGAGTCAGGGACATCTCTCTAATCAATCACATCAGGGAATTGTGAGAAGATGCCCTGTGTGCTCCTAAGGCAGGGGAGCTACTCACCGCAAAGCCTATCACCAAAGCCTGAGATTCCTAGATGCCCATTTCATAGAACTGGAAGCCTGAATGGATACCAGTTTCCTCTCAGTAGAGTTGGCATGCCACACATTGCAACAGGAAAGGTCCATGAGACTGAGTCAGAAATAAAAGCTGAGAAAAAATCCTAGTGCCTCTATTTATTGTAGTCTTTAAAGACAAGCAAACACAAAAAAATTGGATGTTACTTTGGATTTTATTATGATTTGGAGAAGAAATGGAGTATAAGAAATTTTTAAGATTGAAAACACAGTGGGCATTTAGCAAATGGTGGGTGGATGATGGATGGATGATGGATGGATGGATGGATGGTTGTTTGGATGGATGGAGGAATGAAAAAATGGACACATGAAAGAAACAAAGAGCTGGCTTGGGTCCTAGAAATGAGCCTGAGTCTTAACCCTTGAAAGGGTTGTCCCTGGCCCACGTCCAGAATTCTGTTCCAACAACCCTTGTGTATTTCTGATTTGGGAATTTGGTTTTGGTCCCACACAGGTTTCCTGACCACTGAGTCTCAAAGTCATTTTTCTTCCAGCCAGTTCCCTTTTCTATCTTTCTCTTCTTTCCCACTAAACTTCTTTCTGGTTTTCTTCTATTTCTTCAATCTTCCTTTATTACTTTTGTTCGATTTTCTTATTTTCATTTAAAGTGTAGTATTTACTCAATATAACCAGTGAAACAATGCAAAAGATATATAAATGAGTGTCTCTTAATGCTCCCTTTCTATTCCTGCCTTTCTGAGATAACCAACATCAACAGCCTGGTGTACATATTTCCACCTCTACTCACACTCATAGAAACATACACAAACATATACTCACATGTAGAAAAGGTCATTGAGGTATTCGAGTTCCAAAAATAGAATCATATTATACACCTTGCTTTACAACTCTTTTCTCCCTAAATATATCACAAAGACCCCTCCAGGTCAGTAGACCTAGATATAACTTATTTTTGTTGTTGTTGTTAAACTTGTTTTTTTAATAAATTACTACACAGTAAAATTGACCTTTTGGTGAGTATACGTTCTGTGAATTTTAGCACATCTATGCATTCATATAACCACGGCCACAGTAAGGATATACAACATTTCCATCACCTCGGAAAGTTCCCTCATACTCCTTAGTAGTCACGTCCTCCTCCCACCCCAATCCCTGTCAACCACTACTCTGTTTGCCAACATTACAGTTTATGGGAGGCCTTTGCATATTAGGAATATTAATACTTTTTCTGTCACATGTGTTATAAAAAAAAAATTCCCCAGCCTATAGTTTGGCCTTTGATTTTGTTTTGTTCTTTTGCCATATGTTTCGTTTTGTTTTTAATGTAGTCAATGGGTCTCTCTTTTTCTTTGTGGGTTCTGGGTTTACAGTCTTGTTTGGTTGGAAAGTCATCCTCTATCCAAGTTTTTTTTAACGTTTTACACATTTTTCTCCCAATATTTATTTTCCTTAACATGTACAAACACCTTAAGAGTTAACTATTATCATTTCCATTCCTCTCTTACAGATGAGGGGCCTGGGGCTTGGAGGGATGACATCACCTGCCCAAAGATGCCCATAAAGGAAGGTGCAAAGCAGTGATTTGGACCCCAGTGGTCCCACACAGAGGCCAGGGGCTTAACTTCCAAGCTTACCCCCTCCTTTATCATCTCCAAGTCAGAGGCCAAACTGTCCTTAGGGAGTGTTGTCCTTGATCTTCTACACAGACTGAGAAAACAAATCTTTACAAATAAGTGACAAAGCAAAAGTGGTGGGAATAAGAGCCCACTGCTGCTCAGGGATGCACCCAGCATCTCTGATGTCAAAACCACAGCTTTGGAAGGTAACAGTGAGTATAGGAACTGTGCAAGGCCGGTGGGGAGAGAAAGGGTAGCTATTTGCTTTGGAGTTTGGGGAAAACCATGTACACAGTGGAAACAGCACAAAGTTTAGAATCAGACAAACCTGGGAGAATGCCTCTTACTAGCCTGAGTCAGCCAGGTCAGGTTACTTAATCTTTCTGAGCTCTAGCTCTCTCACCTATAAAATGACAATAATAGTATCTGTCTCTCAGAGATGTTATGATCTTCAAAGAGATATTTGTCATGAGGCCTGGCATATAGTAGGTGATTATAAAATGTACTTTTCCCTGCCCTCTAATGCAAACACTGAGCCAAGCCCAAGAGAGGGCAGCCAATCTTGCCAACTACAATTTTCACAAGGATAAGGAAGCAGAGTTGTGTATCCAAAAAGCACAGGGACCAGTAGACCAAATAGGCATACATCCTTTAGGCATAATATTACCTAATGTTTACATAGTGCTTGCCATGTGCCCGGTACTTTGTCAACTCATTTAATCTTTGTGACAACCCTATAACCTAGGTACTATTATTATTCACACTTACAGTTAAAGAAACTGAGTCACAGAGAGGTTAGTTAACTTGCTCAAGATCATACAGTCAGTAAATGGAAGAGCTGGGATTTGAACACAGGGAGTCTGGTTCCAGCATCCATACTCTAGCCAAAGTGCCATGCTATGTACAGTATTCTATATTACATCATACTACACCACATCATACCACACCATACCATACTATACCATATGTCTATCCAAAAGCAATACCAGAGACTCGTGATTAGCTAAGGATGATAAATTGAGTGAATTGGGGAAAATGGGCTAGCTGACGTATGAGCTGAGAATGAGAACTGGGTGTTGAGGTCTTCAGTAAACTCGAGCAAAGATTATTCTGTGGCCTGCTATCCTGCTGAGAGTCTAAAGTGTGCCATTTCATTTCAAGCTATGTGAAAGACCACTCCTTCTGACAGCTTCCTCTGGAGCAGACCCAGCATCTGTCAGGGTGTTTTGTAAGCAAGCTGCAGAAATCAGCTCTAGCTAATTTAATAAAAAGGGAATTTAGTAGAAGGATTTATGGAGAAGCTCAGAAAATTGAAGGAAAAACTGAATAACCAGAGAAAATGTGAATTGGAACCACTCTGCATGTCAAGGTATCAAGAACTAGTGACTAATCTCTGGACCCCACCATGAAGATGAGTAGAGTCTAGACATTTCCCATCCCGTTACTCTTCTCAAGATTCCAGAAAGAGGGCATCTGATTGGGCCAGCCTGGGGCTTGTGCCCACCTGTGGCCAGAGGAGGAAGTGGTATTAAGAAGCTGCTGCTGATAGCCCACATTGTCTTGCTCACCTGAGTTTGCCTGTAATTTTCGTAGACAGTTGCCAGCCCAGTTAACAGCATCTCATCTCAAGATCCTGAATCTCTCTTCTACTCTCAAACAAGAGAGAGAGAAGTTGGAAGATTCCACCCGCCCCCCATCCCTAGCCTCCAGGGGGATGGCTCTGAGGCATGTCTCAAGCAGGACTGGTCCTCATCACCCAAAGTGGTAATCCACTCATTAGCATATCCTGTACTGGTTTTTGTCCCTTTCCTATTCTCATTTTCCCCTCTTTCTTAAAAACTGCTTCTAAAATCACCTTCCAGGGACTTACCTGGTGGCGCAATGGTTAAGAATCCGCCTGCCAATGCAGGGGACATGGGTTTGAGCCTTGGTCCGGGAAGATCCCACATGCCATGGAGCAACTAAGCCTGTGTACCACAACTACTGAGCCTGCGCTCTAGAGCCTATGAGCCACAACTACTGTGCCCGTGTGCCACAACTACTGAAGCCCACATGCCTAGAGCCCGTGCTCCGCCACAAGAGAAGCCACCGCAATGAGAAGCCCATGCACCGCAATGAAGAGCAGCCCCCGCTCGCCGCAACCAGAGAAAGCCCGCGCACAGCAACGAAGACCCAACGCAGACAAAAATAAAATAAATTTTAAAATAAAATAAAATCACCTTCCAAATAAACTACCTGCACTTGAGTCCTTTACCTAGGGTCTGTTTTGGCAGAAACCCAAATTAAGACAAATACCTCATTTGACAGTCCCATGATATGGTTTACAGTGCAGGGAAAGTAGTTTTCCCCCCAAAAAGCAGGGTGCTATCACCAAAAGAAAACATGTTGGACAGAAAAACAAAAGATTCCCAGCTCAAGCAGGTAGATCTTAGCTTTCTCTCTACAGAATCCCACTTTAGAGTCATCACCCAAAGCTTTGTCTGCCCAACATAGTCAATGTGAATCAATTCCTCTTCAAAATCCTCAAGGCCAGAGCCGAGATACTCAGACAAAGGAAAGTCCTACTCAGACACTTTAATGCACAACGAGAAGGCCCTGGAGACCTGTAAATCAGGTAGCATTACTGTTGTCATGGACAATAAGTGGGAATGTATCTGTCCATCTCATCCTCTGTGATGAGTAGGTATAAAATTGCTCCTTGTCACCATGCAGACCCTTAGATCATTCTGCAGCATGTCCTGGGTACTTAGTAGGCTGGTGATTTTTCAGCCTGATAGCCCTCACTGATGGCCATTCAAAGCACAGAATACACTTAAGAATTCATGACAATAAGAAAAAGGCCATAAAATCAGGACCCAAGGGAGCAAACTCTGAAATCCTTAGGAATTCAGCAGGAATCTGTCTTGGCTCCTGACTGATTATTCAACACATAGAAGCTGAGGCTGCTAATGAGACTCCTGAAGAAGCCTCAGACCTATTCCAGAAAGTATTCAGAGTGCCCACTACTTACCTGGATCATATATGGCCTTTAGTGTACAGAAATGTTAATGCCCCTTGCCCCAAAGAGCTCCATACAGACCTATAAACGAACAATTATGGCACCTGCAATATGCATTTACTCAATGAATATTTATTGAGTTATATTTATGTTATATTTATATTAATTTCTTGCTCACACACCTATGGGTAGTGGGCTTTGGCTGATCTAAGCTGAGTTCGATTCAGGTGTGCTGAACTTGTCTCTCCTTTTTTCTGGGATGAGCTGGACTCTTAAGGCATTTTTATCCTGTAGTAATGCCAAGAATGCAAGAAGGCCAGTCCAAATACACATGTACCTTCCAACCCTGTGCCTGTATCATGTCCACTAACATCCCAACGGTCAGAGTAACAAGGTCAAGAGACAGGAAAGTGCACCCCACCCATCATGAGGCCATGACAAATGGATGAATACTATTACAAGGGAGATGAAAAATAGAGGGCAGGACTTCCCTGGTGGTGAAGTGGTTAAGAATTCACCTGCCAAGGTAGGGGACATGGGTTTGATCCCTGGTCCGGGAAGACCCCACATGCCACAGAGCAACTAAGCCCGTGCGCCGCAACTACTGAGCCTGTGCTCTAGAGACCGAAAGCCACAACTACTGAAGCCCGTGTGCCACAACTATTGAAGCCTGCGCACCTAGAGCCCGTGCTCCACAACAAGAGAAGCCACCGCAATGAGAAGCCTGTGCACTGCAACGAAGAGTAGCCCCCACTCGCTGCAACTAGAGAAAGCCCACATGCGGCAACGAAGACCCAACGCAGCCAAAAATAATAAATAAAAAGAAAGAAAGAAAGAAAGAAAAATAGAGGGCCAATAATTCAATTCATTGCAGCCTGAATGACAAGAAACAGGCAGCCTCGTGACGATCAAAGGAAAGGAGTTCTGTATGGAACCATGCACAGATAACAGAAAGAGGGAACAGCTAGGATAAGGGCTAGAGAAACACACCAGATGGGCACCTAATCCAGTTTACAGAGGTCTATGTGGGCTTTCATATCTCATAAAGGTTTCTCCTACACTCCCTACCCTAATAAAGACCTACCCTCAAAGAGAATGAGACTGAGCTATAGATGTCCAACTGCTGGACAAAGGAATCCAAGGGCTAATATTCTGTTTCTTTTTCTTTATTCTGAGACCACTGCCATACCTCGGATGACATTGGTGGCCATCAAAGAACAACTTCAAGCAAGGAAGAAAACAGTTTCAAGCAAGTGGCTGGAGCAGAAACCAAGATTATAAGAACATGGTTCCTACCTAAAAAATGTGTAGATATTTCCTCTGAAATTCACTAGAGATGAAAAATGAGAAAGAAAGAAGAGAGGGTAGAAGAATGTACCATTCCAACCTCAGGGCATTTGCATGTGTTTTTCCTTCTACCTGGAATGTTTTTCCACCAGATCTCCCAGAGCTGAATCCTCCTTATCATTCAGATCTCAATTCAACTGTCACCTCCTCAGAAAGATTTACCCTGACATCTCTCTCCCCATCTAAAACATCCCTGTCCCACCCCACATCACTCTCTAGCACAGACTATTTTCTTCATTGCATTTATTCATATCTGTATTTGTGTTTTAATTTTTGTTTGTTGACTTGCTTATTATCTGTCCTCCCCTCTAGAGTAGGTTTAAGTACTTTTGTTCTGTCTTGTTCACTGTGCCCCCACTGCCTTCAGTGGTGCCAGGGACTTGGTAGGTGTTCAAAATAGTTGTTGAATAGATAAACTGATGGATGAATCAATGAATAACTGGAAATAGTGAAGAAGAGGAGAAAGTGGTAAGATAAAAGAGAATAATATAGAAAAAATGAGAAGTAATAGAAAAAAAAAGAATGTGGAAAAATTGTGAAGAGCAAAGAAAGCAGGTAAGGAAAGAGGAAAAGAACTTCAGAAGGAAATTGCAGAGGGAACAAAAGAGTTAAAATCTGCAGCTGCTGTCCAGATGCTTGGTGTCTGAACAGGATGATCAAGGGGAATAGTGCTGAACAGGGTCTTGCATCTCATCTCATCCCTTTATCCATCAAAATCTGACCGGGGGGCTTCTCTGGTGGCGCCGTGGTTAAGAATCTGCCTGCCAAAGCAGGGGACACGGGTTTGAGCCTTGGTCTGGGAAGATCCCACATGCTGCAGAGCAACAAAGCCCGTGAGCCACAACTCCTGAGCCCACATGCTGCAACTACTGGAGCCTGCGTGCCTAGAGCTTGTGCTCCGCAACAAGAGAAGCCACCGCAAGGAGAAGCCCCCGCTTGCCCCAACTAGAGAAAGCCTGCATGCAGCAACAAAGACCCAACACAGCCAAAAATAAATAATTAATTAATTTTTAAAAAAAAACCTGATCAGGAAGCATCGAGATGGAAATTGCTACACATTTTGCATTCTTCCTCTGTGCTGAGAACTATTACAATAGCTCAGAACCAGCCCTACAGGAATAGAAACGTCAAAAGTCAATCTGTTTCTTGTTAATAAATAATAACAAATCACCATGTTTGAATACACTCAGGAACTCCACTGTGCTGCAGTGCCACTCTGGATTAGTCTCTTGGTGACAGCCCGGGAGCTTGAGGCCCAGAAGGTCCTAACTGTTTGCCTAAATACCATCTCCCACTTTAATTCTGGCAAATTACTGCCTCCTCTCCATTTATTCTTTTTCTCTTTCTGAGATTCCTACTAGAATTCTAATTCTTAACTTTCCTTTTGTTTTCCAAAGATGTATCCCTCCCAAATGCTTTCTGGGACAGTTCACTGGCTGAATCCTTCAGTTCACTAATTTGTTCTCTAGCAGTATTCATTCTGCTGCCTAATTTACCCATTGACAATGTATTTTCCATTTTTTACAATATATTTTTCATGCCCCAGATTCCAAATGACTCTTCAAAACTTCTTATTCCCAGTTTATGTTCCTAAGATCTTTGCTTATTCCTATCAGGATATTGGTTTCCCTTATTTTTAAAAATTCTATCATTATTTCTGCTTCTTATGGCCTAGATTATGGAATTTGGTGTCTTGCTACATTTTCCTATGAACTCCTATTCCTTTGGAACTATCAGATACATTGGCTGTGATGAATAAAGGGAGGGAGTAGATGGGGTTGGTGGCAAAATCCTTGATCCTATTCTGTACTTCTCCTGGTAAACTGGGTTGTGGGGAGGATCTTTCAGGTCAGAGAGCCTGATGTAACAATTCGTTCACAGTCCCTTTACTGGCCCTATCCCTATCCTCTTCTGGGAATGGACCAGATTCTAGGCTACAGACAACACTGCTCTCCATTGGCTGCCACCCTCTGTTGGGATAATCTAGAGGTCAGGCAGCTCACCAGCCATCCTTGCCATCAGCTTACCACCCCCATGGAACTCCAGCCCTGTCTTGTTATTATTCCACCTGCCTCAGGCTAGCACTGGGCTGAAGCACTGTTTCCCTGCCTGCAATAGCAAATAGGGGACCAACTCTGACATTCTCACCCTGCCTACCTACCATCTGTGGCACCTGGACCTCTCTGTACCTTTTCATACCGACACTCTATCACTTTCACGCTCTCCAAATGATCCCATAGTTTTAGTTGCTTTCTAGGATCCATAAATCTCTCTCTTACTTCTGCAACATCTCCAGGATAAATTCAGGAAGGAGCCAGAAGTCTTTATCAATTCTCCATCTTGGCTAGTGTATTCTTCATTCATAGACTAACACACACACACACACACCCCACACTCAATAAAGCATAATAGTTAGGACCTCATATAAGCATATTTGCAGGACAAATTCTCTTGAAACACTGCAACAATGAATAGACTTATCTTAAATTTTGATAGAAATTGTCCAAGTGCCTTCAAAACAGTGTACCGATTTGCACAGTCAATCTCAGTGCCAATTCCCCTGCAAAACTGTATACATTAGTGTTACCAAACATTTCAAGATTTGCAACAAAAATGTATAGAAAAAATGACATTGTTCTTTCAATGTGCTATACTTTCGTAATGAGAAAGATTGGGTGTTTTTCCATATGTATATTGTAGTATTTCTTACAACAGTTAGAAAGACGGCTTGACCTAAATATCATCTAAGTGATTTGTTAAATAATTTGTGGAATATTCAGCTTACAGAAAAAAAATAACAATGATGAATAAATATAAGGAAAAATACTCTAACTATAATTAAAGAAATATGAATTAAAACAATAAATATGACACCATTATTTTTTAACTTCATACCACTGGGAAGGATCTAAAAATTTAATAATTCCCATGGTTGGCAAAGTCCCAGTACTGCTTCTGCTAGCACTAATTCAAATAAAAGTGATGAGCTCTGTCATATGCTTTTGCCCCAAATCTTGCCTTTCCTACTTTTTAATCCCCTAAGCTACTGAAAAGGTAGCATTAAAAATCCCTTTCTACCACCTATTTTCTTACTTTCTCTGAACTCAACACTCATAGTCCCTTAACTCTGGACGAGAAACAAGATAAAGGAAGAAAGAAATCAACTAGAATTCCACTAGCCAAAGTTTAGTCCTCCAAGCATTTGACACACAAGGGATCATCTAGTGTCTTAATTTGGTTCCCCTGAAAGCAGTAATAGCTGAGGACTTGAGTACTTATTTGGAATGTAACCCCTGGAAGCAACAGTAAGGGGTGGTGAGAATGAGGCAGGAAAAGGGTAAACATCACAATGGTGCAGTTCTGAGCTGGTTAATGCTGTGGGCAGCTGGGACTCAACCCCACTGGTGACCCTTTGAGGAACAGTACTGCACCTCAGGATTGTCCCTATGAAGGACAGGTGGCAGGGGTCTTTGTTCGCTCTCTCCCATCCCCTATCCTTTGAGGGTTACCTCAGGGTTTGTTAACTTCCCTGTTCTTCCAGGCTGTCATGTGGCTTCAGAAAAATACACTGAAGTGTGAAGGAGGAGATAAGATACTAGCAGAATATTGCCAGCATCCACGGGAATGGTCCTCCAGCACCAACACTGAAATTAGAGGTGAGCCAAGCGCATGGAGCAGATGCACAAAATACATCCACCCAGTCTTTACTCTTGCCCTCTTGTCTTGTGGCTATGATTAAGGAGAAGCCCATGTTCCTCTAGCTCTTAATAAGACCTTGCCTTTTCCAACACAGCTATTCCTAAGGTAGCTGAGAAAAACTTGGCTCAAGGAAAATACAAGTATCTCCAACCAAGACAAGAACCTTTGCTTGTTTCAGTTCCTGGAAAAGTCTTCTTGATCCTGTAGGATGAATCTCTTCTCTCCCTAACCCCAGGCCCTGAGTCTGAGGGCCCCAGCTGAAGTTCTGCTGAAACTACAAATATATGACCCAAATCTGTCAAAACCCCCTGTGTCTACAAAATAAGGTGCTGAAACTCAGGTTAAAGACCCCTGATGTTCATCCATACTAAAGTCTTCCAGTTGCTAAAACCTTCTGCTTCCAAGAGCTGACCTTGGTCTTTGGGGCCCCATCAATAGCATCTGTTACCATATTGCTCTTTTTCCTCAAGTGCTAGTCCTTGTGTGGAAATTTTTTTCATTTCTTTTTATGCTTTCTTATTTTTTTCCCCCTTATGTGGAATTTTTAAGACTTCCCAGGCAACTCTCTCTATGTTGAAAATTCAGGGACATCAGTCATGCCCTTTCCTCCTTATATGGATCCTAACCAATTTCAGGAAAAGATGCAAAGACCCAGAAGAGGATCAAGGGAAGAATGAGTTTTTAACTTAGCTGAGCTGGAGAGCATTACATGGCTCTCCTTACAAATCTGCACTTTGAGACCAGTATGATCCAGATTTACCCACCTAGTTAGTTACAGGCTGAGAAGTTGGCACACAGGAGAGGCTGCCTGATCTCCAAAAGGAGAAAGACATTCAATAAAAATAAGAAAATAAATTTTGAAAAAGAATATGAAGAAAAGAAAGTGTTAGAAAAAAATGAGATATTACCCTCAAGATACTTTGCTTCTCTACCTTTCTCACTTGAAGAACTGAGAAACGTGTGTTTCAGTGACTGCTAGAACGATCCAGCAGCTACAGGAAGACTAAATATCACTCTTCTGAAATGTCAAATGTTTAAATATGTTTAATAATAAAATTCCAATGTTATTAAACAAAAAAAATAAAAGAGAGAGAAAGACATGCCAACCCTTGTTGTACCTGGGAGAAGGCAGGTCCAAAAGAGGAAGGAGGAGAGATAGAGAGAAGCAGGGAGAGACATAGAGAAGGAGAAAGAGAGTGGGGGGAGAGATGGAAGGAGGAAAACCACAGACAGAGAGAAGGAAGGATGGAAGCATGCCCACTGGTACACAGAACAAGGAGGTAAGCCAAGTCTTGCCCAAGTGCATAAGCTTCCTCCCACACTTATTAAAAAGCAGAAGAGTTAACAGAACTACCTTCCTCGCTGGGCCAAAGTGGGGAGTAGAGAAAATAGGACTGGCTGCTAATTTCTTTTAGACCTTGAACTTACACTAGTAGGGAGGTCTGCTTCAGATGCTAAAGAGTATTACCAACATTAATTGAAGGTTTCACACACAGAGAAGATATTTGTGGAGTTCTGAAATACCAATAATCCCAGGTGTGAGGTCCCCAGTAACCTTTCTCCCACTGCACTCCTGCATTCATGGGAAATGATGCATGTTCCCTTTTGGAAAAACCTAAGCCTATCTGGACATCTCCAGGCATCTCTACCCACCCACCCCAACTCCGAGCACCAAAGGCTGCCTCTGAGAAATCATTATTTATTGCACGCCCATCCGTGGGGGAGATTTGTCACGGCTGCTGAAACACTTGCATTCTCTGCACATCTTCACTCCTCTGGGAACCCTGACCACAAAATGAGTTGATTTTAACTGTGTCTTGCAGGGAGTGCACCTATTTTTAGCAATTATCTTTGGAGTCACTGAAATAAAAGCTTCTGAAAATTAATGATTCTCACCAAGGTGTTGGCTTCTTTATATGCAGAGCTCAACTGCACAAGATTAAAGAAAAACCAGGCAGATGGTATTAAGCTAAGGGTGGTTTTTCCGAGAAGAGAATACAGAGAGGGAGATGGTACAGGATAAAGAAAAGAGCTATGGACGCAGAGATAGGAAATCAGTCAAATCCTGTATGACCATAAGTAATTCACTCCCCTTCTCTGACTCCCAGTTGTCTTTTTTTAATGGAGAAATTATATGTGAAGGAACAAAAATGAGTCTCCTTAAAAGGTGACCTCCAAACTCCTCTGAGAAGGGAACTGGTCTATCTTTTCATAAGAACATATTTCAGTAGATAGTTTGGCTTATAAAATGAGACATTCTAAACCAAACCAGGTTCATCTGGGGTAAGTAAAAAAGAGATAACTAAATTTTTTAATAAGAAATGAACAGGATTTTAGCATCAAGTAAGCTAATGGGAAGAAGGGAGAAATTCAAAGGAGAGAGGAAGGGATTTCAAGTAGGGTAGGGAACGGATATTAGAAAATAAGAGACGACCAATAAAATGTGAGTGGAGGTGATGTTTGTCATTTTCACAATGAAGCAGTGAAAAGCACATGCACAATTCTCTTTCACCCTCAGCACTGAGAAGACTTCCTGTTCCCCTTAGAACCTACCAGAAGGCAGACCACCATTAGCTTGGGCCCCTGAGAGACCGCATGGAGCTGAGCCCAGCATGGCAACGATACAATGGCAAGCCATGGTAAGATGTAGAGGTTGGTTGTTTACGACAGTGTAACCTAGTTTCTTCTGGTTCTCCTTTCCTGCTTCTAGCATAAGTCCCCCTAAGAACTTCTAGAAAAAAATGGGTTTTCTACCATATGTGGGGTTTAAATTGGTGCCAGTCCCATTCTACACTCTTCACTGCACTACTCTGTATTTAGGGAGTAATGACGTCTGCAGATTGAATCCCCAGGTATCCCTTACCTGTTGGATAGAAGCAGCCAGTGGGAGGTGACAGCAAGAGCTCAGAGAGTGAGAGGAGACAGAGCAGGGGGCTATTTACACCTGGCCCCCTGCTAGGCTCTGGTTCAGCCCACCTACCACCACCACTCCTGGCTGGCTGGCCCCATCCCACATGTAGGGCTTTCAGGTTCCAGTAACACTGCTTCTCCCTTCATCCCTCCCCCACAGTGGTAATGGCTCCCCACTGTTGCTATTCCTGTGTGTTTCACCAACTCTTGTTGGCTCCTTCATCCTGCCCACACCTCTATAAAGAGAGGCTGTCATTCCTCTCCCCAGGGAACTCTGGTGTTTACAAGGCCAACACCAATTTTATTTACACTTCAGAGGACGAGGTAAACCCAGTGTGCTGAAGGTTGTAGGAACACCCAGGCAGTTGACATCTGGCATACAAATAATGACTTCAAAAAATTGTATGAAAGTGACTAGAACGTAGGAAGCATGCTACACATATGGACCTGAATCAAAGAAATAAAGCTTTCGTTTCAATGAGGCATCCTGGCACTTCACATCTGCCCATTGTACACTTACCTTGAAAGAGCTGACGGTTCTCGGTTGACTTAGGCTATAAATCGAGGAAACTGTCAGTACATCTTGAAACAAATCTCTTGTGGATTTTATCCTAGCTCTAACAGAGGCTCCTCAGGATGGGGTTGCAGGGAACTTGAGATGACTAAAGTCCTGGGATGTTCTTTTTACCTCCCCTATAAGGTCTCCTAAATGGAGAGGGCAGATGTCCATCAGGACCCCTCCCTCCCTGCCCCCTGCCCCACAGAGAATGTGAAAATTTGAGAGCTTTTTTTTTTTGGATAACTTATTGTTTTCTTAGATATCTCTTTTCTTAATTTTATTGGACTATAGTTGATTTACAATGTTGTGTTAGTTTCAGGTGTACAGTAAAGTGATTCAGTTATATATATATACACATATTCATTCTTTTTCAGATTCTTTTCTCATATAGAGAAAAGAATATTATCACAGAATATCACAGAGTATTAGGTAGAGTTTCCTGGGCTGTACTGAGAGCTTTCTTTTCTTTCCTCACTCAGACACTGAGGCACCTACATTACAAGCAGGAAACATGGAATGGGAGTGGAAAAGCCAAAACGCTATGATTTGATATAAGCATAAATTAGATTCCAAATCTTGTTTGATAAGGTAAGAGCAGACTTGAGGACCTAATCATTGTCAGTTTAACACAAGAACGGATGCCAAATATTAACATAGTTACTCAAAAATCGGTCCACAGGAAAATGGGAAACTGATGCTAATGGTAAGAGTGAGGTATGTCGGTACACAAAGCAACTCCAGAGCTCACCATTCAAACAGAATAAGATGTGAATGATGCCCCCTGGAGGTGTGCAGTGCAGGGCACTCATTCATCCAGAGTCTAGAAGACAACTCAGCAAAGATGAATCCTTGCAGTTCTTGGAAAACCCTGGTGGCTACCCCCATTCTTTCACAGACATTCCCCTGTTTGTTTTAAAGGCATGGTCCTCTGAGCCAGCTTGTGATAGGCTGGGTTCTCCTTCTCGGAAGTGGGGAAATCTAATAGGAGTTGCCATACCTTCAGATGGGCCATCAGGCTAGGACTGTTTAGCGTAGTTAACTCAATCCTGCTGCTCGTGGCCAGACAGAGGGAAAGTGGAAAGTATTAGCCTTGCTGACATAAGTGACTTTCTGATGGAATTTACAAATACACAATCTAATGTTTGGAACAACCCAGAACTCTCTTTGAACCCACGACTCAGATTATTAACTAGCTACTGAGCATCAAGAGATAGAATAACGTAATGATAGAATAACATAAGGAGACAGAATAACATAATGTCTAAATAACACAATAATGTCTAAGACCCAAGTGCTTGGGTGTCAATCACCAGTCTGTCACTTACTAGCTGGGTGATCACATCACTTGGATGAATCACTTCACTCCCATGCCTCAGTCTCCCATGACTATAAAGTAGGGAGGATATGAGTACCTCCTTAAGATTGTTGTGTATGTTAAATGAGTTAGTATGTCTGGTGCCTAAAATAATGCATAGCACATAGTAAGAACCACCTAAGTGTTTGTTATTCTTATCTCTGCATGGCCCACAGGCAACACAAACTCAGGTGTTCAAAATGGAGATCATCATTTCCTTTCCCTTCAAAACACATAAAATTTCTTCTAGGCATACTGAGTTACTGATCTCATAAATAATTTCACTATTTCCACTGGGACCAAAATTCAATGTCTTAAGACTTCTCTGCCTTCTCCTCCTACCTCCCCACAACTGCTAACCAAATACAACTAATTCTGTCTTTGATGCATCTTATAGCTGTTCTTCCCTCTCTGTAGCCTTCTACCATAGCCTCAGTTCAGACCTTGGACTGGACCACTGAAATGACTTCACAATTCATTTCCCTGTTTTCAGTTTCATCCTGAATCCTCATCTCCATCCCAAACCAATCCTTCACACCACCTCCGAAATCATCTCCCTAAAGCGCAGATCTGAGTGTGTGCGTTAGGCAGCTTAGGCTAGGCTATACTACCAAACCTAAGGGGCTTAACACAGTGAAGGTTTATTTCTCATTTACATAACAATCCAATGTGAGTTGTAGGGATCTTTTCAGGGACCTAGGCTGTTTCCATATTTTTAGCGATGCCATCTGCAGCTCATGGCCTGGTGGACAGCAGCATAGCCTCGACCAGTAGTTCTCAAACTTTGACCTCAGGATCCCTTTACAGTCTTAGAGAAATCTGTTTGTGTGTATTACAAGTAGCAAATTTTACCACATTAGAAATTAAAGTAGAATTTTTTTTTAATTTTAATCTATTTGTTCACTTAAAAATAACTAATTCATTACATGGTAATATAATAAAATATCTTTATGAAGAATAAAATAATAAAACAAATAAATATATAGAATAGTTTGTTCCAAACCAAAACATTTAGCAAGAATGTTTTGCATTCTTGCAAAACATTTGCATATTTTTTGCAAATCTTTTTAACATATGACTTAATAGAAAAGAGATGGATTCTCTTACCTGCTTTTGCATTCAGTCTTCTGTGATGTGTTGTTTTGGTTGAAGTAATACGGAAAGTCCAGCCTCACACAGATGTGTAACTGAAAAGAGAATAGTATTGTAACAATGTTTTCAGATAATTATGGATATTCTTCTTTGAAACAATCCCCAAACTTGACAAGCGCTTATTTTCTTAAGCGTTATTTGCAATACAGACTATGAAATCCTATCAACGAACTTTTCATATTCTGCTACATTAAAATACATTGGCAATTCATATAGTTTGATGGGTCTTTTACTTGCATGCTTTTGCAACATCGTGCATTGGTCATTTGGAAATTATTGGTTCACTGAGCTTTGCAGAACTTCCAAAAGGTGACGCATTTCATTATGCAACATTTTTAAAATTGCATCAGTTAATATCACCCATTTCATCAGAAATGTCTTTAAGAATTGGGAAGCTGTTGAGCTCATGGTGGGTGGCACATACACGTTTTTTGAAACTCTAATTTTCTCCTGGAGGATGAACTTGAGCGTCTGCAATACTGTCAGTTGCCTTCCTTAAAGTTATAGACTCACTTCATTCATTCTCAGGAAATATCCATATCTGAATAACCATCATTTATCTGTCATTGTTCTTTCAAGTAAAAATGGTGTTACATTTAAAAAGCAGCTAGATCATTTTTTTAAAAACTGTACTTTCCAAATCAAAAATTTAGTAACTCGATAAGAAACTTCATCTAGGGGGGAAAAACATACGCCTAAGAACAGCCCAAGAAAATCTCGTAATAGGAGAACAATGATAGAGGACCACTCATCACAACAGATTATGAAACCGCAAGACTAAAACAGTAAGAAACTAGCCCAGGAGTAGGCCAATGGATTAACAGAACACAATTTGAGTGCCCAGAAATGGACAGATCAGAATTCAGTGTATGGTAAATATGGAATTTCTCATTGATGAAGGCAAGAGGGGGTTGTTCAATAAAAGGTGCTTTGTACAATTTTCTATTCATTCAGGAAAAAATTAAGTTAAATTCCAACCTTAAACCAGACAGAAAAATCAATTGAAACAGTATTAGAACCTAAATAGAAAAAATAAACATTAAATGTACCATAACACATTTACCTATTACAACAGCTCTACAAGATAGCTATTTGATCCCCATTTTGAAGATGTAGAAACTCAGGCTCAGACAGATCAAACGGCTTACACAAGGTCACACAAGTCACATGCAGCAGTTCATAAGAGAATCACAGACACTTTTTCCTCCAAATGTCCCTATTAGGTGAATTCACTTTACATTTCTCTTTCAACCTAGCTCCTAACTTTTAGCAAATGATCTTCACCTTCACCCCAGGACAGAGCCCAGGCAGAGAACCTAATGAGACCTTAAGTTCAAGAGAAAATTCAGGTAAAGACCTCCAGTTTCACACCTGGGTTCTACCCAGTGAGAACAGGTGCCATGGAGAAGAATGCTGGGGGGAATCTGAATCAGAACTAGTGGTCTTCTGGTGCTTTAACAGCATAGCTTGGTGATGTGGTAGAGACTGTCTTGCGGAAAGATGAGCAGGTACCTCCTAAAGACTGGGCGGGGGGTGGGGGTACTGCCTCCCAGCTCATTCCTTGTTTACAGAGAGTTTCTCCCATGGGGATGGAGGCTCAGTCATTGCACACTTCTCCCAACCATGGCCCAGGGCTGAGAGAGGAGCTCACAGATTACGGAAGGCAAGTGACACAGCATCCAGTACCCAATGTGTTCAGTGCTGTATTAGGGTCTTCATGGGGTGCTATAGAGGACAGAGGTGTGCACAACTGACTCTCCCCAGCCCTGACCTCTACTGCCTTCCAGCTACCTCTAGTCACACTTAGTTCTTCACATCCTCCCTCCCCTCACATTCTCTGTAACGTCCTCCAAGTCTAAGTCTACATCTCCCCCAATCTCCTTCAGACCTCACTATGTCCAAAATCCCTCCCAACTGCCTGTTTCTCTTAGTTCCCCTCCTAGTCCTGGATCACCTCCAAGCCCCTCTCTGTCTGCCCCCAGCACACACTGTGCCCCAGTCACTCCCCTGTGCTTCACATTCAAAACAGTACCCCCACCACCACGTCTCTTCCACCCTCTACCTAATTCACAGAAGAAAGAACCCCTTCAAGAAGGGCTCAGAAGGATATGTATGAGTTTTCCAGGCAGAAGAGCAGGAAACGGAATTCCAGGCAAAACTAACATGGAGAGAACAAGAAGACATCCTAGTGCTCTGTGAACAGTAAACATTCGGAGCA
The DNA here is from genome assembly GCF_059928025.1 of Delphinapterus leucas. Lineage (NCBI taxonomy): Eukaryota > Metazoa > Chordata > Mammalia > Artiodactyla > Monodontidae > Delphinapterus > Delphinapterus leucas. Next base: position 19,108,190 of record NC_143143.1, read on the forward strand.
GCCTAAGTGAAGTGTCCACTGGCATGGATGCTTGCGAGGCGGACACCAACCAGATTGTGAAGGATCTAGTATTCTGTGTTAACAGAAGTTGAACTTCATCCAATAGGAAATGGATAGTCATTGAAAATGAGGTTCTGGAATGCACCAGCCCTCTTTTCTACTGGATTTGTAAGATACAGTGTAAATCCACACCAATGGCCTCTCATCTTGAAAATGCTAAAGACAACAGGAGTCCATGACTCTCAGCTGCAGGTTATTTCAAGTGATTTGGGATATCAGGTTGGCATTGCCTAGTAGTCTATATTTTTGTAGTGAATCTGGAGAGCCCTGCTGTCAAGCAGTGCCTTGCATGCTGCTCTCTGGATACTCTTGCTGGCTTCAGACCTTTCCTCCATGCTCCTCCCTAAGGCTAATGAGGACCTCAGCTCCTCTGCTCAGGATGACCTTACTCTCCATCACTGATCAATAGCAAACACTGCTCTCATATCCTGACATTTTGACCCCCATGGACATTTAAATTCTGACAAAGTTTTGAAAGCTTAGCAAACAGCATTCCCCTCTCTCAACCAATCTCCCTCTCAAACTCTCTTTTCCTCTCTCATTTGCTAGGTCTCACTTCCATCTATGTCTTTCTCTCTACATCTCTATTTCTATCTCTGTCTCTTTCGTCCTCCTCATACTCTGTTCCTCTCTCTCCTCTCTCTCTCTTTAATCTTTTTTTCTTTCATACACATGTGCACAGAACATTTTTCACAATTTCTTGTGAATAAGAAATAGAAAGCATCATTATTTTAATGCAGTTTGTGATGGGTTGATTTTTAAATTACTGGTATAAATAATCAATGCTAAGTAAAACTGATAACAGTGAAAACCACAAAACACAACTTGTTACTGACTACAAATTGACAGAAGAATCAAATTTTGTTTTTTAGAAAAATTAGATTTGTATATTTTGACCCAGGAAAAAAAATAGACTTAATAGAAATAAGGACTATTACACAAAGTAGAAGCCAGAATCAATAAAATTTGCTTGGATAATGCCTAATCAATACATCAAATTTTGTTTCAAATTTTAAATGGAAAATAATTGATCCAAATGAAAATAACTTTAGTAAGAGTTAACATTTTTGGAAATGGTTTAACTGCTATGGAGAAAATTGATCAAGGGATTAAATTGGCTTAATGGAATTTACTGCGGAAAACACTTTCTGAATGGAAAGTCCATCTGAGTTGATATGATTCTAATTACAAGTCTTGGACTCAAAATGTTCTCAGGGTCAAAAGAGCAGGAACAAGTGTTCCCAAAGTCAAAACAGAGGGGTCAAAATGGTGAGGTCAAAACATCCAGTGGTATAGCAACAGATGTAAGGGGACACCATGCCAGGCAACTTCATTTTGCCTCAAAACAGGGCTTTTGATCTTCTAAAAAAAAAATTAAAAACAAGAACAAAAACTGTATGACTGAAGGCATAAGCCAGTCACACAGAAACACATGAGCTTCTTAGGCATCTGGAATATTAGCCAGAACAGAAAGTAACATGTGAGAATATGGAGAACAACATTTATAAAACGAGGATTATAGGAGAACTACTCATCGAGACGGTAGGATCAAGTAAGACAATCCCTAAAATACAGTCAACTTCAGACCTAGTAAGAGAGCAACAAACACTAGCTCTATGCCAGTAGGAACAGTAGCAGTCATAGTAGTCATAGCATGATTTGAGAAACTACACAAAAGATTTACATGTCAGTCATAAAACTAGGTTCAATCTGGAACAGAGCAGGACCCTGTGGTCCTTCCTTGCCATGTCCTCCACTTGCCTTTTTGTCTGTAGAAAAACTTTAGCCAAAGAATAATTTTAATCAGAGAAGTGGGAAAATACAGAAGCAAAGGAAAGCAGTCAAACAGGACATAATAATAATAGTTCAGTCATTAACAAAGTCAAGGACCTTTAATTTCTCCTCAAGGGCTATAGGTAATATTCTGAGCCCTACCCCGTGAGCTGTCTTATAGATATTGAAACCCCTACCAGGTGGAAGAAATTAACTACATGATGATCAGTCTGTAGCCATGACATAAGCTGCCACAGTTCCGAGAACTGGCCTGAAGGAAATGGGAACAAACTGACCCTAGGACTGAAGATTAACTGTGCTTAGAACAATCAAGATGATGCTGGTCAGACCACCGCAGGACCAATTTCAAGATGACTGTCAGAGCTGACTGCTGTTTCTGCATGGAGCCTCTTCCCTCCACCTCTATACCCCTGAAACTCCCCTTTAAAAGCTCTTAGCCACTGATTGTCAGTGGGGATTTGGCCTTTGGACATGAGTTCAGCCTTCCCACCCCAGCCCACCCCACCCCCAGCTACTGGTCTCCAGAAGACAGCAAACTTTCCTTTCCACCAACCTCGCCTCTCAAGTGCTGGCTTTAGAGTGGCGAGCAGCAAGACCCCACTTTCGGTAACAGATTTAAAGAAACTTCTTATACTCCCTGCCCTCCTCCTGAAAACCACCTCCGACCATCCCCTGCTCCTCAGTTCCCAATGCCCGCCCTGGCGCGCACAAACGCTCGTACACCCCGCCTCACGGAGCGTGCAGAGCTCTGCCCTGGTCCCTTTGCTCTGGCTGCTCTCCTTCCTGGAATGCCCTCTCTCTCATCCCCACCTGAAAAATATTCATGTGTCCTTCACAACCCAGATCAAAGGTCATTTCTTCTATGAATTTTCTATTGGCTCTTCCACTATGCACCAGAGCCTTTTATTCATATTTTATCGCCTCATATTTTTAAAATTGTGTGGCTATTTCCCCCTTAAATTGAGTTCCTTGAGGATATTTCTCTCCTTGAGTCCTCAGCCCTTGGTACCCAGGAAATGTTTACTCGGGCCATATTTACTAATGACACTCAAATTCGGATAAATATTCCCTCTAGAGAGATTCATTAGTGTAATCGGGCCTATTTTGCAGAGAATTAGATTGCATTGCCTTTGAATAGGAACACTTCTGACTAGTAAGTGATGTTCTGATGAAATGCCAATTTAATGTTAAGAGAAAGCTTCCAGAACAATCCACAGAGCTGTGCAGATGCTCACCTGTGAAGATTTGTGACTGTTCTGTTTGCAAGAAGTTTTCCAAGTCAGCAGAGATCTCGTTACTGACAGAGTCAAGGGGATTCAGAGGCTATCCCCACACCCATAGCCACAGAAAACCTGGGAAATTAAACAACATTGACATCTAGAATGGTTTGATGTCCGGAGATACATACTATTCCAAATTACCATTGTGGCAAGATAATTTATTGAGATGTTAATGTGTTGAAGAATTACAAGAACAAGAGTACATTTGTGCTTTGGAATCTGAACTTCTCCCTCTCTTAGTCTAAGAAGGTAGCCAGGCCTTTGTTTTGTCTTTCTTCAAAGTGTTTTCAGAGCAGAAAGTCAAAGTTCCTGAAAGACAACATCTCTCTCTGGCCTTCGTGAAAACCTAAGATCACCAGGAAGATGACAGTGGGCATCCTGGAGGAGGATGGGAGAATGGTGTGTGCCCAAGGATGGTGAGTAAGAGGAAAAGCTGAGAGGAGAGAGATTCCACCACAAAAAGAAAGAGATGGGATCCTTAGTAGTCGGATTATTAATCCACAGCCCCACAGAGCCTGAAAGACTTGGTAGGACTGTGTGTGTTACACTCAGCCAGGCTGGGCCTTGGACACACCCAGACTTTCAGCCCCAGTGAAGTTTTTCATGCCCAGGCACAGAATGGAGGCGGAACGTCCCAATTTCAAGGTGCCATATGGGCTTATTATTACAGGTAAAGAGTATGGACTAAGACTAGAAAGAACCTCCCCAAATACTTTACTCCACCTAAAACCCCATGCCCACAGGGCAAGTCACAAGAGTAAAGTGACTCTCAATAAAGAGAACAGAGATTTTCCCACCAGCTAAGCAGGTTGCTGGCTCAGCGTGGAACTTAATCAAATAAAGAGTGACATTTCTTGCATAACCTGGATGCTGGTTGTGAATTCATTAGCTGCGTCATATGAATGCCTTGATGGAGAACATATCAGAGCATGTGGCACCTGGCCTCTTACATTAGAGATACCATGAGGATGTGTTCTCCCTGACAAGACAACCCCCCTGAAACTCCTCAAGGGTTCTGCAAGCTTGTCTGTTTCCTCGTGGCCTGGAAGCTGTTGGGTTGATGTTGACTTCACCTGAGTGTGTTGCAGTGGGACCCACATCAAAATCTCAGTTTCACAACCAGCATAGAGATTTATGGAACTCATTGGTGAGTGCTTATATTTAAAGTTCCAAAGCTCCTGAGCTTTTTTCACTTTTCATAAAGTTTTCATTTTTATAATATTTGGTCAATAAATATATATTTAATGCTTATTGTGGCTCAGGCACTGTGCTAGGCACAGAGGATGCAATGGGGCACAGCTATTCCTAAATAGTGACACATTCTATTGTATTCTCTGGGGACTGAGTTAACAACTGGTTCCCTGGGGATTGTACATCATGTGTTTACAGCAAGAAAGGAAAAGGAGGGAGCTCTGTCTTTTGGTTCAGATGTTTTAAGAACCTCGTATGTCTAGGGCAGTGACAGCGAGCTTCTCTGAGGTAGATGACTTCTGAAACCATGGTAGAGAGTTGGAGAGAACACCTGTACCTATATCAGCACATGACATCACCACCCACCTGGTGCTCTGGCTTTCAAAGCTGTGACATATGATTAGAAGAATTCTGAGGGAGTTTTTAAAACATCGGTTTCCAAGCCCTACCCCAGACCAATTAACTCAAAATCTGGGGATTGGCCAGCCTTAAGTGTATTAAACAAGCTCCCAAGTGATTCCAAAGTACTAGTGTCTGGATCCCACACCCAGGGATTCTGATTTAATTCATTGGTATGTGGCCTGATTGGGCATTTTAAAAGCTCTCCTCTTGGGCTAAAAACGGTCCCTGGATTGACAATATCATCTGGGAACTTATTCAAAATGCAAATTCTCAAAACCCACCCAGAATCAGAAACTCTAGAGGTGGGGTACAGCAATCTGTGTTCTAACAAGCCTTCCGGGTGTTTCTGAGGCATGCTAGAGTTTGAGAACTACAGTAAGTCCCCTACATATGAACCTTCAATTTGCGAAATTTCAAAGATATGAACGTGCGTTCCATCAACGTCAGGCGTGAGTGACATTGCAGCTTGCCCTCCGTCTCCTATTGCTGAGGATCCTTCAGCTCTACCATCTCCCACCTCCTCTCCCTCCTCCAGTCAGTAACTCTTCTTGCCTGTTCAGTCAACGCCAGCGCCTGTATGCCAGCTGTTGTACTGCACTGCTGTACTTTTCAAGGGACTGCACTGTAAGATTAAAAATGCTTTCTTTATTTTTTATGTATTATTTGTGTGAAAAGTATTATAAACCTATTACAGTACAGTACTATATAGCCAATAGCGTTAGTTGGGTACCTAGGCTAACTTTGTTGGACTTACGAACAAACTGGACTTATGAACGTACTCTCAGAACGGACCTCGTTCCAATGTAGGGAACTTACTGTATTGCTAATAATTGCCCAAGCCAGAAACCTGGGAGTAATCCTCGTTTCTTCCCATTCACCCCCTCTCCACATTCAGCCGAGCCTGTCTATTCTGTTCAAAAATATATCTCAAATTCCACTCTTTATTGCCACTGTTCCGGTCCAGATGGTCATCATCTCCTGCCTGGGCTGCTGTGACAGCCTCTTCCAAAGCAGCGGTTCTCAACGCTGGCTGCACACTGACTCCTGGGGCCCACTCCCACAGGCTCTGATTTTAAATAGCCTGGGGGTGGAGATGCAGCTGGGCATCAGTGTTCTTTAGAAACTACCCCCATCCCAGCGGAGTGTAACATGCAGCCCGAGTGGAGAACCACTGCCTGAAATGGTCTTCCCCTTCCACTCCTGCCTTTTTAGAAGGGCTACTGCCAAGGTCCAACCCCAGGGGGTACCATTCACAGTGCAGTCTACATAAAGGGTACCCACTGGGGTGATGCTAGAGGAAGCCCTGCCCTAGCACCTATTCTCCACTAAGCAGGAGGATCTTCTCAAAACATAAATCCTATCAGGTCTCTTCCCTGCTTAAACCCTTAAAGGTTTACCATGAAACCAGAAAAGAAAATCCAAAGTCTTTATCAAGGTCTAAATGCCCTGTACCATTTGGCCCCTATCTGTAACCTCATCTTCCCTACAACACCATCCTCTCCCCAGACTGGCCTTAATCCGCTTCTCAGGCCCACAAAGCCTTTCTCTACTTAGGTATCTTCATGCAGTTTGCTCCCTCTGTCCAGAATGTACTTTCTCCACTGGTCACGTGGCTGACATTTTCTCATCCCTTGGGTCTCGGGTCTGGTCTCCTATTCAGAGTCACTATCTTTGGCCACACACACACCCTTTTTGCTCAATTATTCTTTATCTCGGTGTCACGGTTATTGTCTTTACAGCATTTATCATAACTTGTAATAGTTTCATCTGTCGGTTTAGATACTTGTTTCCTCTCTCTGTCTCTCTCTCCTCACCCAGCCCAGTCTAGATTGAAGAATCTGTGGAGTCAAGGATAATTTTTGTTTCATCCACCTAAGCACACTACCTGGCACATAGTATACAATAAAAATTTCTTGAAGGAATTAATTAATCATGGATCCAAGAAATGATAAGAAGTCCAAACAAGGTCCCTAAGTCTGGACCTCCACAGAGAGCACATTTTAGAAATAAAGACAGCAGTGCAATGAACACCAAGGAGATTGGGCCAAGATTATGAAACTCTTCCATGGGGCTAGAATTCAGAATCAGGCCTCCAGACTTAGAGAGAAAACTGGGACCCTAAATGGCCTGAGCAGAAATTCAGGAAGAAGGACCAAGGTAAAATTCCAATCTTGCAAACTAAGGCTGGAGAAAATAAGACGTGATAGGTGGATATTGAACCCTACCGGTAGAAAAATAGCAGAAGAGAATAAGAAAGCACAGCAACCTACGGGACCACAGAAACATTGGTAGGTATTCCTAGGAACACGTCACAGTGGCCCAAGCGATGCCAAACTCCTCACAACAGGCATTGCATATGTCCCAGGATTGAGGAGTTTGCTAAGAACTGTATTCCCACAATTTCCCTTATGTACACATTGAACACCTTCTATATGCCAGGCACTGTAGTAGATGCTGGCTTAAGTGGAATGAGGAAAATAGACAATGCCCAAGCTTAGAGTCTAACAAGAAAGCTAGATAATAAATGAGGAAGTTGAGCAAAGCAAGCTCAACTTTTGTGGGGCTGGAAGCCTATATAATTTGGGGAGGAGGGAGTGCCCCCTAAAAAAAATACAAAATTACAAGTACAAAATTAGATGCAAAAGTAAATACCTATATACTTGTCAAACTCACAGAACTATACACCAAAAATATATATGTAAATTAAAAAATAAATTCTAGGGAGATTGGGATTGACATATATACACTATTGACGTTATGTATAAAATAGATAACTAATGAGAAGCTACTGTATAGCTCAGGGAACTCTACTGAGTGCTCTGTGGTGACCTAAATGGGAAGTAAATCCAAAAAATGGAGATATATGTGTACGTATAGCTGATTCGCTTTGCTGTACAGTAGAAACTAACACAACATTGTAAAGCAACTATACTCCAATAACAATTAATTTAAAAAAATAAATTCTGAACAAAAGCAAAGATCAGTGTCTGGCAGGGAAACAAGCACTCAATAAATATTATATTGCATTACTGTCTCCAAAGCATAAAGTAAATATGTATTAAGAATGAGTAAAGAAATCACAACAAATTACAAATTAAAAAAAAAACTGACGTACACCGCAAACCACAAAATCCAGGAAAAAATATTATAATATTTATATTTATTTCCCCAGGTATTTGACCTCAAACTTTTCAATTGCTTCTTTGTATGAAGACAATTTTGTAACATAATTTTCTTTGGAGAGACTAGCAGGATAATTTAGTATTTCTTCTAGGATGGTTGATTAAAATTAATTTTTTAATTAATTGTTTCTTTAAGCTTCACCATTTTTTACTGGTATGTTAAGTAAAATTTGAATATTTTTTGTCCTAAGTTGGAAGACCTCTATTCATTTGCTTTCATATGTGAGCTATAAGATTTGGAAGACTCTTCTACAGAAGAGCTTTTGGCTGTGCACATTTCAAACTTGGCTTCTCATCCATTGCCCATGTAATTCTGGTGCCAGGTACTGAAGGGCACATTCCAAATATGGATTCAGTCTTGGCTCTGCACTGTCATGCCACATCACCCCATGAGTTGGCACAGTAGGCAGTAAAAGTATACCTGAAAGTCATTTTTATCATGGGATTGCTAGCAACAATTTAACCATGTGCATAAGTAACTGCAAGCTACATAAATATATCTCATTAACCATAAATTAAATGCATCCCTGACTTAACTTCTACTTAGTTACAGAAAACTGCCTGCAGTTTCTTCAGTGCTACTCAGTGTGAAGGAAATGCAATGGAGAGAGCAAGTCACAGTGGAGAGAGACATGAGTCTTAATGGATTGCACTTAGAGTAGTTTACTTTTGCAAAATTTAAAAATGCCCATGCAAGTAAGGGGGCCTGAAGCTAGCAAGTACTGGGTCTGATGAAAATGGTTACTGTTGTTTTGTATGTTCAGCACCCTTACTTCCCTCTTTGGACAACAGAACCCTTCTTTCCAGATAACAAAACATTCTTCTGTGTGATTTGGAGTGAACATATGAGCTACACAGGCTATCCAAGTATGGATTGCCAGTACCCCATTCCCCTGGTTACAAAGATTGGTACACGGATGGGCACTTGATATGAGAAAGATCAATTTGCATCTTCTCTGAAGTTTGACACATGGATCTGGGAGAAAGAGGTACTTGCTGCCTCCATGACTGTGGGCTGTAAGTTTACTGTAAACTAGAACTACAACGGTACAAAGTGCTAAAAACATGTTTTTTTAAAAAAAGGAAGAAAGGGAGAAAGGAGGGAAAGAGGGAGGAAGGAAGTAAAGAAAAAGAGGAGGAGGAAGAGGAGGGGGAAGGAGGAGGAGGAGGGGGAAGAGGCAGCAGTAGCAGCAATGGTAAGGAGAGATGAAAGGCAGACAAACTGCATGACAGATCTTCAGCTCCGGTATCCACCATGGTTCTATCCATGAGTGCTACATGGTCTTCTTAATTTCATGACTCAAGAAATTCCCTTTCTGCTTAAACAAGTTTGATTTGAGTACCTGCTCCTCGCAAGGGAAAAGGTCCTGACAAATTCAGAGAATGTGTGGCAGGGGAAGTTAACCTAGTGCATGGAGTCAGGAGGGCGCTCCCTAAGAAAGTGACCTTTAAGCTGAAACTGGAAGGGATAGTGGGCAGTAACCTCCAAATCATTTTAATTTTTGAGTAACCCAAAGCTTCCTGCTTGGCTTCAAAGGAGAGGACAAGATCCTACAGATTTAATGAGATCTCTGCTCCCTTTGAGATGAAGAAAGCCTGTAACAGTCCAGGAGCTCTTCTCCTCCATACGTGAAGCTTTGCACAGGGGCGTTTCACTAGACCTGAGAAGTAGGAGAGAACATCCGTACCCTCCAAAGGTCAGGTGTATGGTTCAGCATGGCTTCTAAGCTTACTTGAGGCTCCAGCCTCCATCCTCAGTCACCAGAAAGTCTTGGTCCTGAAGCCGATATCAAGGACCAATACCAGGGATAAGGGGAGGGGGGATAAATTGGGAGATTGGGATTGACATATACACACTACTATATATAAAATAGATAACTAGTAAGAACCTGCTGCATAGCACAGGGAACTCTACCCAATACTCTGTAATGGCCTATATGGGAAAAGAATCTTAAAGTAAAAAAAAGAGTGGATATATGTATATGTATAACTGATTCATGTTGCTGTACACCTGAAACAAACACAACATTGTAAATCAACTATATTCCAATAAAAAATTTTTTTAAATAGTTAGAAAAAAAAAAGACCAATTCAAGGAACATCACAGAGGACCATGAATTAATGGCCACTACCACAATAGCAGAAATAATAAAAATGATGTGTACTTTACAATGTTCCTATGCTATTCCCAGGGAGTGTTATACCAACTTATTCTTATTTTCCTAAAAGCTTAATAACCTTGTATATAGCTCTTGTATATAATCTGTATATAGCTTTTGTATATAGATTTCTCCCCACAAAAAAGTGAAGAATTATACTTTCTCATCATTTTTCCAGTGACCACATTTAAATTTCTTATCCCCGTTTTAGTGATAAGAAAATGAAGGTGCAAAGAATACCAAAATTGAAAATATGAGAAAGTCCAACATGAGAGAGTCGTTACCTGGCCTGGCATGGGGATCATTCAGGACCTGGAATCATTCTTGGTCACAATCACACTTAATAATATTATATTTTTTAAATAAACTTCAAAAATGTATAGGAGCTTATGGCTCAACATGGCAGGCAGAGTATCCCCAGTCCTCCCACATCTCATTCCTTCCAAAAGGTGTTGGAAGAAGGGGTGTACCAAAGAAATACACTTGGTAACGATTTAATTGAGAGAATGGAAAAGTTGAAGACTTGATAAAGGAACATCAAGTTTTTGGCAACAAGTAAAGGGACAATTAGAAACTCCAGGCTTTAAAAATTATAAGAAAGTCATGGTATAAATATCAAAGTAATTAAATGTGGCATGATTTTAAACAACTGATGTAACAATATAAAAACTTTTTAACCTTGATGCTTTTGTCATTCTTATTTGAATGACCCAAGGGCTGTGACTTTAGACTGGCAGGGGAAAAAATGTAGTCCTAGCTCAATCCTTGGTCCAGGCATGAATGATAATTACATCATTGTAATAATGAGAATGCTGGTTTGTGTTTAGCTTTTAGTGTCAACCTATTGGCAAAGAACTTGACTGTGAAGGACAGAATGTAGCTGTTAACCATCTTGGTAATATGAAAATAACAGGGTAGCAGTCAGGGGAGGGGAGATAGAAGGGTAAGTTGAGCCAGAAGGAAAAAGGAAAGGAAACACTAATGTCCTCATCTTACAAAGAATGAAGGAAAATAACACTGACGAAATAAGAAATGGGAGGATAGAGAAGAGTATTTAAACTATATTATAGAAAGTTACAAAGGTAATTTTTAAGGAACTAAAAACAAATGGACCAACTATTGGGAAGAGAAAGACAGAAGGGAGAGTGTTTGTTACCTGAACTAAATCCTCATCTTTCATAGAAAAGAAGAAATAAAAACTGCCTGCAGTAGATAAACCAAAAAACAGAGATGTAAATGTATTATTTAGAGTTTTGGTGGCAAAAAACAGAAAGTTAGAAAGAAGTTGCCACTGGAGAGAAGACTGCAGGTGGGGTGAAACTTTTTCTTTTTATCAGTAAGTGCTTCTGTATTATATGACTCATTACCATGTATGTCTATTTCTTTGATTAAGTTTTAAAAAAATTTAATAGATAAAATTCTGGAAGTGGATTCTCTGAATCAATGACAATGTTATGACAGTATCTTTTGATGGTGTTAAAAAAGAATGGCCCTGATTTAACAGTGCCTGGGGAGCAGTGGTATCCCTCACAATTTCAATTCTGTAAACATTTATTGAGTAAATAGATTCTCGGTGACAGGACTTCTGTTAAGCCATAGGGAGGATAAAAAGATGAATCAGACATGGTTCCTGCCTCCAGGAGCTTACAGGAAAGTAAAAGAAAAACATGAACACACAAGCTAAGGTAGAATATACTAAAGGCATATAGTTCCATCACAACACAGTGGGGGGTAGGGAGCAGAGAAGAAAGGGCTGGTTATGGGATTTAATACGAGGCAATATGGAAGTGTAGCCGGTGCTGTTAGCACCCCACCCATACCCTCTTAACTCTCTCCACCCCAGTGTGTACTGACAGCATCCCAGTGAAAACATCTGTAATTCTTCACATAAGGATGAAGAGTATCTAGACAGAAATACCATTATCTTGAGTGACTCTGGACCACAGCATCTCATGACCATTGGTAGGTTAGTAGAGAAATTCCCTGACCACAGGATTATGGTCCTTTTAAATAAAGTACCTCCTGAGTTGAGGCCTTGAAGAATGGGTAAAATTTGGGCAAGCAAAGCGCACTGCAAACAGAAAGAGTAGAAGAAGCAGAGACAGGAAAGGTAAACACAGCTTTGTTCCTCTAAGGAATTTCCCATGGCCTCTGAATTTCTTTTGAAGGATTCATCTATCACCCTTAAAATTATTGGGTTCATGTCTGTCTTCTTCAGTTGGGTAAGCCCGTGAAACTAAAAATTAAGTTATTTAGTAACTGCATCCCTAGTAATGCCCAACATCTATAAGATGTTCAACAAGTTGATGAAATGAGAAATCACAAAATGAGAAGAGGGAAGAGGAGAAACAGGATAGTAGCTTAGTGCACAAGCCTATCCTTTGCCCTGAATAGCTACCTCCCTTCCCGTAGAAATGGCAACTGGCATCTTATAAGAGGCCCCCTTGTTGCCGAAACGCGACCTCTGTTTACTGGTGCTGAATAGAAGCATGGAGACAGAGTTTTGGGTGAAGGAGGAAAGAATAGCTTCATTGCTTTGCCAGGCAAAGGGGGCCACAGCAGGTTAGTGCCCTCAAAACTGTGCACCCCACCCCGGAGCGGGTGGTGAGGAGTCTTATAGTGTTCAAGGAGCAGGGCGTGGTCAGCTCGTGGACATGCTTCTGATTGGTTGGTGGTGAGGTAATCGGGAGTCAGCATTATCAACCTTCTGGTTCCTACTGGTCTGGGGTCCACACCAACTGGTGTGGGCAGCGTACAATTAACTTCTTCCACCTGGTTTGGGGTTTCAGTATCTGCAAAACAGCTCAAAGGACATGGCTCTGAATATTATCTATAGTCCTTGAGGAGGAACTAAAAGTCCTTGACTTTGTTTATGGCTAAAGTATTATTAATTTGTCTTGTTTGACTCTTTTTTTTTTCTTTCTGTATTTTCTCACTTCTCTGATTAAATTTATTCTTTGACTAAAGTTTTTCTACAGACAAAAGGCAGGTGGGGGACATGGGTGGGGGTCTATTCTGGGAAGGCCTCCTAGGGTCCTGCTCAGTTACACCCTCCCCTGTGACCTTCTGCCTTTGGTCATTTCTCCATGCACCATCCTTCTCTCCCCACAACCTGTTCCTGTTTACACTAGACACTTTTCTTTATTTCCACCCATCTCTTCACATTTAATACCTCAGACTGTCTCTGGCTTCTGTGCTCACCTGTGATCTGGACTCAGATTTGCCCATCTGATCAAATAATATTGAGTTCTTATTGTATACCAGGCAGAAGGACATAATTTCTGTCCTCTCTGAACTTACATTCTCCTGTGGTAAGCAGATAATCATGCTTAAAAAATATTACAGACTGCATTTGTGTGATATGAAGGAAATAGACAAGATGTTATGAGGTAGAATAATAGGAGATCTAAATTAGTCCTCTGTTGGGGGGATGGCACAAATGGGGAGTTATAAAAGACTTTTCTGAGGGAAGAGACATTTAAGCTGGGGTCTGGAAGAAAACTAGCAGTTAGTCAGGTAAAGAGGGAAATGTTTGAGAGATAGGCTGGAGAACCAAATTATTAAATCATTCAGAGCCTTACAGACCATATTAAGTTTTGCTGTAGTAATAAATATCAATGGCTTATAACAGCAATCTATTTCCAACTCATGTTATATGTCCATTGTGGGTCTTGTCTTCATGTTGCCTTCATGCGTGATGGATCAGCCTTTATCTGGGCCAGTGCCAGCCTTATAAAAAAGGGAAGAGAGAGAAATAAAGAGCAATATATATAGCTCTTAAACCTTCAGCTTAGAAGTAACACATCACACTGACTGCCATTCCATTAGCAAAGCAAGTCACATGGCTACTTTTGTGTTCAATAAGGTGGGAATATATAATTCTCTTGCATGGGTTGGGGGTGAGGAGTCCCTTCAAGTCACATGACCAAGCCTAACATCAGAGAGGCAGGGAAGTAGAATCCTTTGCTAGGGAGGGACATCAACTATTTTGAACACAAATACAATTTCCTACATAGATTTTATCCCAAGAGCAATGGAAAGCCATTGAAGAGTCTTTAGCTGAAATAAGACTCATAATTTTTTGAAAACATCACTCAGCTACAGTACAAAGAATGACTTGAAGAGGGTCAAAAGTGGATGTTGGTTGGTTATTTTAGTGGTAAAGGTGGGAGAAAATGGTGGCTTGGACTAGGGTGAAGGCAGTGTAAATACAAAGTAGATATGAATTAGATTAAATTTTTATGAAATCGAATTTACAAGACCTGGTAATTTGTTGAGTTGGATAGTGAAGAAGAGAGACGAATCAAAAGTGATGCCCAGATTTGACTGTCCCTACTTTCACATCATAGTTACTCACTCATTCCTAGCCACCCTCTTCTCTCACTAAATACTCCATATCCTGGCGTACCATTTTCCTCTCCATTCCAAATCCTGTCACTGTCCCAAGTGACTTCAGTATCAATTTGAGCAACACATCCACTACCTCTGCCTTTCAAATCCTCTACTTTCTCAGATCCATGGCCTTCTCCTCTACTTCTCTTTGTCCATCCTCTCCCATGACCACACCCTAGACCATGTAGCCATCCAATGAGAAATGCCATGCTTCTGAAATACTAAATTCTAATATTTCTCTTTGGTAACAGCTGATAATCATCCCAGCTCTCCTTTCTTTTTTCCTTCCTTTCTTTCTTTCTCCCTTTCTTTCTTTCTCCCCCCACCTTTCTCTCTCTTTCTTTCTTTTAATCCTCTGTATCAATGCCTGATTTTTGCACCTACCTGGGAAAATTCTAACCCGGGATCAATCCAACATTTGCCTCCCATGCATCTTCACTAGGCTGTGAACTTTGCTGGAAGAAATCACAGAACCACAAGGAATGGAATCTTTGCAAATGTTGATCTGAACACTCAACTGGACCCTTAATGCTGCTCTGAATATCTTCTAAGTTTCCTTTTTCTGTAGTTGTTTCAGATAGTCTCCTAAACTTTCCTACCCACCTCTTCTCTGCATACCCTTGGGTTGAGACCTCACCTTCTACTTCCCAGAGAAAGTAGAAATTCTACACCATCTCTCTTCCCAGAGCCCCTCAAAGGGAAACTTAAGGGTATGGCCAAGATGCAAATCACGTGAGTCCAACCACTGTCCAGCCAGGATGGCTCATCCATTGGCTAGCCAATAACCAACAGTTTGTAAGCCTGACTCAAAAAAGTATCCAATCAGAAATAAATGAAAAAGAAATGAAGGAAACAATAGCAAAGATCAATAAAACTAAAAGCTGGTTCTTTGAGAAGATAAACAATATTGATAAATCATTAGCCACACTCATCAAGAAAAAAAAGGGCGAAGACTCAAAACAATAGAATTAGAAATGAAAAAGGAGAACAACTGACACTGCAGAAATACAAAGGATCATGAGAGATTACTACAAGCAACTATATGCCAATAAAATGGACAACCTGGAAGAAATGGACAAATTCTTAGAAAAGCACAACCTTCTGAGACTGAACCAGGAAGAAATAGAAAATATGAACAGACCAATCACAAGCACTGAAATTGAAAATGTGATTAAAAATCTTCCAACAAACAAAAGCCCAGGACCAGATGGCTTCACAGGCGAATTCTATCAAACACTTAGAGAAGAGCTAACACCTATGCTTCTCAAACTCTTCCAAAATATAGCAGAGGGAGGAACACTCCCAAACTCATTCTACGAGGCCACCATCACCCTGGTACCAAAACCAGACAAAGATGTCACAAAGAAAGAAAACTACAGGTCAGTATCACTGATGAACATAGATGCAAAAATCCTCAACAAAATACTAGCAAACAGAATCAAACAGCACATTAAAAGCATCATACACCATGATCAAGTGGGGTTTATCCCAGGAATGCAACGATTCTTCAATACATGCAAATCAATCAATGTGATACAGCATATTAACAAATTGAAGGAGAAAACCCATATGATCGTCTCAATAGATGCAGAGAAAGCTTTTGACAAAATTCAACAACGATTTATGATAAAAAAAACCCTACAGAAAGTAGGCATAGAGGGAACTTTCCTCAACATAATAAAGACCACATACGACAAACCCACAGCCAACATCGTCCTCAATGGTGAAAAACTAAGATCAGGAACAAGACAAGGTTGCCCACTCTCACCACTATTATTCAACATAGTTTTGGAAGTTTTAGCCACAGCAATCAGAGAAGAAAAGGAAATAAAAGGAATCCAAATTGGAAAAGAAGTAAAGCTGTCACTGTTTGCAGATGACATGATACTATACATATAGAATCCTAAAGATGCTACCAGAAAACTACTAGAGCTAATCAATGAATTTGGTAAAGCTGCAGGATACAAAATTAATGCACAGAAATCCCTTGCACTCCTATACACTAATGATGAAAAATCTGAAAGTGAAATTAAGAAAACACTCCCATTTACCAGTGCAACAAAAAGAATAAAATATCTAGGAATAAACCTACCTAAGGAGACAAAAGACCTGTATGCGGAAAATTATAAGACACTGATGAAAGAAATTAAAGATGTTACAAATAGATGGAGAGATATAGCATGTTCTTGGATTGGAAGAATCAACATTGTGAAAACGACTCTACTACCCAAAGGAATCTACAGATTCAATGCAATCCCTATCAAACTACCACTGGCATTTTTCACAGAACTAGAACAAAAAGTTTCACAATTTGTGTGGAAACACAAAAGACCCTGAATAGCCAAAGCAATCTTGAGAAAGAAAAACGGAGCTGGAGGAATCAGGCTCCCTGACTTCAGACTATACTACAAAGCTGCATTAATCAAGACAGTATGGTACTGGCACAAAAACAGAAATATAGATTAATGGAACAGGATAGAAAGCCCAGAGATAAACCCATGCACATATGGTCACCTTATCTTTGATAAAGGAGGCAAGAATATAAAATGGAGAAAAGACAGCGTCTTCAATAAGTGGTGCTGGGAAAACTGGACAGCTACATGTAAAAGAATGAAATTAGAACATCCACTAACACCATACACAAAAATAAACTCAAAATGGATTAAAGACCTAAATGTAAGGCCAGACACTATCAAACTCTTAGAGGAAAACATATGCAGAACACTCTACGACACAAATCACAGCAAGATCCTTTTTGACCCACCTCCTAGAGAAATGGAAATAAAAACAAAAATAAACAAATGGGACCTAATGAAACTTAAAAGCTTTTTCACAGCAAAGGAAACCATAAACAAGACGAAAAGACAACCCTCAGAATGGGATAAAATATTTGCAAATGAAATAACTGACAAGGGATTAATCTCCAAAATTTACAAGCAGCTCACGCAGCTCAAAAAAACCCCAAACAACCCAACCCAAAAATGGGCAGAAGACCTAAATAGACATTTCTCCAAAGAAGATATACAGATTGCCAACAAACACATGAAAGAATATTCAACATCATTAATCATTAGAGAAATGCAAATCAAAACTACAATGAGGTATGACCTCACACCAGTCAGAATGGCCATCATCAAAAAATCTAGAAACAATAAATGCTGGAGAGGGTGTGGAGAAAAGGGAACCCTCTTGCACTGTTGGTGGGAATGTAAATTGATACAGCCACTATGGAGAACAGTATGGAGGGTCCTTAAAAAAATAAATATAGAACTCCCATATGACACAGCAATCCCACTACTGGGCATATACCCTGAGAAGACCACAATTCAAAAAGAGTCATGTACCAAAATGTTCCTTGCAGCTCTATTTACAATAGCCAGGACATGGAAGCAACCTAAGTGTCCATCATCGGATGAATGGATAAAGAAGATGTGGCACATATATACAATGGAATATTACTCAGCCATAAAAAGAAACGAAATTGTGTTATTTGTAGTGAGGTGGATGGACCTAGAGTCTGTCATACAGAGTGAAGTAAGTCAGAAAGAGAAAAACAAATACTGTATGCTAACACATATATATGGAATCTAAAAACAAAAAACAAAAAACATGGTCATGAGGAACCTAGGGGCAAGACGGGAATAAAGACACAGACCTACTAGAGAATGGACTTGAGGATACGGGGAGGGAGAAGGGTAAGCTCCTACAAAGTGAGAGAGTGGCATGGACATATATACACTACCAAACGTAAAAGAGATAGCTAATGGGAAGCAGCCACATAGCACAGGGAGATCAGCTCTGTGCTTTATGACCACCTAGAGAGGTGGGATAGGGAGGGTGGGAGGGACGGAGACACAAGAGGGAAGAGATATGGGGACATATGTATAACTGATTCACTTTGTTATAAAGCAGAAACTAACACACCATTGTAAAGCGATTATACTCCCATAAAGATGTTAAAAAAAGAACAAAAGAGCATTGCTCACCACCCAGCTCCACAAGGATTAAGTAACAACCCACTGCAGTCACCGACCAACAGTGCACCCTGAGAGGAATTCAGGATGAGGTACTCTGTGCTTTGGAGAAACAGGCCCTTAGTTAGATGTATATCTCAAGAAGAATTTCAATGACCCCCAGATTCTTGCATCTGCCCATATACAGAAAAGCACTAACATCAAACTGAGGTATTTGTTCTTTCTGATTAGCACTAATCTTTTACCAAGATGTATGCTTGACTGCATGTATTTCCTAGCCTAAAAAAAAAAAAAAAATCATGTATAAACTAGCATCTCCTCCCCCTCTTCAGAGCAGTTCCTCAGAGCTGTCTCCCAGGCTATAGTCCTCAGTAAGACCCTGAATAAAACTTAATTTCACAGTTCTCATGTTGTGTGTTTTTCTTTAAGTCTCCACTACGACAGCAGAATTGAATAGTTGTGACAGAAACTGTACAGCTCAAAAATCTAAAATACTTGCCCAAGACCTGTTGTTTCACCATTGTATCCATATCACCAAGCTTGGCATGTAAGCTTTTGAAAAATTACTTGTCCATGTTAGTCTCTCTCATTCTGTCTCTCTCTCGCTCGCTCATTCTCTCTCTCTCTCTCTTTCTCTCTCTCATTCTCTCTCTTATAAACTAACTTCCAAGATTCTCTTTTGACTTGCCTTTTTGGTTCAATAGAATGGATTTAGCAAGTCTTGGAGACAATGCCCTTCACGAAATGTTTCACTAGTTCCAGAACACTTCATCAAAACAGGGCTCATTTTACTTTTCCACCAGTAAGCAGCTGCAAACAAAGACTGCTGCCTCCCCAGTAAGAAACTGTCCTCTGGGAGACTTGACATTCTCCATTTAATTACCAGAAACAGAGTCAGGTTATTTCCCCTGGGCGTTACCCTATCTCAGCCAGGAAAGTCAGTCACGCAAGAGGAGGACGGGGTGTGCGCCCTGCTACCAAGGCTGCCCACCTCCACCATTAAATAAAATAAAAGGAACCTTACTCTCAGTCTTCTTTTCCTCTCACATCATCTCATTCCGTGGCCCCCCCAAAAATGTTTCAGTTCATTCGGCTCCAGATAACCTCAAAAGAATAAGTCCTTCCCAGCCTGTGGATAGATATCAAGAAAACTGCTACAATTTTAAAACAAGGTATTTTACCTACTTCAGCTCTTTGCAAAGTTTGTCAGAAATGCAAGGCCAGCATTCTTTAATTTGGAAGGAGACACAAAGCAGAGCCTCTGGGCCACTGGGAAAGAAACTGGTGAGAATCATGAGTTATAATCTTCCAAGGTCCTCTCCTTGGCGGTTCAAACAGCCCCTTTCATGGCACAGCGTGATTTTATTTGTTAGTCTCCTTCAGCTGCTGGGGAGATCCCAGACCTAGTTCTCGGGATGCTCCCAGGTGATTATCCAACAACGGATTCACTCTGGCCCCTTAGGAATGTCAGTTCTTGGGCAGCATAATTCGATTTCTGCAAAACAGGACTAATTTTCTCATCTCTTGTCTGTTTTCATAGTGGTGCTCTGAGAGGAAAACTCGGTGAGACAGAGAATTAGATGATACTGCTACAGTCCATCAGACCTAGTCCCTTATCTCCAGGCTGTATCGCTCAAGGATCAAAGAATTTTAAGGCCATTGCTCATTTTCTAAAGGAGCACAGTGAGGAGAAGTCTTTTATGTGACTGCATTTCCAACAGCCTAGATGACACCTCCCTTTGTACAGCTAATAGGTTTGTCAAGTCTAGCATGTCGAGAACTCTTGGTTTCTTCTCATTGTCCCCAGACTCCCTCCTCCCCATGTAAATATACAGCTACACTGTCCACCTGCCTCAGGCCACAACCTGAGGGTTGTCCTTGGTTCCTTTCTTTCATGGAAGCCCCACATCCAACCCATCAGCAACCTGATCACCTCTGCCTCCCAAATCCTTCCATTTCTCTCCATTCTCCACTGTTGTTCCCATAAACCAAGCCCCCCATCTCCATTCACCTGGAATACTTACTGCTACTACTACAAAATAATTTTTTTTAACTCATTGCTCTTTCTGTTTCTACCCTTGATCTGCTACAAAGTAGTTTCTATCAGCAGCCATAGTTATCTTCTGAAATATGAATACCATAAAGACTTTCCACTGCTTCAAGTTCTCTGATGGATTCTCCTTCACTTACAATGAAATCCAATCTCTTCCTTGGCCTATAAGGCTATAACCTCGTATACAGAGATCAGGGTTTTTATATAGAGATCAGGGTTTCTCAACCTTGGGGCTTTGGACATTGAGGGATGGATAATTCTTTTGGTGGGAGCTGTCCTGCACATTGTAAGAGGTTTAGCAGCATCTATGGCCTCCACCCACTGGATGCCAGTAGCATATCCACAACCCCAAATGGTGACCCTGCCTGTCAATCCAAACTCTCCAAACTCATCTAAAGCCAGCTCCCTGCCCTGGTTCACTATGCTCTAACCTCACTGTCCCACTTTCAGGCTTGTTACCAAATTTACATTTGCTGCTCCTCTGCCTAGAAGGTTCTTCTCCCAGATCTGCACATGGCTCCTTGCCATCACCCAGATCTCAGTTCAAATCATTATCTCCTTAGAAAGGTCTTCCCTAACATAAAGCAACCTAAAGCAGCCTACCCTTCACCCTCCACCTCGTATTCCCCTTCTCATTGTCCAGTTTATTTCCTTCATAGCACTTACTAGTACCTGAAATTATCATATTCATTTATTTGTTTTGTCTGTGGTCCTTTCCTAGACTATAAGCCATAAGAGACCTTGGTCCATCCTGCTTTCCTCTGAATCACCAGTGCCTAGCTAGAGACTGCATATAGTATGTATTCAATAAATAGTTATTAACAAATGGCTCAATGAATGGATAAATAAGATTAGAACTCATGTCTGTAAGGGCTTTATACAGGATTCCTTCCAAGAGCCCAACACAGTTGGATTAAGAGAGAAATTATCTACCACAAGAAACTATCACTTGTTAAGAATACAGATTTCCTGAGTTCAAATCCCAGCTCTGCCATTCATCACCTGTGTGACCTCAGGCAAGTTGCTAAGCTCTCCAACCCTCAGTTTTCTGGTCCATAAAATGGAAATAATAATGGTCTCTTCCTCATAGGACTGTTGCAGGTATTAAGTGAGATAATAAATATAAAATTCTGAATGATAGTTTATAAACATAAAACTCTTAGTGGTATTTTATACTTAAATATAAAAACTCACAGAGTAAGTACTGTGTGTTTGTTGTTTGTTGTTATTGTGGTATGGTGTTTCAAGAATTTTTCAGGGGATGATGACAACCACTGCAGGGTACAAAATTCCAGTGCCTCGCCATCAATCTACTTTGAAAGAAGAAAAGCAGTCCCACAGAACTTTCTATCAGGGACTTTTTCCCTGAAGCTATTTCCCTCCAGTTAAAATAAATCTGACTTTATCTTGGGCCCCAGCAGAGAACTACCTATGTCTAGTAAATTTTAATAGCACAGAATAATATAATTGCCATCTCTTAGCATTCTCTTCTCCAGGGTAAATAATTATAATGCCTTCAATGCCTACTTGCTTTTCCCACTTTCTGATCTTTTACATTCATTGTTCTCAGTTTGGAAATAGATCCAAAAGAAGAAGGAGAGCTGCTGTTGTCATAGCAGCTGTAAAGTGATGGACAACCAAGTTCAAATGAAATAAGAAAAGTTGAGTTGTTTTTGTTGTTTTTTCTTTTCATATTTCTTTCTGATCGAAAACATTCCATTGTTTTGAAAAGGAGACACGTGGCTGACACTGTCATTCTTGTATATTGCCTCCTGATCTCCGCCCTCCTCAACCCTCAATGGAAAGGGAGAATTATCAAAGCAGGATGGGAGAAAGTGCTTGATGACACCTTATTTTATCATCACTTTTAAGGTTGTATTCATCCAACATAGTATGTAGCCTCTCTCCCTAGTTTCTCTCTTGGTTTGCATTACAGACAGTTGGGCACCTGCCTATTCCCCAGCTAAACCAATAAACTCCTAAACATCAGGAATGGTGTTTGTTCCTTATTTTTTTTAAAAAAATCATTTTTAATTATACAAATAAAATAGCACTATACAATAACTTAAACAATCTATGTGCATACCCCCTACATGCCGCCACTAATTCGCTAATTCCACAGCATAGCATACACACACATACACACACACACACACACACAAATTTGTATTAACATAAACAGAATTATACCACATGCACTGTTCTCAAAGTTGCTTTATTTACATCATATGACACAGATATCAATATTATGGTCCCTGTCTCCTCTCATTTTTGTTATTATTTGCCTAGTATAACTTTTTCCAACCCTTTATTTTCAGATTTTATATATATATATTTTTGCCTTGGTTTATCTCTTATAAATAACATGTGAATAATGTTATTTTAACAAAGCTGAGCGGCAGTTTAATAGAATGATAAGAGCACAGCCTTAAGCATCAAAGAGCTTAGGTTTAAGCCTGGATTCTACACTTTAAGCAAATGGCAAAGTCTCTCTTAAGCTTCAGTTTTCTCATCTGTAACAGGAGAGTAAAAACAGAAGCCACCTTGCAGAATTTATCATTAGCATTTAATAAAATTATCTATTTAAAGTGCCTAGAACAATGCCTAAAACATGGTTAATACTCACTAAATGGTAGCTATAGTTTCTACCTTTTTATAGAGAGGTTTAACTCATTCACATTTAATCTGAATACTAATACTTGAGTTTATCCTTGCCACATTTCATGTTTTTTATTGTTATACAGAGAAGGGCTGTGAATGATAAAATTTCTAAACACTTGTATAAATGAAAATGTCTTTATTTTTCCCATACTTGACTGGTTGTTTGACTGAATGGAGAATTTTAGGTGCAACGTAATTTTCTCTCAGAATTTTGAACTCTATCTTTCCCTAGGAACCAGTGCTGCTACTGAGAAGTCTGATACCAATCTAATTCTCTTTTCTTTCTTGGAAGTCTGTTTCTTCCCTCTGGAAGTTTCAAGAATGTTCTCCTTATCCTTGGGGAACTAGAGTTTACCTAATGTATCATAGTCAGTTTGTTTGTTTGTAACACTTCTCAGCACCCTGTGCATCTGTCTTCAGCTCTAGGAAATTTTCTTCTATTTTTTATGTAATGATTCTCTCCCTCTTATTCTCTATTATCTTTTTTGGAACATTGGTCCAATTAATTTTGTGACGTACAGGTCTATCCTCCCTGCCAACATTTCAACTGGATGGTAAAATTGTAAAATATTAAATAAATAGTATTGAGCCTGATGGCTAGCCTTTTGAATGAATAGTGCTACATCCGTAACTACTTCTTTACACCATAACAAATATCAAAAGGACAAAAAAGGGCTTCCCTGGTGGCTCAGTGGTTGAGAGTCCGCTTGCTGATGCAGGGGACACGGGTTCGTGCCCCGGTCCGGGAAGATCCCACATGCTGCAGAGCGGCTGGGCCCGTGAGCCATGGCCGCTAAGCCGGCGCGTCCGGAGCCTGTGCTCCGCAACGGGAGAGGCCACAACAGTGAGAGGCCCGCGTACCGCAAAAAAAACTTAAGCTGAAAATTACTTTTAAAAAGATGAATTTTAAAATAAATTTGGAATGGGAAGTCTTTCCAACTGTGGCATAAAATCCAGAAGCCACAGAAGAAAAAATTAAATAAAGATAAATAAATTGACCTTATAAAAATTTTTAGGGACTTCTCTGGTGGTCCAGTGGTTAGGACTCCAAGCTTCCACTGCAGAGAGCACAGGTTCAAATCCTGGTCAGGGAATTAACATCCTGCATACTGTGTGGCAAAAAATAAATTAATTAAATTAAATTAAATAAATTTTAAATGTCAGCACAACAAAAAATACAAACCAGTATAGCTGGTTATCTGTTTTGTGAGGAAGGAAAATGGATCTGAGATTAAGATATACCTAGATCCCTGGGCAGTGGAGAATGACTTGGCCTGGATGGAGAGTGATTGATGTATCAGGGACAAGGGGATGGACATGGTGGAAGTGGGCATGAAGGGTGAATATATTCCTGTCCACTAAAGAGCATCCATCACGGACAAAGCACTATAAAACTTGGAAGACAAAATGCTCAGCCAGTTGACAACAGTCAATATCTATCATAAGCCACGCCAGTGATGGCACAATTGGTACATCCAGTAACCGGTCTACAGGAGGGCAAAAAGCTTCACCCCTGAACCCCCAGCTGAAGACAACTCTGAAAGTTCATCCAAGCTTCAAAACTACCTATAGGGTCAGCTAAGGTCTCTGCTGAGACTGCATCTTAGCTCAACTTCTCCCTCTGCCCAATCCTGCTTCCTCCCTTCCCTTCTATAATTGTTGATCCCAATAGGACACCCTGATAAACCTCTTACCCACAACTCTTTGTCTCAGAGTCTACTTCTTGGGGAACCCAACTTGCAGCATCCAAAACATTTGAGAATGCCTCTTCCCCATACACTGGCCAACAGTGGGATACATATGACTTTAATTCTTTCCGATTTGATAGGACAAAAGTAGTATCTCTTTGTTGTTTTAAATTGGAGGAAGGTAAACTCTTATGCTTTATCATCATTACACATTGAAGTACACATTGAAGTAACATCTTAGGAGGGCAACTTTAAAAAAATATAAAAGTTTAAAATCATATATACCCTTTTAACGAAGCGATTTTTAAAAATTTTTTCTATTTTGAGATAGTTGTAAGGAATAATAATTTGTAATATTGTAAATATTAGTTGTAAGAATAATACACAGAAATCCCATGAAATCTTTATTCATTTTCCCTAATGATAACATTTTATAAAACTATGGTACAATATCACAACTGAGATATTGACAATGACACAATCCATTCAACTTATTCAGATTTCCCATTTTACTTGTACTCACGTGTGTGTGTGTGTTTGCATGTCTGTGTGTGTGTGTGTATTTAGTCCTATAAAATTTTATCACATTTGGGTTCATATATCCACCACCACAGTCAAGACACTATGCAGTTCCATCACCACAAGGATTATTCTCTTTGCCTTTTTTACGAATAAAAATAATATTTAAGTTTTTTAGGTTTGATGATATTTGTAGTATTTGCCAGCTTTTTTTTCCCTTTGCCTTTTTATAACCACCCTCACCTCCCTCCCACCCTCTACCACCCTACCCCCATCCTATTCCTAACCCATGCTAATCACTAATCTGTCTGTAAAGGGAATGATACCGTATTTTAACCTTTTAGGATTGGCTATTTTCATGCAACATAATTCCCTAGTTTCATCCAAGATGTAGTGTGTACCAATAGTCTATTCTTTTGTACTGCTGAGGTGTGTTCCGTGGTTTGGAATGCAAAGCAAACCATAGTTTGCTTAACCATTCACCTGTTGAAGGACATCTAGGCTGTTTTTTATCTAGCAATTCAAGATCTGGAAATGCAATCCTCAAAGGCAAAGTGTGCACAATAGAAAAGAAATGGAAGAAACCCAAAGTTCATCAGCGAGGACCTGATTAAGCAAACTGCATTAGTTCACATAATGTACATGTGCCTTTATAGAGAGAGTCCATATATATAACTGAGTTATAGAAGAGCAAATCTAGTATTTCCTTATGTGCTTTTTTAAGTGTTACTAACAGCAAGGAAAGTGGAGAGAACAGTGTTTTCATGTTTCCATTAATACCATTCTGTAAATTCTATATTCCTAATATTTATCCTTCTCATATTGCATTGGCCAGGTTCTCACTAGAATTGTAATTATAAGTAGCTAAAGCAGGCATCCATGGGTTGCTTCTTACTTAATGACAATGTTCCTAAAGGTTCACCATTAAGTATAACATTAAAGAGTATAGATGCTCCTTACCTCTATTGCTAGTGTTTTTTGATCATGAAAAAAACAGTTGCATTTAGCAAATGTCTTCCCAGTATCCAATGAATGATTTTCTCCTTTAATCAGTAAATACAGTAAGTTACATTGATAGTTACATTGATCCCCAAACTTGAATTTCTCAGATAAATCTTACTTGATCAAGATGTACTTTTTTAATATACCACTAGACTCAATTACCTAGTTTTTTTTTTTAGAGTTTTTGCCTCTACATTCATAAGTGATATTAGCCTGTAATTATATTTTCTTGTCTTGATATCAGGAAAAATCTAGCCTTATAAAATAAGATTGGTGGGTCCCATATTTTTTCTATGTTCTGAAGTGTAAGATGGCAGTGAGCTCTTCCCTGACACTCAGTAGAACTTGCCTATATAACTACAAAGGACTTGTGTCCGGGGTGACAGGGCAGGAGAGCAGGTTGGTAGGTGGGCCTCTAACTACCATTTCTATTTTTGTGGGTGTTTCTGTTGGTTTTCTCGGGCCAATTTTTGAGAATTTATATTTTTCTCTGAGATTTTTAGTCCATTCATCTAGGTTTTCAAGTGGATTGATATAAAGTTATATAGTTGAATCATATCATCCATACATTTAGTATATGTGAATTCAACTATACGTGCTCCATTCAAATTTTTAAAATTTTTTTAAAGAAAAGAAAAAAGAAAAGTGGGAGGCTGACAGTTTAAATTATGTGGACAATTCCTCCAGTTATTCCGATTACAGAGGCTATGCCTCACCTGAGCAAGATGTGAATCTGCTGTTCATGCAGCCAGTCTGTTTCTACATTTGAGCACCTCCCCAATCCCAGTGTGATTCTACAGTTTAAAGGTATTTTTCATATAAGTTGGCCACTAATGGAAGAAGTAGCAATGGGATTCAAAACTGAAGAAAAACATTAGATTTTTACAAAAGCATATCTGTATCCAACATGAGCACAACTGACAAAAGAATGTCAATGGCAATTTTCGTTATATGCAGTTTTTGCCTCACCTTCTGACTTCGGCAAAGCTGCTATACAAAGTAGTCTCCTAATTTGAAAAATCTCCTCTGTATCCATCCTATATCTCCTTCATCTTTCCCAACACCATGTGTGTCCTCTTTCTTTGCCTTGATCATACTTGCAGAAAGTTGGTGTGCTTTCATCAGCCTTTAAAAAAATTTGCTTTGGGTTTTATGGATCATCTCAACTTGTTGTTGTTTTTTTTTTCCTGTTTCCTTTGTTTCTGCTTTTATTTTTATTAATTTGATCCATCTGTTTTATTTGGGTTTATTTTAGTTTTGTTTTCTTGCCCACTGCTGCTGGAGTGTAGTTTGAGATTTCAAAGGGAAATTTAGCAGTACTTTAAAACAAAAACAAAAACAGTACATACAAGGGCTTCCCTGGTGGCGCAGTGGTTGAGAGTTTGCCTGCCGATGCAGGGGACACGGGTTCGTGCCCCGGTCCGGGAAGATCCCACATGCTGCGGAGCGGCTGGGCCCGTGAGCCATGGCCGCTGAGCCTGCGCGTCCGGAGCCTGTGCTCCGCAACGGGAGAGGCCACAACAGTGAGAGGCCCGCGTACCGCAAAAAACAAACAAACAAAACAAAAAAACAGCACATACTTTCTGACCCAGCAGTTTCACATCTTGGAATCCATCCTAGAGAAGGATTCACACATTTGTCCAAAGAGGAAATATAAAATTTTTCTTTTCATGCTATTGTTTAAAACAAAAAAAGAATAAAAACCTAAAAGTACATCAATATGAATATAACTTACTAAACTATGCTATACTGAAACTATGGAACAGTATATAGCAGATAAAAAGAGAAATAGAGCTTTGCAAATGCTGCTTTATTTTTTTTTCTCTAAATAGCTATCCAGTTGTCTTTAAACCTTTCACAAAATAATATGACTTTTCTCCACCACTTGGATATTCTATCCTTGTAATATATACTAAAATCTCATCTGTTCTTGGATCTATATTTCCATACTTTATTCAATGCCATGGAGCTGTTAGTCTCTCTGTCTATATTCTGCTGTTGCTTTATAATGTACTTTTTAAATAAATTCATTTATTTATTTTTATTTTTGACTATGTTGGGTATTTGCTGCTGCACGTGGGCTTTCTCCAGTTGCAGCGAGCAGGGGCTACTCTTCATTGTGGTGTGTGGGCTTCTCATTGCAGTAGCTTCTCTTGTTGTGAAGCATGGGCTCTAAGAGAGTGGGCTTCAGTAGTTGTGGCACACAGGCTGAGTTGCTCTGTGGCATGTGGGATCTTCCCGGACCAGGGCTCGAACCCATGTCCCCTGCATTGGCAGGCGGATTCTTAACCACTGTGCCACCAGGGAAGTCCCTATAATGTATTTTAACACACGATGGAACAGGTTATTTCTCATTACACTTCTTTTAGAGAATGTTCCTGGTAATTGCTTCATCTTCCAAGAAAAAACACTATTGAAATTTTGATTGAAGTTGCATTGAATTTCTAGATTTCTTTAGTGAAAATTGACATGTTTACAATTTTGAGTCTTCCTATCCAAGTGCAAGGTTTGACACTCCATTTATTCAAATATTCTTTTATGGTCCTCAATAGAGGTTTATAATTTTATTTATTCATATGGATCCTTCACATTGCTTGTTAAGTTTATCTGTAGATATTTTATGAGTATCATCTCACAAGTATATGGAATCCAGTATATCCAAAACTAAACTTTTAATCTACCTCCTGAAATCTAGGTCCTCTCCAGCGCAATTTGGGCATGTGTATTCACCTGGTGCAATTGTCAGGCATCTGAGTCTGACCTGAGTCCCCCCTCAACCTCACATCCAACTCACAACCAAGTCTAACTATTCTATTTCTAAAATGTATCTCAAACCCACTCACTTCTCTTTACACTATCACTCTCCTTGTCCAAGCCAAGCCACCATCTTAGCTTGTTTCAATAGCTTCACAACTGCTCTCTTTATGTCTTCTCCTTTCTTCTTCCAATCCCTTCTTTACATGGTAGCATTTTTTTAAGGTAAACTGATCATATCACTCTCATGCTTAAAAATCTCCAATGGCTTTGCATTGCACTTACATGCAATTCAACATATTTAGCAAGGGCAACAAGGCCCTAAATGATCTGGCTCCTAACTAGCTCTTCAGCCAGATATCCCACCACTATGCTTCTGATTCAGTGGACTAATTCCAGTTCTTCAAATTATTGACTGTGGTTGATTACATTCTTGCTTCTAATTCTTCACTTCATCCATGTAATAGAATTATATATCTTTGTCTCATTGATATTGGACTTGCCATGTGATTCACTTTGGCCAATGGAATGTAAGTAAATGATGCAAACGGAGGCTTTAAATGTGCTGACATGGTTTGGCTTGTCCTCCTGTCACTTGGCAGGAGAAAAGTACACTATGATTAGCTGCTGGTTCCAGATTGAGAGACAAGTGCAGCAGACCTGAGCCCACCCCTTACACTAAAATTGTTTTGCCCTAAGCAACCAGAATACTCTTGAGCAGAACAATTTGTTGTTTTAATCCACTAAGATTTGGGGATTATTTGTTACACAGCATTCATCACAGCAATAACTCACTAATGCACTAAGTTCCTTCCTATCTCAGAGTCTTTGCTTAATGTATGTACTTCTCTAGACTAGAAGCCTCATGATGGTTAAATCTGTGTCTATTCTATGTACCTCTGTAAAGACAGGGCCTAACATAATACTTGTTATGTGGTAGTAACTAAATAAATATTCATGAAATAAATTATTAGTGGTATTGTAAATACTATTTTTGATTCCATTAAACTTTGTAACATTGTTATAGGTATATAATTGGCTTTATCTGTCCTGCTATCAATAATCTGACTGAACTCTTTTATTGTTTCTAATCACTTTCCAGTTGATTCTTTTGGGTGGTCTATAACTAAAATCATGTCATGTAGTTGTAGTCTGTTAAATTGTGGTCCCAATAAACCACACCTCCCAGCATTCACACCCTTGTGTAGTCCATTGCCATTGATTCTGCGCAGCGCCTGTGACCTGCTTTTTTTAATCAATAGACTACGATGGAAGTGACACTGTGTCTAAACTTTAAGGAAGCTTAGAAGATTCTACTTTTGTGCTTTTGGGAGCCCACACCTACCTTGTAAGAAGTCTGGTTCCCCCACTGGAGAGATCACATCGAAAGGCCACATAGAGAGAGAGAGAGAAGGGGAGGATCTACCCCAGTTGGCAGAATCATGAGCAAATGAAATGGTTGTGGTCTTAGGCCACTGAGTCTTGGAGTAGTATGTTACACATTAATAAATCATTGAAACATCTGTAAATAACAACTCTGTGTCCTCAGTTAAAATTGCTGTGCTACTTTACAAGCCTATCTAAATGTATTAGCTAGTTTTTTATCCCATTTTGTGATTCATCAAAAAAACCATAATAAATCATAGTACTTGCTTAGGAAAGTAAAATTGAAGAAAAAAGCCATCAAAACTACTCATACCAGTTATTTCAAGAGTGTGGAATTACGGAGGGAGAGGCTTTCAATTTTCATTATATTTTTCTGTAATGTTTAAATTTTATATCACAATATGCATTACTTGCCTCATTTTATTCCTCACTTTAGTGGAAATTTTTTAACATTTCACTATTAAATGAACACTGGCTTTTTTTTTAACAATAGGTGTAAATATGTGTCAATTTTACATATTTTGTCACGTTAAGCACATGTCCCCTTATTGTTATGTAACCAAATGTTTAAAAATCAGCATTGGATTTTGAAATATACTGAATATCCATTTTTGCATTTATCTAAATTAAAAAATTTTTCTCCTTTTATCTGTTAATATGGTCATTTATATAACCTAATATTAAATCATCCATGCATTACTGATTTTCCTGGTGAAAGAAAAATCTTCCTAATACAGTAGGGGATCTGCCACAGGAGAATTTCATGAGGAAGGATTGGGGCTTGAGAGAGAAGCAAATAAGTGTCCCCAAGTCTCTTCAAATTGGCCCAATAGACAAGGAGTCCACATGTCCAGAATGAAAGCACTTTCTGAATTCCTTAAAGAAAAACTCACCCCACACCAAATGCCCTTTAATCACAATCCACATTCACTGCCCGAGCCACAGTGATTTTCAGTTGTGCTAAAGGAACCACACTAATCAATCTAGACAACCAAACAGTTCAAGCAAACACCATGAAAGAGAGGTATGAGGCTGAATAAGCAGAGGAACTAACCCCAAACGAAGTAGAGTTAATACAAGAATCAGAAGAGAACTCTAAAATAAGTATAGTTAATACACTAAGAGACAGTTGAGTACATATCACATTCTTAAATCAAAATTAGACTGCCAACAATAAAAACAAGCAGAATTCATGAAATTTAAATCATGGATGCTAAATTAAAAACCCAGAATAAAATCTGAGTAGCAGGACAAACACATGAAGACCAATTTGGGGACCTGGAAAATTAAAGTAGTTTTTTCTCTAGAACACAGTGCTAAAGTAAAAATAAGAATTTTTCTACCCCGACACTCTCTCCATCCTTCCTACATAGCTCTGGAAAATTTAGAGTCATCTTGTTGAGCACGCCCTAGGAGCAGGAAGACAGAAGCTGTCACTTTACTTTCAAAAATCTTTAAATACAACCTTTAAATTTAAATTTTAATAAAATAAATAATAAAATTAAAATAAGATTAAAAATTAAAAATAAAATCTTTCAATGGAATTTGAAATATTACATGGGATACATTTTCTAAAATAGACTTTTCCATGGCTTGAGGTGAACTGAGTGACTAATAGTGACCAGGAAAATCCTGGAGCTTCCCTGGGATCTCTCTCATGGCTCCAGAATGGGTTTGAACAGACAGTGGAAAACAAAAATAAAACTGTTGAATCATTATCCCTACAGTCCTGCTGGTTCCACCTAACGACTCCATTTGGTTTTCAAACTATAGAGTACATCAGAAACTCCAAGAGAGCTTGTTAAAAATAGATCCGGGGGCTTCCCTGGTGGCACAGTGGTTGGGAGTCCCCCTGCCAATGCAGGGGACACGGGTTCAAGCCCTGGTCTGGGAAGATCCCACATGCCACGGAGCAACTGAGCCCGTGTGCCACAACTACTGAGCCTGCGCTCTAGAGCCTGCAAGCCACAACTACTGAGCACACGTGCTGCAACTACTGAAGCCCACGCGCCGAGAGCCCATGCTCCGCAACAAGAGAAGCCACTGCAATAAGCCCGCACACCGCAACAAAGAGTAGCCCCCACTCACTGCAACTAAAGAAAGCCCACGCACAGCAACAAAGACCCAACGCAGCCATTAATTAATTAATTAATTGATTAATTAAAGAAAGAAAGAAATAGAAAAAAAAGATCCAGAGGCCCCAAGCCCCAGAGAGTCATAGTCAGGAAGTCTGTAGGGGGTCCAGCAATCAGTATTTTAAAAAAGCCCCACCAAATAATTTTGATCAAGTTAACCTGCTCACCACACCTTAAATAATACTCTTCAAACTCACAGCCCAATCTACAATTGCTTTCCTCTGTGCCTCAATGCAAGCTTTTCATTTCCCTTAAAAATCCCTACCTCCATTTCAACAGCCTGAAATACCATTTCTTTAGCAAAGCTCTCCTGGATCCCCTTCTGGGTTCCCATTTTCTTCCCTTACTTGGGGCATTTGTAACCTTCCCCAAATTTTAGCACTCTGGTTAAAGGCACAGGCTTTGGATTAAAACAGACCGGGGTTCAGGTACCAGCTTTGCCACTTATTAGTTGTGTGACCTTGACCAAATCGTTTAAATGTCACGTGTCAAATCAGCAGTCGGGAAGGGGAGAGTAAAGGCCCAAGAGCTGGAAAGAGAACATCACATACAACAAATCCAAAGGACCAGAGGTAAGAAATGAGGATGGAGATGCAGAACAGTTTAAGACTTCAAACCAGGGACAAGAAAGAGAGAAGAAAGAGGTAAAGAAATCAGCAAAACAAAAAGAAAGAAAAGAAATAAGCCCCAGGGTAGAGATTTGGGTGTCGAACATTTGCAGCTGGCTCACATGACTCATATGACTCTTGAGGGCCATTGTACACACTTCTCCCCGGATCCACCTTCAGTGACATTACATTGTGCTTGAAATCAGCCACTACAGTATTTATACCAGGGAAATCGGCAGACCCTGCAAATCAGAGTTTTATTTTTTTAGCAACTTGATTGTCCAAACTTTCCCAGAACACCACTGAGTCTATCTGAGGAGATCAGTTGATCTTAAACATCAAAATTTGTGAGTCATCTTTTTTGGCAGGCAGGTTCATGGTGCATGGGCAGAACAGGCTCACCCAAATGGCCATGAGGGGAAAGAAAGGAATGAACGAATGAACGAATGCATGCATGAATATATGAATGAATTTTCCTGAAGGGGTTCCTAATATGAACTCCTAAAGGAAAGGCATTATAAGCAATTTTACTAATTGCAGCTTTTCAGGTAGCAAATGAGAGAGGCATCCTCTACAGACTGCAGTCAAGAACTCAAGCATCATTATTCAATCACAGACATCACTTCATGAAGCCCAGTAAATAGACATTTCCAGGGAATTTGGCAAAGCCAGTTTTTGCAACCTCCTTCCCCTTTCAGCAAGGAGAGTGGGAAAGTTCATGATGGGAGTTTCTCAGCTGAATGAAACTCATGAACAAACATGGATTGGACTCCCCCAACAGGTGAAGACTCTCTGATTGCTCCAGGATCAAATATACAATTAGGAAGCTGACACATTTCAGACCTCAGCAGTCTCTCCGCACTAGGTCTCTCCACCAAAACCATCTTGGCTGGCTAGATCAAGGAATGTGTTACTGATTTTTAACATCTGGACAGGAAATGATAGTTGGCATACAGTTAACTTAAGCCAAGGTTGGATTACAAATTAGCTGTGAGAACTATAACATACTTTCTGCCTCTTTACCTGATGTATAACCATGTAGTCAGTCAGAAGTGTTGAAAAAAATGTAGACTGAACAAGTTTTGGTATATGCTTTAAAAAAAAAAGCCAAGGATGGACCTAGAGATTATCATATTAAGCGAAGTAGTCAAAAAGAGAAAGACAAATACCATATGATATTACTTGTATGTGGAATCTAAAATATGACACAAATGAACCTATTTGTGAAACAGAAACAGACTCACGGACATAGAGAACAGACTTGTGGTTGCCAAGGCGGGTGGGGAGGGGAGGGAAGGGAAGGAATAGGAGTTTGGGATTAGCAGATGCACACTATTATACATAGGATGGATAAACAACAAGGTCCTACTGTAGAGCACAGGGAACTATATTCAATATCCTGTGACAAACCATAACGGAAAAGAATATGAAAAAGAATGTATATATACATGTATGTTTAACTGAGTCACTTTGCTGTACAGAAGAAATTACCACAACATTGTAAATCAACTATACTTCGATTAAATTTTTTTAAAATGAAAACATAAAGAAGCCAAGGGACCTGCACAGATTCCTCAACTCATTTTGAACTTTCCAGATCTTTATTTGGAGAAATCATTGTATAACCTGCTAAATATTTTTAGCGTATGCTTTAGAAGCCCAGAAAATGTGAATGTGCCCTTTAAGTATATCTATTATCAGAGCAACAAGATAATAAAACAGCTGCAGCAGAGCCTGATTAAGTTGTGATGCCTTCACCTACAGGTGCTCAATAAATACTTGGTGTTGAACAAATGCAGTAGAGTTAGAGAAGAAGAAAGCTTATAAGAAGGTGTCCCGTATCCTTTTCCAGCTTAGACCAAGCTGCTCAAAAGGAAAACTTGATTAGTAAGGAATCAGACATTCTCCCTCCTGGGAAGAAGGCTCAGAGGAGGCAAAATGAGCAGGATGCTGTAGACAGTAATACTGATTAGGAAATTAGGAAGCAAAATAATCTCTTCTCACCAATAAATGAAAGCAGGTCACTAGAGGCTTCTTATGAAATTCGAGCACAGTCTCCTGTAAGGACTACCGACTTTAGAGATGCTCTAAGGCTAAAACCGCAGAAGTTGAGTCCCATTTGGGTATGAATTCAGGTTTTGAAACTTACCCTTCTCCTGGTCCTAGTAGTACAATTAGAATTAAATTAAATTGGATCATGAACAGTTGAACTGTTCATGAAAAATGCTAAATCACATTTAGGCATTCATTTTTCTTAAAATTTTGCTCTAACCCTTCGATATTTTTTTTATTTTTTATTGAAGTATAGTTGACTTACAATATTCTATTAGTTTCAGGTGTACAACATAGTAACTTGATATTTTTATAGATTATCTATTGGCTATATTCCCTGTGCTGTACATTATATCCTTGTAACTTATCTGTGTTATACCTAATAGTTTGTACCTCTTAATCCCCCTCACCCCTTTTGCCCCTCCTCCCACCCCCTTCCTTCTTGCAACCACCCATCTGTTCTCTGTACATGTGAGTCTGTTTCTATTTTGTTATATTTGTTCACTTGTATCATTCTTTAGATTTTACATATAAGTGAAAACATGCAGTATTTTTTTGATATTTTTAAGTGTTTATAGTCAGTTAATTATGACTTACCTTATTTATTTAGAGTTTTTTTATTTCAGTGTAATTGACTGGCTAAGGTTTGCAGTAGAGACCTAAGGGGACGTCTGTGAGCCCCTGACCCACCCCCTTCTCTAAGAACTGCCTTTGCCCTTCTGGACCTTAGCCACAGTGACTTTCCTACGTGGCCCTGCTTCCCAGCATAGCTGACTGGGTCAGCGTGGACACAGGCTCAGGCTGAGACAAATTCTCTCTCTCTCTCTCTCTCTGTGGAGAATTTGGACTCGGGATGCAAGGAATAGATTCTAGGTAGTGTGGGAGGATATTTGAATGCTGGACATGTAACTTGGGAGTTTGGGGTTAATTAAGGGCTGTAAAAGCAGACAGACCCAGTTTAGTAAAGAAGTACAAAGCACGTATGCTGACCAAAAAATAAGAGGCGGAAATATGAGACCTGAGAACAAGAAACAGCTTCCTGTGTTCCCAATGGCTTGACAGATTCTGCTTCCAGCCTCCCCAAGTTCTAATTGTTTTATGTGAAAAATTCCAGCGTCCCTTCTAGTAGATATAAATTAAGGCCAGGATGCAGGAGTAGTTATGACACATTCTAGGGAACGAGCAGCTCATTTTAAAACATAAAGTCAGAGCATATCGTTCTTAGGATCGGAACAATCAATGGTTTTCCATCTCACTCAGTTTTGATAAAAGCCAAAGTAGTCACAATGAACAGTCTACAAGACTCTTGATGATGTGCCTCAGCCCACTCTCTCTCTCCCCTGCTCTCCTCCAACCCACTAGCTTTCTCACAGACCCTTGAAATCACCCCGGGGCCCTTGCACTTACAATCTCCTCCTCCAGATATCTGCTTGGCTTGCTCTCTCAGCACCTTCAAGTCTGGATTCAACAATCACCCCCTTGATGAGCTATTCCATGAACACCCTTTTTAAAATTGTACCACCTTCCTCTCACTCCCTACTCCTTTCTTGCTTTATGTCTCTCCACTGAACTTACTGCCTTCTGATAGGCTCCATCTGTCTCCCCAGTTAGAATGAAGCTCCATGGGGTCTGGGATTTTGTTTCTGTTCACTGCTATATTACCAGTGCCAAGAAAGGACAGTGCCTGGTGCTTGATAAATGTTTATTGAATGAATGAATGTGGTTGGTCACAAAATGGCTAAAACAAAAGAGAAGTTATCAAGACCCAGCGCACATGGAGGCCTGGATGCTAAGACAAGGAGACAGAACCTAAGCCTAAATCCTGTGAGGAGCCATGAAGGGTGACAACAGGGTGTGGTCTGATCAGAGTCATGTTGTAGAACAATCTCTCTAGCTGAAGTGTGGAGCTGAGACTTGGGGAGGGAGTGCAGGGCAGGCAACAAGACCACTTTTCAGAGACTAAGGCTGTGATCCTGATGAGAAGTCAAGAAGGCCTTAATGGAGACTATGAATGACCACAGGGATGGAGGAGAAGGGACAGAGTGCCAGACATCTAAAGAGAGAATCTGTAGGACATGGTGACCGGTTGACAATAGCAAATATCTAAGAGGGGATGTGATGTCTTAAATGACTCCTTGGTTTCTATTACAGAATATGAGTGGCAGTTTGAAGAAGGAGTGAGTTCAATTTTGCGTATATGGAATTTTACATGCCAATGAAGATGCCCATAACTAAATATAGAGATTTGATGTTCAGTGAAGATCTGAGTTAGACCAAGGAATCTCATTGCATAAATGGTAGTTGCAGGGGACCCAGTTGAAACTGTAGGTTCTGGAATTTTAATGGAAGCCTTACTGTGGCATCCTGCAGTTGCGGGTGAGAGATGGTAGGGAGTATTCCCATTGATAGGAATCAGATGGGAAACAGATTTTACTCTCTCTCCAGGTGGAATTTGGAATGTGTTATTCCAATATAATCCCCTATGGTAACTGACCCTGGAGAATAATTAGGTATAGCACTATTGTTCACCTACATTAGGGGTGAATTTGGTCTTGTGTGCTAGCCTAGGGACCTAACCACCTCCTGCATAATGCTGTTTCCCTGGTAAAATGTGTAGCCCATTCACAAGCTGAGGACTGCTGATATTATAAGACGAGAAATCTCCAAAGCAGCCCACATTTTGCAGAATTCCAGCTGTACCTTGTGCATTCTTCCATCTAAAGGACAACTGTTTCATAAAATGTGAGTAAAGTATGTTTCTGACTCCCAGTGGGTTGCTGATGCTGAGGAACGTAGATCATCTACACAGTGTCGTAGCTGAAGCTCTGAGATGGAAGAAACCCTTAAAGGGAAGAGTATAGAGAAAAGAGAGGTAAGACCCCAAGACATGATAAGTGAACTGTGGGGACACAAATATCTGAGAGTACATTATAAAACTTGGTAAATATGTTACAAACAGAGTCCGTGGAATTCAGAGTGCAGGATTTGGATAAAATAAGTAGCTATACTACTAGGATTCTTTGGGTTGCAATTAAAAGAAACTCAAGAGTAAAAGAAAGAGAGAGAGAGAAAGGGAAGGACAGAGGGAGGAAGGAAAAGGAGGGGGTGCCATTGGCTCACATATCTGTAAAGTCAAGGGGTAACTACAGCTTCAGGCGCTACTGGATCCAGGGACCCAAATGATGCTTTCTGGTCAGTTTGGTTTTCTACCATCTCTTGACTCTGGTTTCTTATATGTTGGCTGCTTAACAATCAAGTTGACCCTTCATAGAAGCAAGATGGCTGCCATCAGTTTCAGGTTTGTTTTTATTTTCCCAACACCTTAACAGAAAGAGGATGCCTCTTTTCCAATCCGTCCAACAAAAAGAGTAAACACAAGTGATTGGACGAGCTTGGGTCATGTGCCATCCCTAAACTAACACTACACTCAGAGGGAATAGAACCCCTATTAGCCACACCTGGGTCACATGCAACCTAAAATGCAATCAGGCTTGAAGTAGGAGAAATAAGTGATTCCCCAAGGAAACTATGGATTCTATTACCAGAAGGAGGAGTAGATGCCAGGCAGCAAGAATACCAGATGTCTCAGGGGAACCAGGCTGGAGAAAACCCTCCTTAGGGGCTTCTCTTCCCCAGAAGGCCTCTTTGAGGGCTGATCCAAAGGTGTTGATGGCCTTAGTGAGCTCAAGGAGTCAAAAAAAGATTTCACATAAAGTGTGGAGAGGATGGATATTGACTGAGGATATAACTCCCTCCGATGAATGCATTTAGCTCAAACCTCTCTGTTCCACCACCCCTCTTCTGCTATAACACCCAAGTTGATTTTAATACCCAGCCTTCCCCAGCGTCCAGTGTCACTTTGATCTCTGCTGTTATTTGGCAGAATGATTGAGAAGAAAAACAGGAAATTAAGTTCAGCAATTCTTGAGATTGAGGTGAGTATGGAAACAAAGCACACTTCTGAAGCTTGTAGGTGTGCTTCTACATAGGGTGTCCCCCCACTTCCCCTCACTTTAGAGTTTCATAATGGGTATGGCCCACCCTTAGGCCATATTTCTAAAAAAAGAGAAATTATTATACTACTTGTAGGGAGATTGAATCATAGGACCTTCCAGATCCCCTATTTTAAGTGGCAGGGGAAGAGGGGATGGGTTGGAGCAAAGAAGGACTGGGGTGGACTCAGCTCAGGCACCAGCCAATGGACCAGTGTCAGTAACTGGTTTAGTAAAGCAGTTTGCACAGGTCACAGGATGGGTCTAAGATGAGAGAGGTAAAGTCCTAACTAATGATCAGGATACCATGAAAAGGCAAATAGGGAGCCTGAAGGCATGGCGTGAAACAACGTGGACTCCAGGGTCCACAATCCAGTTGTTTTAACAGTAGTGCTACAGCCAGGTGGGGAGAGTGTGGGAGTCAGTCCCCAGAAGAAATTCAAGCTCAAAGACAACAGGAATTAACAAGGAGAGAATGCACAACAAAAGCCAAGTTAGTACATAGTTGTCTGAATGGATTCACTTAGCTAATACATGGGACTCCGGAGTACGTCCAAGGTCATGATGCTTGGACACTGCTCCATAAATCTTAAGATGTAGCCTTTTAAGTTCAACATCTGATATCAACCAATAATATGTCCAAAAACCTTCCTAAGTCCTACTCTACTGGGACCAACTTTATAGCCTGGTGTTAAAATAGTGTTTTTCCGTGAATTCTTTATTAAACTTGTTTCTTGACTTATGATCTGTCAACAAAGCGCATTGCTGTCTCCTAAAATATGGATCCAGCTTTTCTAAGGCCCACACTTTGGCTGGGCACTCCTTTAGGAAAGCTTCCTCTTTTGATGGATATTTTTCTGCTGAAACAGGTCATCAATTCTTTCAGTCTGTGTTCTTGTCATGCCTGAAGCATTTATGCCTTACTTAAGCCTTCCATTATAATCAGCTGCCCTTAGCTTGCTATTGCCTGCAAGGGCTTTGCCTCAATCACACAAGCATTACAGCAACTGCTCTTTTAGCTGTGGACCAAGTTTTATTTAGGGTGCCCTATGTAAGTGAGAACACTTCAAAATGCTAATTTCTAATGAGCCGAAAGTTGACTGACAGAGTAATAATAATAATACTATGAGTGGACTATTGAGAGGCCAAAGGAATGGACCGAGAAAGAACATGGCTGGGAAAAAGAGGCAAGCTGACCAAAAGCATGGACAGAAAAGAAAAGGAAGAAAGGGAAACATGGGCAAGCAGTGACTGCCAGTGGGGGAATGGGGATGGTATTAGGCTGGAAGTGAAAGGGAAAAAGACAAATTTTTTTGTTACTGTCATGACAGCTGTGTAACAGAAAACACTATGACTTGGAAGTCTCCAGGAAAAATAAGTAAATTTAATAGAGTAATCGACAGGATTGAAGCACTTAAAAAAAAAAACTATGTATATGAGAAAGGCAAGTAGTACAAATAAAAAAAAAAAAAAAAAAAGGAAGGGCACTAGGAAATTTTCAAGAAAAGAAATATAATCATTTTATACCTTTTGGCTCTTTGGTGAATGATATCTGTTATTGTTCACCAATATTGATATGATTACAGTTTACCCTTGAACGGCACAGTCTGAACTGCCTGGGTCCACTTATACACCGATTTTTTTCAATAAATATGTACTACAGTACTACACGACCCACGGTTGATTGAATTCACAGATGCGGAACCGGGGATACACAAGGCCAACTGTAAAGTGATACAAGGATTCTTGACTGTGCACGGGTCGGCACCCCTAACCACCTCCTGTTCAAGGTTCAACTATATAAACAGTGATATCACTATATTAGAAGGATGGGAAATAGGGAGTATAAGAGAGCTAAATCCTCAACCATTATTTCAGGATGTAAATAGATAATACCTGAAGTTGAAACATCAAGAAATAGGTAAAGGAGCTTATCATTTGGAAGACAGCTAAAAGAGTTTAAAATGGTTGTCTCTAGAGAACAGGAAAGGAGGGTAGAAGAGAGATTGTTGCTTCTCATCACAAGCTCTTTGTGCTATCCAACTATTTTTAGTTAGCATGGGACTTAGTGTCAGGAAAAGTTTTACTGAGCACCTGCACTGTGCTAAGTATTACACACACATTATTTCACTTAAACCTCACAAAAACAAATACTTCTCTAGTGCTTACTGCCAGATGCTAAGCACTTTACATTTTCAACTCATTCAATCTCTGCAACAACTTGATGAAGTGGTTAATCTTATTTTGCCCATTTAACAGAAGAGGAAATTGAGGCACAGAGGATGAAAACCTTGCCTGAGGTCACACAGTTGAGAGTGGTGATGCTGGAATCTGAGCCCAGGAAACTCAGCTCATAGCCTCTGCACTTTGCCTGCTCTCTAACAAAGCCAAAGCATAGATATTATTATCTCAACTTTGGAGATGAGGAAACTTGGGGAAAGACAAAGCCATTTTCTGAGATCACATAGATAGTGTGTGGGATTTATTTGACTATGGGTTAAATTAACTTTAACACTCATGCTCTGTCTCTCCATGGCATCATGCAAATCTGTGTTTAAAAAGGTGAGACAGTTGTGAGCAAGGCAAGAACATCCATTCTTGTCACTGCTGTTTAATATAGTGCTGAAAGTTCTAGCCAGTGCAATAAGGTAAGAAAAGAAAAAAAGAAAAGGAAAGAAAAGAAAAAGCAAACTGATCAAAAAAGGAAGAAATAAAGTGGTCCATATTTGTAGATGACATGATATTCTACATAGAAAATTCCAAGGAATCTACAAAACACAACTAGAATAAATGAGCTCAGCAAGGTGACAGGATATAAGATAAACATACAAAAATCAATTGTATTTCTATATACTAGCAATAAACATGTGGAAACCAAAATTAGAAATACAATACTATTTACAATTGCTCAAAAAAATGAAATAGGTATAAGTCTAACAAAATACATACAAGAATTATATGCCAAAAATTATGAGAGCAAAGATCTAAATGAACAGAGAGATGTACCATGTTCATGAATTAGAAGACTCAACACAGTAAAGATGTCAATTCTCTCCAAACATAACATAATTCCTGTTTCGTCTTTTGTGTTGTCTGTTTTGCTAAGTTTGGCAACACAACCATGGCCCCTGCCCTCATGGAGTTTATAATCTAATCAGTTGAAGGAGAAAACAAAAAGGCATCAAGGAACAAAATAATAAATAAAATAAAGGAACAATGGTTCTATAATAAAGAATATGGGGAGGCTTCCCTGGTGGCACAGTGGTTAAGAATCTGCCTGCCAATGCAGAGGACAAGGGTTTGAGCCCTGGTCTGGGAAGATCCCACATGCCGTGGAGCAACTAAGCCCATGCACCACAACTACTGAGCCTGCGCTCTAGAGCCCGCAAGCCACAACTACTGAGCCCACATGCCACAACTACTGAAGCCCACGTGCCTAGAGCCTGTGCTCTGCAAAAGTGAAGCCACTGCAATGAGAAGCCCACACGCTGCAACGAAGAGTAGCCCCCACTTGCCACAACTAGAGAAAGCCTGCACGCAGCAACAAAGACCCAACACAGCCGAAAATTAATTAATTAATTATTTTTTAAAAAAGAGAATATGGGAGAAGAGTAGTCAGAGAATGCCTCTCTGGCAAGGTGATATTTGACGTGCTGAGACATGAAGAGTAAGGACTCTATAAAGACTGAAGCAAGAATGATCAAAGTAAAAAAGTAGCAAGAGCTCTGATGTAGGGGAATGAGTTTGAAATTGTTCCAAGAACTAGAAAAAGTCCAGTGCAGCTGGAGCAAAATGAGCAAGATGGGAGAATGGATGGAAGGGAGTTTGGAGAGAGAAGCAGGAGCCAAATCCCACGGCACCCTGAAAAGGCATAATGAGGCATTTTATCTTTGGAAAACAATTGAGGGGAAATGAAATGATCTGATTTCATTTCAGATTGAATGATCACTCTGGCCACTCTGTAGAAAATGCTTTGGAGAGGAGTAAGGATGAAAGCAAGAGAAGTGGGTGGGAGATCACTGCAGTAAATAATCCAGGAAAGAGATAATGGTGGTGACTTCAGCTAAGGCAGTGGCAAGAAAACAGGGAGATATGGAGGAATTTGGGGGGGTCGAGCCAGCAGCATCTACTACTGGATTGAAAAAAAGAGGACAAGGAAAAGGGAGGGGATCAAAGACAACTCCTGGTCTTTGGCTTGAATATCTGGAAGAACAATGATGCTATTTGCTAAGATGATGATGATCATGGGAGAAATGAGTAAGCAGAGGAGTGGAGTTGAGAAATCAAGGTTTCAGTGCTGGACATAATAAGACTGAAATTCCTAAGGGACAACCAAGTGAACATGCCAAGTAGACTCTCT
Organism: Delphinapterus leucas; assembly: GCF_059928025.1. Classification (NCBI taxonomy): domain Eukaryota; kingdom Metazoa; phylum Chordata; class Mammalia; order Artiodactyla; family Monodontidae; genus Delphinapterus; species Delphinapterus leucas. Next base: position 19,151,834 of record NC_143143.1, read on the forward strand.
GGAGACAAAAGAGAGGTCTGGGATAGAGGTTGAAAGGGGACATCTTCAGCATATAGATGGGTGGTTCTTGACTGTGGCTGCTCAATAAATTACCTAGAGGACTTCTTAAATGTGTTGCTGCCCACACCCTACCACTAAATCAATTAAATCAGAAGCTGTGGAGGTGGAACCCAGACATCAGACCTTGGAAGGAACACTTATGTTTAGAGATTGGGGGAAGGAGAGGGAACCAGCAAAAGAAGACTGAGAAGTGGCCAGTGACGTAGGAAGTCACCCAGGATATGTTGGCTCATGGAAGCTGAGTGGGGTCTGTTTCAAAAAGGAGATAGTATACTCCTACACAGGGATGTTATGAGAATTCAGTGAGAAATACATGCAAAAGCACTTTATAAATTGTTAACTGATGAACAAATACTAGATGAGGTATTAGCATCATCTAAGGGGAAAAATTATTCTCCTCCTGGTAAAACAGTCCTACCTGTGCCACAGAGGAAGTATATTTGCAACAAACCTGACCCTTGGAGAAATGCTGGGGAGGGAGGTCCACCCCTAGCACTTCTTACATTTGTGAGAAGTAAGCAAAAGTCCTACAATTATGAAGATTAAATAAATTAATGCCCATTATCCTTAGCTCAATGCTTACTACATCATCATCATCATAGTAATAATTATTATTATTATTAGTGAAGCTAACACATAGTGCTTTCTATTTGCTAGGCAAAGTTCTAAATGCTTTACATATATTTATTCAGTTAGCATTCAAAAAGTTAGCTATTGATTTGCTGTTGTTAATTTCAAATGATTTGGTTTCCTGAGTGGGCACTAGGGGAAGGTATAGAGATGAGTTCAGCATTCCAGAACCACTATTCTGATGTGAAGGTTAATAATGGCCTCATGATACTTCTCTGGAAATGGCAGAGAAGATGGGATCTGTCCCAAGGGCAGTCTATGGGCCTCCAGAGCCATGAGTCAGTTCCTAGGACTACCTGAAGGACAGCAGGACTGTCCTATGGGAGGACCATGTCCCACAGTGATATCTGAATTCCTTCATGGAGGCTGTGTCATAGGCAGGTTCACAGCTACATTTGAAGGTTTCTGGGCATAGAGACAACTTCATCTGGGTTCTTCAACTCAACTACTGATCACTCATAGATATCAGGTATTTAAGCCTCACCTTGGCTTTGTGAAGTAGGGATGGTTATCCCCATTCTACAAGAAAGGAGGCAGAGACTTAGAGAGGTTAAAAACTTGCCCAAATTCACACAGCCAGTTAGCATCAGAGCCAGGACGCAAACTGCATACCCTAAATCCAAGTTCAGACTTTCTTTCTACCATGACAGTCTTTTTTTATTTTTTACCAAATTTTGAGGAGTTAGAGCTATGGCCAAGCTAAAAGAAACCCATGACAAGACCCAGAAAGACTTCATATTCAATACAGTAAGGGGAAAATGGGCAAAAAATATGAATAGGTAATTTGCAGAAGAGGCACACAAATGCCAAAAACAGGTAAAAAAATGCAAATAAAATACAAATTTTAAAATACATATTATTACTTTATACCCATCAGATTCATTTTAAAAATGTAGAAATCAGAAAATAACAAGCACTGGAAAGGATATGGGGGTACAACCTTCAGACATTGCTGGTGGGAGCTGTAAATTAGTGTGTTGAATCCAGAAAACAAGGCGATGGTATCTAGAAAACTGAAAAGCCCATAACCCCACAATTCTACTTCCAGGTATAGTCCGTAGAGAAACTTCCCTCATTTCTGTGCAAGGAGGCATGTACAAGGATATTTCCTATTGCTAATATGAGAAAAAGTAAACTACTTAAACGTCTATTTATCAAGGAATGGATAAATAAAAGACAGTGTATTCATTCTACAGAATATTGTTTAGCAGTTAAAATGAATAAGTTAAATCAATGTATGTCATAATGAATGGATCTCAAATATACAGACTTGACTGAAAATGGCAAATTAGCAGAATGATACATAAAGTACAATATCATTGACTGAAAAGAATGACTTTTACAAGTATAGGTTCTAGGATTAGTGCAGAGTGAAGAGGAAATATATTTGGGACCAGAGCAATCTTTGGTTAAAACTCTTCAACAAACCAAAAAAAACTCTTCAACAAATCTATTTCCAAAGTCTCCCCATTTCTTTCTGATACCATCTTTACCTCTGTCTTCCTATTTTCCCTTCCAATTCCCTCTCTCTCTCCTAGAATCCCCTAATCTAAGTTCCATGAGTGGTTTAGAGAAATGGTAAATCCTCTGACATTATAAGTAAAATTCTGTATCTCTGAGTATTATTCCTGGGGAATGGGTTCATAGCTTCTGCAGATTATCAGAAAGGTCAGTGTCCCATAAGATTAAAATTCAAGGGAAAAAAATTTTCAAAGAAACATGTAGCTCTGATACAGTTTCCTTAGTCTATCATGCCCTGAGAGTAGGAGTTATTTCTCATCAGAAGAAAAAAATAAAAGAGAGAAATAATGTAAAGTGATTTGTTCTGACCCTGTTTCCACTAGCCCCATGCCCTGGGAGAAAATGCCCTGCCTTTGGAAACATAAACATCTCCATCCTCCCCAGCCTGCTAGGCCTCACATCCATCATTTCAGGCAGCCTCTGGGCAGCGACAGCCAGCCTCTTTCATTGCCACTCATGACCCTTTCCATCAGATGTCAGGGTCTAGCTCTGGCCAGCTTGTTGACAATTATGAAGATTTTTTCCAACCCAGCCAAACAGCCTCTGAGCCATCAGAGCTCTCCAGAGCTAGGGAAACTACAAGAGACTGAGAAAGCAGAACTTGTTTTGTAGAGGACACCCCAACAGAGGGCCCAAACCCACAGGTCCAGGCACAGCTACAGGGGCTCCCCAGGGCCTGGGATCTAAGTGGGCTCCTCTGTAACCTTGGGTTATGGGCCGCATAGTTCTCTGCTCTAAACTCATAGGTTATCTGGGGAGACCAGTGAGATGGAGACAATTATTACATATACCTGGGGTCAGTTGAGGGTCAGCCGGGTGGCTCTGCTGATCTTGGTTGGCTTGCTCACATGTTTAGGTGTCAGCTGGCTGTCAGCCGATCTGGACTGGCCGCTGCCAGGTGCCTGGGTTCTGCTTTGCTTCAAGTGTCTCTCATTCTCCAGCACACTAGCCTGGGCATGCTCTGGTGGTAAACAGAAAGGTATAAGAGACAGCAAGCACTGAGCCTATGTTAAGCCTCTGCTTGCATCACATCCACTAATACACACTGGCCAAAGCAAGTCACAGGGCCATGCCCAGAGTCAAGGACAGGGCTTGTCACCCTGCCCACAGTGAGCAGACACTGCAAGCCAGGTAAGAGGTTGCATTTTGGGGTCAGGCTCTGCCTCTTACCAGGGATGTCTCTTAAGTTCTCTGAGCAAATAAGACACTACTTTTCACCTATCTGATTAGTGAAGAAAAATTTCTTTACTCTGGTAATACACAGTCCAGAACAGAGGTGGAGAAATATGCACCTTAACATGCTATGGGTGGGATTTTATTATATTTTATGGGGCAACTGAATCATATTTATTGTGGAGGATTGCAAAATGGCCCAAAATTCTTCTCAGCCCTGTGCACATTTCCCCTTTTCAATGTAACCTTGCAGTTCCTCCCCCCATCAATATGAATTAGTCATGTGACTGTTTAGGCCAAAGGGGTGATAGCAATTGTGACACAGGCAGAGGTTTTAATAGCACTTGTACATTGGGAATTGCCTCTCTTTGCTGTACTTGGAAGCCTGAGATTGCTATGCAAATGAGCCCAAGCAAGCCTGCTATAGGATGAGAGGCCACGTGGGGGAAATTAAGGTGCCTCAGTGGACCTGAGTAGACAGAGTGGACAGATGCATGAGCAAACCCAGCCAAGATCAGCCATGCTTTCCAGCTAAGCCCAGGCCAAACTACCAAATCCCACAATCCCAGGATGAGCTCATAAAAGATGCCAATTCATTTCATCGTATTCTCATGAGGGGCAGTGTCTTTCAGAAGTAGAGCTACCATGTAGCTTCACTCAATAAATATCTATTAAGCCACTACTATTACATGCTAGGATTGTTCTAGGCACTGATGATATAACAATGGGGGAAAAAAGGTGAAAAATGTCCCTGCCTCATAAAGCTTTCGTAAGGGGTAAGAGGCAGAAAAAAATTTTAATTACTATGTACAATACGTTGAACAATAGTGACAAGTGCTCTGGAGAAAAAAAATAATAATGTATAACACTATGTTCCAGGCACCATCTAAATGAAGATAGGGAGTGTTGAGAGGGGATGTCATACTACATGGGAAAGCCAGACAAGACCTCCATGAGAAGGAGGTGAAGTGAGTAAAGATCTGAAAAAGGTGAGCAAATGAGCCTCACTGAAATCTAGGGGAAGAGTCCTCCTGGAAGAGGAAACAGCAAAGGCAAAGACGGGCTTCCAAGGGTGGGCTAGAGCCAAGGGAGAGTGTAGGATTTGAAGGCAGAGAGATGAAAGGGGGGCTAGGCTGTGTAGGGCCACTATAAGGAGTTTTTTGTAAACTCTTGTACCATTCTAATTTTTTTTTAACCAAATGTGTGTGTTCCTTTCAAAACAATAATTTTAAAGAAATATATAGAGCAAAACCAAATAGCAATCCTGAGCTGTTCTCCCAGATTCCAATATTAGTGGACTCTACGTGCATTTTATCATAATCCCTGGCCACTGCATCCTTAGAGCTTTCTGGAGCCTGCAGAATAGCATCATTATTGAGCACAGGCTGCCCTCTGCTGTTCACTTTTGACGACGAACACCTACAAGTATCCCCTGAAGAAGCAGTCACTGTCCCAGGAGAAAGCAGATAAGCAGTTATCAGAATACCTCATCTTCCTTGCCAGCAGCTTGACATCTCAGGAAGCCCTTGAAGGACAGGATACAAGGAGAAGGCATCTCCCAAAGCTTCACACGTTCATCTTCCATCATATATTACGTTTGAAAGGACTCAGCTATTTGCCCACTTGCTCATTTGATCCTCCACAAACCCCTGTAGGGCAAGCCATGGGGGCCTTGGTAGCCTATGTTGCAGGTGAGAGGACTAAGGCTTTAGGAGGCTGAGAAAGTTGCACTCAGTCTCATTAGCCAGTGCATGGTAAACCAGGGTAAGGGTCAAGATCTCCCTCCCTCACTCCAGCACAGCTGAAGGGCAACAAAGGGGAGACGACTTGTTCAAAGTCTCAAATGTGAAGCAGAAAATTCAGGATAAAAAGCCATGACTTGTCATCACTCCAACCAGGACTCCTTCTCATGGTCCCTTCCTGCCTTGCTCCGAGTCTCCATCACAGGCCCATAGTTATTCTCTGGTTTCTGATATGAAGGTTTTGAAGCTTTTGGCGGAGGGTGGAGAGGTGGGGAGGAAGGCCAGGACAATTTGCTGTGGACCACATCACTCTGTCCCTTTTGGGTAGCGTTTTTTCAAATTTTAATCTGTGCTACTTTCCTCAGCATCTCCTGCTTCCCTATCCATCTTCCCCATCTAGGGAGTAGCAAAAGTTTCCTAGACCCATGCCCTCAGGGTAGAGTTGCAGAGATGCAAAGAGAAAGAAAAGCATGGATGCTCACTTTTTCAGTTTTAAAATTAGGCTTTTGAAACTCACAGCAGAGGAAATCATTTGAGAGAAAGGGTTTCTGTTTCTCCAAAACCTAGGCTTGGGGTATCAGTCACCAAGGCCCTGAAGTCAACAAGCATCAAGTTTAGGTCATAGACCACAAAGTTGGAGGGTGAGGGATCGTGTTTTCCTGCCCTCCGAGGAGATAAAGCTCATCTGGACTGAGAGAGGAGGGTGTACAATCTGAGAGAAAGCAAGAGTTAGTTGCTAATCCTTGTCTGGAGGAAGGGATCTGCTCTTGCCACACCGGCCCTGGCTAAGTTTTGAGGGGAAGGGAGATGGAAGACAGAACTCCCAGATCAAGTTGGGAAACCAAAAGTAAGTAGAAGAGACCTATGTCCCTGCTTCGTGGGTGAAGTCCAGGAGGGAGGCAGGTCCAACAGTGGTCACACCCCCAGTCCCATCACCACCAGCACCAGCCTCATGCAGCAGCGGTAGAATGAAATGGCAGCTGGTCAGCCTGGACCAGGGAGGCCAGAGACTTTCAACCCCCAATGGGTTCAGGAGACCATCTGAAGTTTCCCACTCTCCCCTGCCTCTACGCCACCTAGGAAGGCTCCACGGGTAGCTGAGGGAAGGCTGCTGGACCCAACGAGCCCACACAGCTCAGCCAAGGCTGATACAAAGTAAACCTGGGAACTGATAAGCAGGGCCATCCTGGTGGATGCCACAGGGGACAGACTAGAGTGAGTCTGGATTACCAATGCTGTGGAACTAGGTGAGCCCACCCTGAACACAGACAGAAGAGGGGAGAGAGAAAACAAGAAATTGATAGAGACTAATCTGAACTGACCAAGAAAAGCTTGAATTTAATGAGGTTAGCTCAAATTGACTAAGATTATATTCCCACCTTCAGCACAGTGGGACTCAAAATAGAAATTAAACTGGGGTATAAAAATCAAAGGTAAAAACAGGCACATGAAAAGATGCTCAACATTGCTTATTATTAGAGAAATGCACATCATAACTACAATGAGGTATCACCTCACACCGGTCAGGGTAGCCATCATCAAAAAGTCTACAAATAATAAATGAGGGTGTGGAGAAAAGGGAACCCTTCTACACTGCTGGTGGGAATGTAAATTGGTGCAGCTACTATGGAGAACAGTATGGAGGTTCTTTAAAAAACTAAAAATAGAGCCACCATACGATCCAGCAACCCCACTCCTGGGCATATACCTGGAGAAAACTATAATTTGAAAAGATACATGCACCTCAATGTTCATAGCAACACTATTTACAATAGCCAGGACATGGAAGCAACCTAAGTATCCATTGACAGATGAATGGATAAAGAAGACATGGTATATACATATATATACAATGGAACATTACTCAGCCATTAAAAAGAATGAAATAATGCCATTTGCAGCAACATGGATGCAACTAGAGATTATCATACTAAGTGAAGTAAGTCAGACAGAGAAAGACAAATACCATATGATATCACTTATACGTGGAATCTGAATGAACAATACAAATGAACTTATTTACAAAACAGAAATAGACTCACAGACATAGAAAACAAACTTATGGTTACAAAAGAGGAAAGCGGGGGAGGGAAAATATACGCACTACTATATATAAAATAGATAAACAAGGATCTACTGTAGAGCACAGGGAACTATACTCAATATCTTGTAACAACCTATAATGGAAAAGAATCTAAAAAAGAATATATGTATTTATATATATACATACACACACATATATGTATATAACTGAATCACTTTGCTGTACACCTGAAACTAACACAACATTGTAAATCAACTATATTTTAACAAAAATTTTTTAAAATCAAAGGTGATATGTTTGCACACTGGAGCGTTGTAGCCTGAGAAATGTGTGCCCACTAAAAAGAGGAGAAACAGCACTGAAGTTGAACCTCAAAGACCTGTGTGCTTGTCCCGCCTTTCCCTCTGACATGGAGATGGTTTAAGGCAAATCCCTTAATCTTGCAGTTTCAGTCTCTTTGAGGTTCATGATACCTCGGGGGGGTTTGCTGAGGGTCCATGAACTATGGAATGTGACCTCACTTGGAAACACCATACACTGTGACAAGCCACCAAAAGGACAAATGTGAACACCCTCAACAGAAAATCATGTGACTCCCACTCAGAAGAAGGTGTAGTAAGTGAAGGACTTTTTTGTTTGCTAAGAGCAAACTATCTATCCTTCTATACCGGTCTCTAGCCAACATGAAGGCAGTATTGATAAATGGTAGTGGGTGGCACGTTTGGATATAAAAGCTGAGAGAGCTCTAACTTCTCCAATCTGACATAGGGAAAGAGGACAATTCTCAGGAACACTGAGGGAGAGGGGGTGTAGCTGAGGCCTTGCACTCTGGAGGCTTCAGCCAAGGAGAAACAGGCTAGGAGACACTTTGCAGAAAGGTTTTTTTGAAGTCGTGCGCTGTATGGAGTGTCATGTAAAACTCTCCATCACTTCCCTACAAAATCTTCAGTAGGATCTGCACTGCCTGCTAATGCTTAGGGAAGTATGACTTCTTTTTCAGGTGATGTGAAGGAATACCAAGTGCTGCATTAACTGTACCTCAAGGTGAAAACCGAAGTGATGCATAAAGGGAAGCCAATATACCAACTGCCATAACATCCTTGGCCTCGGGAAGTTCAAATCTCAGAGAATGAAACCTCTTTATCAAAGCAATCATTAAAATATAATCTGATAAATATGTTAAAGGCTATTCTAGAAATACAAAGTATTGTATGTACACATTGGTGGGGGTAGCTAGCTCTACCTGGGAAATTGAAGAACATTTCACATTTCAAGGTGAAATGATAATTTGACAGATGGAGAAGTAAAGAGGAAATCATTCTGTTAGAACTAACAGAAACTGTCTCAAAATAGTCACGTTTCTCTTGACTGCTGTGGATAACAAAGTAAAAGAGGGCAGAATCTTAGGAAAGCTGACTGGATGAAATAAACGAATAGGCAACGAATTAGAGCACTAAAAAATAAAATACAGATGAAAAAAGAAAGCATGAACTACATTCTAACTGTGAGATGTGATTTAAAGAAGAAAGTATTAAATAAGCAAAGGAAAGAGGTTTATGTTAATGATGACAAAGGTACAACCCACATGAAGATCTAACCATCATAAATGTTTATATACCAAATAACATGCCCTCAAAGTGCAAAAACAACAGAAACTATAAGGAGAATTAGACAAAAACACAATGGCAGTAAATATCCATTCAATTCTCTCAGTCCATGACAGATGAGGTAGATAAAATATAAGGATATAGAGCTTACAAAAAATACAGTTAATGAAGTTGACCTTATAAGTAAGGCATAAACATGAATACGGTATTCAGTCAAAAACTATTTGTTGAGCAACTACTATGTGCCCAACACTATTCTAGGTGTTCAAGGTACAGGAGTGAATAAAACAGAAATAAATCCCTGTACTTGGGGCCTTACATTACAGTGCAGAAAGAAAAACATATGATCATTGGGCTAAGGTGATGTCAGCCAGGTTTCTCCACTGTAAAGTTACTATTTTTCCATTTGTAAACAATAGATTTCCTTTTGGGAGATACTCCAAGATTATGTAAATATCCTGTTTCTTATCATGCATTTACTTACCAGTTTTAACATCCACTGATGACCCTTACCTGAAAAAATTATTGCTGTGGTTACTGCCAAGTGGTGGTTTTCTAGTTCCCTCATTGCTTCTGTATTTACTAGTTGCAATTCTACTGTAAGCAAAAGGTTTCCCTCCTCCCCATTTATTTATTTATCCATATAGTTACTTAAGTCTATATGGACTCATGGATTCTTATTTTATTCCACAGATCATCATCCATTACTATCATTATTTATTTTGTTGTTCAAACTGTCCCAGATTTGGTCAGTGGGAGACCCTTAAAACTGGCTCCTGAGTCCTTTTCGCATGCCCCTATCATTTGAGTCCTTCCCTTGCTTGCTGGTATAAGATATTCCAAGTACATATTGTACTTTTCCTGCCCTTGCCTTGGAATCAGACATTTCTCCAAGACATCCTGACTCTTTTTACTGGAGAATGGGATTTAGACACCAAGATATCAGTAATAGGTATGCTCATTATAATTGGGGTGTCATTGCTTCTAGGCCATCTCAGACATAGATAGACATACATACATAAATCTATTTCTGTATTTTTCTACCTATATTTAAAACCTTGAATTCACACTGATATGTTCAGTTCCAATCCTACACCACTGGGTTTATTCAAGCCTTTCCTTTTCCCACTTTTTCTGGCAGTGAGAAGCTTATCTCTCATTTTTCACAATATATTTCCTTATTGGGATACACATAAAACAGTTTCAGAATTGTTACTTTTTTAAAAACAAACATTTTGAGGAGTTCAGTTTCTGAAACATTAAAAGACTATGGGTTGGTCTTTTTTTATTTAAAAAAGAGAGACAGAGGAGAGAAAAGTAGAGTCCAAAATACGCACTGAAAAAGGATACCACAGATATAAAAACAGATCTTTTCAACAAATCAGCAAGAAACCCCAAGTTCACAGATGAGAATCTCTCATTCCTTTTCCAGCAGGATGAGAACCTCATATGTAATGCTAGTTTAGCTGAATGTAAAAGTCTGAGTTCAAAATTGCTTTGCCTCACAAACTTGAAATCATTGATTAAATTGCCTTGCAGGGGCTTTTAGATTTATCCTCCATATTTCTTAACTTTTCTCTCATAATTTCTTTTCTATCCTTTTTGTCACCCTTTTATACTACATGCTGGGACAGACCATCATAGATTTTATTTTCAATTGTGACTTTTCAATGATTTAGTCTATCTTGAGTTTTTTTTTTAATGTCAGTGTGCTCATTTCAAGATCTTTAATGGTTCTTTCTCATACCAGCCTGTAAAATGTTTTATGGATGCTATTTCTTATCTAATGACTCTTAAAACATGAGGGACCTCCCTGGTGGTCCAGTGGGTAAGACTCCACTTTCCAAACGAAGGGGGCCAAGGTTCAATCTCTGGTTGGGGAAATAGATCCTGCATGCATGCTGCAACTAAGAATTTGCATGCTGCAACTGAGAGTCTGCCTGCCACAACTGAGAAGCCTGCATGCCACAACTAAGTCCACATGCCACAACTAAGAAGTCTGCATGCCACAACTAAAATGATTCGGCATGCCACAAAGAAGATCCTGCGTGCCACAACTAAGACCTGACACAGCCAAAATAAATAAATAAATAAATAAACATTTTTAAGAAACATGAGTTATATTTATTTTAGTCTTTCTTTCCCATATTTCCTATTTCTTTGTGTGTTAGCTTTTCAGTTTACTCAACTTGTTGCCTACTTTTTAATAATGTTATTTCCCAAACATTTTTGTGATTCCTAAAGTTATGCTTACCTTTCAATTGACAAAAAGAATAACCTAGGAGCTCCAAGGAGTTAAAAAAATGTAAAACCAGTTACCCATATAAGAAAAAAAAATCATGATATCATCAGACTTCTTAACAACACTGAATATCAGAAGACAGAGAAGCAATGTCCATGAAGTTTTGAGGGAAAATTATGTCTTGACTTCTAGTTCTAGTCCAACCTATGACGAAAACCAGTGCCATAAAAGAAGAGCCCCAAGCCCATGAAAAAGAAAATTAACCGCTAAAAAATTACAGTTAGTTGAGGAGGCAAAAGACAATGTTAAATTGTATATTAATAGTTTCAGAAATATTCAATAAGAAATCACGTACATTAAAAACTCCTGTTACCTAGCTCAACATAATAAAGGCCATATACGACAAACCCACAGCAAACGTCATTCTCAATGGGGAAAAAGTGAAAGCATTTCCTCTAAGATCAGGAACCAGACAAGGATGTGCACTCTCACCACTAGTATTCAACATAGTTCTGGAAGTCCTAGCCACGGCAATAATAAAGAAAAAGAAATAAAAGGAATCCAAATTGGAAAAGAAGAAGTAAAACTGTCACTGTTTGCAGATGACATGATACTATACATAGAGAATCCTAAAAATGCCACCAGAAAACTACTAGAGCTAATCAATGAATCTGGTAACGTTGCAGGATACAAAATTAATGCACAGAAATCTCTTGCTTTCCTATATACTAATGATGAAAAATCTGAAAGAGAAATTATGGAAACACTCCCATTTACCACTGCAACAAAAAGAATAAAATACCTAGGAATAAACCTACCTAGGGAGACAAAAGACCTGTATGCAGAAAACGATAAGACACTGATCAAAGAAATTAAAGATGATACCAACAGATGGAGAGATATACTATGTTCTTGGATTGGAAGAATCAATATTGTGAAAATGACTATACTACCCAAAGCAATCTACAGATTCAATGCAATCCCTATCAAATTACCAATGGCATTTTTTACGAAACTAGAACAAATCATCTCAAAATTTGTATGGAGACACAAAAGACGCCGAATAGGCAAAGCAGTCTTGAGGGAAAAAAACAGAGCTGGAGGAATCAGGCTCCCTGACTTCAGACTATACTACAAAGCTACAGTAATTAAGACAATATGGTACTGGCACAAAAACAAAAACATAGATCAATGGAACAAGATAGAAAGCCCAGAGATAAACCCACGCACCTATGGTCAACTAGTCTATGACAAAGGAAGCAAAGATATACAATGGAGAAAAGACAGTCTCTTCAATAAGTGGTGCTGGGAAAACTGGACAGCTACATCTAAAACAATGAAATTAGAACACTCCCTAACACCATACACAAAAATAAACTCAAAATGGATTAGAGACCTAAATGTAAGACCGGACACTATAAAACTCTTAGAGGAAAACATAGGAAGAGCACTCTTTGACATAAATCACAGAAACATCTTTTTTCATCCACCTCCTAGAGAAATGGAAATAAAAACAAAAATAAACAAATGGGACCTAATAAAACTTAAAAGCTTTTGCAGAGCAAAGGAAACCATAAACAAGATGAAAAGACAACCCTCAGAATGGGAGAAAATATTCACAAATGAATCAACGGACAAAGGATTAATCTCCCAAATATATAAACAGCTCATGCAGCTCAATATTAAAGAAACAAACAATCCAATCCAAAAATGGGCAGAAGACCTAAATAGACATTTCTCCAAAGAAGACATACAGATGGCCAAGAAGCACATGAAAAGCTGCTCAACATCACTACGTATTAGAGAAATGCAAATCAAAACTACAGTGAGGTATCACCTCACACCAGTTAGAATCGGCATCATCAGAAAATCTACGAACAACAAATGCTGGAGAGGGTGTGGAGAAAAGGGAACCCTACTGCACTGTTGGTGGGAATGTAAATTGATACAGCCACTATGGAGAACAGTATGGAGGTTCCTTAAAAAACTAAAAATAGAATTACCATATGATCCAGCAATCCCACTGCTGGGCATATACCCAGAGAAAACCATAACTCAAAAAGACACATGCACCCCAATGTTCATTGCAGCACTATTTACAACAGCCAGGTCATGGAAGCAACCTAAGTGCCCATCAACAGACGAATGGATAAAGAAGATGTGGCACATATATACAATGGAATATTACTCAGCCATAAAAAGGAACGAAATTGAGTCATTTGTTGAGACGTTGATGGATCTAGAGACTGTCATCAGAGTGAAGTAAGTCAGAAAGAGAAAAACAAACATCGTATATTAACGCATGTATGTGGAACCTAGAAATACAGTACAGATGAACCTGTATGCAGGGCAGAAGTTGAGACACAGATGTAGAGAACAAACGTATGGACACCAAAGGGGGGAAACGGCGGTGGGGTGGGGATGGTGGTGTGCTGAATTGGGCGATTGGGATTGACATGTATACACTGATGTGTATAAAATTGATGACTATTAAGAACCTGCAGTATAAAAAAACAAACAAACAAACAAACAAAAAACTGTTAAGAAAAATAAATAATTTAATTGTTAAAATTATTTAAATTTTAAATAATTAAAAATTGGAAATTTAAAAAACACGTTCACTATAATTTGACAATATATGGACAGCATAGACTCATGGAGTTAAAAGTCTGAATTTATGATCTTAATGATCAAGCTGAGAGACTCCCAGAATGAATCATAAAAGGACAAAAAGATTAAAAGTCTTAGGTAAATAAAGTTCAGAGATTTAGAGAATAAATACAGAATACATATATATACAGAATATAAATACAGAATAAATACATTTGTCTATCAATAGCTCCAGAAAAAGGGAACACAGAAAATGGAGGGGATAAAATAATAAAAGAAATAATAAGGGAAAACTTTCCCCATGGTAAGGAAATAGAAATCTATAAATAGCCAAACTGTATAAAATGTAATAAAATAAAGTTATTTTAAGACATTCAAGGATTCAGAAAATTGGCCTCTCATTCTTTAAAAAAAAAACAAGCCTTCATTCTTTAAAAAAATCAAAACAGAGGAAAACATAGAATCTAAGATACAATGGAGCTAACCTAGTAATACATGAAAGGGAGACACATGGACATTTGTGTAGCACGTCCAGAAAGCAACTAGTTTATATCCAGTCTGGAAGTCAGAGGGCTCTGGGTGAGATGTCTTTGTAAGAAAAACTACACTCAGCAGAGAGTGGAGTTAGACATCTGTTAGAAATATGGTTATGCTTAGGGAAATCATGAAGACATTCTTCTTGGGTTATGGAAAGAAAAAAAAGGGAAAGGCACTTAGAAGTTCCAGAACTCACCCCCCGCCCAAAAAAGCTATATAAGAAAGTTAGGGTCTAGGGCTTCTCTGGTGGCACAGTGGTTGAGAATCCGCCTGCCAATGCAGAGGACATGGGTTTGAGCCCTGGTCCAGGAAGATTCCACATGCCGCGGAGCAACTAAGCCCGTATGCCACAACTACTGAGCCTGCGCTCTAGAGCCCTAGAGCCACAATTACTGAACCCTCATGCCACAACTACTGAAGCCCGTGCACCTAGAGCCTGTGCTCCGCAACAAGAGAAGCCACCACAATGAGAAGCCCACCACCACAAGGAAGAGTAGCCCCCGCTCGCTGCAACTAGAGAAAGCCTGCCCACAGCAATGAAGACCCAACGCAGCCAAAAAGTAATTAAGAATAAATAAATAAATGTTTTAAAAAAAGAAAAGAAAGTTAGGGTCTAAATATAAAGCCAACCTAAGTGTGAAGTGATTTTTGAGCAATTGATGGATTCTAAGATAATCCACTTCACTTTGAGGCCCTGGAACACATACCTTCAAGCACAGAGGTTTAGCAACATAAGATCATATTTTCCTTTCTACAAGGCCAATCATACTACTTGGCTCTGAATTGAAAGATATTTACATTATCATAATATTTATAATATCATAATAATAGGTAGTATTTATTCATTTTCGATTTCTGTACTAAATCAATTAGCAAAGTGTAAATATTATGAACTTGCAATGCACAGAAGTTGGGAGGCAGAGGAAAGTGAAAAATGTAGGAGTACTAATTTCTACATCTTTGATAATGTCAAAAGATATTGTCTAAAGTTAATGGAACAATAAATTAAAGTTCATAGATCATATTTACTTTATAGGAATAATTACAAGAACTACAAATAATAAAGTAGCTAGTTAAATTTGGAGGTGGGACTTTTAAGTAAGACTACTCCTTTTTTGTTTTGTTTGTTTTTACAAAGATTTATTCTCTTTATTCCTTTGTCTAAAGAAATTTTCCATAGGCTTGACAGTATTATCATCAGTTTCACAAAGACATTATGGCACTTCTTTTTTTTTTTTAATCTGGAAATATTTTACTTCTTTATTTTTTTTAATTTTTATTTTATATGGGACTACAGTTGATTTGCGATGTTGTGTTAGTTTCAGGTATACAGCAAAGTGATTCAGTTATACATATACATATATCTATTCTTTTTCAAATTATTTTCTCATTTAGGTTATTACAGAATACTAAGCAGAGTTCCCTGTGCTATACAGCAGGTCCTTGTAGTAGTATGTGTACATGTCAATCCCAATCTCCCAGTTTATCCCTCCCCCCCCCCACCTTTTCCCTCTGGTAACTGTAAGTTTGTTTTCTAGGTCTGTGAGTCTGTTTCTGTTTTGTAAATAAGTTCATTTGTATCATTTTTCTTAGATGCCACCTATAAGCGATAGCATATGATATTTGTCTTTCTCTGTCCGACTTACTTCACTTAGTACGATCATCTCCAGGTCCATCCATGTTGCTGCAAATGGCATTATTTCATTCTTTTTAATGACTGAGTAGTACTCCATTGTATATATGCAAGGTAAGACTATTCCTTAACTTTCAAAATAGAGCTTCAATAAATACTGTCTGTATATGATAAATTTGAAAAGTAAAAGTATAAAAATAGTATTTGTTATGTAAGTATAATAATTCAAAAGGGAAATGGTTAAAAAGTAGATTACGCTGAGGAGTGGAATCAGGGGTAGGAAGTCTAGAAAAGTCTTGCTTTTCATGTTATGCCTTTCTGTATTGCTTAGCTTTTTTTTCATATTTGTGCTCTAATTTAGTAATGATTTTTTAATGTGTTAAAATATTAGGGGAACCACTGAAGAACAGAATACGATCTATAACTTCCGAAACCCAATATGGAAAAAATGAACCAAAGAAAGTCAATCAATGCAATAATATGCACGGGAATGGGCAGTGGGGGGAGGGACAAAGAACAAGGAAGTATCATAAACAGAAAACATAAAATATGACGGGGAAAAAAGATACAAAACTCTCGAAAGGCAAATGGGTCCAATGGTAAA
Source organism: Delphinapterus leucas (assembly GCF_059928025.1). Classification (NCBI taxonomy): domain Eukaryota; kingdom Metazoa; phylum Chordata; class Mammalia; order Artiodactyla; family Monodontidae; genus Delphinapterus; species Delphinapterus leucas. Next base: position 19,168,237 of record NC_143143.1, read on the forward strand.
TCTATTGTATTAAAGGAGAACATATTAATTTAAGAAATAAATTGGCAAAGCGTTTGGATATATTATGTATGTCTTGTTAATAGCAATAAAATTCAAATTGTGAATGGAGGGAGGACCTTAGGCGGAAAAGACTTGAGAAGAAGAGAGAACAGAGGTTGTATATTCTTAGGTCCCCAGGAGTGAGGTGAGCGAAAACCACAGCTGAGTCCAGCCAGGGGGTCCAGCTGTGAGTGAATGGGGGCCAAGGCCATGTCTGACCACTCAGAGAGTGTTATGGGCTGAATTGTGTGTCCCCCCGCAACAAATTCATACGTTCAAGTCCTACACCTAGTACCTCAGAATGTGACTATACTTGGAGATAGGGTCCTTTAAGAGGTGATTAAGTTAAAATGATGTCATAATGGTGGGCCCTAATCCAATATGACTGGTATCCTTCTAAGAAGTGGGATTAAGACACAGACACACACAAAGGGAAGACCATGTGAAGACAGAGGAAGAAGACAGGCATCTACAGTCTAGGAGAGAGGTCTCAGAAGAAACCAATCCTCCTGACACCTTGATCTCAGACTTCTGGCCTCCAGAACTGTGAGAAAATAAATTTCTTTTGTTCAAGCCACCCAGTGTGTGGTAGTTTGTTAAGGCAGCCCTGGCAAACTAATACAGAGGGTCTCCTTTTCTTGATAATGATATTATAATTAGAAAACTCACATGCCAAGAAACAGACAGAATAAACAGTAATTATAGGTAGAACAGCATGTGGTCTAGCCAGTTCCACTTTGGCAGAAGGTCTGGGGTGTAGTTTGGGAGGTTTATGAGCAGTTAGCAAAGGATAAGAGGGGGAGAGGGGCTTGGGATGTAAACTCAAGGAACTGGGATGAAGCTGGGAGCTCAGGAAATTCTTGGCTACTGCAGCCCTACTCTGTCTTTCACTGACATGGTCATAACTTAGGTAGAAAATGTTGGTACATCCATGTTGCTAATTCTTTTATCTGATGACCATTGATCAGTGGAAGGAAAAACCCACACGAGTAAAAGCAGGCTCATTCTCCTGATGGCTTTGTGAACCAGCTTACTAGCAGTCGGACAGTCATCTGCCTTGTTTGATTTTCTTATCCCTTGCTGTTGCCAAGAAAGATTGGGCCTAATTAAAGAAATTAGGATATATAGAAGGGAGTCAACAAAGTACATCAATAATCTCCAATTAAAAGACAAAGACTCAAAGTAAGGATAGGCAAATAGATGAATGGAATGGAACAGAGTCCAGGAAGACTCACACGTACTCAATCCATTTATTTTCAACAAAGGTGCCAAGTCAATGCAGTGAAGAAAGAGAAGAATTTTTAACAAATGATGCTGGCACAATTAGAAAAAAAATAAAAGAACTTCCACCTCTGTCTCACTCCATACACAAACATGAATTTGAAATGAACCATAGACTGAACTGCAAAAGGCTCAAAGCCCCATTTTTTAAAGGGCAAAACACTTGAACAGAAACTTCATGTACCAATAAGCACAGGAAAAGGTGCTCAATGACATTATTCATCAGGGAAATGCAAAAGAAGAGACTCTTTGTTTCTTTGTCCTGCTACCCAGCTATGGACTGTACATTGCAAAAAAAAGGAAAACTCCCTTAAAAATTGTGGGCTATGAAAGGGATGGAAAATCAACTCTCATTCTTCATTAAGAACATAATTGGCACAGCTTTTTAGAGAGCAATTCGGCAGAATTTAACATCATTTTATACAATCATCTTTGACCCAGTGATATCAATTGCAAGGATAATCTAAAGAAAACTCACCCCTGTGCACACAGGTGCATAGACAAAATAGTTCACTGCAGATTTGTCTGGAGTGAAAATCTGGAAACTCTCTAAAATGCCCATTAGTATGGGGAAAGGCTAAGTAAGTTATGGTGCATCCATTACTCATATGATAGGTGCAATTGTTAAAATCACAGAGTAGATGTCTATTTACTGACATGGAGTGATCTCCAAAGTATATAGACCTATTGCTAAGTAAAAAGAAAGAAGTCACTGAACAATGTAAATGGTTCTCTTTACATTATTGAAGACATGTTTTTAAGATGCACATTTCATAAATAAAGGCAAAGATAAATTTCTGGAAGGATATACATGGGAATGTAACAGTGTCTACCTCTGCACACAGGGAGTGAGGATACCTTTCATCACTTTTTACTCTTTCTATGTTATTTGAATTGTTTATAAGTAGGATGAATTTACTTGTTACCTATGTAATTAAAATAATATAAAAGCTTCTTATTAAAGTACTGAATATTAATTAATGGAACTAACACAAGGTTATGTCCCACACTCTGTGATAAAAAGGCTTACATACATTATCTCATTTAACCTCACAAAATGGGCACTGGTACTCATTTTTTGTTACATGAGGAAGTTGAAGCTTAGAAAGTTTGTTAGTGGTGCAATAGCGCCTTAAAATCATCTGAGGAGTGGTTCTAAAAAAGAAATTCTGATGACTGGACCTCATCTCAGATCTACAGAATTAGAACGTCTGTGAGTGGCGGGGGGGGTCCAAGCATCTGTATTTTGTAGTTAAAGCTCCCGAAGGTGATTCTAACGTGCAGTCAGGGTTGAGAACCAGTGATTGATATTGATTCTTACTGTGAGGTCACATTGCTTGCAAATGGAAAAGGCAGAGGCTGGGATTCAGGGCTACACTGCCACTTCATATGCAAAAGATGATAGAGAGATAGAGATAGAGATAGAGATAGAGATAGAGCTGATAGAGATAGAGACAGAGACAGAGATAGAGAAAGAGATGGCATAGATGCAGGCAAAGATATACATATTGAATTTTTTTCAACTATTGAGGAAGAGCATCTCAAGCATAAAATGGACCATGCACTAGTTCCTCTTCTCCCTTTTTCCAGCAACCCATCCTCTGTATCTGTCTTCTGCAGAGGTCCCTAAAACTCCTGAGGGGTGATACTTCAAATAGTTAACAAGCAGATAGCACAGGCCCTGACCAATCAGAATGGACCCTGGACTTAGCACTGGAGCAGGAGTCAGGCTTTCACATTTTGATCACTGGATCCTGAAGAGGTGAAGCATTCCCCAGGGAAAACAGCAGTGGGATGCCACTTAGTGAGCTCAAGACAGTAGCTGTTTACTAACTGGTATGGAAATAGTTCAATATTTTGACAACTAGCACAGTAGCACCAGTGTCTGTCTGCACCTAGATTGAGGTCTGAGGGAGTTTTTTATTAATATTTTTTGAGTATTTTTTAAAGGTTGTTCTAAGATGGTCTGCCTATCAGGCAACTATTTTATGTCTCTACCCAAAGACTGCTTGTGAAGTGTCAGGAAGAAAAGGAAGAGGCTGGCACACAATCTGTGATCCACACCGGGCTGCCCCACCAGCTGTTGTGTGCCTAGCAGCCCCTGCTCCCAGCCCGATTCATTCCCAGCTCCTAGAGGCTTTGTCACTTTGCTGGTTATTGCTATGTTTCCATCCTGAAGTGGCAGCTCCAGTTGTGTTTCCCAGATAATTTCCAAGATGCTAATTGCCACCTGCTGACTTCCTGTAAACACTGTACTTTACACATGTGATTAATCAGAGAGCTGTTGACTGTTCTGAGGGAGCGTGTGTGTATGCGTGTGTGTGTGTGTGTGTGTGTGTGTGTTTCATTACTGTGGTGGATTTAAATCACAGGCAATGTTTGCTCACAAAACTGCATAAGCAAAACGGCAGGGAAAACAAAATTACAAAATACCATAAACTGGAAGTTCACAGACTGTGTAAACAACAACTCGAGTCAGCTGACAATTCACTGACTAAATTCTAGAACCGAGCATAAGGAAGGTAGCCTCTCTAAAGGAGTCTTTGAATCATAGGTGCTTATGTTTCTGGGAGAAAACAAACCTGAAAACATTTTCAAAGGTTTTGGGGAAAGTGTATTCTCTTTAGATTCTGGATCAACCTTGTGCCAAACCCTAGCTCTCTCAGTGACTATCTGTAACCTTCATGCAAATTACCTGGACCTTGAAACCTCCATTTCCTCATCTGTAAAACGGAGATGATAATTTCTAAGTCACCTGAGATAACATGTAAAATGCTTATTGCATACATTAGTCAGAACTGCATTGGTTGTAAGTGACAGAAATTTAATTCAAAGTGGCTTCAGCAAAAAAGAAATTTATTGGCTCAAAATATTAAAAAGACTAGGGCCTCTGTTCAGGTCTGTGAGCTCAAATGATGACTTTAGAACTCTATGACACCCTCTCCACTTTTTGGCTCTGCTTTCCTCTTTCTGGACCTCATTCTCAGGTAGACTTTACTTATGGCAAGCTAGTAGACTAACCAACAGCCCCACGCATATGTCTTATCCTCTCAGCAACCACAGAGAACTGGTGTAGATTGCACCCCACCTGGGAAATGACCCACTAGCCCATTCTCAGATCACATAGTTGGGTAGGGAAGTGTCTACTCACTTAGACCTACTCAAATCCCAGAGATATGCACATAACCAGCCTCATGTATGAAGACTTCTGACCCCAAAACCAAACGAGAAGTTTGAATGGCAGCCAGCCCCACTTGACATTGTTTGTAAGAGGGAAAATTGAGATTCCATCATCAGGATCTGAATCCCAGGATTGATACTCAACTTTCTGTATGAGCAGATATGGTGAGTCATGAGAGAGAGAGAAGTTTGCTCAACTCAGAGAAGCCGGTAAGCCCTTCCTGCACATGCTCACATGGGATGAGTTGACTTCAGTCCTAGGCCAACACTGGAAAGTGGGTAGTTTGCAGACTCAAACCCAGGCACATTTGGCCAACGTAATCATTTGCCATTTTCTGTTTCCAAGCCTCTCTGAAAGCTTACTGCATTTCCTACAAGAAATTCTCATAGTATTCCAGGCAGCAGTCCTGGTCTTGAAGGTATAGAACACATTTTCTACCTAATCACTTAGCCCCTTTATCCTGCCCTATCCCCACAAGCGGGGCAAGATGGGGTCCTCTGTCCCTTCATTTCCATTGTCCCTCCTCCTCCCTCCCCTGATGTGAAGAGGGTCTTTAGAGTGTGATAATGTATCAAAGTTATCCTGTGAGAGTTGATCAATACTAGCCATAAGATTTCATGGTCTTTAAGTATCCTGCTCTAAAAAAATGTGAGAATTAAGGGCAAATGGGTCTTATCAGGACAGATAAAAAGAGCAGGTGCACAAGAAGTCCAGAGCTCTTGTTAGAAAAGGATAGAGGGACAGATGCCAAGAAAAAGGGGACTTCCTGGTGTCTATGAAAGGCAAACTTAGCCTGACTGAAAAGTAATGCACATAAAACAGAAAGGAAATGTTGGTAGCAGCCTCTGGACTCTGACACCCTTCCTGACCAGCTATGATGAACATTAAAGTCCTTTCTATAATGATCTGGGTTTATTCGCCTTTCTGGTCACTGTGGGTTAAAGTAACAGATATAGCATAAAGTGATGGTAAAGCGCACAGCCTCTGATTCACACCACCTGGATTTGAACCCAGGATCCTCCACTCCATAGCTAGAATACCTTGGGAATGTTACTTAAGTTCTCTGTGCCTCAGTTTCCTGTTGGTAAATGAGGATAATGATAGCGTCTGCCTCCCAGTGTTGGCATGAGAAAGAAATTAATTAACATCTATATAGTAACTAATTAAAACTGAACCTGGCTCATAATAAAACTGAACCTGGCTCATAATAAAACTGAATATATTTAGCTATTCTACAAGCAGCAACCTGGACTCCCTTCCTTCAGGGAAGTAACCTCCTTGTCTACATGTACATGGTTGATTGGGTGATACCTCAGGACAAGTGTTGGGTCTCTCTATGGACTCACAGAGGCAAAGTGGGGGTACCCATAGGGATGTGGCTTGCACCCATGGAGCTCTGATTTCCTTACAAACTGCTACTTGCTTTTGTGCACTTGATGTTCTGAGTAGGAGGGATTTTTCTTCGGTTTGGCAGTGCTGGAGCAAGCTCATCTGTTGGTTTAGTCTGAAAATGGGAGAAGGTCAGTAGCAAACTTTTCTTGCCCTCAGGATGAAAAGACTTGGCACAGTCAACTACAAGAAGTGAGGTGACTTGGTCACAGGAGGGCATAAATGGACATCAGACTTTGTTAACACCTAGGTAGCAGCATCACAATGCAGTTAACAGGTGTTACCAGAACTCCAGAGGCAAAGGCTACAGAACCCAGAAGCGTTATTATCCAGGCATCAAGATGAGGGTAGAGATTACTCAATACGCTAGCTCAAGCGAATTTTGCCTGAAGGCTTGTTTGCAGCTGTTGTAGCTCAAGGTATCTTGTCAAGGTCATCTTTCCATTCTGGTATTTCCAACCTCCCTCTTTTAAGAAATTTATCTACTCAGGTCACTCTGGTCCATTGCCTGTACTCTATTCTCACTTACCTCTAGAACCTCTTTTCTTTATCAAGTCAATTCCTGTTCATTCCTCAAGCTTAACTAAATTTCAATCCCCTCCAGAAAGTTTACTTTGACCACTTCCAAATCCTCTGAACTGATAGCTCTCATTACCTGATACAATCAGGTGGAATTATACACTGTCTTATGACACCTATTATGCTAGAGCCTTGTAGGAGAGCAAACATCACTAGTTTTACCTGTATAGCATCCTTTATCCCTTCTTCTGGGAGCAATATCCACCCGATTTTTCTCTGGGGAAAGAAGCCCTTCCAAACTCTTGGTCCATATGGCTGTCGAAGGAGGTCATCAAAAGGATGTGATCACCAGTTGACCCTTGAGCTGGACCAGGGCAACCAGAGGCTCCTCACCCCTCTCCCCTTCCCTCGAAATGTACATTCTGCCCACAGTCCCACAGTGGGAGCCCTTTCAAGGATGCGGCCTTGAGATAGTAATGTGTTGTTGAGCCCATCTAGACTGAATACATGACTGAATCCAGTTAAGGTCTCTATATAGACTTTTTTAGGATTCTGGCAGGTGCAGACACCTACTCATCTTGTGGCCACCCAAGACAAGCCTTGTATGTAAGTTCCCTCATGTGCTACTAGGCCCTGTAGAGTGTGGAGATCCTTCAAATGCTCCTGCCCCTAATCCTGGGGAGGGGCCTGTGGCCTGTAGAGAGGGGAGTGGGGGAAATTCCCGTTGATGCCTGGTATACAGATGGGTCTAGTTGGGGCAACCCATCCACATGGACTGCAGGCGCTATTCAGCCCAACACTGGAGGGAAACAGGAATGAACTGCAGCTGCCAGAGGGCTGAACTCAGCAGTTTGTTGATCACCCTTGAGTCCTGGCCGTTAACCTTCTGCACTTTCAGTTGGGCTGTTCTAAAGGGATTGAAACTACGGCTTAGAAAATGGGAAGCTGAGGGGCGGATGATCATGAATAAAACCTTGTGGGGTCAGGATACGTGGAAAGACATTTGGGTTTGCCTGCAAGAGCCTGGCTCAGTCCTCAATGTCCTCCACATTCCAGCTCAGAGGTGCTGACACCCCAGGCAACCAGCAAGCTGATGCTGTAACCCAGGTACAAGCCCTAGCAGCTGATCCTTCAGTAGATACAGCAGACTGGGCGCACAGAAAAAGTGGCTACTGTGGTGCCTGAGTGCGGTGGTACACTGCCAAGGATGCCTGAACGCCCTTGAAATACAGTGACTGGAAAATACAGTGACTCAACGCAGTAAAAGCATGACCTGTGTGTTCTAAATAATACCCAAGACAACTGCCAAAGTCTAGGGTCATCCACTGGAGTTCCCTACTGTTGAGGGACTGGAAAATTGATTCTACTGGTCCCCTGCACTGAGTGAGGGCTCTCAGTGTGCCTTGGTTTGTGTGGATACTGGGTCTGGCCTAAGCCAAACTTCCCTCTGTCACCATGCAAACCAGGAAGCCACCACTAGGGGATTAGAGAAACTGACTACCCTGTGCAGACACCTTCGTCAAATAAACAGTGATCAATGGTTACATTTCAAAGGTCATGATAAGCAAGACTGGGAAAAGAACATGACATCGAATGGAGGTTCCATCTCCCCTGTAAGCCACAGGCAGCAGCAGTGGTAAAAAGAAAGGCTGAAATATTAAAGCAGCAGATTAAATCACTCACAGGTAAAACCACCTTGGCCAGGTGGACTAACGTACTGTCCCAGCCTTTAATACATTTGAATGATCAGCCAGTAGGGCCTGTCACCCCATTTGCCAGACTGGGGACCCCTGCCAAGACACTCAGTGCCCTCCAGGTAGGCAGTCGCAGGAGACAGACATCGCCCTGACTCCCACTGAGGACCAACACGCTGTGCCGCTGAGAACACCAAGCCCCATCACACCTGCGGAAGGTGTTATCTACTGGAATTTGCAATGGGACGTCCCACTGGGATGGTAAATTACTTCACACCCCTGGGTAAGGGGAAACTACTCAGTCTCCACCAGGATCCTGTTGTCTTGCTGCAAGCCCGAACTGCTGAAACACACTCTACCTGGAATGGAACACGCACCATTGAAAGAGGGGAGAAGGTAGGGTCCTGGTCCGGCATATCCCACCTCCAGTCCATCTCCTCACGCCTGACAGTCTGCCTCCCCAGAAGCTCGAGCAGGTCAAGTTCCTAAAGCTGCAACCACATTAACATCCAAGGGTCAGGCCACAGGTGTAGTTCTTATAGAAAGGGAAGACCTCCCCATACAAGTTCCTACTACATATCTGTCTTTTTGACCTTAGACTTCTGCTGCTCCTGTGGTGTCTGGTCACGGGATGGGCACCTGATGGAGATACCTTTCTACAGTGGGCCCACTTGTATGCCCAGCAAAGGAGTCACTCCACCTATGAGGTATGTGGGCAGCTGCCCCTCTCAGCTCGTCAGGACAAACATGGTGGGTATCATCACTCCAGGGAGGGGACTGGAAGGCCCTAAAGCAGTACATTAAGAAAGGGCAAGCCAGTAGTGGGAAGCAGCCGCATAGCACAGGGAGATCAGCTCGGTGCTTTGTGACCGCCTGGAGGGGTGGGATAGGGAGGGTGGGAGGAAGGGAGACGCAAGAGGGAAGAGATATGGGAACATATGTATATGTATAACTGATTCACTTTGTTATAAAGTGGAAGCTAACACACCATTGTAAAGCAATTATACTCCAATAAAGATGAAAAAAAAAAAAAAAGGGCAAGCCAGGACTAGTACTCTTAATTCATCTGATATCACGAATATTGATCCAGAACCCTGGCCTGTGGCACCCACGATCAATAACACTGGGTATGGGTACTCTTTTTCAGTCACTCAAACTACACAGGCAGCCCATCAAACTGGTGACAGGAAGGGCCCTAAAAATACTACCATCAGAGCCATGGGTGGCTGCAAGCAGATTTGGGATGGGTTCATGTGGGTCACCTCAGGTTGTGGACATTTAAGCACCTGGGCAACTCTATGTTGGTAACAGAAAAATCACTCTAAAAAGAACCAACCCAACTGCATCAGGAATAGGGGATGGATATCACTGGAACTGTGTGGTCACACCACCCAGATACTTATTGGGTGGCCCCAAATGGGACCCAATGGTTGTGTGGCTCAGATCTTTGGCCATGGCTTCTACCTGTGGTTGGGCTGCTGCACCCTGGGTTTTCCTGAGCCCAGGGGAGAATCCAACCACAGTAACAAAAACTGCCAACCTCTCTCTCCTCAAGGCCAGATGGGCACATTCTGTTTTCCACTGGTACGATCATTTGGCCCCCACTTTGTCCCCTCCATTGGCCTGAAGGACATCATAGCACACATAGAAGCCCTTACTAAGTTCACCCAGCAAGCTTTCAATGACAGCCAGCAAAGCCTGTCCTTACTGAACACTGAAATGTGTCTAGTGAGAAAAGCCATCCTACAAAAGAGGATGGCCTTGGACGTTATTGCTGCCTCGCAAGGAGGCACCTGTGCCGTTATCCAAACAGGATGTTGTGTGTTCATACCTGATGAGTCAGCTAATGTATCATCTTTATGTGAGGACACATGTGAGGACCATGTGAGGACACAAGTGATTGCCCTGAGTGATCAGACCCCCAGCTTAGGGAGGTTAACAAATCAATGGTTCAGGTCATGGGACTCTCAGTGGAAAAAAATTATTACCTATTTTGGGAATCATTTTCCTGATCTGTTTTCTCCTGCATGTGCCTCTATGGCTGCTGTGGCATATGCCTCCAGTGCAGCCAGACAGCCGCCCAATGAGTCACCTCCATGCTAGTGACACCCCCTTGCTGACCACTCAGGGCCCACTGTGGAAATAGGGGCTGGGTGGAGTGTTGGAGAAGGTCACCAAGAGAACGTGACCGCCAGTTGACCCACAAGCTGGTCCCAGGTAAGCACAGGCTCCTCACCCACTTCCCTGTCCTTGGATCCTTGGAATGTACATTCTGCCCACAGTGGGAGCCATTTCAAGGACACAGCCTTGAGAGAGTAATGTGTTGTATTTTTTTAAATAAATTTATTTATTTATTTTTGGCTGTGTTGGGTCTTTGTTGCTGTGCGTGGGCTTTCTCTAGTTGAGGTGAGCGGGGGCTACTCTTCATTGCGGTGCACAGGCTTCTCATTGTTGTGGCTTCTCTTGTTGTGGAGCATGGGCTCTAGGTGTGCAGGCTTCAGTAGTTGTGGCACACGGGCTTCAGCACTTGTGGCACATGGGCTCAGTAGTTGTGGCTTGCGGGCTCTAGAGCACAGGCTCAGTAGTTGCGGCACACGGGCTTAGCTGCTCCGCGGCATGTGGGATCTTCCCAGGCCAGGGCTCAAACCCATGTCCCTTGCATTGGCAGGCAGATTCTTAACCACTACACCACCAGGGAAGCCCAGTAATGTGTTATTGAGACCGTCTTGACAGTATTCATGACTGAACCCTGTTAAAGTCTCTATATAAACTTTTAAGATTCTGGGGGGTGACTTCAGAGATCTACTCATCTTGTGGCCACCTAAGATATGCCTCATATATAAGTTCCCTTGCTTGTTATCCCTGCCATCTACCAATCTGGAGTGACTGCCTCTTTTCAGTCTCCTTGTACAGGGACCAGTTTATGAACTAGAAGTGGCTCAGAGAGCTCAGCTCCAGGAATGGACACGAGGCCCAGGCCTGACCAATCAGGTTCTCCATCCCCCCAGTCACAATGATTGGTTCAGGAATTGGCACATGACCCAAATCAACCAACGCCATGAACGTCAGCCCCAAAGTTTTTGCTGGAACTATTGAAAAAAAAAAGGAAGGGGTACTCTCTTTCAAAAGAGCAGCAGCTACCCATATGGTGACGAGAACCTTCACGAAAATAAAGCCAATTCAGAAGAAAGGAGAGCTGAATAAAGGGAAGAATCAGATGCCTGAGGGCATGATCTGGATCTGTGGATACAGCTATGCCTGAACTTAAACTTTCCTTGGACATTTCAGTTATATGAGAAAACAAATTCCCTTCACTCAACAAATACTTATTGAAGGCCTACTGTTCTGGACACTAAAACACATCAGTTAACATTTTTTAAACTTAATATGGTATAAACCTAGATTTCTTCACTTGTAACTGAAATAGCTCTTGTCAAAAAAGACTTCATGTTGCTTAATTCTTGCACTGTCATTTAACATCCTTCATGTGGATGCCTCTTTTTCCCAAGTAGATCATGAATTCATGAATAGAGACCCTATATTATATTTCTCTGTATCACCAACTGTGATATGTACATAGTACATAATTAACAAATTATTTGTTAAATCAATAAAAGGCTATATTTATTTGGCATTACCCCTGGTGTTGTTGACTCAAATAGTATAACTCAGAAGAAATGTCCAAGGAGACTTGCCAGTGAGTTCTGATTAGACCCTGGTGATTAGGAGGTATCTGTGCTCCCTGAGCACAAACATGGCATAATGATGGAATCAACACTGATCCACAAAAAAATAATGTATCAGAGGACTGATTCAAGATGTCAGAACATATGCATGTGCCTACCTCTGCTCTCAGTCCAAATTCCTAGAAATGACCCAAGAAAAGATATTGGTAAATGATAAATACATAACATTAATAAAAATCAAGAAAAAGTACAGCAAAGGACCATAAATCCTGAACAGAAGGAAAAGAGCTAAAAAATGGGCAGAAAGGGGGCTTCCCTGGTGGCACAGTGGTTGAGAGTCCGCCTGCCGATGCAGGGGACACGGGTTTGTGCCCCGGTCTGGGAAGATCCCACATGCAGCGGAGTGGCTGGGCCCGTGAGCCATGGCCGCTGAGCCTGCGCGTCCGGAGCCTGTGCTCCGCAACGGGAGAGGCCACAACAGTGAGAGGCCCGCGTACCGCAAAAAAAAAAAAAAGGGTAGAAAGGGATTATGGGAGTGGTTTCAGGGATGGTCCACATTCAAAACAGAAAGCAGTGGGTAGCGAATGGTGAATGGAGTAATCGGAGACCTGAGTTCAGAGCAGTTGAGTGGTCAACTCATTCACTGAGATTCTTATGCCACTGGGGAGTAGGTAGCAACCACCTTTTCCTACAGAATAAAGCAGTGACTGAACACAAAGGAGGAAGACACAGGACATTGCCAAAAGTATCTTGCAACTCCCAGGAGAGACAAGAAACATTCAAACCAGAAGAAAACTACCAGCTCACTCTACCTGGCAGCACACCAAGTCCCTTCTAACACTGAAGATAAGCTGATAAATCAAAGTCATCATCAATAGGTGAATATCAAATGTCAATCTCAAACATGGAGGGGGGACAAGAACCCCCAAAAATATTACAAAATCTAGTCCATTCTAGTTAACTATCCTCCTCTTATTTAATCTCTCAACAGCCTTTAATAAAAACGGCCACTCCCTTCCTGAAGCCCCTATTTTCCTTGGCTTCCATGATATCACACTCAAGTGGTTTTCCTTCTACTTCTCTGGTGACTTCTACTTAGTCTTCTATGCTAGATTCTTCTATTAGTTAGCTAGCTGCTGTAACACAATACCACAAACTGAGCGGCACAACAAGGTGTCAGCAGAGCCACATTCCCTCTGAAGGCTCTGTTCCAGGCCTCTCTCCTAGCTTCCAGCAGTTCTAACTCCAATCTTCATGTGGACTTCTTGCAGTGTGTGTGTCTGTTTTCAAAGTTCCCCTCTTTATGAGGACACCAGTCATAATGGACTAGGGGCCCACCCTAGTCCAGTATGATGTCATCTTAACCTAACTAATTACATCTTCAATGACCCTATTTCCAAATAAGGTCACATTCTGAGGTATTGGGGGTTATGACTTCAACATATGAATTTTGGGGGGACATAATTCAACCCATGAAAATTCTCCTCCTCCACGGTCTGCTAAATGATGGCATGCTCTAGGGCATGGGCCTACCTTCTCTTCCCTTCTGTACTTATACTCTTTTCCTATATGTTCTCATCAAGTCTGATGGCTTTTAATATATGATAATGACCTCCAGGTTTATAGCTCCACCCATGGCCTCCCCCTTGAGGTATACCCACCTGTCTACTTGACACATATCTAACAGAGATCTCAAAATTATCGCATCCAAATCAGAAATAATCTTTTTCCCACCACCACTCCAAATAACAGGTCGCTCCCAGTTCTCCCCACATCAAAAACTGTAGTGCCATCAACCCAAATACCCTCAAACAAAAAATCTAGGAGCCATCCTCAATTCCTCTCTTTCTCTTATGCTCCATAACCAAGCTATTCCAAGTCCTGACAGTTCTACATTCAAAACATATGGAACACATCCATTTCTCTCCACCTTTGTTGTCACTCCCAAGTCCAAGTCACCATTACCTTTTGCCAGAACTAAATCCAGAGGCCCATATCTGGCCACACTTCCTTCATTCTTGCCTCGCTCCAATTCACTCTCAACATCATCCAGGGTGATTTTGTTAAAGTGTACATCAGATCTTGTCGCTCACTCATTTAAAATCCTTAAATGTCCACTTTGAGAATCAATTACCGTGGCCTGCTAGGCTCTCGCGACATGGTCTGGCCCCTGCCCAGCACTGCATTTCACTCTGGTCCCATCCCTTCCCTTGCTCACTATGCTCCAGCCACACTGGTCTCCTTTCAGTTTTTAGAACACTCCACACTTTCCCGCCTTCAATGGCAAGGTCTTCATTCTCTTGCTATTTCCCCTTCCAGAAATGCTCTTCTACAAGCTGCACATCTATGGTTCCATCTCACGCTTCAGACTCCAGCTCAAAAATCAAACCTTAGAGAAACCTTTCATTGATCAGCCTTTCTAAAGTAACCTCTGCCTAGTTACAGTCTGTCCCATCATCCTATTTATTTTCTTCTTAGTATTTATAACAACCTGATATTATCTTGTTTACTTATATGTTTCCTTGTATGTTATTTTTCTCCTTCTCCAATCTCCATCTAGAATGTAAGCTCCTTAAGGGCAAGACTCATGTATGTCTTTCACCACTGTGTCCAGTATTCAACACTTTACCTGAAACATAATTAGCTTCTATATGTGCTTAATGGATGGGTGGATGAATAGAAAAATTAATAGACCCTAGAAATCATCTTACTCAAGTTGCTGTAAGCTGAGTACTCTCTCAACATCCTCTTTCCACAGTGGATCTAGCCCAGGAGTCTATAAGGGAGAGAACTCTCCCAAAGATACAGAGATGCCCTCGCCTTCCTACAGAAATGGGCACACTTTCTATTGCCTTCATCATAAAGTCCAAATTCTCTCCAGCCTGCGTGTACAATTTCATCTTCCACCACTGCCTTCCCCCGTGCTAAGTTCACGGCACACTCAACTTCATACCATTACGTGAAAATACCAGTCATGCTCATGACCTTGCCTCTCTTTGGAATGCCTCTCTATCCCCCTCCTGCTAAACATCACTCAGCTTCCCTCTATAAAGCTTTGTCTGATAGCCAAAGAGGTTATACTCTGTCCTATCACAGGCCTTCATGCATCCCTCCACCACCACATTTATTCTAATATATGATAATTCTATGACTAATTTTCCCCATTTTACTGTTAATACTTTGAGTAAAAGGGTTATGTCTTATGTCTCTGTCTATCCCACTAGTGCCTAGCATGGTGCCTTAGAGAGAGATACAGAAAAAAAATGTTGACTATTATATATGCATATTAAGAAATAATTTTTTAAGAGAATTTTTCATTATTGTATTGCTCAATGGGGTGAAAAGAACTGGAACATATTAATGGTTGTTATTCTGTCTACTATGTGACCACCATTAGTGAACCAGTGGGAGAGGCAATTTTTAATTTATGAAATGGAAATTTATTTCAATTAGTTATAATGTGGTTAAGAAATCACATTGGAAAATATTTATACTATGTCTGAAATAGACACACTAATACACACATACTCAACCTTTTCCCTTTTCTCTCTCAGCTTGGATTTTTTTTAACTGAGCATAAGCACTGACAGCACTTCTTGGAACTGTTTAATGTATATTTAATGTTCACTTTTATGGTAACCCTACATTAAATCCCATTGGCCAAAAGCAAGTTATAGCTCTTCTGGTTGCTGGCCAAAGGCTGGTGGATCAGCACCATGGACAGAGAGAAATGGTGCCAAAGGTCAATCTAAGGCTACTTGTAAAATAACAGCTGTGACAGCAGATGTACTACCAACGAGAGACTGGTGTGAATGTTCCCCTGGGGATCATGGGAAGAGCGTGACATCAGGGTTGGGGCCAACTCAGAGGATGGGGTCTTAAGAAAACAACCACTCCTCCAAGATGTCTCTGAGTAGCATGATCTGCTTCATTTATTGACCCATATCGATTTCAACAATTTTTCAACCATTTGCTCTTCTGTTCCCAAGGTGCCAACATTTCCAAGCTGAAGTAAACATAAATACCTAACTAGAAACTATGAAGGACATTTGTTCTTTTTACCTGTCCAGCATCTATGACCCTTTTTTTCCTTTGCAAACCACCTTTCAAACAAATAAGCTGTTCTTAAAAGATGACACTAAGGAATTGTTCATGCTATGGGGAAGCGTTTGTGATTATATTGAAGTTATGTTTAAGATGGGAGCCCCTGTCTTTTAGCAGTACATTCTGACAGCTACAAATGAAATAATATGATGTCTGGGATTTGTTTCAAAATAATCCAGGATCAGGGGAGTAGATAGAGATAAAGGGAAGACAAGTTTGGCCATGAACTGCTAATTGTTAAAGCTGGAGCATGAGAACACAAGAGTTAATTCTCTCTACTCTTTTATATGTTTGAAATTTTCCATTATACATATACATGTGTGTGCATGTAACACTGAGAGGCCACAAAAAAATAAAAATAACAATGATTCCTGAAGAATGTATAATCCTGCACCTAAGAGATAATGCAGAGCAAGCTTTAATACCCTCTACTCCAAGAGGAGCTTTAAGGAGACTAAGCTATAACTGTCCCCTGCAGACTTGAGATTTCTGTCTCGCTCAAGATCATATGATGGACTAGGGAGTTCAGACATCTAGGGATGTTCACTTTATTCTGGAGCAAGATGTCTCAGGAGAGTAGTTTCTAAGAAATGAAACCTTTCATGCACCTCCCCTGACAAGAGGCAGCTGGGGGCAGCTTGCAGTTGCAGGGGCTGAGGCTGAGGCTGAGTGTAGGGAATGGGTCCCTGGTTGTGATGATGGGCCCACGGCCAACACCTAAAGTCTGGGGTCAGAACTAAAACAACAACAAAGCATTCTTTAAACATAAGATGGGCTAGATAAGTAGAGGGAGTCGAGATATGATGCCAAGTACATAGGGAGAGGAGCTAAAACATGAAGAGGGTGGACAGGTACAAAAGGAAGACATACCTAAATATTTCCTGGATTGGCGGAGGGGGTTGGGGGGCTTTTCATGTAGTACCCACATCAGAAGCAAATAAGGAGCCAACACAGACGCGGTGGATAAAATAAGAAAGTGAATGTAAATTTGCTTCAAAATCTGTGGAACTGTGCACATATGGCAAGAATTACTCAGAGCTTATGGACAGCAGATGAGGTTGAGTGCCTACTATGTGCAAGGCATTGCTCTAAGCACCTGGCACACAACAGTTAAGTAAATAAATAAAGTGCTGCTTCATTGAGCTAACAGAGAGATAGATAAATGTATTTGCCAATTATTTAAAAGTGTGATAATTTCACCTGGCTTTTTCCTTTAGGGAGAAAAGATGGCCTCCAGCTCACTGCAATCCCCACTATTCCCCATTCCCTACTGTCTTTTTTTTTAAAATAAATTTATTTATTTATTTTTGTCTGCATTGGGTCTTTGTTGCTGCGCGAGGGCTTTCTCTAGTTGTGGCGAGGGGGGGGCTACTCTTCGTTGTGGTGCGTGGGCTTCTCACTGCCTCTAGAGCTCAGGCTCAGTAATAGTGGTTCACGGGCTTAGTTGCTCCGTGGCATGTGGGATCTTCCCGGACCAGGGCTCGAACCCGTGTCCCCTGCATTGGCAGGTGGATTCTTAACCCCTGCACCACCAGGGAAGCCCTCCCTACTGTCTTATACTCTACTTCACTCAATTATGTTGTTTGCCTGAGCCCTGTAGCCTTTCGAGTTTGTGACCCCTGCCCGTCCCTGAGGTGCTTGTGACACTTGCCTCTCCTAAAAACACCAAATGGCTCAAGGAGCATATAAAAGACCCTGTTCTTAGCCGACTCAGAACCGTGGGTTGCCACTTAGTCTAAAGTAACCTTGGGCAGATACATCACCTCACTGAGCTGTCGATGTCCTTAACTCTAAAACGGATGTAATCTTACCTGTTTTATAGGATTTCTGTGAGGATTAGACCTTGCCTAGTCAGCTCTTACTCCTCCTTTGGATCTCATCCCTAGCTTTACCTCTTCAAAGAAACTTTCCCAGACCTCCTAAGTCAACTCCCTCTAATATACACAGTTTCTAAGCATCATGTACTCGTCAGCAGTACCTGCCGTAGTTACAACTGTACATTAGTTTGTAGATTATTTGATTAACACGTGCCTCTCTCACCAGACTGAAAGCTCAAAAGTGGCAAAGGATGCTGTGTTTTTTGTTTGTTTTGTTTTTCTCACCACCTATCACCATGTCTAGCAAAAAAAAAAAAAAGTGACCAAAGAAATGAAATAAAGTAAGCTTGTAGACAGCTGTGTAAAGACAACCTCTGGCACGTACTAGCTGCCCAATAGATTCTCACCTAATGTCTCTTGGCTGCTAGAATTTGCATGTCAAGTTTTAACTAAGACTTTCTCTAAGAAAAAAAAGTCACTAAGTTTTATTTTTTAATAGTCTATCTACCCGCCAACCCCAGAACTGGGATTTTTGCTTTGCCCACTGATATAAGCCAAATGCCTAAAACTTTCTGGCACCTAATCAGTAAAGGGATGGAGGGAAGAAGGGAGGGATGGGCGGGCACAGTTCTGGGGTTTCACAGAAGTTGAGAGACTGGACAGCTCCTCCTGCCACCACCAGGAGGAAGCTGGGGCCTGGTCGGAGGAACTCTGAGCCAGAGATGACATCCTCTCCCAACAGTTTTAGCTACACCGACTTCCCCGGTGCCCGGGGCAGTAAGAGCCCCCGAGGCGAAGAGCAGCCCCCGCTGCTCCGCAGGCAACGGACAGGGGCATTCATGGATGGGGACATTCACACATGCGAACATTCACATATGCTCCCCCAGAGGAGGGCGGGGGGCGGCACCGTGTCCCTCCGCGAGGGCCGCTGTCCCGCCGAGGGTCGCCGCCTATAGCAGCCCTTCCAGCACGCGACCGTTCGCAGCGCGTGACAGAAACCTCCGCCAGGCAAACGAGTCCTCACACCCCGCGTCAGAAAGGACTTCGCGCCACCTCCTCATTAGCGCTCCTCAACCTCACAGTCTCTCCCCGCCTCCCAGATTCTCCGGCTGACGGAGAACGCCCACTCCCCTTTCTCACACTGTTCCACAGTCTCTTGCAAAGTGCCTGCAGTGTGTCCGTCCGCCCCGGGGAAGAGCCGCCGCAACCCTTCTCATTAAAGTGTCTCAGCAGCGCGTCGGTGCGCTGCGCGCTCTCGCGAGAGTCCACCGCGCCGCCCCCTCCCCCCAGCCCCTCGCCGACGAGGAAGCCTCTGCTGAGCCCCGCGGCGCGCGGGCGCGAGTGGCGCATGCGTGGCTGCTGCTCCCAGCGCCCCCCGCGCAGTCCGGGAACAGAGCAGACGAGGCTGCGAGCTAGGATCCTGCAGCCGCCACCCTCCGAATCGTTGTTTGGTCCCCGCCGCTTCTCTCCCCTTAGGGACAGGACCTATTCGCGGCTTTCCTCAGCGTGTGGAGGTTTCCTGAGGACGGCCCGGGCCACCCTGGCCCAGAAGAGCCGGGCGCTGGCCTCGGATAACGTCGGCCCCCACCAGCAACCCGCAGCGGCCTGGGCGCGCTGCCGTGCCCCGAGCCTCGAACCCGGGGCCGGGCGGGGCCTACGCATCCGGCCCCACCCACTCGGGGCCCTCCCCTCCCCCGGGCCCTTACCCGGGTGTCTGACACACCCCCTCCCGGCCCGGCTGTCCGCCCCCGCTCTCCTGTCCGCGGTCCCCTTGATTTTCTCCCAGTCCTGTAGCATTGCTCTTTCCGACATTGCTCTAAAAGATGCACCCTGGAAAACCACAACGCGGGGACACATCTTGTTGGGAGAAGAGGCTGAGTTCTTGGACCTTAGGGTACATGTTCACCTTTTCAAGGGCCTAGGGTAGATTTGATTAATCAGCCTGGGGTACCCTGTTCCTGCTGACACTGCCGTTTTCACTTCCCTGCCTTCCCACACTTCCAAAACCATTAGCAGGGAGCTCTCGAAGGTTTGGTTTCTTCGAGTCTCCTTTGAGCTAGACGTGAGGTTGACCCCCGGGTTAGAGCATGGCTGCATCCCTGGACCCTCAGATCGACGCGCCCCTGGAGGTTGAGGGATGCCTAATAATGAAGGTGGAAAAGGAGCCCGAGTGGGCATCGCAGCGCATTCTGGAAGGATCGGACAGCTCTGAGTCCGAGACTTTTCGCAAGTGCTTCAGGCAATTCTGTTATGAGGATGTGACCGGACCCCATGAAGCTTTCAGTAAACTCTGGGAACTTTGCTGCCGGTGGCTGAAGCCAGAAATGCGTTCCAAGGAACAGATCCTGGAGCTGCTGGTGATTGAGCAGTTTCTCACCATTTTACCCGAGAAGATTCAGGCGTGGGCACAGAAGCAGTGTCCGGAAAGTGGAGAGGAGGCGGTGGCCCTGGTAATACATTTGGAGAAAGAGACTGGAAGACTAAGACAGCAGGTGAGAGAGGGTTTTCCAAATTTTTGTATTTAGCAAGAAGGGGGTGGAAAGGAAGATGGGCAAGGGATGCATTGCAGGAAATGCAAATTATGGAAGGATAAATGGTAATAATGAAAGACCTTTAAAGGGAATCTACTTAAAAGGGATCAGAATTTCATATTAAATAGAAAAAAAGCTTTGGTTGAACTGTTATCTTGCAAATGACACTAAACATTATGCGTCTAAGTATTTGTTTTAAATCTTTGCGTAATGTTTCCCCAAAAAATTATATAAGAGAACAGTACATTATGCTTCACAGGATTTTACTTTTGTAGCTTGATCCTAAAGAGGGCTATTTTGCCCTGCCCCCCACCCAAAAAGAAAAGGAAAGAAAGGACTTTATCAGTTACCCCAGGGCCTCTTGTAATCCTTTAATATTCCAATCCGTGTCTTCTGAAGTGCCCTCAATGTCATCATCCTTGTCACTCTTCTCCATTTGAATTGCTGATCCTTATTTGTCAGTGGCTTTGCATGCTCTTCTAATTGTTTTTCAACAGCCCTTTCAGTAACCTCATGAAATCCTGCAAGATTTGCACTTTCACCTTGCACAGGATTTGTGTAAAGATCTGACTATTAGCAAGTTGCTGTGTTGGTCAGAAATAGACACTAGATGTCGAGATTAATTTTCTAAGTTTTCAGTGCACTAGTGAATTAATTAGTGTTCTGAGAACTTTCATTTCTCTGTGAACCTAATAGATATGAGGACTCAAATAATGTCTAGTCTGATAACAGGGAGGCTCTGTATTTCACTCCTAAGAGATTTTGC
This sequence comes from Delphinapterus leucas, assembly GCF_059928025.1. Classification (NCBI taxonomy): domain Eukaryota; kingdom Metazoa; phylum Chordata; class Mammalia; order Artiodactyla; family Monodontidae; genus Delphinapterus; species Delphinapterus leucas. The sequence goes on from NC_143143.1 coordinate 19,189,244, forward strand.
CCCTCTGTATACTAATAAAGAGCACTCTCCTATTCCCTTATGCCCAGACTTCTGGACAATACTATTATCCTGATGCCCTCAGAGGTCCCATAGGGAATGGGGTGAAATTTTCATTCCTTCTCACATCTTCTATCCTTCTTTGATATCTTTCTTGGGGGAATTTGGCCCTGATCTAGCCCTCTTTAACTCCCTTTTCCCACTATGGCACTGACTTTATTTCCCAGGTTAGCAGTCCTGTGTACTCAGAGAAGCAAGCCCCACTTGGAGCAGCATGGGAGGTGGCAGACTTTCAGCCACAGCAGGTGGAGACCCAACCCAGAGTGATGTCTCTGGAGGGAGCTGAAAGCCTCCACTCAGGACACCAGGAGCAGCTGAACCAAAAGAGAGAGCTTCGGCCCTTACCCAAGAATGGTAAGAACTCAGAGCATGCCCAGTGCAGAGACCATGGCAGATTTGTTTTGTAGCCCTAACACTGTGACTTGTTCAGCGTAGCGTCCCCTCAATACATATTTGAAAGTAAATTGAATATTGGGGAGAAAGACTTCATTAGCTTCAAGACTTGGGAATATGTGTGACATAAGTAAAAGAGATCTTAAAGATGGAATCTGAGAAAACATAGATTGCCCAGACTGGCCTTAAGGTCTCATAGTGTTATTTAAGAATCTCCATCCTGCAATCAGCTTGTGGTTTTTAGTCCTGCTGCATGTGTAAGTGTGTGTGTTCTTGGCTGACTATATGCAACTTGGAAAAACTGGAAGAGGAAATGAGATTTTTTTTCAAAAAGTGACTGACAGTAAGGCATCACAGAAGTGGCTTATGAGAGGGATAAACAATAAGACTTCATAGAGAAGAGACAACTGCTGTTCGTATCTGCCCTAGATGTTAATGAATCAAGTCAAATACAAGGAAATGAAGACCCTGCCCTTCCCAGTCCACAGTGATCTTTCCATCCTCTGCAGCATGGTGTCAGGCTTAAAGAGAAGAGTGGAAAGATCACTGAACATACGCTAGAAAGACATGGGTTTATATCCTTTCTCTGCCCCCTCCCTGTGTTATCTCGGGCAAGTAATATTAATTAATCTCTGTGTATTAATGCATAGAGATTAAGAAATTAGGCTTTAGAGGTAGACAGTATGCGTTCAAAACCTACCTCTGTCATTCTTTATCTGTGTGGTCTTGGTCAAGTTACTAAACTTCTCAAACTTTCCATTCTGTCATCTGTAAAAGGAAAATACTAAGGTTGTTAGCGTAGATTAAAGGAGGCATCGTAAAAAGGGTCAGGGCATAATAGTGCTCAGTAAATGTTAGTTTCCTTTCTCCCATAATGGCATGATTATTTTTAAACTTCAAATCTGTCTGACTTACAGAACCCCTCATCAAGAGGCAAGATTCACCACTTCGGACCCCACCTCCTTATCCCTTCTGAAATTCATATTATGATAGAATGCATTGCAAATATTAATGGTTTCTGGATTTTTCATTGTTTGTTCATCAGCATCAAAGTTCCCTTGTTCACATGGATTATATGCTGTCAGTTACTTTACCTGATAAATTCATGGTGTTTCTGGATTTTGCCATCTCAGGTGATAAGGAATTCCTAAAGTAAGGTGGTTTTTTCTGTTGAGGTCCTTACTGGGGGTAAGGAGGACAGAAAATTTGAGGGATAGATATCTCAGAAAGGTGAATTCCTTCTAAAAGAAGAGATAGGATTTCAGCCATGTGTGCCTAAGGGAATAATGTATTTCTAAGGAAGTGATTCAGTTTGATTCCATAGAAAGTGGTAGATCAAGCTTTTGAGTTCTCGGTCACAGTAATATTTATTCTTAAAGTTTTCCTAGATAGTGAATTCTAGAGGAGAAGTTAGACCACAGACTGCCTTATACTATATAAGCTTATATATCTTCCTTCCACCTTTCTGGGGGTATATTTCCCTGTAGTGTTCAGTACTATGTATCTGTATACGCTAACATTTTTTAGGACAGTATTCACTCATAGGGAATTAATTTGTGCTAGAGATAGCGAACTGGTAACTCACGTGCCAAATCAGATTGTTTTGTTTCACCTACAAGGAGTTTTTGGTTTGGGGGTTTTGTTCGTTTGTTTTTAGTTCTCAAGGTTTAAGACTTGAGATTGTACATAAAAGTCCCACTTTCTGGCTTCTCTTGAAAAAGTTAGAAGCTCTGGGGCTTCCCTGGTGGTTCAGTGGTTAAGAATCTGCCTGCCAATGCAGGGCACATGGGTTCTAGCCCTGGCCCAGGAAGATCCCACATGCCGCGGAGCAACTAAGCCCGTGTGCCACAACTACTGAGCCTGCGTTCTAGAGCCCGAGAGCCACAACTACTGAGCCCACGTACCACAACTACTGAAGTCTGCATGCCTAGAGCCCGTGCTCCACAAGAGAAGCCACCACAGTGAAGAAGCCCACGGACTGCAAAGAAGAGTAGCCCCTGCTCACTGCACCTGGCGAAAGCCCACTCACAGCAATGAAGACCCAACACAGCCAAAGATAAAATAAATAAAATTAAAAAAAAAAAGTTAGAAGCTCTGTGCCAGGGCAATAATCTCACAATGAAGCATAAGCTGGAGCTGAACACTGGGTGTACCCTTTCAGTGGGACATGTGCTCTCCAGTTCCCCACAGTCCTTACCTCTCCCCTTTCATGATGTCCTTTACCTGCTTACTCCCTAAAAGCATTTGTGTTTGTGAGCCCTGCTTTAGGGTACCGTGGTTTGGGGCATTGTTCTGAATTCATTGAGAAAATGACCAATTTATATTTGTCGGTTTTTTTATACATGCTCATTTCATAAAAGGAGAATGAGCATGAATAAGATGGCAGAGCCAACAACACTAATTGTTTCTTTCTCTTCTTACAGCTCGGCCTTCTCCCTGGGTTCCTGCTCCTGCTGATGAATGGAACACCATAGATCAGGAAGTAACAGCCACACGAGTTCCTGTTGGGTCCCAGGTAAATTGTAATTGTTCTCTCTAGCCTAACTTCCTAGGATATTCAGTCACAATGATTTCCTCCATCTTTTATACTCCCTCCAAGAGACTTTTTCCCCCTTGCTCCTTTTCCAGAAGAGACTGCACCCAGCCATCTGAGTAATGGGATTCCTTGCTGGATCATCTCTCTTATGATGCTTTATAGTACCTTCTGCTTCATTTGGCACATAATATACACTTGGTTCTTTGATTTTAATTTTTATTTAGGGCCTTTCTGTGCTTCATCCATGATCATTCATCCTTCAAAAACCCATGTGGTTATCTTGGTAGTCATTACTGTTAGTGTGTTACAGGGACCACTGAAAGATGTCCACATGGCAAGAGGTTTTTCCTACAAAAAGAGTGTGCGTCAGATTCCTGCTCACAGAGACCTCTACCGGGATATTAGAAAGGAGAGTATTGGGAACATGGTCTCCCTGGGTAAGGATTCTATCCCTTTTCAAATAACAGATTTGGGGATTTCTAATATATTCACTTCTACCGATGATAAAATAGTTATAAATGTTATCACTTTAAGGACCTCCATGGGTTGTCTAGTCATTTCTGGCCTCTAGCATACCATGTTCTCATACCTCACTCATTCCTTTCTTCCAATTTATATTATAGATTTTTATACATTCTTATAATTTAGTGATTAAAACATTGGGGAGATTTATATGTGATTGTCATATTATTGAAATATAAACTTACCTACATCCACTAGACTAAAAATTCCGTAAAGTCATAAGGTCTTTTTAGGATTTGTTTTTGTTTAACCCATAGTAACCCCAACACTGTGCACAGAGCCTGACATATGGGTGGCGCCCAGCAAATATTCACTGAGTGGACGGAAATCTTATAAACAGAAGGAAAAAAGTAATTTCAATACAATAACCTTGATAGCGTGTTGTGAATTTTTTAAGTAGCACAAATTTTTACAGGCACACATAACCACTGAAACGAAATTTTACAAGCAAACTTTTGAAGAGCTATAGCATCTGCTTTAACAATAGGGCTAAATATGGTTCATTCATATGTAAGCTACAAGTCAGAGATTACTTATGAATAAAATTACAGGCCTAAAACGTGCACCAGTACACACTATAGATACTATAAACCTTTGTTGTCTAATAGAGTAGCCACTAGCTACACGTGACTATTTAAATTTAAATTTATAAAATTAATTAAAATTAAATAAAGTTTAAAATTCAGTTCCTCAGTGACAGTAGCTACATTTAAGGTCTTCATGGGGCTTCCCTGGTGGCGCAATGGTTGAGAGTCCGCCTGCCAATGCAGGGGACACGGGTTCATGCCCCAGTCTGGGAAGATCCCACATGCTGCGGAGCGGCTTGGCCCGTGAGCCATGGCCGCTGAGCCTCCGGAGCCTGTGCTCCGCAACGGGAGAGGTCACAACAGTGAGACGCCCACGTACCGCAAAAAAAAAAAAAAAAAAAGGTATTCAATAGCTGTATTGGACAGCACAGTTATAGAACATCATCATCAAAGAAAGTTCTGTTGGACAACAATACATATAGACCCTGAAGTACAGAGTTTACAAAATAGGCCATGTCAAACTGAATGAATAAAGATAAACTGACAATTGTTTATAATCAGAAAGTAATTAAAGCAGTTTAAAAAAATGCTCAACTTAAGATGACACACCAGTAACAAAGCACTCTTCCCAAAACAGCAGGACCCTTGATTTTATTTTATTTTTATTATTATTTTTAAATTTTTTGGTCACACCCACAGCATGTGGGATCTTAGTTCCCCGAACAGGGATCAAACTTGCTCCCCCTGCAGTGGAAATGCAGAGTCTTAACCACTGAACTGCCAGGGAAGTCCCAGGACCCTTGATTTTAATTTTACTTAGGGTCTCTGCACTTCATCACTGATCATTCATCCTTCAAAGACCTGTGTGGTTATCTCGGTAGTCATTGCTGTTAGTGTTGTTACAGGAGCCAGTGAAAGATGGCCACATGGCAAGTTGCCTACACAATAGCTGTTTCCTAGTGTTGCCTTGGATCACACAGCATCCAGACCTAGTAAAATGATGAATTATAGGTCTTAGTAAAATCTGCCATGAGTGGGTTAGAGACCATACTATGGACATTCAGATTTAGCCCAGTGCCTCCATGTATAATAATTACATATGGAAAGGCCCAGGCCCACAGACACCTGGCTCGGTCTTTTATCATAGATTGTAAACTAAAGGCTTATGAGTCTAGCCTACAAACGTATTTGGGCCTTGCACAGAGTTTTAATATAAAATTAGTTTATAAATCTGGATTTCCAGTATCTCTTAAAAAAATCAAATGTCAGGCACAATGGGCCCACCTTCTCTCACAGCAGCCATTGACCACAGCTGAGTGGAGGAGCTCGTGCTAAAATGCCAGGGCTCTCACTCCAGCCACCTCACTCCTTTACTTTGCCTGCCTGGTCCTGGTAGATGTTTGAACTTTCATTGTCCCTACACTTACTTCTCTCATGTGAAACTGAAGAGCAAATCTCCATCCCCAGGGTTCTTTCAGCAAGGATTTGATTTGATGCTGCCTCCCTAGGAGAATTCTGTGAAACTCCTATGTGTGTTTTCTATAGAAGGAAACTAAATGTTATTACATACTTATTAGGCATTGGACGCTTTACAGATGATCCTTTATTTAATATTCCCAGCACTTTGTTGAACAGATTATATTATTTCCTAGGAAACTGAGGCTCAGAGAGATTAAGAAACTTCCCTGGTCAGAAAGTAAAGTAAGTGGTGGAGCTCGGATTCCAATTTAAGACATGTTGATCTCCACCATATTGTAAAGTAAAAAATTAAGTTACTTTCCTATTCTTACGTCTCTTTCCCATTAACTTCGCCAGAATGTCTCCAAAAGTTCTTGACTTCTCATCTCCCATAGCCCTAGTGTGTGTATGTGTGTGTTGAGTGGGGGAGTGAGGGGATGTGGGGAGCAGGTGTAAGCACACTTTATAAGTAACGAATACTGGTTCATAGGAGCACGCTCTGAACCTAACACAATGTTAGATACTGAGAGGGAATTGAAGGTAATGTAATACGTGTTTCTTACCCTTAAAAGTTTTCCTTTAAGAACTAGCTGGGGAAGGAAGTAGTACATATATGAGAAGTGAAACGGTAGTCTTAAGTTAGTAGATGATTGTGCCAAATAACTCGTGTAAGAAACTAGTGTGCATGATCGTGATTGAGGAAGACTTTAGAGAAGGAACTGAACAAGACCTTTAAAGGATAGGTGTGAACAAGTGTTCCAGGAGAGCATACTACAGCAGGAGATTGGGGCATGCAGTGATGCTCTCTCTAGCATGAAATATGTTTCTCTTACTCTAGGAAACACAGTGTCTACAGCTAACAAGATGGCACAGTTGGAGCAAAGAAAGGAGCCATGGACAATAGGTCTACAATCCCCTAATAAGAGGAATGTCCTACAAAGCAACTGTATCAAGGAAAAATCAGTTCATGCTGTTCAGACCCCTGCAAGGAATGCAGGGAAAACACGGAGAGAGCAGCAGCAGTGGGGTTTGGAAGATGAAAAAATAGCAGGCGTGCATTGGAGTTATGAGGAAACTAAGACTTTTCTTACAATTCTCAAAGAGTCTCGCTTTTATGAAACACTTCAGGCCTGTCCCCGAAACAGCCAAGTATATGGTGCTGTAGCTGAATGGTTGCGAGAATGTGGCTTCCTCCGAACACCAGAGCAGTGTCGGACCAAGTTCAAAAGTCTACAGAAGAGTTATCGAAAAGTGAGAAATGGCCATGTGCTAGAACCCTGTGCCTTCTTTGAGGACATGGATGTTTTGTTGAACCCTGCAGCTCATACTTCATCCACGGATAAGCCAAAGGAGATTCTGTCTCTCCCCAGACTAAAGAGAATTGGTATCAATGCTAAAGAACAGATCAGTTTGGTGGAGGAGGAAGAAGCCGCAGAAGAATCTGATGGTGATGAAATGGGTGTTGAGTTTATCCAGAAGTCTGAGCTTCGTGGTGCTCCTGTCTTATTTCAAAACCTGAGTGGTAAGAATGGTGCTTTTTTTTTTTCTGGTTTGAAAATGGATAATGTGGTCTTGTGGAAAAAGGAGTAGACCAGAAGTGACCAAACACAGGGAATTCTGTCACGCACACCTTGCCACTCATCACTGTAATTGGCCATGTAACTGAAAGTACTCCCAGGTGTTTTGTTACCCCCAGTGCAGTCTGAGTAACAGCCATGAAGGGTTCTTTTTTGGGTTAGAGCACAGCATGCATTTTGAGTATTTGGGGTCTGTGGAAGGAAGACAAATGGAGTCCAGGGTTCTAAGGATCTAACATTATCTGAGAATTGTTACAATGCAGTCAATTGTATTAGATTGTAACAGTCAAGGATACATTATTATACTATCAAGGATAGTCCATAAAGGAATATGTAACTAACAACAACAACAACAAAAGAATTAAAAAAAAAAGAAATTCAAAGAGAAGACAAGAAAGGAAAAGAAGAATTACAAAGTAGATGCATTAAATGGAAAAAATCAGTAAGATGATAGATGTAAATCCAAATATATCATTAATTACAAATTTAAAAGTCTAAGATTATCAGATATATATTTTAAAACTATATTGCTTACAAGAGATACATCTTTTTTTTTTTTTTTGGAGCAGAGAAAGCCTTATTGCAGGGCCAAAGCAAGGAGAATGGGTGGCTTATGCTCAAAAACCCAGAACCACAAGAGATACATCTTAAACAATATTCAGAGATATTGAAATTAAAAGGATAAAAAAAAGATACTATGCAAAAGAAAGATGGTGTTGAAATTTGGGGCCTGGGACATGCAGAACTAAACCACCAGTTAGTAGCTATGTGACAGCTGACATATCATATGACTACTTTGAGCTTCAGTTTTCTGTCTAAAATATAGCTAAGAATATGAGGGTAGTTGTTAGTGTTAAATGAGATAATGTAGATGAAGGCATTCTGCAGATGCTAAAATGCAATAAAACACTGCCTGGTGTCACAGTTATCAGTAATGTTTCTGTACTCCACTTTATGAAAAGATGATAATTTCTTAGGTAGAATGGAAAAATAAACCAGGCTGGGAGATCTGAGACTGTACTCATGACTGTACCTATTCAAAACAAATAGATCTCAGGAAGAAGATGGGAAAATGCCTTATACAGGTATTCATCATTCTGGAAATCCATAGACATGAGGGTAGGTGGTTTCAAATATGGAATCCAATGACATGACTGAAAGAGACCACCCAGTAAGATGGAGGACAGAAAAGACTTTCCTACTACAGATTATAAAACACCCAAAAAGTATGTTTAACAAACTGTCTTCATACATATCCTGAAAAGCTTAATTCTGCTATAAAAGCAGGACATCTGCCTGTCTTACAGATGGTTTCATCTCTCAAAGTAGAGGACTCAGTAACATCAAAAACTACTCTGGACATAGTTCTGCTGTTCAAAGAAGACGGGCTAAAGAAATGATAGGGAATTTGGGGGAGAAGTTCCTGCTGGGTGTCCTAGCCCATTATTCCTAACAATTTTTAAAAGACAGCTAAATCCTTAAGAACCATAGCAATGACAGATTGGGGGGGGCTGCATTTTTATTCTACCAAGTAAACTTTGAGATCAGTTCATCAATTTTTTTTTTCAGTTCATCAATTTCAATTTTAAAATCCTATTGGGATTTTGACTTTATAGATTCATTTGACAGTTGATATCTGTACAACTTGAATCTTCCTATCCAGAAACATAGTGTCTCTCCATTCTTTCTAGTTCTTTTATGTCTTTCAATATAATATTATAGTTATTTTACATAGACCTTCTCATTTCTTGCAAAGCTTATTCCCAGGCATATAATAGTTCCAGGGAATGGGATTTGTTTTCTTGTACTTCTTATATTTTGTAATGTATAGAGGCTTCAGACACCTTGTATCTTTGAACTTTATCCTTGAATGGCAGGTGTGCACTGGGGCTACGAGGAAACCAAGACTTTCCTTGACATCCTCCGTGAGACTCGGTTTTATGAAGCACTGCAAGCCTGTCATCGGAAGAGCAAGTTGTACGGGGCCGTGGCTGAACAGCTGCAAGAGTGTGGCTTCCTCCGGACACCGGAACAGTGCCGGACCAAGTTCAAAAGCCTTCAGAAGAGTTACCGCAAAGTGAAAAATGGTCACGTGCTAGAGTCCTGTGCATTCTACAAGGAGATGGATGCCCTGATTAACTCTCGGGCATCTGCCCCTCCCACTAGCACCCCAGAAGAAGCCCCGTCACCCTCAATTCAAGAAAGAGAGGACATTGAGATTGAACCCCAGGAACCTACGGTCTGGGAACCTGAGGAGGACTCACAGGAGGCAATAGTTGAAGATTCCAGCAGTGAGAAACTGAGTGAGGAGGAAATTGTGCCAGAGCCAGAATTCCAGGGACCTCCAGGTTTACTGCAAAGCCCGAGTGGTAAGGATCAGGAGGGGCTGTGGTCTAAAGAAGAAGGAAGTGGGATTTACTGACAGATCAGAAGAGCTGGCACATCGCTCATGAAGGTCTATTCATTAAGCAGATATTCGTGTGTCCTGTGCCATTTGAGGAAAAGGGGGAGGTATCGATGAATAAAACAGAGTCCCTGTTCTTATGGTGCTTCTGTTCAAGGGAGGAACTTGGATTCTCGTGATTTGGTTTTTGGGATCTCAGCCTCGGTTTTGGTGTGTATGGGGCAGATAATGTTTAATATCTCCTAGAAATATTGTGGGGAAGAAGAATTTGGAATTAAACGTGAGAAAAACTCAGATCAAGGAGGTGTGTCAGTAAGCTCAAAACAGAAATGTCTCAGTTATGTGTGATGTGCATGAGAAAAAGGATAGGCAGAGAGAAAAAGACTTTATTCTGGTACTGAGCTCCACCTGCGGGTTTCCCGCTGACCACTGGATGCCCTCACGGGCGTCTCACCAGCAGTCCAGGCTTAAAATTTTCAAAATTAAAATCAGCATCTTCCTTCCCACACTACGGCTCTTCCCTGTGTCCTCCCACAGGTCATCCAGACTTAAAAGATAGAGATTCTTTTGATGCCTTCTCTCTCATTGTTTACATCCAGGCAGATGATATGTTTTTTCAGCTGGTGTAGAACTCCCATCTGCCCCCCTCTTTAGTTACCATAACCATTACCCTAGTTTAGCGTTTCTCTGTCTCTTGCCTAAACTATTGTAAAAGTCTCCAAACCAGTTTTCTCCATTAGACTTGTATTAAGATTCCACAACCATCCTTAATCTGAGTTTGTCTTTCTAACCTTACCTGTTATTATTTTCCTTCCTGTACCCTATGCTTATTCAAAACAAACATTAGAAAAGGAAGTTCACACATATGCTCTCTGGTAGTATTTATACAGGAATTTGTTTTTGTATGGGAATGAAAGCTGAAATTATTAACTCTGTAACTGGAACTGTTAAAGTTGATAACTTTGGAAACAAAGTCCTTCTCTTGTGAATCTTGTTTTTTAAGGTGAGCTCCAGATCTGTCATCATATTATCAGGCTCTGTCTGAGGCAACTACTAGGCTATAACTTCCTCCAAATCCCAGAACAATGTTGGACCCAATCAGAGTACTTCAGAAGATGACATTGTTAGGGCTTTTGACCGAAGTCAGTGGATTCATTGATGGCTGCCCTCCTCTTCCAGCCCAGGACACAGCCACCCCACTTAGGACTGAGGGATGTTGGCAGTTTCAGCTCAATATGTGGAAGGAAAGTAACGTTGAAATTAGCAAGTAGAAAAAAGTACAGCAAAATGCCTAAGAAGGGTTTGAGAATCAAGCAAACCTGGATTGGGCCTAAGTTACACAGTTTGTGAACTATTTATGGATCAAATAATACGATGTCTGAATTTACTTCAAAATAATCCGGGTAGAGGGAGCAGAGAATGTGTGGGAATAGAGATGAAACAAGATTGGCCAGGAGTATATCATTGGGTAAGTGGTTCATGGAAGTTCAGTTTATGTACTGTTCTCTACTTTTCTGTGTTTAAATTTTCCATAATAAAAAGTTAATACAAAAGCCACACAGTTAATAAGTGACCAGGATGGAATCATAACCAGAGCTGTCTGATTCCAAAGCCTGTGTCTTCACCACATCATGCTCTCTGTTCAGAAAACTTCTCGGCAAAGCTCGATCCAAGATGTACTGTGGGATGCAGATGAAAGAGTGAGGAGAAGATAATTCTGGTTGTCGAGCAGTGAGAATTAAGATTTGAGTTAGTGTGGTCTGTGTGTGAGACTGCCAGAAAAACAAAGTGACAGCAACATTTGAGAAGAAAGAAATACTCTTGGATAGAGTTTGACTAGAGGTTGATGAGCTTAGAAGTCCATTGAGGGATTTGGACTTGATCATTAGAATCTAAACACTAATGAAGTGTAGTGTACTTTCATTATAGATGAGAAATTTTGAAAGCAGGATGAATTGTAGTGGAATTTCAGGGAGATAAACTAAGTTGCTCCCACGTTAATCAGGATACAGATTGGGGATAATGGCTTGGATTATAATTAAATTCTGAAAACATTTCCAGAGGCCTACTTTGTGCTGGGTATTATTGGCTATTCGTGGAACTGAAAGAAAATAAGGCCCAGTGAATCAGAAAGATTCTCCACGCCTGAGGCCAGTGAAGCACACAGGGATCTAACAGACAAGGCCTGTAGGCCATGTTGTTTATGTTGATACATGACTGGTCTGAAATGTTTATTGTCTTTTTTTTCAGATTTTGAAATTGGAAGTAGTATCAAGGAGGATGCAACACAGGTAATATATAAGGACATGGAGCAGCATAGGGCACTAATAGAAAAGTCTAAAAGGGTTGTTTCTCAGAATGCTGACCCAGGTAAATATTGTAAAAGGGAATGCATCTCAGGAAGACAATGGGACAACCTTCAAGGAGTCAGACAGGGAAAACTGATGTCTCAGCCTAGAGATTTAGGGAAAGCTGTCGTGCATCAGAGGCCTTTCATGGGGAAAAGGCCCTACCGACTTCTCAAATACGGAGAAAGCTTTGGAAGGAGTGCTCGCCTCATGTGCCGGATGACCCACCAGAAGGAAAATCCTTATAAGTGTAGTGTCTGTGGGAAGTGCTTTGGTAGAAGCAGGAGTCTAATTAGACACCAAAGAATCCACACAGGAGAAAAACCTTTTAAATGTCTTGACTGTGGGAAAAGCTTTAACGACTCCTCAAACTTCGGTGCCCACCAGAGAATCCACACAGGAGAGAAGCCCTACAGATGTGGAGAGTGTGGAAAATGCTTCAGTCAGAGCTCGAGTCTCATAATACATCAGAGAACCCACACTGGAGAGAAGCCCTACCAGTGTGGAGAGTGTGGGAAAAGCTTTACCAACAGTTCTCATTTCAGTGCCCACCGGAGAGTCCACACTGGTGAGAATCCCTACAAATGTGTGGATTGTGAGAAGAGTTTCAATAACTGTACGAGATTTCGAGAACATCGGCGAGTACACACTGGAGAGAAGCCCTACGGGTGCGTGCAGTGTGGCAAACGTTTCAGTAAGAGTTCTGTTCTCACTAAACATCGGGAGGTTCATGTGAGAGGAAAGCTTCTGCCATACCCTCCAGCGCTCTATGCCCCAGAGAACCCACACAAGGGAAAGACTGATGAATTCAGGCAAACTGTTTGATGAGGATCTCTTCTCTTCCTAAATGTCCCCTTAGCCATTTTACCCTAATCTCACTCTTGGAAGCAATCTTTTCTTAGCTATAAAGTGTAATTCCCAAGATAAGGTTGAGAATATAAATAAAGACTTGGATCCTGTCCTCAACTCTGCCTCTAACTTGATCAGTCTGTTCCTCTCCTTCTATGTGTCTCAACTTTTCCTTTAATAAAGTGAAGAAGATACAGGGTCTGAGTGCAGAATGGAATTCTCTTCAGTATGTCAAGGCCACTGCCATGGGATCACTAAACCCAGCAACATCCAAGATCCTTCAGTGTATGGGAGAGTTGTTATCAAGGAGATAAAAAATGCTCAAAGTTTTTTTCATTCTCTACCACATGCGATCCCGGATGCAACTTGATCACAGAGTTTCCTGTTTGGGTAGAACTTTCAGGAGCCTGATGAGAACCACATCAGATCCATCTTAGTTTTGAAGATATTCACAAAAGGAGATTGAAGATTTTATAGTTTCCATCAGAAGTCTGTTGCAGTGTACCTTTTTTGTGTCAAGAAATTGATCTAAATAGCTATGGTAGATGCCCTGTATTGTCACTGAAATAATGCCTTGCCCTCCATAGAGATGAGAAGCAACTGATCACCCATCGTCCTTTGTAGACTAACCGTTTCTGTACCTGAAGACTGAGAGCCGCTCGGCTGCTGTTTCTCCAGCCTATAAGTAATCCAGTTCCTGTTACTGTTTCTCCGAAGTCCTACGCTTACCTCTTAATTGTTCTGGGTGCCCTTGTCTGACTCTTCTGCACTACCATGCCCTCCTCAGATTGAATAGCGTGCATGCTCATGGTGTGTCTCATTAAAGTAGAATTTCAGACACATTCTAGTTCTGAATGTGTGACTTCTCTGGTTTTTACCTAGAATATGACTGATAATGTTGGCATATTTTATGCCTCCCAACCCCACACTTCAGTATAATATTGTATAATTTTAGATAGTTTTCTAAAACTCTAAGGAGATAGGGAAGGAAGTGAGGTAGAGACCTGAAACATTCAATATTTATAAGATCAGTTGGACTCCTTAGGCCTGCTTTAGATCAGATAGCCACCTTGGTCCAGACCAGCACTCCAGAGCTGCTTGTTAAGTTTACCGTTCTCTTTTCTGAGGCTTCTAGTCCCTGTTCATGTGGTCATAAACCTCTCTGTAGAACCCTGAGTAATTTATACAGCTTTATACCTCAATGAGTGAAGGTGGAAATATTTACTGAAACTTCCAGGCCAGAACACTTTTCGTTTTCCACATTTACCAGTTGGTCTGAAAGATGTCTTTGACAACCCCCAGCACTGGCCCGATAAATACTGAAGGAAGGGTTCAGATGGGGAGACAGTTCACTTATGGACGTTGCAAACCAGGGATTTGGCCATCCAAAGCTGTTAAACTCCAGGAAGAGGCCAGTGGCATTTATACCCTTAAGATGAAGGTAACCTCGGGGGGCTTGGCTTTGGGGAGGGAGAAGTCATAAGTTTAGTGGAAAGATAACCAGAGTCAGGGCTGTAGATCATTTTTTTGATCTTCTCTCTCCTTTCCTTTGTCAGATGCTCTCTTATTTGAAGACATCTGAGTATGTTTGAATCTTTTGAAACTTGTTCAACAAAGTACCAAGGAGGGTAGGCAGTGTAGAAGGAAATCCAACTTACGGTGCCAGAATCGGGTGTGGCCTGTTGGAAGGCAGGTGACTCAGGTAAACATTGATAAGTGTTTCGTACATTTGTTAGGAACGTTAGGGTTGTTCACGTCTCAGTAGGTTGATTTCCTCTGTGTTGTCTGAATTATAGACTTCTAATGGTAAGTGCAGTTTCATGTTGGTAGTGTGCCTAGCACAGTGAGGTGTGTGTGGTGCCAGTGGGCGTGTGCTTGTATTGTGTCGATGTTCTGGAATTCTAACTCTAAAGACGACGCACATTAATAGAAATCACCACTTAGTAATAGGTACGCAGGATTGATCATTATATCGAAGCATGATTCAGGAAAGTAGATGATTTACTCATAAATATTTATTAAGCACTGTTATGTGTAAGGCTGTGTTCTAGGCACAGTGAGGGATATGAAAATGAAAAAAGGCATGGTGTCTGTGCTCAAGGAACTTGCAATATGATGGAAGAAGTATTGCAGCAAAACGTAATGTCAATTATGTTCATGTCAATTACGGAACATAATTAGTTTATTAATGAAAAAATCACCTTCACTTGCAAAAAGAGTTTTTTTAATTGCCTAAAATCATATTCTCTACCTCTGTCGCTTCAGTTTCCCCAGTGGCAGGAAAGGCTCAAGAACCACTCCTTCTCCAGTGGAATAAACTGATTCTGTCTGTCATATGTCTGGGATCAAGCTAAGGTGAAATTTGGGTTCCCTTACCTTTTCCCAGTTGTAAGTGGACTATTTGAACTTGTACTAAATTAACTTACTGGACTTTGCTTCTGAAGAAATAGGAAGTCCTACCCACCATCTTAGACCAAGGCAGTTTGTATTTTATCCTTTTTAAGGTGGAGCATGAAAGTCAAAATGAACAGTCATACTCTGATTACTGTGTCTCATTTCACATAAATTGCCTTTATGAAGACCCGTAGGAGAAGGTTTCTTCCTAGGTCTCAGTACCAGAGAAAGCTCTGATTCTAAAGCAAAAAAAAAAAATTTTTACCTTACAAACACTGATTTTTTTTTTTTTTTTTTTTTTTACAACTTACTGCTTTTCTTTCTTCTGGCTGCTGGAACAAAGAAACTTACAAAAACAGAGCTTACAACTCACCTCAACCAACTACTTAAATCTATATTTATCTAATACTGTATTTTTTCTTTAAAAATTACCCCAAATCCTATTTTTTTAAAGTGGTGCAAACAAGTAGTCATTTTATTCTCTTACCTCTTACCCGAGGCACTTTGGAACCTGGCTGTATCCCTGCGTAGGCTTATTTTGTTACTTCCACAAATGCCGCGATTCTTACTGTCATTTTTATTATACACGTACAACCTACTTTATTCACCTGGAAGGAAACCTTCGTTTTTTTAAAGAGGAGAACGTCACAATATGCTTAAACAGCCCGGGGCAGCCTGCACGTAGAATGAGCGTTAGACCAGAAGCCAAAAGACAAGTTTCATTCTTGTCGCTACCACTTTCTGAGCGTTGCTGGACAAATCAGCCTCTCTCTCTGGGCCCGATATCCTTACCTGAAGAGAAGTTGAGCATGATTGCCAAGGCCGCTCTGGCTCTGATGTTTCGTGAGGCTATGGGGCATCGTGTAGAGAGGAAAATATTATAAGACCAGGCCCCTGCCCTGGCTCGCCACCACAGGCAGCATTTCGGGCCGCACTGAGTCCACCCCGTACTTCAGCAAGAGGATGCTGTGAGCGGTCCGGGAGCCTTGCTCAGTGAGGAGAAAGGACAAATCATTCACGCTCAACCGCAGGCAGCCCCTGAGTCACCTCGACAGGCAGTGGCAGGTAGCTGCAGTGGAGAAAGCCTATTTTGGGAGCTCTGGTGCCCAGTGACAGACACGATTCAACTCTGAGGGAGCTGGGGAAGCCCCAAATGCAAGGCGCGTCTGAGTGACTTGTGTAGTGATGAGCCTTTACCTCTGAATGCATTCCAAGTATAAATGTACGTCTACTCATTGTTTTGTATTAATGTTCACTTAGATGTCTTCTTGAAAACTTGTATGTGAAATAAATGTCTAAAATAAATGACTCCCGTTGGTTTTCGCCATGATTTGAAGGCTGTCTTCTATCAAGGAAAAAGAGAACTTATCCAAGGGATAATAAAAGCTGATCCTCGTAGCTCAAGAGAATTTCAGTTTCTTTCCAGGCCACTGTTCTCCCCGCAGCTAGCAGGGATCCCTTGGGTGTCCACACCTATTCCGGTGCTGCAGTCCTCCGATAGTTGTCACTGCCATTGTCCCAGAAAATGTTTGCCTCTAATTCTAGAGTGGAGTTAGTCTTGGAGGCACACACTGCGTGTGTTCTTGGAGGGGCACTCAACCACAGCCTCTGCTGCTGGAAAAAGTCTTGACATGATTTCCCCAGATACGGTGGTGCCTTTGGTTTACTATTTGATTTAAAGAGTCCCAGTGGCTTCCACTTAGCCCTTCTTCCCATAACAACTCCAACTCCACGGGTCATAGAGTCAGTGTAGAGATTTTGTCACTTGCCGAGGATGTATTTCCAACTATACTCTTAGAAACTGTAAGAAGAATCATAGGATGGATTTAGAGCCAGTTCACCTAGACATGAGGTAGATTCCAGACAAAGTGTATCTCTCACCTGGACTTTATAAGCAGCCAACTGCAATGGCACCCAAGGTTCTCAAGAATTATAACTGCTCAGGGTCAGTATCTGAGAGTCCCTCTACATCTTCTATATTTTCCTTGAGTAAATGGCCACAACGTTTTTTAGAGGGAACAGAGACAAAGGCTCAGAATAGGGACTTCCCTGATGGTCCAGTGGTTAAGAATCTGTCTTGCAATGCAGGGGATGCCGGTTTGATCCCTAGTCAGAGAACCAAGATCCCACATGCCACAGGGCTACTGAGCCCACGTGCCACAACTAGAGAGAAGCCCACACACTGCAATGAAAGATCTTGTGTGCCACAACTAAGACTGAATGCAGCCAAAAACTAAATAAATATTAAAAAGAAAAAAATGGCTCAATATTCATGTGCGTTGTTACATCATAATCGTTCCACAAGATTACCTGATCTTCCATTCCTTTATAGAGATTTAAGTCTGTGAACTGACCCACGTGTGGGAGTTAGATGAGAGACTTTAAATCTCTAAGGGGAAAAAAATCTCTAAGGCTACAAATTTTCAATTCCTATAAACCAGTTAAGGCAATTAGATTTTAAGGGAGGAGAATGAATGCTTTGTGTTTCAAACACCAAAAGAAACAAAGCTAGTCACAACCTCCAGACACCATGGTGGGTCCAGGGACTCAGAAGGGAAGCAATGGTTTGGGGTCCCAAGAGAGGCGAACGCCTGGACCCACCTTGAGGTGGTAGGACTCTGGAGGAAAATGGCAGTGTGGGGATAGAGGGGATGGGGGCAAGACCCGAAAGGCCCAGCCTCAAGAGTTGCTTGGAAACATGAGCATGGAGCCGGTGGAGCACACAGGTGTGCCTGGTGTGGAAGTGGTGGAATTGCCAGTAAACAGCCCCTCTTTCTAGAAACCACCCTGGCCGAGACAAGTGTGACTGACTCAGCTATAAAATGGCAGCTGCAGCGGGCACGAAGTAAAAAGTTAGAGCAGGAAGACCACGGGCAGACGAATGGATAAGGGAGATGTGGTATATTATACAATGGAATATTACTCAGCCATAAAAATGAATAAAATAATGCCGTTTGCAGCACATGGATGGACCTAGAGATTATCATACTGAGTGAAGTAAGTTAGACAAAGACAAATATATCACTTATATGTGGAATCTTAAAAAATGATACAAATGAACTTATTTACAAAACAAGAAATAGACTCACAGACACAGAAAACAAATTTATGGTTACCAAAGGGGAAAGGGTGTGGGGAGGGATAAATTAGGAGGTTGGGGTTAACAGATGTACACTATTATAGATAAAATAGATAAACAACAAGGACCTACTGTACAGCTCAGAGAACTGTATTCAATCTTTTAATAACCTAAAATGGGGCTTCCCTGGTGGCGCAGTGGTTGAGAATCTGCCTGCTAATGCAGGGGACACGGGTTCGAGCCCTGGTCTGGGAGGATCCCACGTGCTGCGGAGCAACTAGGCCCGTGAGCCACAACTACTGAGCCTGCGCGTCTGGAGCCTGTGCTCCACAACAAGAGAGGCCGCGATAGTGAGAGGCCCGCGCACCGTGATGAAGAGCGGCACCCGCTTGCCACAACTAGAGAAAGCCCTCGCACAGAAACAAAGACCCAACACAGCAAAAATAAATAACCTAAAATGGAAAAGAATCTGAAAAAGTATATACATATGTAACTGAATCACTTGGCTGTACACCTGAAACTAACACATCATTGTAAATCAACTATACTTCAATAAAAAATTTTTTAATATTAGAAGTAAAATAAAGCGATTTCCTGGTGGTCCAGTGGTTAAGATTCCATGCTCCCAGTGCAGGGGGCCTGGGTTCGATCCCTGGTCAGGGAACTAGATCCCCATGCTGCAAGTAAGACCTGGCACAGCCAAATAAATAATTAAATATTTAAAAAATAAAATTAAAAGTTAGGACATGAAGGTAGAAGATTGGCATACTTCCCCTTTGGATTGCTTAAACTCTCAGAGTTCTTGGACAGTCTGGTGAGGGAAGATGCGAGAACATAATACTAGGCTTCTCAACAACACAGAATATGAGGACTCAAGCCGATTCTCACAAAAGGAAATGAATCAGTACTTGTGCTCCAAGGGTATAAAGCAGCACACGCCTGCTGCAGTAGAAAAAAACACTAGAGAGTGTGTCCAAAATCCTGGATTCTAATTGGGCTCTGCCACTAGATCACTGTGTGATTATAGTCAAGTTATTTAGCTCGCCTCTCTGGGTTTTGGGATTGGACAGCATGAGTGCTTCCCAACATTTTCCCCTCAAGAGGCCCAAAGATCCTTATATGAAGACAGTTGATTGAGAAAATACATGCGTGCAATGTCCGTTTAGAATCATCTTGCCAGAGCTCCACTCCCTTGCCATGATTCTGATACCTGCACATTTCAAAACCTTTGATTAGAGGGACTTCCCTGGCAGTCCAGTGGTTAACACTCCGCTGCAGGGGGCACGGGTTTGAACCAAGATCTTGCGTGCCACACAGTGCCGGGAAAAGAAAATTTTTGATTAGAGAATAATAAATATAAGAGCTATCACATTGTCCACTTACTAGGTATGAGGCATTGTGCTAATGCTTTACAAACACTTATCCTCACAAACATTCTGAGGCAGGTTTCCCATTTTAAGGAAACTGAGGCTGAGAGAAGTTAAATAACTTCTTCAAACTTATACAGCAAAAAAGCCAACGTTCTGAGATTTAAACTCGGATCTTTCTCAGAATCCAAACTCGTAGCAACTGCTTTTTACTACTGCCATAGAGTTCCCAGCTCTAACATCCTAAAATTCTGTGACCTCGTTGTTCCTGAGAAGACAGGAGGTGGGGTGGAGGTAAACTTAGGTGATCTGGGTCAATTTTGGATTCTACTCTGTAGGGTCAGAATGAATCTGAGAGTCATTAGGATCCGCCTATGCCATTCTTTCAGTCAACAAGTACTCAGTCCCTTCTGTACAGCAGTGAGCCCAATAACGTGGCATCACAAAGAGGAATTAACATCGATCTTCCTCTTGAGAGCTTGTGGTCTAGAAATGGATATGAAGAGCGGGACTTGAAATCCAATTGCAAGTCAGGAGTGAGAAGAGTTATCATACACGTGCTTCTGTCCCCCTCTTCATGGGGGACTAAGGGGCAAGTAGTCAGGCGACATACTGTCCCTTATTCAGCAATAGTAACCTGTGATGACAAAGATCATGAACCCTGCAGTCAAACGTACCTTATATTTTGGCTCCACCAATGTACTATGTGACTCTGGGTAATGTCATCTCTTGGGATCTCCATTTGCTCCTCTGGAAAATGGGAAGAGTAAGAGTGGCTACCTGTATTCATTTCCTGAGGCTGTCCCTAGAAATGACCACAACCTCGGTGACTTAAAAAAACAGGTATTTATTCTCTCGCCATTCTGGGGGCCAAAAGTCTGAAATCAGGGCGTCAGCAGTCCACACTCCCTCCAAAGGCTGCGGGGAGAACCCTTCCTTGCTTCTTCTAGCTCTTGGTGACTCCTGGTGCTATCATGTGATACCATAACTCTGCCTCGGTCCTTCCATATGGCCACCTTCTCTGTGTCCTTTTCTGTCTCTTATAAGGACGCTTTCATTGGATTTAGGGCCCACTCTAATCCAGTATGGTTCGTCTTGACCCTTACTTTACTTGGGTCTGCAAAGCCCTTGTTTCCAAACAAGGTCACATTCTGAGGTTCCAAGTGGACATGAATTTAGGTGGGGACACTATTCAACCCACTACACTACCTCATGGGATTGTTGTGTGAGGACTAAATGAGATATGCATGGAAAGCATTCTGCACAGTGCCGAGCACATAATAAACAATAAATGTTAGCTGTACACGTGTATGCATGTGTGTGTATGGGTGTGTGTATATACACACGTATATATATATGTAACTATTTTGTTATTTACTAGATTTACCAAAGGTTGATTTCATTATTTCGCCAAAGGATGTAGTAACTTTTAATGTTTTTCACTCTTTGTGAGTTTTCTAATGTGTTGTTTCTGATTTCAAACTTTTACTGAACATTTACTGTATGCTAGGTGCCGTGTTAAGTCCTTCCCATTGCATTAACTCATTGGACCCACACAATATGCCTGTTGCTGAGGAAACTGAAGCTCAGAGAGCTTAAATAAATTGCCCAGGCAGGGTCACACAGCTAGTAAGTGTGGTGAAGCTGGGATCTGAACCCAGGTTCAGCTGACTCCAGAGTCCTACTTCTTAACTGAAGTAGGTCCATCAGCGCGTACGCTGGGTCTTGAATTTGCCTTCATTGAGTTCTTTGCCTTCCCTCTCTTCACTTGGGTTCTTTGAGCACATCATTTACCATCCTTTCCTATCAGCCTATTCATTTGATCTACTGGATAAATCACAAGTTCTCACTAATGTTCTTCCAGCAAAGACTCATCCTTTCCTGACTAACCCTAACAGCTCTTCCTATTATTGCACACTTCCCCTGTTAACAATTCTGTTTGTTCTTAACCCCATGAGTTAATGTTCGCTATTTGTCTTTTTTTTTTTTTTTTTTTTTTGCGGTACGCGGGCCTCTCACTGTTGTGGCCTCTCCCGTTGCGGAGCACAGGCTCCGGACGCGCAGCCTCAGCGGCCATGGCTCACGGGCCCAGCCGCGGATCTTCCCGGACCGGGGCACGAACCTTTGTCCCCTGCATCGGCAGGCAGACTCTCAACCACTGCACCACCAGGGAAGCCCCCGCTATTTGTCTTTAAGTGCAGCTATATGTCTTAAGATTACATGAACAGTATAAGAGCCCAGACTCTGGAGCCAGACCACTGGGATTTGAATCTCAGCTCTGCCACTTCCTGAGTGACCTTGAGTAAGTAATTTGACTTCTCTATGCCTCACTTTCCTCATATATAACATGAAAAAAAAATAATAAAATAATATGTACCTGTACAGTTGTGGAAATGAAATAAATTACCACATGTTTCAAACACAAAGCAGATCCTGGCATGTAGAAAGTGCTCAATTAGTGTCAGTAGCTATTTTTACAATTACCTTCACATCACTGAACACAGGTTGTCTGAGTAGCTCTTCTCTTTAGGTTTGTTGTTATTGAAATTTATTATTCTCTTTTTCTCCAAAATGTCTTGGATATTTGGGTAGTGTCCATTTTCTCAACAGGCAATCTCTCATTGCATTGGTAATATTCTCCAGTGAGCATTTTCTTCCTTTTTACTCAGGTGAGTATTTTGCTTGTCTGGTAGAAGTGGGTGATGTTTTTGTTCGTTGTTGAGAATTATTTTTCCCTAGCACCCCTTTGCGGTGTTAGAATGATCACCTTCCATAAATTACCCATAGATTCTTGTAGAGAAGATACACACTCTATTTTTAAGGTGTGAACTTCAGAACGTGTCTTTTTATTCTTTTTTTATCCTTAGTTATTCACTATACTCATATCTTCCATCTAAATGCCTCTGTCTCTCCAGACCTGTATTATGCCACGTTATATATTTCCTTGGGAAATCCTTGCAGCTCTGGTCCACCCCCATACCCACCCGCATCCCCAGCTGGAGTGCCATGAGTGGGTCAGTCCATGTCCTGGATAGCTTTGGGCACTAAACCATGCCCTGGAGTCTGCACTGGGCTCTTCAGAAGGGTCTTGAGGTCTGTGATCTGGAACTGATTCTGACCAGAGTCCAAACTGGACTCCAGAACGGACTCTGAGCTCCAGACAGAGCTCCCTTGGTGCTGGCTGAGAGGGAGACGGGCTTTGGGTTGGTCTGCACTCTGAGTACCTGCCTTGGCCCTGGACTCTAAGCTGGGCTCGAGCTAATTAGACTCTGGACACCTAAAGCTCAACCCAGACTTTTGCTTCCCCCCCAGTGGTGTCCATTTCTGAAAGGAAAGGCCAGCCAGTGGGCACACAGAAGGAAACATTGGACTATTTATTGCAAAGCTAGATTGACAGCACAGGCCGCAAGGAAAAAGACCAAAGAAGGCCCTTCTATAACAGAGGAATCAGGGAACAAGAGAAGGAGAAAGGGGAGGAGGGAAGTGAGCCGAGACACATAAACGGCCACCTCTTCCACCCATTCTTCTGCTCCTGGGACCTTCCCTGTCAAGAAAAGCTCTTCTGTTGTGCTTGTTGCTATCTGTCTCTGGGCATTGGTGGCAACACATTCCCCAGGCTGAGGTCTCTGATGAGCACAAAGGAATTCGAAAGAGCCAGCACATCTGAAAAGCCAGACCCAAGTCAGGGGAAGCGTATCAGTCACTTCTCAGAGCTCTGCCCCGGCAGGAAATGCAGACCTGTCTGGTCTGCAGTCCAGGACAGGTCCACTGAGGGCCCCTAGGGCAGCAGGAATTCCACCATCTCAGCTTCACCGCCCCTTAAGTATTAGGCGGGTTTTCCCATCTCCAATGAAGAACCTACAAAAAACGTGGCCCAGTGAGATCTCTGCATCTCCGGGAGAGACCCAACCCTCCATCAAATGTCTCCAGGCCCAGAATTCTCCAGAGAGACGCCTTCCTGAGCCTCTCCAGCCTCAAGAGCCAGATCTCCCTGGGGAGAGGGAGAAACTCTTTCCTGTTGGGTCTCTAACCCTTTTCCTGAAGATCCCCATCTCTACCATTCTGAAAGCATCAGAGAATTACTTGTGATGCTTTTCACTAATCCATAGGCTAAGCCAGGACTGCAGACAGGCAGCGATGCAAGCAGTCTAGATCAGCTCAGCCCAGTGCCTGTCCTCGTCCAGACAGCGGGCACTGTACCTACTTGTATCCCTGCACAACCTGGAGCAGAAAGGAAGGACACTCTGGATCCTTGAGGTTCACAGGAAGAGAGCTGGAGGAGAAGCAGTCAAGCGGATATTATCCTTCTGATAACACTATCAACCTTCTTACCCATTGCCCAGCTCCAGGGAGCACTGCTCACATTGCGTCTTATGTGATTGGCATCTCATGACATGCATGCTCTTGGGGACACCACTAACATGGTGTTCTATGTGGACAGGGTCCCTTGAGTTGTACAACACCCCTGTGGGGAGCTATTTCTCCCCTACTTTCAGTCCGTACAGTTGTTCAGGTGAGGCTGACCTCACCCCAACTCCAGGATAAGATTCATGCTCCAGACATAGCCAATAAGAGTGCCTGGCCCCATGGCTACAGAGATCGATTCAGAGGTAGACATGGCCCAAGCTGGACCAGTCCAACTCAGAGAACAGCAGAGCCAGGACCTTTGTAAGAGCTGTTGTTCTGTTTCCTCTGTTTCCAGCTATTAACCTGCTAGGATGTAAGTCTGGAGTGCCTGGTGGGCATCTTTGCCTCTACTGGAGAGCCTATCCAAGCATGAAATCTACCCAGAGGACAGTAGAGCCTAAAAAGACCAAGCCCTGAAGACACTGTCTGAGCTCCCACCAAAGCCAGGGCCACTTGTGAACTTTTCAATTATGTGAGCCAATGAGTTCCCCTTTATGATGAAAGCTGTGTTCAGATGGATTTCTGTCACTTGCCACCAAAGGTCCCAGAGCCATAATCTTTGCCTCTGAAGAAGGCTTCCTCTTCTCTTCTCCAAACCCAAGCGAGACCCTAGCCCTCTAGACCTGGATGTTCTAAGAACTGTCACCATGCCGACCAGATGGGCCATGACCTTGTGTCATATTCCTACCTGATGAGCACTCCTACAAGCAGGCTGGCCAGGAGCGGGCCCAGCCAGTAGATCCAGTGGAAGTCCCAATGGTTGGCCACCACAGCCGGTCCAAAGGCACGGGCAGGATTCATGCAGGCTCCAGACACAGCTCCCCTACAAACACCCAGCCACAATGGTCGGCAGAATCTCAGTCAAGGAGCTCCGACTCACCCAAGTTCATTCCCCCAAGTAGGCCTAAGTCACACGCTACCCAGAAACCCCCTCTAAGCTACCATATCATGGCGATCTGGGAGGTTCCAAAGTGAAAGGCTTGACCCCCTCCCCAGAGTCCTCCCTACAGTCTGCCACTCCCCACACACCCTTCTAGAAGAATGGGCAGCAAGTAGTGCCTGTTCAGTGATGGCAGGAAGGAAGATGGATCTACTCCTCCTCCAGAGTTGATAAGGCAAAATAAGCAGTTTTCAGCTATATGAACTTTGGGGTCAAGCAGACCTAGATTCAAAACCCAGCCCAGCTATTTCTAGCTATGACCTTTGTTTAACCTCTCTGTGTTTCAGCTGAGATGAAAGTACATATCTCATAGAGCTCATGTTTCTCCTATAATTCATGTGCAAGTGCTAACTCTAATCTAGCTGACCTAGTTGAGGCCTTTGTTGCACCACAAGCTAGGGACCCAGCATCTCCCGAAGGGGGACTGTTCCCCAAGAGCACCTCTCTAGTCCCGGTGTCTGTACCCTTTCCCCATTCACTCAAGCTGGGGTCCTCACTCAGGCCTCAGCCCTCACAGACCCCACCTGTGGCCAGCAGCCAAAGCCAACTGGATGAGTCAGTAGGCTTATAAGTGAACCAAAAGCCACTAGGAGGCATCAAAGCACTGCCACAGCTCTGCACATGCATTTCCCCAGACTCCACCTCCTAAAGGATGACTTAGGGCTGCAGGCAGAGCAGAGAAAGGCTACACTTGGTCCTGTGTCCAAGAAGAAAGGAAGGAGTTGGCCTGTAGGAAGGAGCTCCCTCATCCCCTATATTTAGCAGGGGCCCTTGTCCCAGATCTCTCATTTAATTTGCCACTTCCCAATGACCTTAAATAAGTCACTTGTGTCCTCTCTGAGCCCCAGTTTCCTCATATATAAAAGGGAAGAAATAATCCTTTGTCTCCTTAATGCCTTCCCAAGCCTACTAAGAGGCTCTAGATAAATGAGACAACGGGTGTGGTAAGTCTGAGGCTAAAACCTGGCTGCCTGCTGGCAGGATAAACACAGTCCACAGAAATGGTTTATTGATACTACAAAAAGTAGAAAATTCACATAAAAATCCAGTCTTCTGACTTCCCTAGAATGAAATTAGAAGGGTCACCCCAAGCCCATATTCCCACACAGCAATAACTTATCAGAGGTGCGTGGTGGTGGCCTCCTTAGATGCCACAGTCCCCACCATTCTCTGTTGTCTGCCTCCTGCCAGCCCACTTCCCCCGTTTACATTACCTGTGTGGCTTCTATTGGCAACCCTCAGGTAAGCTCAGCAGACCTGCCCTCCTCCAGGGGCGAGCCTCGGCCCAGGTCTAAGCACTGTGGTCCCACAGCCAAGGGGCACTCACCCTGCTAGGATGTCCACGGTGACAGAGAAGCCGATGGAGAATGGGGCCAGAGGACCCTGCGTCTTCTCGTTTATGGTGCCCATGCATACAGCCAGTGCCAGCAGTGTCGTCAGGATGATCTCTGCCACCACTGCCCCTGTCACTTGCCTGGGCTCCTGGACTGTCACGAAGGCTGCCCCAGACGCATTCCAGAACCTCTCCTCGGAACTCACCGCCTGCAGTGAGCAGTGCTCAGCCTCATGTTGTGGGTGGAGAGACAGCTGGGAGCTGACGGGAGGGGCCCCATCCTTTTGAACCAGGGAAGGGTCCTGTCCAATGCGCAGTCAGACATATCTGGACCCACATCCCAGCTCCACCAGTTCCTACTGTGTGGCTTTGCCTGAGCTATTGGACTTCCCTAAGCCTCATTTTGCTCTTCTGTAAATGGGGATAACCCAGCGGTGGCTCCAGGTATTGTAGGCCTGAAGGGTATGTAACTTATATGACCCTCTTTGAGAAAGAATACTAAAATACCTTATTTTTACAAACTTTGCAAACACATATACCCAGGTAAACACATTACCAGCCCCCTAAAAGGCCGCTTCGAAGGGATGAGAAGAGCCCTGAAGCTTAAGCCCCATTGGCTTCCCAGGAAATCGGCCTTGGGGTCATCACGACACCGGGGAAGGGAAGCCTGCAGTGCAGACAAGCTTCTGGACCCGGGACTCAAATCCAGGCTCAGTTGCTCCCCAGTTCATTTGAACTTGGGCAAATTATTGCCTTCTCTGTGCCTCTGCTTCCGCCTCTGTAAAGTAGGCATGGTCATGGTAATAGCCCTGGGCCCAGGTGGGGAGTGCTCTTTAAGGACTGATGCAGGCTTCTAGTCAAGTTGGAGATTAAATGAGAGGATTCTACCAAGTGCTCGGGGAGGGGGGAGGACACCCAGTGAATGACCACTTCTGCCCCACACTGGTCTCCACCATGTTGGACAAGTTTACAAGTGACCAGGCCTGAGGGAGAGTCCCAGCACTGCTTTCCACTGGGAATCAGAGCAGCAAGGTCCGGGCCCTGTTCTAAACAGACAGGGGAGCAGGGTCTCAAATGGGGGCACAGGGAGACCAGGGCAGGGAAGACAGCAAGATGGGATTCGAGACCAAAGTCTGCAATGGGCAGCGCTTAGAGCCACAGACCAAACCCCAGGCAAGCTAACAGGGTGCCCCCTTCACCCCTTCCCACCTCCCCACTCCCTCCAATCCCACCCCCAACACAAGCCAAGCAAGGCTTCCAATTTGAAGGGTCCCTGGTTGAGACTTCAGAACAGCAGGAAGGAAAGAGAGAGAAGGAAAGAAGGAAACAAGGAAGTCAGGCAGGCAAAGAGGGAGGAGGGAAGTCCTTCCATGGAGTTACGTGTAGAGCTATAGAAATTCTGTGGCTTGAGAGGAAGAGCTAGCCTTCCTACCGGAATGGGAGGATTCCAGTAATTTGAGCATTAACTCCCATTTAAGGTAGAGTAACTCAGTTTAAAGGCAGGCAAACTGGAGAACACACAGAGAAGTTAGTTCAGGAGTTTCTCGAGGAGAATAACCCTGTATATCCTGTACCCTCTGACAGTGCTTACTGAGATGTTTGTAGCATGAATGAAGTGAATGAATGAAAAAACTAGAATTGTCTAAATCCAGAAATGGACTCAGGAACAGAAACCTTGAGTCCTGAATTCTGCTTCCTGGTCTGTCTAGGGAGGGCTGTGTCCAGACACAGACAGAACAGGGTGGGTTTGGAGGAAACCAAAGGCCCTTTGAGTGTCCCCTCCAAGGTAGAAAGGTCCACCCAATCCCATTGGAGGCAACAGGAAAAGAACTGGACAGGACTTCCCTGGTGGCGCAGTGGTTAACAATCCACCTGCCAGTGCAGGGGACATGGGTTCGAGCCCTGCTCCGGGAAGATCCCACATGCCGCAGAGCAACTAAGCCCATGTGCCACAACTACTGAGCCTGCGCTCTAGAGCCCGCGAGCCACAACTACTGAGCCCGTGCGCCTAGAACCCGTGCTCCACAACAAGAGAAGCCACTGCCATGAGAAGCCCGCGCACTGCAAGGAAGAGTAGCCCCCACTCACCCCACAACTAGAGAAAGCCCAAGCGCAACAATGAAGACCCAACGCAGCCAATCAATCAATTTTTTAAAAAAGAACTGGACAGTCCCCACTCCTTGCCCCTCACCCACCCCAGCAGCCCCATCAGAGCAAAAGCCCCCAGCCCAGCCCCCTGGGGGATCACCCACCTTGGCCAAGGCGGCCCCGATCAGCCCCCCACACAGCTGGGAGATCCAGTAGGGAAGGAGCATCATCAGGTGGAGGCCTCCGACCAGCATGGCTGCCAGGGACACTGCAGGGTTGAAGTGTCCACCACTGTCACCCACAAAAGCAGAAGGAGTCGTGAGGCCAAGGCCCAGGCACTGGGTCCCAGCAGCCCCACCACCTCCCCAGGTGGCCTTGAGGGGCCGGAGTCTGTCAAGGGCAGCCCAGGTAGAAAACAGGCACCAAATTAAGCCCACTTTCCCCGAGGTGCCAAGTGGTGGGGGAGAGCCTGGGAGGGGAGGGCAGCACCATTCCTGTCCTACACCCAGACCCCAGGGTGGCCCAGACAAGAATACGGTGGGAAACTGTCCCTCAGCTCTTTCCAGAGCCCCTAAGAGCTGCATCCAGCCCTTCAGAGCCGTGGCCACAGGTCAGAATGAGACCCCAGGCTTCAAACTCACAGCCCAAGACAGGTATCCTGGCCTCCCCTTAGAAGAAACCAGGCCCTGAACAACAGCTCCTGATTGGTTGAACTCAACCAATGAAATTTTTTATTGGTGGAACTCAACCAGTAAAATTCCTATTTTTGGTCTGAAAGTGTGACTAGTGTTGCCTGTAAAATTGAGATTAGAGGTTCCTGGAAATGGCACTGGGAATCAGGATCGAGGCTAGAGGTTCATGATTAAGTTGGGATTGGGATCTGGAGTTTGGGATGTGAAGGGGATTAGACCAAGTCGAACCTAGGCCAAAGGGCTGGTTCAACTTGGCTGGTCCTTCCAGAGGTCATGGGCCAAGAGCCTTCCTTTTCACCAAGATGCTCAACCAGTCCAAGCCCCAGAGCCTAGAGGCCCCCCCCAATGCCCTGCTACCCCCATTGGCATCCTATCCAGTCCCACTCAGATGAAGGAACTATCCTGAGAGGTTGGCTCACCAATCCCCCTGGTGCCTGGGATGGACACACCCAATAAGAGGGACAGTGACCCCAAGGCCCCCCCATGTCAACCCAGATGTTTAGAGCCCACCAATGCGCCTGCCCACCCAATGGGCACAGGGCACTGAGCTGAGACTGGACAGAGGACCCTGGCTCTGGACACAGGGACTTTGTCCAACATGCTCACACTTCAGGACCAGCTGCCCCAACTTGTCAGGTGCAGCTCTGTGCACAGGCCCTTGGGTGAGCTTCCTGCAGGATCAGGAAGCACCAGCTGATCTCAGACTTGACCGGCAGGGAGAGGGGCAGCCAGGCTTACTTGGCCTCAATTCAGGTCCATGACCAAACTTAGCCTGGGCTCTGCCAAAGCAGAGAGGTGAAGGTGGAGGTGGGGTGGCCTCCTGCAGGAGGGAGACTTAGAACCCTCTCGGCCATCAGCCTCACCACCAGGTCCCACAGCCCAAACGGGGAGAGACACTGTCACTCAGAGTGTGGTTCTACCAGAAGAAGGCTGGGACACTTCACACTCATTAACAGTAAAACAATCAAGACACCTTCTTAGTTTACTCATCCATGGTTTGCTCAACAAATACTTATTGAACACCTACTCTGGTGCTAGGTGCTGTGTCGGGCGCTCCAATAACCTCAGAGTCAGTGCCGGGCACACGGTAGGTACCGAATAAATATTTGTTGACAAAAAACAGATGGCTGAATAAAAGGCTGGCATTTCAGGTAGGCAGTCTCCTGCAGCGCAAAGCGATGTTCTCTCCTGCCAGCTGGCCTGGGTTCAAACCCTAGCTCTGCCACCGAAGAGCTGTATGACCGTGGGCAGCTTACATAACCTCTCTGTGCCTCAGTGGTCCCCACCTCACAAAGGCTGTTGCAAAGATAACTAATACGTGTTCACACAGAGTACTAGCATATAGTTAGTGCTCAATAAATACCAGCTATCACTACCATCCCCTTTGATTCCACTGAACATAGAGAGGGCCAGCCAACTGCCCTGGTCACCCAGCTAAGCAGCGACAAAGGCTGCCTTCAATCCCAGACCCGTCATCGAACAGAAGACTCTGTGTTTCATCCCACCTGCAGCTTCCCTTAGATATTTAAAGAGAAATGTTAAAGTTCTCTTTCCATTCTGCTTTTCTAGGAAACAGTATTTCAATTTCCTTACTCAGATCTGTTTTCTGTGTGAGATTAAATACAGACCAACCAGGTTCTAGAGGCCCCTGACAGACACTCCATCCAAGACATTTGTCATTGTGGTTGGTTCTCCTGGGAGCCCACGACCTCCCGGTGGAGCTCCTGTCCAGGGGAGGGCTATGCAAGGGGAACTCTTCGGGCCTCCCTGCCCCCCCCGGCGGGTTCTTCTGCATAACTCTGCCTTACCCCAGGCTGGAGCAAAATGCCCCGTCCTAAAGGTAACAATAACACAGCAACCAACAGTGGCTGAGCGCTTACTATAGACTAAGCTCTTCACATCATTTCATTCTCGTGCCTTCCCCAGGAGATGCTGGGTTTAGGACAGACAGCTTGGGTTTGCCTCCTGGCTCTACCATGGGACTCTGGACGAGTTACCCGGCCTTTCTCCTTCATGTGTTGGCTTGAGAAATAAGATTTAGAAAATACTCCCACTGTTCGCATTTCATAGGTGGGAAGTTTGGGTTTGGGGAGTGACTTAGTCAAAGCCACAGAGCTCATAGGCTGAACAGCCAGGATTCAAATCCAAGCAGCCTGACCCCTCGCCCAACCCACATTTTACCCACACTGCTTTTGGGATCCTGGGCATGTGCCCAGGGGTCCCTGCCCACAGCTCTGCTCCCTGCCTGGCTCCCCAGGTTGGCACCAGGCAGAGTGCTCAGAGCTGTTCCCACCTGATACTCCCCAGCGTGGCGATGACCAAGCCCAGGGCCAGCCCATGGGCCAGTGCCGGCTGCAGCAGCCCAGTGTCGGTCCCGTTCTCGATGACCGACAGGCAGCCGATGAAGATGAACAGGGCAGAGCCCAGCAGTTCAACCAGGCAGGGCTGCACAAACCGCTCGTACCAGCACCCACGCCACCTGCCCCCCTCGCTGGGCTCCTTCACCTTGACGCCACCAAACTCCAGGTCACACATGGATGCAGCTGCCTGAAGGGGGGGAACGGAGGGGGACACGGATGGGAAGAGAGTCCAGAAAGAAGCCCCCCAGTGCCCCAATCTTGAATTAATTCTCAGCAACCGCTTGGATGGCCAGGCTGCAGAGGAAGAGGCCAGCAGTGTACTCACCTCTGCAGACATCAGGGCGGAGGTGACTCAGGACGGGACTCTGGCCTGCGCTGGCTGGAAAACCCGCACCTGATCTCCCGGACAGGACACTCTTATCTCCAGGACCGGGGCTTCCAGCCCACTACAGGCTCTGCCCCTTTTAAAGGGCTACAGAGGCTCCCGAGGGTGTCAAGAAAGCAATAAAGCCCAGTAGGAGGCGGCCCTGAGGCCCAGGAGAGGAAACACTGTTTTTAACCTTAACCAGGCAGGGCAGGGGGTGGCCAAGGATTGCTGAGCTTTCTGCCAGCAAAGGCAAAAGGCGTCAGCTTCGCTGCGTCACCTGGGGAGGGCTCCAGGTCTGCCCCAGCAGGAGATGGAGGGCCCTGATCCCCAGCTCCCTTGGTCACCACCGGGGCCCAGAGGAGACCCACGTGTGTGAGTGAACACGAGGAGGGCCCCGCCAGATCAGGACCACACATGGGAAGTAACGGTAAACTCATCTTCAGTGATTTTTCCATGGACTTCTAAGGACACCTCCTTGTGTCTGAGGCCCCGGCACCTCCACAGACTCATGCTGATAGGCTGATCCAGGACTGAGGGTGTAGACGGATGACCATCTCTGGAGATTGCAGAGGCAATGGTAAAGCCTGTGGACTTTGGAAACAGGCTGCCTGGATTTCAATCCCAGCTCTTCCGTGAACCAGCTGAGTAACCTTGAGCAGTTGCTTACCCTCTCTGCACCTTACTTTTTCTCCCGTGCAGCATGGATGATAGTGGTGGTACCAATGACATCGGGTTGTGTGGCTTAAATAAGTTAAGATCATAAAGTGTTTATGACAGAGTCAGAGCACAATACCAGTGCCTGCTGATTTAGAATATGTATTTATGTGAATATTTACTGAGCACTTTCTAAGTACTGGTCTAAGTACCTTATATGTATTATCTCATTTAAACTTCACAACAACCCCATGAGGTAGGTACTATTATTGCAGCCACTTTACAGATGAGGAAGTGGAAATTCGGGAAGGTTAAGTTTCCCAGGATCACACAGCTTTTGTGATTGTGGGCTAAGTCACAAAAGGACAAATACTGTGTGATTCCACTTATGTGAGGTACCTAGAGTAGTCACATGCATAGAGACAGAAAGTAGCATGGTGGCTGCCTTGATCTGGGAGGAGGGGAGAATGAGGAGTTACTGTGTGATGGGTACCCAGTTTCAGTTGGGGAAGACGAAAAAGTTCTGGAGGTGTGGCACAACATGAATGTACTTAATATCACTGAACTATACACTTAAATGGTTAAAATGGTAAATTTTGTGTTACACATATTTTGAATTGAAAGAAAAAAAACCTCTGTGGGTAAAGCCACTACACTCACAACTGAAAGAAAAAAACTTGTGGGTTAAGCCTTTCTAAGATGATGGATGGATGGATGGATGGATGGATGGATGGATGGACGGATGGATGGATGATGGAAGAAGAGATGGATGGAAGGATCGGCAGATGGGTGGATGGATGGAAAGAAAGAAGGGAGGAAGAGAGGAAGGGAAGGAAAGAGAGATGGGTTTCCTTACTCATACATTCAAAGATGCTCATACATTCAACAAATATTTACATACCTACTGTGAACCAGCCACTGTCCTAAGAGCTGGCAGGAAATGTAGCGGTGATCAAGACAGACAAAGATGCTGTTTCGATGTTCATATAACTATTATCTGAGCATTGTATGTAGAGATAGAGAAGTAATGTCAGGGATAAGAGAATTTTAATGAAAATGTCCACCATTTATTGATAACTCATTACCCATCTAACGCTGTGCTAAGCGCTCTGCACACGTTCACAACAGCCCTATAAGTCCTATGACTTCTTATCCCCATCTTCAGATGATAAAAATGAGGCACAAAGAAGTTGATGAACCTGCTCAAGATCGTGTAGATGAAAAGCATCTGCTTCGGGACAGAAGTAGACGCCTCTGGACAAGGGTTTGACAGTTTGCTGAGAGCTCTTTGCAGCTCGAGGCCCTGGAACGCAGCGTCTCTATTGAACATTTGCATATCTCAGAAGGTTTTGGGGCTGCTCTCTTGCTGGTTATCTTGAGACCTGTTCTCTCCCTCCTCTGCACCCACAGCACATTGTACAAGATGTTTCTTATTCCCCTCCTCCCTGCAACATAAGATGGTTGTCCAACCCTCAACTCCCCCATCTCCCTCATTCTTTGCCCAAGTCCTGCCAAGTGCTGCTCCTGGAATATTTCTCTCCTGTTTTCACCCAAGCCTTCATCGGTTCTTACTTAGGCTCTTGAAAACAAATTAAATATTCATTATACACCTGCCAACTGCAGACCCTGCACTGGACACCACACATGCATTCTTTCAATAATTAATATTCACAATAATCTATTATTTTCCCACTTCACAGGTAGGAACTCCCAGCTGGTATTACTACAACAACTCCTCATCTGGTCTTCTTGCTTCAACCAATTTCTTTTTTTTTCTTTAATTGAAGTATAGTTGATTTACAATGTTGTGTTAATTTCTGCTGTACAGCAAAGTGATTCAGTTATACATATACATATATATATTCTTTTTCATATTCTTTTCCATTATGGTTTATCACAGGATATTGAATATAGTTCCCTGTGCTAAACAGTAGGACCTAGTTGTTTATCCATTCTATATAAAATATTTTGCATCCATTAACCCAAATTCCCAGTCCATCCCTTTCCCACCCACCCCCTTGGCAACCACAAGTCTGTTCTCTATGTCTGATGCCTCACCCAATTTCAATCCATTCCTTTAAAACTGGCAACCAGCAGGGCACAGTTTGGCACTTGGGTCCAGGTTTGGGGATCAAGCTTCTCCACCTGTGCCCCCTAGCTTCTCTCTCAGCCTCAGTTTCCTTGTCTGTAAAAGTGGGCTAATGGTGGTACCCATCCCCATAGAATTGGTGTATAGATTAAGTGAGACAATGCCCTTAGTACACTGCCCAATTCAGAGCAGGTGCCCAACAACTAGTAGCTCTTATTATGGTTCTCATTAGTCAGAGTAGGTGCGTAACAAATAACCCCAACATTTCAATGGCTTAACATAGTAAAAATTGATTCCTTGTTCACAGAATAGTCCAGAGCAGGCCCTTCATCACATGGTGGCTCAGGGAGCCAGGCTACTTCCACCTTGGAGATCCACCATCTAGGTCCTCAGATCATCCGCACCAGCCAGCCAATGGGGGAGGAGAATGTGGAGGACTGTGCAGGGGGTGGTTTGTGGGGTAGGCCTAGAAATGGCAAATACCACTTCCTTCCATATTTGATTGACTAGAACTCAATCACATGGCTTCACCTGGCCACAGAAGAGTCTGGGAAACACAGTCTAGCGGTGTGACCAGAAGGAAAAAGAAAGGCATTTTGTGAACGCCCAGAAACTTCTACCACACCACATGGTGGCTGCTGTTGTTCCCCAGCCTGTCAATCTAATCCTATCCTTCCCTGACTTCAAACTTTCTAGCACCTTCTGTGGCAGTCAATGCCAAACTCAACTCCCATAGCAGCCACACAGGTCTACCCTGGACTCAACTCCTGCCACATGAACCACCATAAAGGATTTGCCAGGTGAGCCCTGCACCCTCACCCCCTCCCTGCCCATGCCATCTCCTCTGCTTGAAGTTCTCTTTTGCCCTCTTGGCCAACTTCTACTGCTCACTCAAGTCTCAGATCCAGATATTTGTCCTCCCTGACTCCTGGGCCAACTAGCTGTCAGTCCTTGCTGCATGCCCCTCCCCCGCGAGAGCCAGGATTGGACTCAGTAGCTCCAAAACCAGTGGTTCTCCTGAGAAAATCTGAATGTCATTCAAGCAAAACAATGTATTTCCACAACGTGAGATTTTTGTGTGGCCTGATGTCTCCATATGCAATGCACTGGTCTCCCAAACCACCAGGATAACCAGTACACTAGGGAAATGATGTCTTCCTAAGAAATTGTTTGACTGGAAAACTTTTCAGCCTTCCAATCCCAGGTCTGGTTGACATGACCAAAGCCTCTAATTTTTATCTTTGTTTGCACAGGAACATTTTAAGACATCTCTGCATCTGTCGGCACCTGTCTGCCATCCACCACCAGGTCCAAATGGAGTATAAAAGCAGGTTGCATCTTATCCTGGCAAACCACTCTATCCTCCTTTCTCATATTGATGGCTGCACACATGTGCAGGACATGTTCACTTATGTCATGGTCCTGGCACTCATTGCCATCATTGTCATGGGCCTTGTTAAATTGTGCCAGGGACATTCTGAGCACTTGCAGAGTACTCTGCCCTTTCTCGTACTCAAGTTGGGACACCCTTAATTTTGTAACAGAAGAAATCAAAAACCCAGAAAGAAATTTGCCCCTGGCCATTGGGATTTCTATGCCAATTATGACACTCATCTACATCCTGACCAATGAGGCCTATTACACAGTTCTGAGCATTTCAGACGTCCTTGGCAGTAATGCCATGGCTGTGACATTTGCTGACCAGACATTTGTCATGTTTAGCTGGACCATTCCCATTGCTGTTGCCCTGTCCTACTTTGGGGCCTCAACACGTCTATCTTTGCTTCATCAAGGTTGTTCTTTGATGCACTGTTGTGGGAAAAATGTGATGTTGGTGCCACGGCAGCCACCTTGAGATCATGAGGTGCAACTTGCCAGAAGTGTGGATCCTTGATGACACCACCAAGGCCCCAGACAACCCCAAGACCAGCTACTCCAGACTTCTTGTTAAATAAACGTGCACTTCCCAGAGAGCACCCCAGAGAGAGTGAATTCATAAAGTGGCTGTGGGATATTTTAAATTTTCAAGGGAAATAAATTGATGCTCAATATCTGTCAGACAGGGTGTGAATTACTAGCTCAAGGTAGTTCACAGTTTTCTATTAGATGGCCCTACATTCCTTTCAATCACATCATATCTTTGCAAACCTGGTTTTATGGGTGTTGCCATATTAATAATAATAATTAAGAAAAACACGTGCTGCATGAAAATCAGTGTGGAAAATGAAGTGAGAGTGGTAGTGTCCAATCTGACTCCAAGGCCTGAGAACCTGTGCAGTGCCCCAAAGGCATACATATCCCATGGTAAGCAACTGTAGTATTTAAAAACGAAAGTTATTAAGAATGCAATTAAATTGAGTTATTTAAGAATGAAATAAAACAGAAATAAGATATTTTTCCTTTCAATGTATGCGTATTTTCTTAAATGGCCACTAAGTAGTTAGGCCATAAATACTAAGTGTTTTTTTGGACCTAACTAATAAATACAACTATTAGGTATTCCTTTTGTCCAAGGAACACCATGAACCGAGAAAGTTTGGGAGCCTCTGAGACAGATAATACACGTCCTTCTCTTTCAGGTGCTGGGGCTGGGTTTTGCATCCTTTGCGGCACAGAGCATTTATGGCTGATAAGCTCCCTCCCAATACACCAAAGACACTGGGCTTTCAGTCTAATAATTTCTTCTTAGAACAAGTCACTATTTGTAGTAATGCAGACGCTTGATACTTCAGGCTGATGCTGAGATTTGTGTGCTGCGGACAGTCACAGAAACGTAAAGCAGAACTGTTACTGACCTGGGTTCTTGGACTCTTTAATCAACAGACATTGATAAGAGGCCAGACAAGGAATTCAGGCAAGGCTTTACTGGGACTCCTGCTGCAGCAGGAGGGAGTGAAAACAAGTAACAGGTTCCCTTGCTTGCTCCCTGAGGGGGCGGTGCGGCGAGCTGGTTCCATAAATAGGGTGAATGTAAGGGCGCACTGGTGGGTCGGGCCAGAGGGGTAGCTTAGGTGGTCTGCCCACCCCCTTGGTGGTGCTGTGTGCAGGATCATGCTCAGGACCCTGCTTTTGCCCCCAGCACCTCAGAAGTGGCAGTTGGATTTTGGTCTTTTTGTATCTTGCTGTTCATAATTTGCCCCAACTGCACATTCACAGTTATTTTTAGTCCCGTATAGTTTCTTTGTATTTTGTTGCTCCAGGAGACATTTGTCCAGGATCAAGCACTGCAGCAAAGGATCCCAGGTCCCAGCCTGTCTCAGACCCCTCACTGTCTTCTGCTGAAACTGGTTTATTTCTATCTAAATAGCTCTGCCATTGTTTTCAACGTATGATCACTCACTTGGAGCTCAGGGCAAGTTTGTTGTTGGAAATGAGTCTAGTTTTCACCTTTCTCACTGCTCAGATCACAGGTTTAGTTTGAACCTGAGCACCTTCCTTCCTTCCTTGTAGAAGCCACCAGCACCCTATTTTCTGCCCTGCAGTGTCCAGTTCAAACGCTGATGTCTTTGGAGTCACTGGTAACCAGACATCAGACATGCTGGCTACGTCAGAACTTATTACAGCCAAAAAGTCATTGGACTGAAGGAGCAGTCCACTAAGTCTCATCAGTAAGGGCTCATTTGCTCGCCATCTGCATGTTTGGAACAACAGTTAAAATGGTAGTAATAATGTCCACTATTTACTGAAGAGCTTGTCACTATGAGCATGTTTCATATGATAATCAGAATGTTCTCATGTTGTTGACTTTTTTTTTTTTGGTTCTATCATTTTCTCTACTATTTGGATAGTAATACTTATTACAATTAAATAGCTCTACAGAAGAGGAAATCCAAAAGGTCAGCAAACATGAAAAGATAATAGCCAGAAAAAATTCAAAGGAAAACAACAGAACAGAAAATTTTAAAACGTGATTAACATCCAGTACCGACAAAGAGGGAGAAAATAGGCAAACCCATGCATCTTTGGGGGGAGTGTGCATTACTACAATATTTTGCAACACAATCTTGCAATATTTATTAAATATGTAAATTCACCTACCCCTAGACCCAGCAAGCCTTATGTTTCAAAAATCGATCCTATAGAAATAAAAACTCCAATTAGTAAGAGTATATGTACAGGGACATTGATTTCATTATCGTTTATTGGTAGAAAAAGCTGAGAACTATCTGAATGGTCATAATTATGAAAACATCTACCCCAGAACGAATGTCTATTTTCAGTATCCTGAACATCCCATCGTTCTACTCAGCATCAAGCCTCTGGACAGTCTGTTTCTTTTACCCAAACTGCTCCCTAATTCTGACAAAAACTTTCTCATCCTTCAAGTCTCAACAAAGATATGATAATGTCTTTAAAGGGTGTAAGAGAGAAAGTATCATGAAAATGTGAATCACGTGCACTGGCTAGCAACTGGATGAATCTCACAAACAAAGTGAAAGAAGCCAGATGCAAAAGAGCGCATACAGTGGAACAGAAAGTTCGAGAATAAACAAAGCCGACTGTGCTGTTAGCTTTGGGAGGTCGTGACTCGGACGGGGCACATGGAGGCTTCGGGAATCTATCACTTTCTATTTCTTGATCTGGATGCTGGCCACAGGGTGAGTTCACTGTGTGAAAATTCATCAAGCCGATAACGATGCCTGTACTTTTCTGTGTGTACACTGTACTTCAATAAAAAGTTAAAAATAAACCCAATCTATTTTAGGAAGTTACCTTCTGGATATAACCAAGAGGAAATCTGTAGGTGAACCAACGGTACCTAAGAAGAGAACACTGAATTCAATCTCTACGTTGTCGCCTGTAACATTTTATCCCCATAAAATATAAAAATGTGCTAATTTAGAAATTGCCTTTTAAAAATCAGAAAGCTTTCACTCTGCTGTTTTTCACTCCAGTAGTTGAATTGTCATTAATAACAATACAAGTTAACAGTCAGCAGGCCCTATCCCAGGGCTTGTACTGAGCATTTAACAAACATCACCCTGCTGGCTCCTCATGACAGTCCTGTGAGGTGGGTGTTGTTCCCATTTCTCAGATGAGGAAACTGAAGTTCAAAGATCTAGTGACTCACTAAAGGTCAGAGGTAATTAGGGTCAGAACTGGTTTGCTAACTCCAGAGCTCATGCTTTTACAGAAAAAATATCTCTATAAGAGGTAAAGTAGCTAAAAAAAGAAAACAGAAATATCTTTTGAGAGACTCATTTGGGTTTTTTAAAATTATTTCTAAAACAGCTCTATTGAGGTACAACTTATAGACAATAAATTACCAGTCAAGTATACCACTGATGCTTTGACATGCGTATACACCCATGAAACCAGCTCCATACTCAAGACAGTGACCATGTGTATCATCCCCCAATTTTCCTCATGACCCTATTCCTGTTCTCAGGCAATCACTAATCTGTTTTCTGCCACTATAAATTAGTTGGAATTTTCTAGAAATAGAATCAAATATAGAGAGAACAAACTAGTGGTTACCAGTGGGGAGGGGGGAGAGGAGCAATATAGGGTTGGGGAATGGGAGGTACAAACTATCAGATGTGAGATAGGCTACAAGGATGTATAGTACAACACGGGGAATATAGGAAATATTTTGCAATAACTGTAAATGGAGTATGACCTTTAAAAATTATGCAAAAAATTAAAAATTTAAAAAAAAGAAATAGAATCAAACAGCATGTGTTCTTTTTTATCTGGCTTCTTTCACTCAGTGTACTTATTTTTGATTCATCTATCTTGTTGTATGTCCAAACTTAATTTCTTCTGGTTGCTGTGTAGTATTCCATTTTTCTATACTACAAAGCTACAGTAATCAAGACAGTATGGTACTGGCACAAAAATAGAAATATAGATCAATGGAACAGGATAGAAAGCCCAGAGATAAACCCACGCACGTATAGTCACCTTATCTTTGATAAAGGAGGCAAAAATACACAGTGGAGAAAAGACAGTGTCTTCAATAAGTGGTGCTGGGAAAACTGGACAGGTACATGTAAAAGTATGAGATTAGAACACTCCCTAACACCATACACAGAAATAAACTCAAAATGGATTAAAGACCTAAATGTAAGGCCAGACACTATACAACTCTTAGAGGAAAACATAGTTGTTTTTTTTTTTAACAATGCCATTTCTTCTACTAAATATTCAAAAGCCTCACTAAGATTTTTGGAGAAAAGGATCACTTTTCATCAATGGCACCTGGGACAGTCCCCAAATAGGAAATAAGCCAATGTAATAAATTGTGAAAATTTATCAGAAATAATGAAATGAGACATCAGGGCAACCACACCCTCAAGGAATGGTGATGGTGGGGAATTTTTATATGCTGGGGGCCAGGGGAGAAGGGATATATATAATGTAGTAGTCAAAAGCACAAGTCCTAGAGCCAACCTGCCTGGTTTCAAATCCAGTTCCATCATTTACTGGCAGTGAGGACGTTCCAAGGAGAGAGACGGTTGCCCATGTCAGATGCTACTGAGAAGTTGAGACAGCCAAGGACAGAGAAAGGGTCACTGGGTGTGATGGTTTCAACGTCACTGATGTCCTCCCCAAGGGCAGGTTCAGTTCAGCAGTGTGTGTAGAAAGGATTACCAGAGGTTTTAGATGAGTGTGTGGGAGAACAGGAGAGGCAGCGAGAGGCAGTCACTCCAGGGGGAAATGAGTTCCAAGTCCCAATTCGAAAAGCCAAAACCGCACTTTGGAATGCATGTCTCAGTCGTGGGAGGTATGGGAGAGGGAGGGCATGAAAGCTAACCCTTGGTGATATCCTCTGCCCCTGATACCCCCTACACTCCCGTGAGAAACTGTAAGGTTTCTATAATGTTATAAGATAACCATTCCGTCATGTGGTGCTTCTCAACTTCAGTATTTCCAAATACATCACCTCCCTGATTTCTGCATGTCCATACATCTTAGTAACGGTCTTTAAATGGGCTCGCTTTTAAAATGAAATTGACAGGTACTTTAAGGGATATTTTAGAACACAACCATCAATAGTAATGGTGTATCATTAGCCTTGAACAGAAGGTACTCCATAAAACTAAATGCAAGGAAAAACAGAAATGTAATTGAAGCCAAGCAAAGTTTTAAAAATTCTAGCCAAATGCTGTTGCTCCCTCAGTTGGAGAAATGCTGTAACACTCTGACCTCCACCTGTGATCAAAACCAATGCTAAGGGGGAAGGGGGGTTGGGGGAGGGAAGTATTGGGATGTAGGGATTGGCAGATGCAAACTATTATATACAGAATGCACAAACAAGAAGATCCTACTGGATAGCACAGGAAACTACATTCAGTATCCTGTAACAAACCATACTGGAAAAGAATATAAAAACGAATGTATACATATGTATAACTGAATCACTTTGCTGTACAGCAGAAATTAACACATTGTAAATCAACTACACTTCAATTAAAAAACAAAACCCAAACCAAAACATTAGAAACAGTGCTAACATGGTAATGTATACACACATAAAAATGAAACAAGTTACAAAAAAAGTACTCACCCTTACTACGGACGATGTGCTATGACATTCTCCATTCTAGTCCGTATCTTTTTAAAATAAGGGACTTGATTCCCTACATGGAGTCACCATCCATTAATGGCCTAGTACACAGTTTCAAAAACAATGGATTAGTAAATATGGCATTAGTGTTAAAGACACACCAGCACCAGCCTGAGATCTTCAACTTGGACTTCTTAAGATCTGAAAGGTCCTTAAGACCTTACTGAAAAGGCAGTAACTTTCTCACCAGGTGATTCAATGTCATTTCACGCTGTGTCACCACCCGGACCCCTGTCAACAGGCGTGCTGCTGTGTAACGGGGGACAGGTCACACTGTAGGGAAAGCTGATCTAGAGACTCTGCAAGTCTCTAGTAAGGGGCCGTGATCTCTCGGACGGGAGAGGGCCGGTGGGCTGCCTCACTGCCGCTCTGCACACACAGGCTCAGGTTCACAGCCCCAGTCACATAACCAAAAATTTCATTAGGTGTGGACAGGCCTTATGTCTTTGAATTGGAGGCCAGGTCTCCAGGGCCCCTTTTAATCTGTATCATAACTGTATTAGTTTCCTACTGCTGCTGTAACAAGTGACCACAGACTTAGCGGCTTACAACAACACAAATTTATTCTCTTACTGTTCTGGAGGTCTGAAATCTGAAACCAGCTTCACTGGGCTAAAGTCAAAGTGTCAGCAAGGCTGGCTCCGTTTGGAAGCTCTGAGATGTTCTCTTTCCCTTTTCAGCATCTGGTGGCTGCCTGTATTCCTCCACTTCCACCCCTTCCCCCACATTCAAAGCGCATCACTCCAGTCTCTGCTTCTGGTGTCACATGCCTCCTTCTCCTCCGACTCTGACACCCCTGCCTTCCCTTATAAGGAAGGACTCTTGTGAGGACATCCGGCCCACTTGGAGGCTCTTGGGTAATCTCCCATCTCAAGATCCTTAATCACATCTTCAAAGCCCCTTTTGCCACATAAGGTAACATGTTCACAGTTGGAGGGATCAGGGGCTCATCATTCATCCTGCCACAATGACCAAGGTGAAGGCGGATTTAAGCAGGAAAGGGCAGAAGCGGGAGCAGAGACGAGCTCCAACATCTGGTCAAGGTGCCAAGTGCAATGTCGGGTGCTGCA
The DNA here is from genome assembly GCF_059928025.1 of Delphinapterus leucas. NCBI lineage: Eukaryota > Metazoa > Chordata > Mammalia > Artiodactyla > Monodontidae > Delphinapterus > Delphinapterus leucas. Next base: position 19,232,325 of record NC_143143.1, read on the forward strand.
AACGGGAGCACACAGGAGTAGATCCCACAACGGACGAGCTAAGTCTGACTCACAGGGAGCGAGCCAAGGTCAAGGTCGGGTTAGGACCTCTGGTTCCAGCTGACACAGAGGTGAACCACAGCCCACCCAGGGGAGCAAAGGATAAACAGCAGAGGACCAACACACCGGCAATGGCAACTGAGATTTATTTAAACGGTAAAAGCCGACAGGAACAGGAACTGGTACAAACACCTCGGTCAGTGAGGTCTCTCGGCGAGCGGGGAGACTGGTAGCCGAGGCCTAACCACCACTCAGGAAACTCGGAGACTCAACTCCGGAAAGGTCAGTGGCTTCAGCTCTGGCTCAGCACGAGTCTTGAACAGATCAGTAAGTTATTTCCTTCAAGCCTGGGAGGAAACACACAGAAGCTGTGAAGAGGCTCTCACGGATTGGGGCAAACAGCCAGCGGTGGGAGAATGTGACCCCCGGATCCCAGGCCCACAGTGACCGGCTCTGGGGCACCAGCCACACGTGTGATCACCGCAGCCCCGGCCTCCTGGTTGTGTAAGATGAGACTTCACAAGGCAACAGGGGGTTGGATGAGACTGTGTTTATGGGTGGTTTTGAAGGGATTGAGAAATGTTATAAGAGTTTACGGGCTCTCTGCAGTAAACCTGAAAGTCTATCCTTTAAACGCTGAACTTTTTTTTTTTCTGAATAATACTTCTCATTCAGACAACTTGTTTAAGGAGTTCATTCTTGAGTGTTCTGCTTTTTACTTTAAACATTTAAAAATTAATATTGGCCTGTTTTTGGTGAGAAAGAAACCAAAGGGCTAGTGACTAGCCTTAGCAATTTTGTTCACCCTTTTTTTTTTTTTTTGCGGTATGCGGGCCTCTCACTGTTGTGGCCTCTCCCGTTGCGGAGCCCAGGCTCCGGACGCGCAGGCTCAGCGGCCATGGCTCACGGGCGCAGCCACTCCGCGGCATCTTCCCAGACTGGGGCACGAACCCGTGTCCCCTGCATCAGCAGGCGGACTCTCAACCACTGCGCCACCAGGGAAGCCCCACCCTTTTCTCTTTGAGTCAAATTCAGTAATAAAAGACTAGTGTAGGCAATTTATTTCTTCACATGTCTAGTAATTTTTTTATCGTATACTGACATGGCAGATAGTAAGCTGACGAGACTCTGAATTCTAGTGTCTTCCTCTGAAGAGTGCTGAGTTTTGTTCTGGCAGGCAATTATCTTATTGGAGAATCATCCTGATCTTCTACAGTCTTGGCTGCAGGGTTGTTTTAGTATGAATCTGTCTAGGTTTTGTACTAGAGCCTATTCTTTAGGACTTGGCCTTTTCAATGCTGAACTTCAAGCAAACACAGTTCTTTCTTCCCCACACACATATAAGTACAGTAAGTCCCCTACATACGAATGAGTTCCATTCCGAGAGCGCATTCGTTAAGTCCAATTTTTTGTTAAGTGCAACAAAGTTAGCCTAGGTACCCAACTAACACAATCGGCTATATAGTACTGTACTACAGGTCTATAATACTTTTCACACAAATAGTACTTGAAAAACAAACACAAAAACTAAAGAAAACATTTTTAATCTTACAGTGCAGTACCCTGAAAAGTACAGCAGTGCAGTACAACAGCTGGCATACAGGGGCTGGCATCGAGTGAACAAGCAAGAAGAGAGAGTTACTGACTGGAGGAGGGAGAGGAGGTGGGAGATGGTAGAAATGAAGGATCGTCAGCAATAGGAGACGGAGGGCAAGCTGCAATTTCACTCACGCATGACGTTGATGGAACGCAAGTTTGCATCTTTGAAAGCTCGCACCTTGAAGGTCTGTATGTAAGGGACTTACTGTATTGATACAACAAAGCAGCCAGGCGCAAAGTGGGGAAAAGAAGCCCCTTACATAAAAATGCTCAATACATCGCTACTTTACAGAAACTAGAATTAACTCTGTGCTATTACAAACCACCTATATTTTTTAAAGTGTGAGAAAGTTAAGTAAATTCAGACATAGCCTCATGACAGAATATTTATAAAGCCATTAAAGTGCAAGGGGAAATGCTTATAATATTAAGTTAAAAAGATCAGGAATCAAGATTACATAAATAGATAAATTCAACTCTGCTAAAAACAAAACAACAGCTAGAAAAAGAATGGAAGGGAAAAGCTGCCAGAGGTTATCTCTGAGTGATGGGCATACGGGTGATTTTTTTTTCTTTGCCATACTTTTTTAGAAGTTTCCAAAGTCCCTACTAAAAATTTACACTGTTTTTAAAAGTGCGGGAGGACAGCAGTACGAAACGCACTAATAAACGATTTTTTAAATAAAAAATAACTTAAATGGATTTTGTGGGCTGAACTGCCCAGCTGGGTAAATTTATAAACTAGTGGAAAGATAAGCCCAAGGGGGATGATTAACAACATGGAATTTTCACACAGGAGACAGTTTGTGACTCTGCCAAGTTCTTTGTTTTGTATGGACTACCTGCCTAAAGCCATGTGTCAGACACATCGATAGGAAGCTTAAGGGCACCTATGACATTAAAGGCCAGGACCGAGATCTAAAATGGTCTCCACTGGCTGGAGAGCCGCCCAAGGGCTATCCCCCAGGGGAAGCAAGGTCAACAAGGGGCAGCTGTAAAGGAGGAACTCGATCAAGATCAAGGCAACAAGAAACACTGAGACAAGGCTCCATGCTCTGTCCCTATGGCCCTACTCTTCCAGGCCGGGGAAATTCATCTTAAATATAAGAGAAGAGAGAAATTCAACCCACAGCTACAGGGGTGTTGGAGAGATATAATGATCTGTGTGTTTAACATCTAGTAAACCCGGTTACAAGTTGATTAAAAAGACAATCACTGGGTCCTTTTATTAAGATGATTACAAGACTCAAGGTCTCTTACCATCCAGCTGAGAAAATTCCACAGTCTTCTAAAGGGCTGTTGTTTTTTTTTCACACATGTGGTTTATTTAAACAGTTCTCCTGGGTTTTGTGCTATAAAAACACGGAGGATATAACAGCTGATTCTCTGGCTATGTTCATGGATCGGATCCACGTATATATATACGTCCCCTAGTTCTTCCTGGGTCAAAAATTCCCGTCAAGTCTTACGTTCTCTGGAGACAAAAAAATTCCCCCTTTCTAGGTTAAATCAATACAAGTGAAGTCACCTACCCAGTTCACTTCCTCCTTTGGTGGCCCAGCAAAGGCAGTAATGCTGCATCAGTTGTTCAAGAAGCTCCATTTCATCCAGGAATTCAAGGGACTCTATTCTGTGGAGAGAATGAAGAGACAACAGTACAAATGTATCCAATCAAAAATGAAGGTCATGACCCATGCTTATAGTCATGGAAATGTGTTCAGGATATACTATGTGAAAAGAAGCAGGCTACAGAATAGTATGCCTGGTGTGGGCCCATTTTAACTTATTTTTATTGAAAAGGAGAAAAAAATCCCATAAGCAAAGTCAAAAGTGACAAATGACAAACTAGAAAAAAAATGTTTGCAATAGAAATGACAAGGGGTAGATTTCGTTGTTATATAACGAGCTGTTACACTTCAATAAGAACATCTTTTAAAACTTATTTAAAAGATGGGTAAAAGACCAGTTCACTGGCAAGGAAAAACAAGAGCTTTTCAACCTCATTTATGTGAAAAGAAATGTAAATTAAAACACATGAAATGTTTTCAGCTAACAGTTGACAAAGATAAAAAAGGCTGATACATCCTTAAAAATAAATAAATAAACATTTTTTTAAAGGTTGATATACATTTTACCAAGGACATGGGAAAGAGGTGCTCTCCTGCATTACTAGCAGGATGACAAAATAGTATAACCTCTCTGGAGGGCAATTTGACCACCTCTGTCAATGTTTAAAATGTACGCCCTTTCATTCTGCAATTCTGCTTTAAGAATTCACCCTATAGGTGTTCAAGAAATCTCACTGCAGCATCACAGCTGCAATGTAGTACAGCAAAAAGACAAAACAAAAAACAAACTTTAAAGTAGAAGAGATGGGTTGAATAGATTAAACACATTCATACAATAGGATACTGTGCAGCCATATAGGGTAGGTTTACATGAATTGACATGGAACCTAAGACCTATCATGGAATTTAAAAAGCAAGTTGTTTAGGAGGTAATGTACCTAGTACATTACTATCTATGTAAGGAAAAAGTGGGGGATATATACGGTTATACATACATGGACTAATTTTGGAAACTGCAGAAGAAAGTGGTAAGGGTGGTTGTCTCTTGAAACAGAAGGCGGCTGATGGCAGTGAGGGTGAGGAACCAGGGGTTTTGTTCTGTTTTCACTCTGTACTACTTTATTCTGGTTACATTTTTTCCCCATCATCTGCTTATATGACTTTTTTCCAAAAATCATTTTAAATGTAAACTTTTAAATTTATACACACACAGAGAAACATACGAAAACAGCTCTTTAAGATGTTTTCTGTTGAGATACGCACACACTGGGGTGGTGGGGACAACGCAGGCATTTCCAAAAAGAGTAAAGAAGAAAAATAAAAGGTGATCCATATTCCACTATTTACAGCCACTGTTAACATGCTGGTATTGCCATTTGTCCAGGCTGTGTGTGTCTGTGCTTGTGCGCATGTGCGTGTCCATGAAAGTGTATAGATGTACACGCTTGTGTATGTTTCTGTATTTGTGCTTAGCTCCCACCCTGGTGTGCAGGCCAAAGAGCCACATCTGAAGTAAGAATGACTATCCAAGGAGTACTCTCGTGGCTTCCCAACTAATCTTAGCAGAGGACCTCAAGGCAGGCTTCCTAGTATGAGAAGGAACCAGCATCACGATCAAGGTTCCATCACCGTCATGACCAAGTTCAACTATCAGGACACACTAGGCTGTGAAGCTGTTCCCTAGAAGGTGAACTCCGCAAAGGCAGGCATGACGCACAGTAGGCATCTGTTAAATCAACAGGCCTGCCTCCGGTTTCTTTTCATACGGAGTATCTGGCAAAAGCCCTTGACAAATGTAGACACAAACTATGAGGCATCTGCAGAGCTGGGAGGGCTGGTCGGCCTGGGGTGGACAGACCGAAGCCTGTCCCGCCTCTTTACCCACCTCTGTTAGGATAAAGGCTGCTGTTTGCAACATAACTAAATGCCCAGCTATAGACATTACTTTTTAATTACTTTAAAATTATTATTACCAAGGAAACAACCTAAGTGTCCATTGATGGATGAATGGATAAAGAAAATGTGGTATATATACTGAGATGTACAATGGACTATTATTCAGCCATAAAAAAGAATGAAATCTTGCCACATGTGACAACAGGGATGGACCCGGAGGACATCATGCTAAAGGAAATAAGTCAAGAGAAAGACAAATACTGTAGGATCTCTCTTCATGTGGAATCTAAAAGAAAACAAACAAACAAACAAAACAATTGGTAGGTGCTGGAGGTGGGCGGTGGGAGGGCAGGCAGGCAAAATATGTGAAGGGGGTCAAAAGGAACAAACTTCCGGCTGCGAAATACGTAAGTCACGGGGAAGTAACGTACAGCATGGTTATTATAGTCAATAATGCTGTACTGCATATTTGAAAGTTGTTAAGAGTAAATCTCAAAAGTTCTCATCACAAGAAAAAAAAATTCCGAGAAAGTAGTGAAGATTGCTGCCATGTCCTGCCTGCCATTTGCTGCACACGGTGGGGTGTTGCTGCAGGACCTTGCTTCAGATGTGATGGCCTGCACTATGCAACCACTGGAAACTTCTTGCTCATCATTTGCCTGAAATCTTGGCTTGTGTTCACCTTTTTAAACAAAAAATATGCACCAAAAATGCCCACAAATTCAGCTACTAAATCTCCTTTAAAGATCTTCTTTAGAAGATCTTTTATTCTTTGGACTGTGAAGAAACTGATGGAAGGTTTGTTTATTATGTTCTAAATGGAGTTTTGTTTACTACTCAAAATAAAGTGGTTCTCCTTAAAAAAAAAAAAAAAAACCCTGTATGTGCAGTGACCGATGTAACTGGACTTATTGTTATCATTTCACAATATACACAAACATCGAATCATTATGTTGTGTACCTGAAACTAATGTTGTCTGTCAATTACACCTCAATTTTAAACACTGTTATTAATATATATCCACACATAAATAACAGGTACCACTAAACAGGATGTGGTAACCCTGAACATCTTGACATGTAGAGATAAACACAATCTATTGTTAAGCTTTTGAAAGGATGGTGGTTTACAGACCAATACATGTAATATCAATATACTGATTCAAAAGATATAAATCTATATATTGATAAATATTTATCTTTATATACACATAGAAAAAGAATACACCCCAGCTCTCTCTGGAGGGTGCTACAGAGCTCACAACTGCTCTATACTTCATGCACTTTACACTGCTCGAAAATTGTTTTATTAGAACAACGAGCATGTATTTCTTTTGTAATGAGAGGAAAAGTCCACTTAAAAATCCATAAGCAGACTTTTCCCCCATTAGGAGCCCTTGGGCAACGTCATTTTCCTGCTTCTCCAAAACACAGGGATTGTGCAAGATTTCCACTGCAGAGGTGTAACTGCTTATTTCAACTAAGATAATCTGTTTGGGCATAAACCTTATCTTGGCTAATAGCTAATAAGTTACTCTCAAGGAGCTATCAATGTTTAATCTACATTAGCAGCAGTTTAACTTGTTTCAAAATAAGTCTAGTTCAGGGTTGAATTTTTTTTTTGTTTTTGTTTTAAACATTAAAGGATACAGACAATGATGCCTTTAATTCACAGTTATCTGCCATGGAGCAAACTCTTGCCAATCCCATACCTGCTCACTTCGGCACGAGGTAATTTGCTGTACAATTCCATCATGTCGATGGCTGATGCCGATTCCCACCCACTCGACAGGAGCCGTTCTTTCTAAAATGGGCAGTGGAGAGAAAGGGAGAGGACAACGTGCTGTCATATGACCTGAGACACTCTTCACGCACACAGAATTTCCCTCAGAGGACTCCTCTTTCAAAAGCCCACCGTGGCCACTATCATCTTTCTTTTTTTTTTTTTAATTTTCCCATTTTCTATACTGAACACGCATTGTTACAATGGGGGAAAATGCATACTAAAGTGTAATATTTAAAGAGAAATAAAGGAAGAAACTTTTCTATAAGCAACAGTTTTTTAAAGTACCCCAGTAGTAATGTGACACAAGCCATGTAAAAACTAACGTATTTAAATGGGGGCAGGGGTGGGAAGTGTCACTTTACCAAAAAATGTTCAAAGGTGGGGGAGTGCTGGGGGCGGGAACTATTACAGGTTCCAAGAGATTTAAGGGATCGATCAGTCAAGTACAAAGTGGGAACCATGTTTGGATCCTGATTCAAATACACCAACTATGAACATTGTTTTAGACGACTGGGGAAAACTGGAGATGAATTGGGTGTTAGGTGCTATGAAGGAGTTTGTGTCGACTTGTAAGGTGTGATAATGGTATCATCATTATCCTGGGGGGTAGAAGGTCCTCGCTTTTTTTTTTAATTTATTATTTTATTTTTGGCTGCTCTGGGTCTCTTTTTGCTGTGCGCGGGCTTTCTCTAGTTGCGGCAAGCGGGGGCTACTCTTTGTTGCGGTGTGCGGGCTTCTCATTGCGGTGGCTTCTCTTGTTGCGGAGCACGGGCTCTAGGCGCGTGGGCTTCAGTAGCTGTGGCACGCAGGCTCAGTAGTTGTGGTTCGTGGGCTCTAGAGCAGAGGCTCAGTAGCTGTGGTGCACAGGCTTAGTTGCTCCGTGGCATGCGGGATCTTCCCGGACGAGGGCTTGAACCCGTGTCCCCTGCATTGGCAGGCGGATTCTTAACCACTGTGCCACCAGGGAAGCCCAGAAGGTCCTTATTGGTAGGAGAGTCACCTGAAGTATTTATGGGGAAAATGATATACTGTCTGGGATTTGCCTTAAAATATTCCAATGACACCATCAACAAAAATTTGGAGGCAGGGGGATAAATCAAACGATAATGACAAAATGTTATTAAATTATTGAAGCTGGCTGATGGAACATGGGTGTTCATTTTAACTATTCCCTCTACTCTTATGTTGTTTGAAAAACGGCATAATAAGAAGTTAAGATAATAGGGGGTCGGAAATGTAAATCTGCATCTTCCATACCAAGATGGCAGGACAGGGCTTGGATTTCCCCCAGCACGATGAACCAGTAGCCCATGTGGAGCCCTAGCTGCCTGGAGGCAGGCACTCATGAGGGACTCTCACATTCTCTTATCTGTGAAGGGAGGGTGCCCTTTCTTGGTTGGCTAACGTTACAAGAGGATGTCCTGGTCTCTGCCCTCTGACCTGAGACTCTAACGACTTGCAGGTCTCCACTCCCGCCAGGTCACACTGTCGTCTCCGCAGGTTCTCAATCATGATCTGCCCAAACCGGTCATCCATGTTCACCTGGGAAGGGACAGAGGAGGCTGGGCACTGCCACAAGGATCTCTTTGTTTGTTAAATATGCAAGATTAAAACAACATCCTATTTCTAACCAGTCGAGGCTGATAATACCAACTGCAGGTCACAGAATCCTGAGTGCCATGCTGATGGAGTAGAGCCCCTCGAAAGGCAATTGGGCAGTGTCCATCCATTGCAAACACTCAGTCTGGGATCCAACAATTCCACCGCCAGCAACCTGTCCTATAGATAGACTCACACGTGAACGCAAAGATGCAAGCACATTTACTGCAGCATTATGTATGATAGGAAGAATCTGGAAAGAACTTAAATACTCATCATTTGGGGTTAAATTAATTCTGGCATGTTCATATAATGAAATACTATATAGCTGTGAAAACAGGAAAGGAAGATAGATAAACAGACGGACAGATATGAAATGATCCCTAAGATAAACTCTTGAAAAGTAAGGTACAGAGGAATGTGTATAGTATGCTCCCATCTGCCTTTAGGAAAAAAAAAAAAAGAAACTCTCTCCACATTTATATATGCATAGGAAAATTCTGGAATACAGCAAGGTTGCTTCCCAGATTAGAGGCTGAGGTCTTGGGTAGATAAGAGACTTACTTTTCTTTGTCTACCCTATCGAACTATATGATTTTTTGTTTTATTCTGCATGTGGCATTACTTTTTGAATAAAAAACTGGTTTATAAAACATAATTTATATATGTGCACAACTGTCACAAAACAAAATATTATGTACATGGGAATTCCCTGGCGGTCGTGGATAAGAGTCTGTGCTTTCATTGCCGAGGGCGTGGATTCGATCCCTGGTTGGGGAACTAATATCCCACAAGCCGCATGCAGTGAGGCCAAAAAATATATATATATTATGTACATTATTGTATTGATAGCATATACACTGTTATTTTGTCATATACAAGGTATCTAAAATTCAGCACTCTAACAATATATGAAGTGATTCCCGGATTCATAAGCCAACACCAATGTCAACGCTACAAGACAAAATCCAATGTTACTCTTTTTTAGGGGGATGCATAAGGCTTATGGGGCACTAATGATAGGATTGCACACTATTCATTCAGGATACAAGCATATTTGTGAGCACAAACTCCTTCATTTTATTGCCTAGGTTTGAATCCTGGCTTGATACTTAATAGCTGTGAGGCTGTGAGCAAGATGCCTAACCCCTTGGTTCAATAGTCCTCTTACCTGTAAAACTAGGATAGTACTAGTACCCACCTTGAGGGTTGTTGTGATGATTAAATAAGTTAATATATATGAAACTCAAAGAACAGCGCCTGCTATACAAGTCATCAGATTCAAAGAATGTGCAATAATTATTATCATTACTGAAATAACCGTCATCCATGTGGTTTTGTCATTTAACCACTAATTAAACAATAATACATGTTATGTGAGCAATTGACAAATGTGAGGATGATGATTCTGTACTTGTTAGGAAAGAACTGGATTAAGTTAAAAGTTTATTATTCACAAAATGAAGGTGTTGGGTAGGGTTTAACCCCATCTAAGGACAGCTGTGGTCAACATATTGAAAACTCACATTCTCAGGCCTGTTCCAAAGTGACAGTGTCTCTTGTCAAAACTCACTTAACCCATTGTCTCTCATGTGATGTTGAATAAAGGTTTGTTGAATAAAAGAATACAAAAATGAAGCAGAGTGAATGAAATGGTACACATCCGAAATGTGTGGAAACATGGGAAGTGGAATTCCTTTTCCCCCAGGTATGGTATCCTGAAAGCAAAGATAGGTCACCAGGATTTATCCACATCAATACTAAAGACCGATGAGGCCAGCTACCATTATATCCATTCATTAGGACAGGAGACTGAGTCCGAGGAATGCCTCCAATTAAACAGAAAAGGAAGAAAAATCAAACAACCAAGAACCACCTATACAGGAACCTGGACTGGGTAAGGGGTGGGAAGGAGGCCAGGAGATCAAGGTCTAGCCTTAGACTTCTTCATAGCTACGTGACATTGGGCAAGGTCCTGTACTGCCCTTATCTGTAATAAAATATAAAAATAAAATAAAATGAGGTAAAAAACAAAATAAAATCAATAAAGCTAAACTAAAATAAACAATAAAAGTAGCTAAAGTGTATTCAGCGCTTATCATTAGTCCACTGCTGTCCAACAGCTCATGAATTCCCACAATAATCCAGAGAAGCAGGTATTCTTTTTTTTTTAATGAATGCACTTGCCACATTTAATCTGAATTATTTAGACTTGAGAGGTAGGTATTCTTATCCTAGGTATCTAGGTATCTAGATACCTAGATACCTAGGTATCTAGGTAGGTATCTCTCTCTATCAGAGAGATCCAAATAATAGCTAACTTAATAATAGCTAACTTAAGAGCCAGCAATGCTGTAAATGCCTGTGCACCTATTAACTCATTTATTAATTATGAAGTCGGGATATTATTATCCTCACTTTTCTGATGAGGAAGCAGGCACAGAGAGGTTAAGTAACTTGTCCAGGTCACACAGCTAGGCAGTCTGCCTCCAGAGCATGGACTCCCAACCACCAAGCAATTCTGCTCAGGTCACACAGTCAATAATAAGAGCTAGGGCCAAGATTCAGATCCAATCTGAATTATTCCGAAGCCCTAAAACATAACCCCTTTCGACACTGGATCAAAGGAGAAAAACAGGGAGCTCGTGGGCCAAGCTCAGTGATTTTAGAAAGTAGGAAATTTTACATTAAAATCCTGCATTTCTAACCTTTCTTGAAAAACTGGGAGTTCAGGCAACTCCAGGCTCACTGCACATGGTAACAGTTGGCTGGAACTGAATAGGGGGCACCCCATGAAATGGGACATGGGTGCCCCAGTCCACCACAGTCCCCATCACTCCACACTATATAACACCTAACCAACTGCCTGCATCTGCATCACCACCTGTCTCTGAAGGCATCTGAGTTGCTACCCCTACACTGATGACAGCCAAAATTCCTTCCATCAAAATCTATGACTTTACAGGAAACACAATGATAGGAACTCAAACAACTTTCTTACAGGACAAGACAGAAGTTCCAAAAACTCTGGCGAAAAGTTGGCTGGCAGTCAAGAACTCAGGAGTACCAGGTTTGCGGGAACTGATTAATAAAGGAGATACGTGAGTGGCTGGAGGCAAAAGGAAGAGTAAGTGAAAACATTCCGAGGGTGCTCAGAGAGAGAAAGCCACCACTGGAGTCCCAAGCAGAAGGCAAGTTTCTCGTGCTTCCTTTTACCTGTTCGTAGTTTATGAACATGGCAGTCTCAAAACTCTTGGCTGCCCACTTGAGAAGGTTTGTAGACTGCTCCGGAGCCATGTAAACCAGCACACACTCAGCTATCAGGAGGGTTGGCAATCTTAACGAAAGAAGAAAAAGGCACATAAATATGTTTTCATCAAAATGGGACTCTCAAATTGCACTCACATTACAGGGAGGGCACTTCATACCCCAGGAAAACCAGAAGCACTAGTTTTCACATCAACAATCAGTGCACCGGGGCCCAAAGTTTTACACTGTAAAAAGGTGAGCAATCAGCAATGAGTTTTGTCTTGCTGGTGAAAATGTGTTAAATGTGTGTGGTAAACTATAAAAATAGCTAGAGTCTTCCCTACTGTGCACCCACAGTGCGGCGATGTGAACCCGCAGATTCTCCCACTCAGGAGGTGAAGCTCATTTCCCTTCCCCTGGAATCTGGGTTAGTCATGTAACTTGCTTTGGCCAACGGAACAGCAACAGACAGGATACAAGCAGAAGCTCGGAAATGACTTACACACTGGTGCTTGCTCTCTTGCTGCACTTGGAAACCTGAAACCACCATGTGAATGAACCCAAGCTAGCTTACCACTGGAGGGGAGGTCCTGTGGATGAGAATGAGGCAGCCCAGCTGACCTGCCCACTGTCCACACATGAGTGAACCCCAGGGCACATCACCTAAACCTGGCCCCCAGCAGACGAGCCACCCACCTAAGCCCAGGCCAGGTAAAGATGGCTATATGGGAGTTTTTTGTATTATTTTTGTAACTTTTTTGTAGATTTGAATTATTTAAAAATGAAGTTAGACATTTTTACAATATATTTTCTAAGAGGTAGCCATTAGCAATATTAAAAAAGAGGATTAATATTTTTCAAAATATAAGTGAAAGAAAAGCAAAGACAAGACAGTCCATAAAGGAAAACAGAATACAAATGAAACCACAAGGAGGAATACACAATTCGAATACTTGTTTCAACAATTGTTTTTCATCCATTTTATAGATCTCCAAAAGCGAGGCAAACTTCCCTATCAACAGCTAGCCCAATTTATACCCAATTACTTCCCTAACCTTCCAGCACATCTGCCAAAACAGATGGTTACTGCAACTATAGTTAGAGTCAGAGGCAACTGACTCAGGGCCTATCACGAGCCAATTCCTGTTCAACTGTTTTTGCATGCTGTTACTTGATCTTCAAAACCATCTTGTGAGATAGTTTTTAGCCCAGTTAATAAATGAAAACACTAAGGCTCAAAAAGATTTAAAAAAACAAAAAAAACCACTCCCCCCTATTAAACATCTAGTGAGCAGGAGAAGTAAGGCAGAAACCCAGGGTGAGATTCTAAGACTCGCGCTCTCCTCATTCTGAGAGGGCTCCAGGCCCATCGGTATCAGCTTTAACCAATCTACTGCTGACTTCACAAACCCATGTGCCCCCAAGAAATCCAGTGGTGTCCTTGAAAGTTAAGACTTCCCTTCAGCTAAAAGAAAACACACTACTTGCTCAACATCGCTAATTATCAGAGAAATGCAATTCAAAACTACAGTAAGGTACCACCTCACACCGGTCAGAACGGCCGTCATTAAAAAGTCTACAAATAACAAATGCTGGAGAGGGTGTGGAGAAAAGGGAACCCTCCTACACTGTTGGTGGGAATGTAAGTCGGTGCAGCCACCATGGAAAACAGTATGGAGGGTCCTCAGAAAACTAAAAATAGAGATAGAGTTGCCATATGATCCAGCAATCCCACTCCTGGGCATATATCTAGACAAAACTCTAATTCAAAAAGATACATGCACCCCTACGTTCATAGCAGCACTACTCACAATAACCAAGACATGGAAATCACCTAAACGTCCATCGACAGATGAATGGATGAAGAAGATGTGGTACATATACACAATGGAATACTACTCAGCCATAGAAAAGAACGAAATAATGCCATTTGCAGCAACATGGATGCAACTAGAGATTACCATACTAAGTGAAGTAAGTCAGAAAGAGAAAGACAAATACCTTATGATATCACCTATTTGTGGAATCTAAAATATGGCACAGGGCTTCCCGGGTGGTGCAGTGGTTAAGAATCCGCCTGCCAATGCAGGGGACACAGGTTTGAGCCCTGGTCTGGGAAGATCCCACATGCCATGGAGCAACTAAGCCCATGTGCCACAACTACCGAGCCTGTGCTCTAGAGCCCTCAAGCCACAACTACTGAAGCCCGTGCGCCTAGAGCCCATGCTCCGCAACAGGAGAAGCCACCGCAATGAGAAGCCTGCACACCACAATGAAGAGTAGCACCCGCTCGCTGCAACTAGAGCAAAGCCCATGCACGGCAATGAAGACCCAACGCAGCCAAAAATAAATTTTAAAAAAAAAAGGGCACAAATGAACCTATCTATGAAACAGAAACAGGCTCACAGACAGAGAGAACAGACTTGTGGTTGCTAAGGTGGGAGTGGTGGGAGGGACGGACTGGGAGTGTGGGGTTGGCAGATGCAAACTGTTATATTGATATATAGAATGGATAAACAACAAGGTCCTACTGTATAGTGCAGGGAACTATATTCAATATCCTGGGGTAAACCATAATGGAAAAGAATATGAAAAAGACTGTATATATGTGTATAACTGAGTCACTTTGCTGTACAGCAGAAATTAATACAACATTGTAAATCAGCTATATTTCAATTAAAAAATAAGTTTAAGAAAACACACTACATTCTGCAATCAGTGAACCACCTAAGGGTCTCCCCAAAGGAAAAAAGAAATACAAATACTCTTTACAGTGTATTGACCTTACTTCTGAACACCTGGTGAGACAGACTCAGACAATAAAGCTGGAGTGACAACACTGGGTCAAGTAGAGCTGTCCCTGACATTTGAGCTGGTGGAAATGTAAATCCTAAGAATGACAACCTGGTTGATGATTCTAGACTAAACACGTAAGCAAGAACTTCAAAATGTAGAGGTAATGGCCATCACTGTGCTGAAGTGTTAGGAAGACCACATTTTAACCCCCTATACTTCCCACCCCTCCATTGCCCAAAGCTCACCTGTATTTGCACCTGTCCTTACCCTCCTTCCTGCCCTCTCAGAATAGAGAGTGTTTCTCTTCCCTCAAAGGCTAGTTAACCTCAGTCCATGCTCTACATACTCCCCTCCCTCTCCTCCAGCAATGATTTCCCTTGTTGCTAATTTCCTTCATCGTTTGCCACTGATGCTTTGCCTTCAATTTATTCTTTAAAATAACTTTCCCTTTCCCTTACCTGCCTTCCAAACCTCTCCCTTGAGTTACTCACCTCAAATATCCTTGAAAGTGTCATCTTCACCTATATTAGACCAGGTGGATATGCCTTTTCCTCCCACTAGCTCTTTATCTATTTGACCAGCATCACTGTGCTAAAACCACACATCTCACTCCCCTCCTCTGCCTCCCAAAGGTACCCACTCTCAAGAGTTTGGTGTGAACCCTTCTGGTCCATTTTAAAAATACTTCTGTTACGTATATATGTAATCATGAAAATACAGTATTTGGAGGGGTTTGATTTTACACATTTGGTATCACACTCTGCAATTTAATTTTTAAAAAGTCAACATTAAGTTTTTGAGCTCTCGCTGAAGTCATGCATTTTACATAGCATTCATCCATTCTCCTCCTGATGGACGTTTAAGTTGTTTCCAATTTTCTGCTACTAAAAACAGAAGCTGCAATGAACATCCTCCTTGTACATACATGTAGACCTTCTCGGGGGGACACACCCAACAATGGAACTGCAAATTCATATGGTACTGACAATTTTACTAGATAATTCCAGATCATTCCTTGCAATGGTCACACCAAGATCACTCCCACCAGTGGTGGACGACCATTCCTTTTCCCCCGATATCCTTGCCAACACTTGATACTGTCAGACTTTTACATTTTTGCCAACTTGGTGGTAGTAAAACAGAATTTCATCTGATTACTACTTAAGTTCAATACCATTTTAATATGATACCCTGTTTCCTCTTTGAGCTGCCTGGTGATCTATCCTTTGCCCATTTTTCTACTGGACTTTTTAAAAAATAGTAGGTATTCTTTATATACCCTGGATGCTAATCCTTTCTTTATATGTTACAATTATATGTTTCTATGCATACAATTATCTTCCCTCAAACTTATATTAGTAATCAGTATTTTACAAAAGCAATACAGGTGATTCTCATGGGAAAACAGACTCAAGGAACATTGCTTCTCAGAAAATTTCAGAAAACTACTCTAAGTAGCAATGAAAAAAAAATGGTACATGTTATCATGCTGTACCTCCAACTGGCCTTATCTCAAAAAGAGGTTAAAAAAAAATCTCACTGTGTATTCATGTTACATTTCTTTAGTTTCTCTTCCAGTTCAGGTATATCTCGGAGATCTGCTCCAATGATGGCATATCTTGTTGAATCCAATATGTGCCCATCTGTAAATGTAAGAAGAGATTATAATTTCAACAGAAATTGATCAAGAAGAGATTATAATTTCAATGGATGTGACTTTTTCAAAACTAAAGTAAATGTATTGTTTTCTCCATTATAAAAATGCATGCTCGCGCTTCCCTGATGGCGCAGTGGTTAAGAATCTGCCTGCCAATGCAGGGCACACGGGTTCGAGCCCTGGTCCGGGAAGATCCGGACATGCCACAGAGCAACTAAGCCCGTGCTCCACAACTATTGAGCCTGCATTCTAGAGCCCGCGAGCCACAACTACTGAGCCCGCGTACCACAACTACTGAAGCCCGCACGCCTACAGCCCGTGCTCCACAACAAGAGAAGCCACCGCAATGAGAAGCCTGTGCACCGCAACAAAGACTAGCCGCCGCTCGATGCAATTAAAGAAAGCCCTTGTGCAGCAACGAAGACCCAGCGCAGCCAAAAATAAATGAATGAATGAATGAATAAATAAATAAATTTATTTAAAAAAATCAAAATCAAAATCCTGCTCATTATGGGAAAAAAAATCAGGTAAGAGGGTGAAAATTAACTAAAAATCATACCTTCCAAAGACAACTATTAGTGTTTTAGTGTATAACATTCTAGCCTTTTTTCTCTGTGCTTAAACTCCTATACACAACACGGACACATCCTCCCTCTCTCCCTCTCTCTCCCTCTCTCTCTCTCCCTCTCTTTCTCTCTCTCTCTCTCTCTCTCTCTCTCTCCCTCCCTCCCTCCCTCCCTCAAACGCACACACACACATACGCACACACCCTGCACAAAAAAAGATAATGGGGTCACCCAATACTTGTTCTGAAAGCTTTTCCTATTTAACAATAGTATCACGGACATCATTCTCTATGATTTCACCATGCTCCACGGAGTAGATAAAACAATGTACTTAAGCCAATCGCTCAATATTAGACAGGCAGTATTTCCAAGTTTACTCCATCTCAGGCGAACATCCTTGTGTACATGTCACAAAGGACTTGTCTGTCCAGTTACGCAGATTATGATGAGAAGAATCAGGAGATCAAAGAGTAAGCCTATTTAAATATTGGTACCAATTGCTCTCTAAATGTTTTGTCAATTTGTGAGCTATTATGTTTAAAAGAAAATAGTTTATGTACTAAAGTATTTACAAATAAAATATTTCCTTTAAAATACTCCACCAGAGGTTGGATGGAATGGTATGTAGAGTAGTTCTCAAGCTTTGGCAGGCATCAGATTCGCCCAGAGGGCTTGTTAAAACAGACTGATCAGGCTCCAGCCCCTGAGTTTCTGATTCAGATTTTTCAAAAGTAGAAATCTGTATTTCTAACAAGTTTCCAGATGGGGTTGATGCTGTTAAGCCTGGGACTACACTTTTAGAACCACCAGTACAGATGAAATGAGACTGGCAATAAAGTTAGGCGATGGGTACATGGAGGTTCATCAATCTAGTCACATTATTTTTATGTAGGCCTGAAATTCTTTTCAATTTAAACTCTCTATTTTTAAAAATAGATTATAATTTAAAAAGAAATTAAATTGCTTGATTATTTACCTGAAGCACTGTTCACTCAACTTCCTCAAAGTACAAACCACGGAAGAAGCTGGGACATTCTACAGCCATCCTACATCATTGCTAAGAACTCAGGTACCCTCCTGAGAACCCACAGCAAAAAGTGTGGGAAAGGTGAAACAGCATGTAAGCAGGTTCTCCCTTATTTTCTTGAGAACCCCATTCAGCGGGTTCAAATACACTTGGCCACACCCCATAAGCTACAAGAAATACCTCCTAGGAATCTGCTAGATGTCAGGAAACCACCAAAGGGCAAGGCTGGGAAACCCAGAGTCAGTCCCAGGCACCATAACACCTGAGTCCAGAAAAGAATATCGAGAATGTGAAGGCACTTGCTTGCCCTGCTGTGAAAACAAGCAGTGATTCCCAAGTGCCTGTGTGCCTTCTTACACATAACATATATATTCAAGACGAGTTTTTCCATACCTGACCACACACACACACACACAGACACACGCACAAAGAGACCATCAGAATGTTGAAGCATGTGGTTTCCTTGAACTGTGCAATTCATTGAGTAAGACATGTCTTACTCAGAGATGTAGATCTAAAGGTAGCACACAAGACAAAAATGGCACATGGTCATGATTACTCTTAAAAATTGAGCACAAGGTCAAAATTGAGCAAGGGTCAATGACCTGGGGCATAGCCAGCAGTGGCCCATCCGTGTGCCCTGGCAAGCTGGCATACTGCCTGGGAAGTGCTGGATGTGATGTCCCCAAGGTCCCATTAATGATAGATCTGATGCTCTAATAACGCACACCACACACCCATCATGATCCCCATGCTCCTCTGAAGTCAGGGGCTACTCAAGCTGTGTAGAAATAGAAGGTCTATTATCCGCCCTTGAAGGATGCCTAACCTTCATTTCACAAGAAACAGAATGCATTTGGTAGAGGATACAGGCTCAGGGCAAGTTTCAAAGGAGTTTTACTATTCTGGGAAGATATGCCATTTTTATAAAATCTAACTCTAGCAAGAGACCATGGGAACAACAAAAAAACCTTGATACCTTTGGAATGCTTCTGAGACTGGGTGAGAAAAAGACCTTGCTCACCAAAACGAGACCCACAATCCCTTCCTTCTTTTCTATTTTCTACTTCCTAAGAGAAAAACGGGAGAGGATTAAAAGCTTTTTGTGTGATACTCTTATAAGAACAACTTTCTAAAGGAATAGCCCATACTTGCCCAATTCTGGAAAGCCAATTAACATTGATTGAAAACATCCGAACTGCTACTAGTAGTTCCTTCTGTGATCAATCTTTAGAGGATTGACTTCTAAGAGGATTTAAGAGGGAGAACCCCTGAAAACATAACACCATGATGGGTTTTTAAAAAATTAAGAACCAATTTGTACATGGCCAGAATGAAGAGACAAGTATGAAAATCCTATTCCTCAGGCTTGGTCATCATTTCATTCAAGCGGCAGTTCTCAACCAGGGCAACCTTGTCCCTAGGGAACATCTGGCAGTACCTGGAGACATTTTTGGTTGTCGCCAACTGGGGGATGCTAGTGGCATCTAATAGGCAGAGGTTACGGATGCTGCTAAATATTATAAACTGTGCAGGGCAGCCCCACAACAGGGAATTATCCGGCCCCAGGTGTCAGGAGGGCTGAGGTTAAGAAACCCTGCATTAAACTTACACACAAAAATTCAAAATCACTAGTCGACGTTAAATTTTTAAAATCCTTAAATAGTTCTAATTATTCTTGGATAGGGACAACTTAACATGCCGTAGCTTTTATCCAGGACATGGTTCCCAAGATGAAAACTCTCTTTGGAGTACACCTGCAGAGGAATGGGCTTTGGTCTCAAACAGCCCTGACAGCAAATGTCTACTCTGCCAGTTCCTAGTCGTATGACACACTGCTCACGCCTACTTTTAAGTATAAAATGCATACAATGGCAACCTCATATGGTTGCAGCTAAGATTAAGGGCAATGTCAAAGTGCTGAGCTTCACGGATCCCAAACTGTACTGAGGTGCCCTGGGGCGGCACAACCAACTCACAAGGGCAGAACAGGATGTTTTAAATTTTTGAGGGAAACGCAGAGATACTCAACATGCACCAGGCACAAGCAGACCATCAGCTCAAGGCAGTCACAGTTTCCACAGGAGACTTCTCTGCACTCCTTTTAATGACACCGTATCTCTGCAAAGCTGATTTCTCAGGTGTGACTGTGATGAAAAAGCCACTGCTGCTCAAACATCATTTGCAAAATTGCAAGAGGAACAGGTGGTAGTGTCCAATCTGGCTCCCAGGTGAGGTCATAAAGGGCCCGACAGGAGCACATATCCCATTAGAAGTAACTGTGGTTATTTAAGAATGAAATTAAGAGAGTATTTGTTCTTAGAATGTAAGTGGCCTTTTTTTCAAATGACCAAGAAGTTGTTAGGACATAAATACTTACAATGCCTGAACCCAACTTATTAATAAACAAAACTGCTGATCTGTTTTTTAACTTAGAGTCATCATGAAAAATATACTGAGGCACTTAGTAAAGGAAAGTGGGCACGCACTCCTTGGCCTAACTCAATGGTGGTACATCGTGGAGGTCTTCTGTGAAGACCAGACCACAGGTGATTAAATCCGGGCACATGCTGAGAAGCTCCACACAGATGAACCCAACTCAAATTGCCAGGCTGCAGGATTGTGAGCTAAACAGACGGCTGTTTTTTTTGTTTTGCAGTACGCGGGCCTCTCACTGTTGTGGCCTCTCCCGTTGCGGAGCAACAGGCTCTGGACGCGCAGGCTCAGCGGCCATGGCTCACGGGCGCAGCCGCTCCACAGTATGTGGGATCTTCCCGGACCAGGGCACGAACCCGTGTCCCCTGCATCAGTAGGCGGACTCTCAACCACTGCGCCACCAGGGAAGCCCCAGATGGCTGTTATTTTAAGCCACATGCTTTGCAGTGGTTTGTTACAGAGCAAAAGCTCATACAGGCTTTAATTATCTGCCTCATTCAGCTCACACCTATGAAAGGCAGGAGAAAGTGGAAGATTTACACAATGTAACATGGTACTTACACACACACACACACACACACACACACACACACTCCACAGGGCATACAGGTCATGATCTCTTCCATCACCTCCAAGTCAGCATTTCAAGAGAGATGTGTTCCTATGTGCTACTGACCTGTAGTGAGTCCCATCAATCCCATTCATTATATGTCTTCAAAGACAGACTTATTATTAGGATTGCAAAGTGTTCTTTTAGGTCCCCAGATTTTCCTAGAACATTCTAGCTTAAAAATAAAAAAGCTGGGATTGACATGTACACACTGCTATATTTAAAAAGGATAACCAACGGGGACCTACTGTATAGCACAGGGAACTCTGCTCAATGTTACGTGGCAGCCTGGATGGGAGGGGAGTCTGGGGGAGAATGGATGCATGTATATGTATGGCTGAGTCGCTTTGCTGTGCACCTGAAACCATCACAACGTTGTTAATCGGCTATACTCCAATATAAAATAAAAAGTTTAAAAAATTAAAATTAAAATAAAAAGCGTTGTAAAATAAAGACAGCCTCAGGTGGATTTCTGGACCACACAGGAGTTTTGCTTGTTTGTCTGTCCATCTGTCCACCCAGGAATACTTACTGAGCTCTCATTATGTCCTGGGCACTGAGTCCTGGGAAGAAACTGATGAACAAAAAGGCACGGTCCTGCCCCCGTGGGACCTGCAATCCAGCAGGGAAGATGAAGAGTGGACAAGTGTGGGGAGCACTACAAAGGGGGGTACAGCCTTTTGGGAGTGCATAACAGGGTCCCACCTCCCTTAGAAGAGAGTCCACACTACTTGGCCTGGCCGAGGAGATCCTGCATGATGCAGCCCCGCCTTCTTCAGCTTCATCTTGAGCCATGCACCCCTCCCCACTGCCAGCTCCAGTCACACTGGCCTTTCGGCTTCCTCGCATGCTCCTCCTTTCCCTAAGCTTGCCTTGTGGGAGACAATCTTTCCCCTAGAGGGTTTGTCCTTCTTGCGGCTCAGCTGAGATACCTGACACCACTCTGCAATGCTTTGATTTGTTGCTCTTTTTACTTTATACTCAACCAGTTCCACATCGGAGTTGAGATGGATTACAAAGACACAAACATTCACTCATTCAAGCACTCAGGTATGTATTTATTCCATCAATAATTTCTGTGTGCCAGGCACTGTTCTAGGTGCTGGGGATATAGCAATGAACAAGATAGGAGAGGTCCCTGTGCTCTTGAGGCTTATTCCCTCAAGGAGGGAGAGACGGTGAATCATTAAACAAATGAAGAATCAAGATAGCATCAGAGTATTAAGAGCTATGAAGAAAATAAAAGAGGATGAGAGAAAACGGTGCCTAGAGTAGGAGGTGGCAGCTGAAGTGGGACATGGGTGATGAGATGGAGCCCATTAAGCAAAATTAGGGGCAAAGAGTTCCAGGTCAAGGGAAGAGGAAAGGTTTGAAGGTGAGAGCAAGCTTGGCACATTCAGAGGACAGCAGGAGGGCAGTGTGGTGAGATCATAGTTACTGTAGTCGGAAATAAAATCGGGGGACTTCCCTGGTTGTGCAGTGATTAAGAATCTGCCTTCCAACGCAGGGGACACAGGTTTGATCCCTGGTCGGGGAATTAAAATCCCACATGCCGCGGGGCAACTAATCCCGTGTGCTCTAGAGCCTGCACCACAACTAGAGAGCCTGCGTGCCACAACTAGAGAGCCCACGCGCTCTGGAGCCCACACCACAACTAGAGAGAAGCCTGTGCACCGCAACGAAGAGCCCACGCACCACAGTTAAAGATCCCGCGTGCCACAACTAAAACCCAATGCAGCCAAATAAATAATAAATAAAAATAAATATTAATAAAAAAAGGAAAGAAAATCAGGAGGCATCCAGACACCCAATTAACCATGTAAATTTCAGCACTAGAAGGATTTAAGCAGGAAAGTAATAGAATCTGACTTACTTTTAAGAACTCATCTTGACTTACTTTTCGTTGTATGCTCATTTACATACTTTTAATTTCTTACCCTGTGCATAGTTCAGCTTAAGAAAACATCTATCATCAATTCTAAGATGCATATATTTTTCACATTTTAACATTTCTGAAATCTGGATGCATCTAACAGTCAATAATGTATCAGTTTGTCAGCACTTTTTCTCTCCTATTGATAAATAAATAGTGGTGATTCTTACAGCCCCAGGGGTTTGATGAAAAAGGGTAATTTTTAAATGAAATTTTTGTCAGTTTTATTATCATCTATCACTTTTCTCAGATTTTCATTCATGTTTTTATTTATTTTTATTCAGATTCCTTTCTCAGTACGATGGCAAGATCAAAAACTATTGATATAAAGGACAAGACTGGAAAATTTACCCACATAACACACAAACACAGATTTAAAAAAACAAGCAAAAGACTAAGAAAAAAATATACAATAAAAAAAGCTGACAAGAGACTTCCCTGGTGGCACAGTGGATAAGACTCCACGCTCCCAATGCAGGGGGCCCAGGTTCGATCCCTGGTCGGGGAACTAGATCCCACATGCATGCCGCAACTAAGAGTTCACATGCCACAACTAAGGAGCCCACAAGCCACAACTAAGGAGCCTGCCTGCCACAATTAAGGAGGCCTGGAGCTGCAACTAAGGAGCCCAGGTGCTGCAACTGAGGACCCGGCGAGCCGCAACTAAGGAGTCTGTGAGGTGCAACTAAGGGAGCCCGCCTGCTGCAACTAAGACCCAGTGCAACCAAATAAATATAAATATATAAATAAATACTTTTTAAAAAAAAGTTGACAAGAGGCTTTTATCAAAGAACATATCTGTATGTTATAAAGGGTTCCTATAAATTGAAAAAAAAAAGGCTGGGGGGAAACAATGCAACTGAAGAAAAAAATGGGCAAAGGAAATGAAAAGGCAATTTACAAAGAAATTCCTAAAGGCCAATAAAACTATAGAAAGATACTCCATCTCGTTGGACTCTAAGCATTCAAAGTTATATAAAATTTTAAAACAATGGGACATTGTTACAGCCCATCAGACTGGTAGAAATTTTTAAAAATGATAATATCCAGCGTTAGTGACGGTGTAGAGAAAGAGAATCCTCATCTACTCTTAATGAAAACATAAATTAATAAAATGTTCTTGAAGATCAGTTTGGTAGTAGCTATTAAAATTCACAATGTACAATTCTTTGAGCTAGCAACTCCTGCAAATACACACATATATATGTGTTTTCTACAACACTGCTGAATATAAAAATATAAAAAGGCAGCAATCTAAATGACCATCAGTAGGGAAAAGATTAAATAAAACAGAATTTCCATGCAGAGGAGTACTGCAAAGCCATTAGAAATAATAAGGTAGATTTATATATTCTGACATGAAAAGACAGCCATGATTTACTAGGACATGAAAAGAGCAAGTCACAAAACAGTATGTATAAATTATTTATTTTATTAAAATTACATATAAACCTATATTTATATATAGAAGTATAGATCTATTCGTTCAACAAATATATGTTACACTACAACACATATTTATTCAATGTGTATATACATTCATTCAACAAAAACTTATTGAGCCTTTTATGTGCCGCGCGCTGGATTATATCTGTGTGTGTACTTTATTATGTGTGATACTAACCTTCCTCTGGGTATACTGTTCATCTACAGTAGAAAATGCTCTGAACGCTGGTTATCTTGGGTGGGAGGAGGGATTATGGAAAGTCTTTACTTTCTACTTCATATATTTCTACATTGATGGATCAGAGTCCTAGCAAAGTACTAGCACATTCATTGCAGATAATCATTCTGACACCAAATACATAGAAAATTACGGTAGCAAACCTGTACAGAAAGCAAACAGGCCAGCAAATGGCAAAGCCTGAACAGCTTCTACTTACAACTTGTATAAGGGAAACAAAGGATGGGGGAGATATCATTTTCTGTGGAAACTTTATTGGGAATCTGATCACTAGGAGGATGACTAAAGCACTGTGGTTGTGTAAAAGAGGAAGCGTATCTAATCGTCTGATGTTTGCTGTGCTATCTGTGTCAACCATCCGAGAAGGCCATCCTCTCTAAGCATGTTTTCTGACCCAAATTATTAATAAGGCCCTGGAACCTCTCTGTCAGATAGAGACTGAAAACAATGGAAGATTCTGGAAGAGTTTTACCATAATTCGAAAGGCTTAGAAATGAGGAAAGTGGTGTTGTAAACATTCATAATTAAAACTTGAGGGGAACAACTGACTGCAGGGGCCAAGGAGGTGACATAAACCAGGAAGCAGGTCAGGTGTAAGACAAGAGGGAGTGGTGGGGTCAGAACTGGAGAAGACATGACCCTTCTAAATAAAGCGGCCGCTGCTCAATGACTGCCATGTAGGAGCTATAGATGTGATTTTTCCAAGCAAAACTGAAAATCAAGACTTTCATGAAAAATCTCCCATTTTTGAAATGTTCACAACTAATTTAAATTCTTTTTAAAGAGTGGGGACCTATGGACATCTAAGAAGAGTCACATCAAAACTGTTTTAAATTCCTTCATAGTAACTGTGGTGGAAGTGAAAATGTATCAGCAGAAGGATACGTGTATTTGTGGGCGCGCGCGCGCGCGCACACACACACACACACACACACACACACACACACACACACACCATCTTTAAAAATAAAAGGGAAAAAAGAGCAAAAATTGTTATATAGCCCAGGTTGTATTACTTAGGTTAAGGATACTTACCCATTTGAAGTGTGTCCTCTGAATGTAAGTCTAAAATGGGTTTTGATAGGAGAGGTTTCAATCTGCAGAAGGTGAGAAAAAGAAAGGCGAGTCAAGCAGCTCATTTACTGCTAAAATGCAGACAGCCACCACAGACATGGCAAATAGGTATCACTACTATTCAAAGGAAGGGCCACGCCAAAGGGTCATCTGTTTAGTCACATTTGACCCTAGGCACGTACAGTAAAAGTCCAGGGGACACAAGTCAGTTAGGTCAACTAAGCTTTACATGGAGAATCTGATATCAAATCACAAACTGATCATGACATACGTACTTAGAAACAGCTACAGACAGGCTAGCAAGAATTTTCCAAATGTTCCAGTGTTTTTAGTAACATTTATGTGATAACTCTCCCAATCAAAAATATGCAAGAAAACAGGGAATTCCCTGGTGGTCCAGTGGTTAGGACTCTGTGCTTCCAATGCAGGGGACACGGGTTCGATCCCTGGTCGGGGAACTAAGATCCCATAGGCCGAGCCCAAAGTAACTGATTAACTTCAGCCTCCCATTCATTCATTCAAAGAATATTTACTACACATCTATTCTGGGTCAGGCACCTTTCTATACCCTGACGATAAGTAAGCAAAATACACATAGAAATACAAATTAATACACAACATTGTTAATCAACTACAATCCAATATAAATTTTTTTTAATTCTGATTATTAATCTACTCTAGGTCATTTTTTTAAATGTTCAGAGAAATTACATGAACGGATAGAAGAGTCACAAAGGAGGGTGTATTTCATGTTGAAGACTGCACAATATGTCCGAATGAGTGTCCCAGGGGCAAGAAAGAGGGAGGAGGGGATGAAAGGAAAGCAGTGCCCTAAAATGAGGTCTCCTGCCTCAGACCTGCCGTCTACCAGGATCTGGTTCTGAATCTCACCACGCTCTTGCTTCCGGCCAAAGCCACACTTACTTGATGCTGTGCAGCTTTCTCGTGACTATCATTGGAAAGTCGATTTCAAAATATTTACTTGGTAGAAGATCTTCATCCTGAGAAAAAACACACAGTAATCTTTCTATAATTATTTATTACTCATACATTTACCTATCATCTTCATGTACCAAGTGCTAGGGCCTGAAGAGCAATGGGATACTTACGGATTTAAAATCAGGGGAATGATACGGTAAGAAATGTACTTTTCAAGTTATTTGGTCTCGGCATAAAGAACAAATGGAGGGAAAAAGGAGATTATTGTAGCTGTCCAGGAACCAAGTGATGGGGAGCCTGAATCAGGGGAATGGTCACTGGGATGTTAAGAGGTAGACTGGAAGCAGGACATAAGAGTATTTCTCAAAAAAGCAGCTTGATATGCTCCACAACAAGAGAAGCCACCGCAATGAGAAGCCCGCGCACCGCGATGAAGAGCAGCCCCGCCCCGCCACAACTAGAGAAAGCCCGTGCGTAGCAACAAAGACCCAATGCGGCCAAAAATTCATTCATTCATTCATTTTTTTAAAAAAAGCAGCTTGGGACCTATTAGAGAGGGTCAAGAAACCAATGTGGTGGGTTGTGACCAGCAGTTTGGGGATGAAATAGAATAAAGTAGCAAATGTCAGAAAGCATCATGTGGAATGAGGGATACATTTATTTTTTTCTGTGATAGTGGAGAATAGTGGGGTGGTAAACAGCAGGCACTCTGGAGCCTGGAGGGACAAGGTTCAAATCCCAGCTCCACCACTTGTTTGCTGTGAGGCCTTGGGGAAGTCACTAAACTGCCTGGGCCAAGGTTTCCTCATTTGAAAAGTAGAGAAAATAACACCTCATAGGGTTGTGCGGATTAATGAGGAAATACGTGAGTGACACTCAGAACAGGGCCCGCCCTTAGTAAGTACCATGTGTGTGCCCTTATTATTTACAGACATAGGTATATAGACGTGGGTCCTGGCTAGGGATGTACAGTTATTTTTTTACTGTGGCTGCAGTTTTAAAAAGTGTGAAACACACACACACACACAGCCCTGCTTCCCCCTCGCGCTTTTTTTTTTTTTTTTTTTTTTTTTTTTTTTTTTTTTTGCGGTACGCGGGCCTCTCACTGTTGTGGCCTCTCTTGTTGTGGAGCACAGGCTCCGGACGTGCAGGCTCAGCAGCCATGGCTCACGGGCCCAGCCGCTCCGCGGCATGTGGGATCTTCCCGGACCGGGGCACGAACCCGCGTCCCCTGCGTCAGCAGGCGGACTCTCAACTCCTGCGCCACCAGGGAACCCCCCCCCTCGTGCTTTTCCTAGCTTAGTCGGTGGCTACACCCCCATCCAGTCACCTACTGGTCATGCTAGAATTCTCCAGCTCCTCCTCCCTGTCCAATCAATCCCTCAGCCTGAATGTACACAAATGTCAGATCACTATGTAATACATACTATGCAACTAACATAGTATTATATGTCAAATCATACGATATCGCTTATATGTGGAATCTAAAAACAATGATGCAAATGAGCTTATGTACAAAACAGAAATAGACCCACAGACAGAGAAAACAAACTTATGGTTACCCAAGGGGAAAGGGGGGAGGGATAAATTAGAGGAGTTTGGGATTAACATACACACTACTATATATAAAACAGATAACCAACAAGGACCTACTGTATAGCACAGGGAATTCTACTCAATATTTTGTAATAACCTATAAGGGAAAAGAACCTGGAAAATAGATATCTATATGTATGTCTGTATCTCTCTCTCTATATATAACTGAATCACTTTGCTGTACACCTGAAACTAACACAACATTGTAAATCAACTATACTTCAATTAAAAAAATTATGTCAAGTATTGATATATTTCAATTAAAAAAAAATCACTCAGCCCTGCTGACTATTCTCAAATGCATGCTCTCCTCCTCAGCTCTATTATCACCAGCTGTGAAGACTAAAACAACACCCCTTTCTGCCTGCAACAGCTCTTCACACCCCTAAGGCTTAGCAAGAAACAAGGCACTCCATAACCTGCTCCTCTTTTAATACCCTCATGCCCACCTGCACTTATATCCCAGAAATAGAGAGCTACTTATTTAAAAAAAAAAAAATTTAAAAAGAGGAAAGAAAAAGAAAGTTGCTGATATCCAGAACCTGGTGGTGGCTTCTTTGGTGTAGGATGGGATAAAGAAAAAGGAGGGGTAAGAATGTTTCCTTGTTTCTGATGAGCAGACTGGCAGGTAAGAGCACCATTTACACAGACAATAACTAGAGATGAAGGACAGGTCTGGAGGGGCAGCAGATCCCCCCCCCGCCACTGAGGACAGAATGATGGGGGCAGAAATCATGAGGAAGCAGTTCCTGGTAGGAAGGTGACCCCTAAGGGCAAGTAACAGAATTGGGAGATCCACCCACATGGAAAATGGTCCTCAGTTAAATTTTCAGGGGATCTGGTCTGGGGGAAGGGGGGGAAGGACAGAGAAGGAAGGAGGAAGAGAAAAAGAAAGAAACAAAACAAAGGGACAATACGGTTTCTTGACATCAGAGGAGACCTGGACTCACCACCTTCAGCTGTTCACTCTTGGAATTGCAACACATACCTACTACCTGACTGCAGAGCAGGGCTATGTAAAAGCTATCTGAAGACATTGAGAGGATGTGTTTAAAGGATACACAGAAATAACTTTCTCTAAGAAATTCTACAACACCTTTCAAGAACTTTTACTCACAAGGTACAGAGTGTTAAGAACACTCTAAAATTCCAGAAGACCACAAGGACAATCAAAAGCAAATAAATGAAGGACAGCACAGTGTCCCATATCTCACACAGGACTTCTGACTTTTTTTAACATCTTTATTGGAGTATAATTGCTTTACAATGGTGTGTTAGTTTCTGCATCATAACAAAGTGAATCCGCTATACGTATTCATATATCCCCATATCTCCTTCCTCTTGCGTCTCCCTCCCACCCTCCCTATCCCACCGCTCTAGGGGGACACAAAGCATCAAGCTGGTCTCCCTGTGCTGTGTGGCTGCTTCCCACTATCTATCTATTTTACATTTGGTAGTGTATATATGTCCATGCCACTCTCTCACTTCATCCCAGCTTACCCTTCCCTCTCCCCGTGTCCTCAAGTCCATTCTCTACGTCTGTCTTTATTCCTGTCCTGCCCCTAGGTTCTTCATAAATTTTTTTTGATTCCATATATATGTGTTAGCATACGATATCTGTTTTTCTCTGACTTACTTCACTCTAAGTCAGACTCTAGGTCCATCCACCTCACTACAAATAACTCAATTTTGTTTCTTTTTATGGCTGAGTAATCTTCCATTGTATACATGTGCCACATCTTCTTTACCCATTCATCTGTCGATGGACACTTAGGTTGCTTCCATGTCTGGGCTACTGTAAATAGAGCTGCAATGAACATTGTGGTACATGACTCTTTTTGAATTATGGTTTTCTCAGGGTAGATGCCCAGGACTTCTGACCTTTTAAAGAGCTTTCCCAGGCACTCGTGCACTTGATCCTTATAAGAATTCTGAATAAGGGGTAACCGAGGAAGGAAAGCTTACAAAAGGCACACCTGGAACTTTTAAGAAACAGACATCCTCTTTCTCTGCTTTCAGAAACGGGCAAAATGGCTCTGGCAAGTGATGCTTCAACTTCTTATTCCACGATTCTCTGCGGCCCTCTGACACTCCACTCCCAGGTAGCTCGCATGGCATAGGAGGCAGGGGAGATACCCAAGGCAGAGCACAGCCACCAGGGGGAAGCCAGGAATAGCCACGAGGAAGGGTGGCCCTCAGACTCCAAGATCCAAGGTAGTCAACCACTTCACAGGCGGCCAAAACTGAGACTGCTTCCCCTCCATACCCGACCCTTTGGTTGTACAGAAACAGAATTCAAGAGACACCAAGAAGTGAGGCCACTTAAAGGGTTTCACTCACCCTTTATTCTTTGCTCATGATGATGCCAGCTTTCCCTGGCCCTGTTTTTGCCTGCTGCCTGAAGATGAGTCTTCGACTGTCCAGTCTTGGGCCCCTGAGATTATACAGAACAAGCTCACACGGTAGTGGCCCCAGAAAGCCTGTGACTCGCAACTAAGCCTCTGCTGGTGCAGCAGGGGGGCCATCCCAGGTGGAAAGAGCACGAGACAATAAGATCGATGGACACGACTTCCCCTGCTCTTTTACAGAGGCACATACAGCTCTAAAACAGGGATTAACAAACTTTCTGGAAAGAGTCAAAAAGTAGGCATTTTAGGCTTTGCAGGCCATAATGGTCTCTGTTGTAACTACTCAGCCCTGCTGTGAGAGCCATAGATAAGATGTAAATAAATGGGCATGGCTGTGTTCCAATAAAACTTTATTTACAAAAATAGGTGGCTGGCCAGATTTGGCCTGTGCAACCTCAGCTCTAAAAGAGCAAACAAGGGAATTCCCTGGCGGTCCAGTGGTTAGGACTCCGCCCGTCCACTGCAGGGGGACGGGGTCTGATCCCTGGTCGGGGAACTAAGATCCCACAAGTACGCAAGCGGCCAAATAAATAATAAAAAATAAAAATTAAAGGCAAACATCAAATCGGGGGGAAAACTCACAACAAAATGGAAAAGACAAAAAATAATAATAAAAGAGCAGACAAGGGTTTCCCTGGTGGTACAGTGGTTAAGAGTCTGCCTGCCGATGCAGAGGACACAGGTTCATGCCCCGGTCCGGGAAGATCCCACATGCCGCGGAGCGGCTGGGCCTGTGAGCTGTGGCCGCTGAGCCTGCGCGTCTGGAGCCTGTGCTCCGCAATGGGAGAGGCCACAACAGCGAGAGGCCCGCATATTGCAAAAAAAAAAAAAAAAAAAAAAACAAAAGAGCAAACAAGCATAATTTAAAAAAAAGAGAAACTTTAGATTTTTAAAAATCCCTTTGGATCAATACAATTATCAATAAAACAAAAAACTTCCACAAAGGACTTTAAGGCCCTGTGCTACTCCCCTTCCTCACCTTCGACAGAGAACCTTTTTCTTGGAAGGGGCACATAAGACTCGGTGTACCTGGCTCAGAAATTAAAATCTCAGATTTATTCATTATTAATCCACCTACAAGATGGGGAAAAAAACCAAACCATATGACCAAGTCAAAAGGGTAAAAAGGAGGGATTTCTCCAGCGGCCCCTGTAATGCCGGCAGTGCACACACTCTTACACTACATTCTGTCCCAGTTGCTTCCACCACACCAGGGTCACGGCATTACAGAGGCACAATCGACCCACAGAAAAAACTCTCCCTGAACAACCACAGAGCTGTGTGCAGAGGAAAGAAGAAGGAATTGGGAGTCTGAAGAGCTGGAGCCAATGTTGGTTCCATGTCCTAATGCCACTGGCTGTCCAATTTGGGGGGAAGACACAGACTTTCAAAGCCCCACTTCCCTCAGATATGTAAGCTCCCCCACCCAACGCAGCTCTTGTGTTAACTAATGATGTCATATATGTAAACGCACTTCATAAATGTCAGTTATCTCATCTAGAAGGAAGAATGCAGAGGCAAACGATACTAGGGCCATGTTGAGGACACTGATTCTCAAGTAACAGAAAGACTGGGAGCTCTGATGACCAAAGACCTTCTTATCAGGTGAGCTAATTAGGGACAAAATAGATAATGCAGGTCGAGTTATGCTTATATACTCTCATCTATCTTGGTCTACGCCTGCAAGAAATCTGGAGAGGGGCTTCCCTGGTGGCAGAGTGGTTAAGAATCCGCTTGCCAATGCAGGGGACACGGGTTCGAGCCCTGGTCCGGGAAGATCCCACATGCCGCAGAGCAACTAAGCCCGTGCGCCACAACTACTAAGCCTGCGCTCTAGAGCCTGCAAGCCACAACTACTGAGCCTGAGTGCCACAATTACTGAAGCCCGCACACCTAGAGCCTGTGCTCCGCAACAGGAGGAGACACTGCAATGAGAAACCCACGCACTGCAAGGAAGAGAAGCCCCTGCTCACCACAACTAGAGATAGCCCGCGTGCAGCAATGAAGACCCAACACAGCCAAAAACAAATTAATTAATTATTTTTTAAAAAGAAATCTGGAGAGACGCACATACCCATTACTACCACGTGACTGACCTGATAGAAGAACCAAGAAAAATCTGTACAAACCTACCAAAAAAAGAAAAAAGAAAGAAACTGCAATCAGTGAGATATTTGTAGGGAAAAGGTTTGGCAATAAAATCCAGCCCAGGAATCAAAGACCAGAACTTTAGTCCTGGTTCTGCCACTGACTAGACCCAAGTTTCCTTTCCTATGAGTGAGTATAATTACACCTGCCCTTGAACCCAAATAGAACAATTGAGGCATCAAATCACAGAATGACTACAAAAGGGCTTTGCATCATGTTATCATTACCTAGCCTTCCAAATCTCCAAATGTTACCTAAGACACCGCGATGCCGACAATAAAATCTTAAGTTATCGTCAAAATTACAAACGCGAGTGTTCTTTTGTCTCAGCAGTTCCACAGGTAGAATCCTTGCTCCTTCTCCTGGTATACTGCCACATATGCAGGGGAAATGTACCCAAGAATGTTTACTATAACCCAGTTAGTAGCAGCAAAAGGTGAGAAACCACCCACATATCCTCACTGGGGCTCTGGTGAGATGAAGTACAGGGATGAAGGCAGTTGTGGGGCTGGAGGGCTGCAAAGCGAGGTGGGAGACAGGCTGCCATCGCACTGCATTTTAATCTTTCCTTTACACTTTTGAACCAGGTAAATGTCTTCAACAAATTAAATTTAAACAACTGGAAAGAGAAAACGGGAAATTTTAATTTACCTTTAACCTCCAGAAGGTGGTATCCATCCCAGCCCCGAGGTTTAGAATTTGACAATTACATTCTGTCTTCCGTAGAAATGCCTTTATAAGCTGGCTGACGCCATGGACTCGAGCAAAATATCCTAAGAGACAGACAGAGAAGCAAGCTATCACTCGGTGACGACAGAAATAATCCCTGCAAAGCCCACGGTGCTAGGGAGAGCAAAACTACACTTTGCCCTTCTTCAGGGTCAGCGTTTATCTGCAAACTTCATGGAAGAAATAATGACTTTCAAACTCTCTTCCATTTTTTTTTTTTTTTTAAAAAGCTGGTTGAACAAAAATAAGTACTAGCTACTTAATGGTGGAATTAACGATCTGAAGAAAAATAGTGTCCTATACTTTTACTTAGGAAAGACAAGTGTTTTATATCAAAACATCTGATCTAAATGCTTCTCTTGTAAATGTGCTTTTTCACGGCTCTAGGGAAAGCTAATTAGTACCCTGATAAAACTCAAAATTGCAAGGGCGTGTGGGAAATAATATTTTTAGGTCAGGAAATTGGGCAGATGAATGTCAGTCAAAGCAAAGAAAGCCATGCTTCTTATCTTGTTCCTTTCACCTCCATCTTGTCTGGGTTAGAGCCTCTGTGTTTATAAAATGGCATCGCAGACAGTGGGAGGAGAGACACCAGCAAGTGGTGGCCTAATTAGTGGACTTGTTAAGCTCTGGGGTGGGGAGCTGGGACAAAGGAGATGGAAAACCCAGAAGGGAGACAGGAAGACAGCGTCTGTCTTGTTCTAAAGGCCTGTTGCTCAAGGTGTGACCATTTTTTTTTTTTTCTTTTTTGCAGTACGCGGGCCTTTCACTGTTGTGGCCTCTCCCATTGCGGAGCACAGGCTCTGGACGCGCAGGCTCAGCGGCCATGGCTCACGGGCCCAGCCGCTCCGCGGCATGTGGGATCTTCCCGGACCAGGGCACGAACCCGTGTCCCCTGCATCGGCAGGCGGACTCTCAACCACTGTGCCACCAGGGAAGCCTGAGGTGTGACCGTTTTAAGAACAAAATTTGAGAGTAGCATTTAGAAACTTTATTGCCATTTGACAGAGAAATTTTATGTCTGGTGAGTGTGCTAATAAATAATTCAGGGAAATTCCCTAGCGGTTCAGTGGTTAGGACTCTGCGATTCCACTGCAAGGGTGCACGGATTCGATCCCTGGTCAGGGACCTAAGGTCCCGCATGCCACGCAGCATCGCCAAAAAAAATAAATTAATTAATAAAATAAAATAATCAATTTGATAATCCCTACCTTATAAATAAATAAATAAATAATTTGGGCTTGTGTCTACATTTCATTTTCCTAGTAAATCACCTTTATTGTATATTACAGAATATCATCCACAATGGATTCGACTTGGGAGAAAAAAATATGTCTTCACCAAAGACGTTTGGGAAGCGCTCTCCTACTGGGCTGGAGGTCCCCAATCTGCAAACCGGGAGAGGAAGAAGGAAGGGGGGCTGACATGTCGCCTGGGGCACCAAGCCAGTCGCCATGGTGGGTCCCTGTCTCTGGAACATTCGTTGGGAAATCTGTCTCAAGAGCTGGGGAGGGAGGCTTAAGAAAGGCCTCTTAACCAGGCCTTGCCCAATCTAACTGATGCCTGGATTCACCCTCAGCTCAAAGTAACTACCATGTCCTTCTTCTCAGGAACAACAATTTACAAATTCCTTTTCCCTTCTTATAGAACCCACCTACGGGACGCATCTTTAGGGCCTAGATTCCCCACACATATAAGAATTACGTTCATTGGTCAGTTTCTCAATCTGGCTGAAACTAAGTCACCCTCCAATCTCAACTCCTTCGACTTCCTTGATGGAAATTACTTGCAGAACCTAATAGTGTTACTAGCACTTTAATTGGGCAACAACAACAAAAATAATCCCTTATGTGAACAGACAGCTTGCAGTAAAAGATATATAAATGGCTTTTATAGTAAAAGATATGTAAATGGCTTTTATATTACTGTAAAAACCATTTTTCATGTATCAGGTGAACAAAGATGAAGTTTCGTAATACACTGTGCTGGTGAAGAAGTTGGGAAACGAGCACTTTCATACACTGTTGAAGACAGTACACCCCGGAACTCTCTTTTTAAGAATGAATCCCTAAAACCTCAGGCCTCTCAGCTGATGAGATGTCGGGGAGGGAGATGGTCACTTGCCTCTGTTAATTTCCGGGGCCTTCCTCTCTTTAGATAGTCTCACCAAATGCTGGATGTAAGGGTCCTGCCAGTAGCCAACGCTCACTGCAAACCTGAAAGAGATGAAAAAGGAAGCAGATGAGTAGAGAGTAGGTTCAGGCCAGGTTCCATGGCCACGTTCCCAGGAACCAGGTCAAGGATCCACAGGAAATTTATTGACCTCAAAAGGCTAAATTATGCAACTAGAGATCATCATACTAAGTGAAGTAAGTCAGAAAGAGAAAGACAAACACCACATGATATCACTTATATGTGGAATCTAAAAATATGATACAAATGAACCTATCTATGAAACAGAAACAGACTCATGGACATAGAGAACAGACTGGTGGTTGCCAAGGGGGAGAGGGTTGGGGGAGGGCTGGAGTGGGAAGTTGGGGTTAGTAGATGTAAGCTATTATATACAGAATGGATAAACAACAAGGTCCTGCTGTAGAGCACAGGGGACTATATTCCATATCCTGTGATAAACCATAATGGAAAAGAATATTTTTTTAAAAAAGAATGTATATATATGTACAACTGAATCACTTTGCTGTACAGCAGTAATTAACACAACATTATAAATCAACCATACTTCAATTTTAAAAAGGCCAAATCACATTTAATGCTCCAGCACAAGCTTAAACAGACTCATTCATCCACCTCTGCATTCACATACACCGCCCATCACATTTCCCACCACGACCATTTCTTACCTCTTCCCCCTTATCACTAATTCCTTTCCCAGGACCCTAAATAGCAAATAACCTCACCTCATACTTCATACAGAAGACCTGCAACCAATTATTCATTCAGCAAACTCACTGGCCAGAGCTAGTCAGATAACTCGGCTCAACCAAAAGTTTTGTATCCAGGGGAAGGGAGACCCAGAAATATTTGGCAAACATCACTAACAACTACCAAAGTATTTCTCCTGACTTCGTATTAAATACCTGTCCTTTCATGTCCCTTAAGGAGGTCACAGTGGGGAAACTAGGAACAAATAAAACAGCTATAACTTGGAAAATGCTAGGGTAGCCCAAACTCTCTCTAACCCAGTCTACACTACAAGCAGTTAAAGTTGTAGTGTTCCAAGCCTAGGAGCTGAAGCCCTGATTACCACTGGAAGTCTCCTGGCAACCATGAGTGGAACCAGCCTTAGGACAAATGAGAAGTCAGGGAAGGAAGCTGGATCCCTAAGGCCACGCCACACCCCTGTGGGCCTGGAGCCTTCTCTACCTGGCAACGAATACTTAGTGAGATAAGAAACATCTTTACCACTTAAGTCAAATTGAGTCAGGCTTCTGTTACTTGCAGTCTCAAGCATCCTAAGTGATATCCTGAATAATACATCCATTTCCATGTTGCTTGATAAATAAGCTGAAACTTAAGGTGGCTGGGTGTGTGTGTGTGTGTGTGTGGTGTCACCCAGCTAAGTTCTAAGCTCCCAGAGCACATATTACATCTTTCCTTTTCTTCATATCTACCAACAAGGCTTACTGCTGCCTTGACAGCAATAGGTGCTGAATTCTGCACAAACATGCCTCCTCCAGTCTCTCGCATCCACGTCTGCACATCCACAGATACCCACAACAAAGCACATATGTTCAACTACTCAAGGCAGCATCTCAACACAGAAACACACAAAGTACTAAGGAACACAATTTGCTATAAGCCCAGACTGTCCAAGGAAAACAGCAGACCCACAGAGTTTTACAAACAAACTTGCCCAGTTGTCTAAAATAGTGCTTTCCAGGAATTCCCCAGCGGTCCAGTGGTTAGGACTCTGTGCTTTCACTGCTGAGGGCGAGGGTTCAATGCCTGGTCGGGGAACTAAGATCCCGCAAGCCACACAGCACGGCCAATAAAATAAAATAATAAAATAAAATAAAAGAGTGCTTTTCAAACAATGAGTTGTGACCCATTCATATCATAAAATCGATGTAATAATTTGCAAATCTCCCTTTTAGAAAATGAAGTAGAACAGAGTAAAACAGAAAATAGCAGCATCATTCCACATTGTAAGAGTGTTTTGTGAAGCTTTTGTTTCAAGTGTGCGTTGGGGGTATAAGTGCCGAGAAAAATGTGCTCTCACTGTGGGTGGCAGTTTGAGGAACGCTGATTTCAAAGGAATCATCTCGCGCCATCTAGTGGTAAAAGCCATATCTGCAGCTGAAGCAACAACGGTAGACCAGTGATGAGAACACGCCTCGAACAATTTAGAGCTTGGAAGGGACCTTAGTCAAGCCCAACATCCAGAGCAAGAATCCTTTGGACAACATGGAGCCACTGTTGACTACTGTCCACAGAGAAGGCACTCACCCCACTGCGAAGAAACTCGAACTGCTGAAAAGCTCATCAATTTGCCCCCCTCTAAGTGTTCCTTGTTGGATTTATCAGTGCCCTCTTGGAAAACAAGGAGCAGTTTCTATTCCTCCCAACTCCGCGTTATCAGTTGAGTTAATATTATTGATTTGGTCTAGCAATATTTATTGAGCGTCTGCTAAGTGCCAGGCATAGGGTTACAGTGGGGAACAAAATAGAGAAGGGACAGAGACAAAGACAGAGATTATGACAAACGAGGGATATAACGGTATGGAGGATGGAGGACCTACTTTAGAGGTGAAAGGGAAGACCTCTCTTAAAGGGCATGGCTGAGTCGAGTCCTAGAGAATTAGGGAAAGGTAGATGTGCAAAAGGCATTCCAGGTAGGAGGAAGAGCAGATACAAACACTTGGGGGTGGGAGTGCACGTGGAGTGTTCTAGTAGCAGGAAGTAGGCAGGGCAGCTGGAGAAGAGTAAGAAAACAGGAGAAACTGGAGAAGACGTTGGAGAGAGAAGCAGACTCAGGTCACACAGGGCCTGGCAGGAGCCTGGGATGGATCTCCACAACACACTGGACGCGGTCAGTGATGTGCAGCAGTACAGAAAGGTGGGGAGATGCCTGGACATAACACAAGGACCCCCGATCATCTGGGGATGCGCCTGGACATAACACAAGGACCCCCGATCATTTGGGGATGTGCCTGGACATAACACAAGGACCCCCGATCATTTGGGGAGATGCCTGGACATAACACAAGGACCCCTGATCACTAGTTCCCATGACTCCTACTTCCTAATTTTTCCAACATGTGTCTCTTTGCAGTCCTCAAATCTAGATGACTGCCAGTGGTTTCCATGCCTCCGAGGAAAAAGGCTCACTGCTTTGCCCGTGACAGTGGCCAAGATAAAAGGACGTACAACACACTGCTGCGAAGAAGGAAGAGGGTGCTGCTGGGCATTGCTGCTGGGAGCTCTGAAGGGAGGCGGGCACCATGATTCAGCCGAGCAGATTACAGGGCATCCACACAATGAGTACTAACCAGTCATCTAAAACGTAAATTAGAAGAACTGGGGACGGCAAGAGTTTCATGAAACATAGGCTATATTTCGTTACATCCAGGACACCACCAGTTGTAAGACTGAAAAAAGAAAGGGACTTCCCTGGTGGCACAGTGGTTAAGAATCCGCCTGCCAATGCAGGGGACACGGGTTTGATCCCAGGTCCGGGAAGATCCCACATGCCGCAGAACAACTAAGCCCATGCGCCACAACTACTGAGCCTGCGCTCTAGAACCCACGCGCCACAACTACGGAGCCCACGCACCGCAACTACTGAAGCCCACATGCCCTAGAGCCCGTGTGCCGTGACTACTGAGCCCGCACTCTGCAACAAGAGAAGCCACCGCAATGAGAAGCCTTCACACCAGAAGGAAGGGTAGCCCCTGCTCGCCGCAACTAGAGAAAGCCCACACACAGCAAAGAAGACCCAACGCAGCCAAAAACTAAAACTAAAAATAAATAAAGAAAATAAAGAAAAAAGAAGTTAAAAAACACTGCCAATTAATGTTTTTCTTATTGCTTAGAATTTTAATTTTGTGGTTACTGAAAAAGCTCCTTCATTGGGACAGAGTGTCATCATCTCTCTCTCTTGTACAGACAGAAAAAGGAAAAGGTGAGTGAAGTAAGCTGCTAAGACTTCACTTTTAGCATGTCTGTGCCTTTCGACACAATATCAACCTCCGTGCCATCGAGGGCGTTAGCGAGGATACATTCCTTAACAGATCTCCACCATCCTCTCTGAGATTTTCTTCCAAGCAGCTAACCCTCACCCTGGAAGTTTTGATACTGGCTTTTTCTTGATCTCATTAGAAGGTATCAAGGGATGATTTTCAACAGCAATCAGGATCTGGGTTCTTTCTTCAAATGGCCCTTAAACAGTATGTGGACTAAAAGCACCAGGGACTGTGGTCACAGCTGCCCAACCATGCCATGCCAGCAGAAATAACCTCCATGCCTGCTTGCACAGGTAAGGACACCTCTAACAGACTTGACAGTGTCTGCAGGACACATTGAGAGTAAGTCACATCTGATTTCAGAGAAGTTAAAATGCAAGACCATGTGCGTCGCAAAATGGCTCAGATAGTATTGTCACATCTATATGTATAACTGAAATCACTTTGTTGTACACCTGAAACTAACACAATATTGTAAATCAACTATACTTCAATTTTAAAAAATAGTATTGAACTGTGAGGAACCACCATTGCCTATGATGACAAGGGACTCGCCAGATGTCAACATTTAGCAATGGAATAGCTAACAAGGGAGGAATATTTGCCTTTTTTTTTTTTTTTTTTTTGGCTGTGCTACACGGCATGTGGAATCTTAGTTCCCCGACCAGGGATCAAACCCGCGCCCCCTGCAGTGGAAGCGTGGAGTCCTAACCACTGGACCACCAGGGAAGGCCCAATATCTGCCATTTTTAAATGATGTTATTCTATTTCTTTTTAAACTAAATTAATTATTTCCATCAAAAAGAGAGTATTGTCTTCACAACAAGAGCAACAGTAAGTTTGGATTTCATAAACAAACATACAAGGCAAATATTACACTAGGAAAAATATTTGTAACAGGTCACAAAGTGCTAATATCCTCACAATATAAAGGACTCATAAATTAATATGGGAAAAAACTAATATTCCAGAAGAAAAAGAATGGGTAAAGGACAAAAATGAACCATTCACAAAAGAAGAAAAACTGACCAATGAACATACAAAAAGCTCAGCCTTATCAATGATTTAAAAAAAAAAGCAAAATGAAAATGAAAGCAAAAACAAGAGAGCAGTACTGCTCTTATCAAATCAGCAATAAAACTCTTTTTTAATAGAACCTGGCTTTGGAGAGGAATGAGGAAGAGGGCCCTGGAGCACCAATGTCCAAACTGGAAACTGGCACGGTCATGCTTCAAGGCACCGTGGCAACAGGTATAAGAAGCCAGAATAACGTGCGAACACAATAGCCAAACAGTCCCACTTCTGGGATTTTATCCTTAGGAAATAACCAAGAATGAACACAAAGATTTTTTTTTTTTTTTTTTTTTTTACAAGAACGCTGTACCTGGAGTTATAGTATCAGGTCGACAAAACAGGCCACAAGATTATACAGACAGGACATTCCCAAGTTTGTTAGAATGAACGTACACATATATATAAAGACTGCCCAGAGTAGATACCAAAATGTTAATAGTGGTTATCTCCACACCCCAATACTGTGCACCTAGTTCTGTCACTTCCACGATCGTCCTCTGTTTCCCAAATCCAGAGAACATCCCTTCCATTTGAATATCTTGATTTCATGTTTCAAACCCAGAATCAGAGAATCAAACATCTCAGATCTGGAAAGACCTGAAAGATTCACTCAATCTTCATTCAATCACTATTGCTTTCAAAATGTTCATGACACTCACATACCACCTGTTCAAAGTAATGTCTTTTTTTAACATTTATTTCATTGAAGTGTAGTTGATTTACAATGTGTTAACTTCTGCTGTACAGCAAAATGATTCAGTTATACATATATACGTTCTTTTTCATATTCTTGTCCACTATGGTTTATCACAGGATATTGAATATAGTTCCCTGTGCTCTACAGCAGGACCTTGTTGTTTAACCATCCTATATATAACAGTTTGCATCTGCAACCCCAAACTCCCAATCCTTCCCTCCCACGCCCCCTCCTTCCCAATGTAATATGTCTTTAAATAAACTCAATTTTCTTAGTACTCAGGTCTGATGTGCTACCTAATATTTTCTTCTAACACACACTGTAACGAATCCCTAACCATTAACATTTAAAACATCTATCTGTGTACCGCCTAAAACCATCTCACATTCCTCTCATGGGAAACAGTGATCTGGCCCAACCACCAATTCATTAAAGAGACATTTACTGATTCTGTCCTATTTGCATAAGTATCAGCTGCAACAATGGGAAATTCACG
Organism: Delphinapterus leucas; assembly: GCF_059928025.1. Taxonomy (NCBI): domain Eukaryota; kingdom Metazoa; phylum Chordata; class Mammalia; order Artiodactyla; family Monodontidae; genus Delphinapterus; species Delphinapterus leucas. The sequence continues at coordinate 19,274,134 of NC_143143.1, forward strand.
TGAAGTTGCGAAGCGCCTTCCAATAGGCATTTCTTCATCTGAGGATTCAGGGACTGGGAAAGGCCCTCCCTGGTCTCCCTGATGATGAGGGTCAAGGCTGGGGCTGGTTTGTTTCACTTCTCCTGAACACTGACTGCGTGCTTACCGCGCGCCAGGCATCATTCAAATGCTTGACAAATAGGAACACATTGAGCCCTTGTAACAACCCTGAAGTAGCTTGCCCAAGCTGTGGAACCTTTAGGGAAATTAACTGCTTTACAAACCTACCCACCCACCTGGATTTAGATCCCTCCCCAAACACTTTAGTGCTTAAATGATACATATCTATCGTGTGTGTGTGTGTGTGTGTGTGTGTGTGTATGTGTATTGCTTAGCTGCTTATAGATACATATGTATCTGTACGTATGTAAATCTATATATATGCAATTGCAAAAGTCAACTGAATATTCTCAGCACTAATTTTCAAGTTTGGGATTTTAACTGCATACTTCTTGTGGTCCTCTAATTTTTAATTTTATTGTTGTTCTTCTACATCTTTTAGTTTCAATTTTTGGTTTCTATTTCCTGTTGGTTTTATTCTTGGTTTATAAATGGAAGATAGGAAGCAAAGTCTTAAGGGCAATAGACTCTGTACCTAAACAGAGTTCGGATTTGCTTCCTTTCTTGGGAGCTCTTGAAAGCTTCTTTTTGTTTTCCTAAGCAGATCGGCAGACCTTAAGTGTTCAATCATCTAAAAAACTGGGCCTGAATAACTAAGAAGACTCACAGGCTAGTTTCCTCCCAAAGGAGACTACTGGTATTGCCTTTTGGCTTCATCTAACATCTAATTACTTTACAAGTAATATGATCTACAATCTATTGTCTCTCTTGTAAGCAGTCACTGAATAGTGGCCAAAGCGTAAACGGAAAAGGAACCTACATTCACAGAGAGTGAAATAAGTAGAAGAATCAAATCAGTCCCCTTGGTACAATGTCCCATATCTAACTTTTTAACCAAAAAAACAGAAAATGTAATTAATAAAATTAATACAGAACACAGTAACAGGATGCCATGGACCTGAATGATGCTGATGTACTTCTGAAAAAAATAAAACATTTAAGAACCTGTATTCTGAATATTTCCTCCAGTCTGAGGCTTGCCTGTTCATTTTCTCAGTTTATCTCTTTTTCCTTTGTAGTTAGTACTTTTTGTGTTCTACATACTAAATATTTACCTACCCAAGGCTGCCAAGGTATTCCCCTATGTTTTCATACAGAAGCTTTACGGTTCTAGCTTTCATATTTAGGTTTATGGTCCATCCCAAATTAGTATGTGTGTACAGAAGGAGGTCAGTGTTCATTCTGTTTCCACTTGAATATCCAGTTGATCTAGAATTATTGGTTAAAAAGACTTCACTTTTCCCCACTGAAATGACTTGGCACTCGGGGCAAAAATCAACTTACAGCACCGGTATAGGTCTATTTCTGTTTCATTGATCTATTTTTCTACCTTTATGCAAAGACCACATTGTTTTGATCACTGTAGCTTTACAGTGGGTCTTAGAAATCAGTAGATTAAGCAGTGTAAGTTCCCCAACTTCATCCTTCTTTTGAACATTTTTTTGGGCTACTCTAGATTTTTTGTGTTTCCATATACATTTTAGAATCAATTGTTAAGTTCTTGCAAAAAGATGGCTAGGGTTTTGACTGGGATTTAGACAGTTGGTTTTTTTAATGCTATTGTAAATAATATTTAAAATTTTCACTTTCCTATATGTGTACGTATATTTACAACACATCTATCTGACAAACGATTCCTATACAGAATATATAATGAACTCCAACAAGTCAAAATCAACGTTATCATCATTAGTGAAAATGGGCAAGGGCTTGAACAGACAATTCACAAAAGAAGATGCAGGAATGACCAATAAGCACACAATAAGTATACATCTGTCACCAGGGAAATGCTATTTCAGACCTTAATGAGATGCTATTTCACACTCACTAACAATGCTGAATGTTTAACAAGGATATGGAGCAACTGGAGTTTTGATACATTGCTGGTGGGAAGTGTAATCTGATAAACCACTTTGGAAATTAGTCTGGCAGTTAAATACATACCCACCCTATGACTAAGCAATTCTACTCCTAGATATTTATCCAAGAAAAATTCAGGCTTATATAAGAACGTTCATTGCAGCCTATTTACCATGGCCAAAAACTAGATACGACTCAAATGTCCATCATCAGGTGAATGGATGAACAAATCGTGGTACATTCATACAACACAAAAAGGAGCAAACTATTTTACCCTGACAAAGATTCTCTCCTTGACCAAACTCTAGCCAGGCTCCTCTGAGACCTCCTCGACTAGGCATCAACCTTGGCCTATAATATAAAGACCTGAGCAAACATTAACATAGCTCCTAACAGCTCAAGGCCACACCACTAGGGTGTCTCTAGTCCCCCTTAGCATGCCTGCCTGAGAAAACTCAAGGCTGCCAAAAGAACTTACTGTTGGTTCCAGGCAACACCTAAAGATAGGGCCTCCCTGTCTCCCAGCTAGCAAATCCAGATGGTTTCTGCTGGACCAACACTCCCTTTTCCCATTTTCTGTAATTTTTTCTCTGATTCTACTGAATCCCTGCTCGCCCCCCTCCTTCCTCCCTCATTTGCCCTTTAAAACACCCTCTGTACAAATCAGAGTTGAGTTTAGTTCATGCTGGATTCTTTTCCCTGTTGCAATAGTTACTGCTGATTAAAATCTGACCTTACCACTTTAGCATCCAGCTTTATCTGTGACAACGCGTGTTTATCTTTGACAACGTGTACAACATGGATGAATCTCAAAGAACATCTTGAGTGAAAGACACAAAAAGAATGCATACTGTATGATTCTGTTTATATGACATTCAAGAATAGGCAAATCTATGGTAGCCCGAAACAGAAAATGGTTGCTGGGGGGCGGAAGAGTGGTAATGAGACTAACTAGAGATAAGGGAACTTTCTGGAGTTTCAGAAATATTTTGTATCTTGTTTCGGGTGGTGGTACATAGATATATGCAACTATCAACACTCATCAAACTGAACATTTTATTCTGTATAAATTATCTCCCTCTCCCCATTCCCCTTCTCTCCTAAGAATACCTGAGGAAATTCCAGAAGGAAAAAAAAAGGTGAGGGATATAGCACATCCTCCGAGTTCCCTTTCCAATATCCATTCACCCTTTCTTCCTAAGAGGACCCCAATTTTGTTTGAGGCATCAATCTGCCCTATTGGAAATTCTTACCTCCCCACACTTTCCTGCACCCAGGAGTGGAGCCATGTGTCCTAATGATGGCTAATGAGAAGTACACAGAAGTCTACAGGGTTGGGCTTCCCAAAAAGCTACTGCTTTTCTGACGAAAATGGGCAGATTCAGACACATACATGGCTCTTGCTAGTATCCCTTCCTTTGCTTTCTTCCCGGAGCACAGCTGCTCAGACTAAAAAAATTCTGATAACCCTGCTACAAACCTATCCTCACCCTGTGAAGCAAGCTGTGGGAGCTCTGAATCAATTCACAGCTGAGTAACTTTGTGAGTCGAAAATTTTCAGACATCAAAATGGAAAAAAAAAAAAAAGCAATTTCAACTGGAAGTCAAGAAATGACAACCAAGGACCTACTGTAAAGCACAGGGAACTATACTCGATGTTGTGTAATAACCTATAAGGAAAGAGACTCTGAAGAAGAATATAGATATATATATATACACACATATATATATGTATAACTGAATCACTGTGCTGTACACCTGAAACTAACACGATATTGTAAATCAACTATACTTCAATAAAAAAAAGAATGACATATGCACTGCTGTGCTAAAGTATATATAAGAATTTAGTATACAAGTGACATTTCAAATCAATTGGGAAAATAAGACCATTCAATAGATGATGTAGGAACAAATGGCTAATAATTTGAGACAAAATTAAGTTAAAACTGCTACCTTATAATGTCCAAAATAATAAGTATAGATGAATGAACTAAGCATAAAAGCCAAAACCATAGAAGTGCTAAAAGAAAATGTTATAAAGATTGAGAATGGCCTTTAAAAGCTTTACCCCAAAACCACAAGCCATAAAGTTAGATTGTCAGATTCTATACCCTAAAGCGTCACCATTTCTGTATTATGAAATGTACAGTACAAGCTATACTGAAAGACAAGCAACAGCTTGAGAGAAAATGCTGCAACAAATACCAAGGTAAAGGATTACTATTCCAGATACAAAAGGTTCTTACAAATCAATAATAAAAATACAAATAACCGAACAAGAAAAAGACAACAACCCAGTAGGACAGCAACGTGGGAGAGAGGATTCACACAGAAAATATCAATGAGTGTGTGAGCAGTCAAAAAATGCTCAGTCTCACTCGTGATTTTAGGAATACAAATTAAGAACAGGCGTTATCTTCCACCTGCCAGTTGGTGAACAATCCAAGAGACTGAGAATGTTCCATGGTTAGCATTTCCGTTCACCATAGGTTAAGAATGGAAACGGCTTATCACCTCCTTGGAGGACCATCTTGCAGAAGCTTCTCCCCTGAAATCTGTCTCACGGGAAGACTCAAACACGTATGCAAAGATGCTCATCACAGCACGATTTTTTTTTTTTTTTTTTGCGGTACGCGGGCCTCTCACTGTTGTGGCCCCTCCCGCCGCGGAGCACAGGCTCCGGACGCGCAGGCTCAGCGGCCATGGCTCACGGGCCCAGCCGCTCCGCGGCATGTGGGATCTTCCCGGACCGGGGCACGAACCCGTGTCCCCTGCATCGGCAGGCGGACTCTCAACCACTGCGCCACCAGGGAAGCCCCCACAGCACGATTTTAAGAACAAAATCATAACCACCTAAATGCTGACCAAAAGAAGAGTCAAATAAGGTACAACCACACTGTAGAATACTGTGCAGCCAATAAAAAGAATGAGGCAGATCTGGGCGAAGTTACATGTACAATACGTTCACAGTAGGCTCTTGAGTGGGGAAAAAGTACAGTTGACCCTTGAACAACGTGGAGGTTAGGGGTGCTGACCCCCATGCAGTAGAAAATCCAGATACAGCTTTACAGTTGGCCCTCTGTATCCTCGGTTCTGCACCTGCAGATTTGACAACTTTGGATCGTGTAGAATGGTATTTAATGAAAAAACACTCTGCCTGCATAAGTGGACCTGTGCAGTTCAAACCCATCTTGCTCAAGAGTCAACTGTACTCACCTTTCTCATTTAAAAAATTAAGCTTTTAAGAGAGGGGGAAAAAAAGATGTGATATTACTATTTGAGATCTAAGATCACTACCTTTCGCAAATGTTTTCCAAAATCTAATGTTTTCCCTTTATTAAAAAAAAAAAATGGGGGCGATAAAACATCCCCAGTTTATTTGACCTTTTTGATGGGCAAGGTTGGCAGCTAACGTATCCTCCACAGTATGTTCTAGTTCTAAAGTGACATGTCTTCTCTGGGAGTGGAAGGTACCTTGGCACCTGCCTTCAAAGTATTTCAGATCAAAATCTTAGCCCTGCCCTCTGGGGCATAGCTGTGAAGATGCAATCAGTGTGCTGGAGAGGCCAGGGCCCTCGGGAAAACGCTGGCTTTCCTGAGAGGTGATCCTGTGTCCTGCTTTCATGACCGGGTAGCGGGGGACATCTGTCGATTCGGTTGAGAAATCAGATGCACTTCTATTATTTGCACAGTAGAATTTCAGCCTTACAGCCCCTGGTCTGGCTTCTAACACATACGGACCACTGAAAACCAGTTAAACAGAAAAACAGAATTTTTAAGACCTCATCAGGAAATATAATCTTGAACACTTGCATTCGGGTCTAATCAGTTTAGCCATCCGACAGGTAATTATTGTGTGTCTACAACGCGAATGGCACTAAGGTAGACAGGTCCCTGCTTTGCGTTGTTTTCGTTCTGGTCGAAGGGACAGACATTAAACAGCATGTCTGAACTACAACTGGGCTGATGACCACAAAGGAGACGCACAGAGCGTTATGAGAACACGGAACAGAGGCTACGTCTTGTCTGCAGGGGCCAAAAGGGCCTCCTGGAAGGAGCCACACCTGAGATAAGCCAAAAATCTTGGCGTCATCTTTGACTCCTCACCGTCCATCCAATCCGTCAGTACATTCTATCAGCTTGACCTTCAGTGTATCCAGAATCTAACGGATTCCCAGCACCTCCACCGCTACCATCCCGAGCCAAGCCCCCAGCATCTCTGACTTGGGGTATTCTGAGAGCACATCTCCCTGCCTCCATGCTGCCCCCTACAGTCTGTTCTCACCAGAGACGCTGAAGGGATCCTGTTCAAACCCAAGTCACCTTCGTCTTCCAAGTCCCCCAGCGGCTCCCATCTCAGAGTGAAAGCTGAGTCCTTAAAAGAGCTCGTCTCCCCCTCACTCAGCCGGCCTTGCAGCTCCTGGGACAGGCGGGGCCAGCTCCTGCCTCACAGGGCCTTTGTACTCTGCCTGGGACATTGCTTCCCCAGAAGTCCATCCTCAGGGCTCACTCCCTCCCCAGCACTGACCTTCTCGATGGGGCCGTCCCTGGGCATCCCGGCTCACGTGGCCTTCCAACATTCCTACAGCATCGCCCACCATCTCACATGCCAGATATGTTGCTCGTTTGCTTCCTGGCTGCTTCCTCCACTGGAATACATGCCCCATGACAGCTCCGCTTTTGTCTGTTTCATTCACTTCTGCATCCACACTAGAACAGGGTCTCCATAAACTGAGCAGGGTCTCAATAACGAATATCAAATGAAGGCATCAGTCTGAGGGATGACATGGAGCTGATCAGACAAGGAAGGGTGGGAGAAAGCATTTCGGGAGGGAATGGCCGGCTGAAAGGCCCCAGGAAAGACAGGAACAGGGCTCGCCTGAGGAACTGAGAGGATGGTGGCGAGAAGGGAAGAGCTGGGGGAAGCAAGATTGGAGGAGCCAGATGGAGCAGGCAGGGCCGGGCGGACCATGTGAGAAACTTCGCTCTTTTTCTAACAGCTACAAGAAGCCATTAAACTAGGGAGTGACAAGGTCCCATGTGCCTTTTGCAAACCTCTGGTTTCGGTGTGAGAACTGGACTTGGGGACGTAAGCATGATTGGGGAGCTCAGCTGGCAGATGAGTGTCACGGCTCAGACCACGGATGACCTGAGCGTGGACTGAGACGGCAGCCGCAGAGGTGGAGGAAAGGAGGTAGATTCCGGAAACATTTTGCAGACACAATCTAAGGTCTCGGTGATTGATTCATAGATTCAAATTCATAGATGAATTTCACTTACAGGGGATAAGTGAAAGGGCAGCTCCACAATGACTCCTACCTTTTTTACTCTAACTGAGGGGACAATGGCATCACCCACTGAGTTGCGAAGGTGGGGTGGCGTGGAGGAAAATTCGGGAAGGTGATCTTGAGCTCAGTTTTGGAAATAATGAATTTGAGATCATTCTGAGAAATCCAAATGGAGATTTCCAGCTGGCAAGGATCAGATCCAGGGTAGCGTGATCAGATCAGGAAAGGTGAGGTGTGTCGCTATTTATCTTGTAGCTGATGGAGAATCAAAAAGTTTCAAGTAGCAAAGTGACAGGATAAGATTTGTGATTCTGAAAAAATCACCCTGGCCACGGCATAAACACTTGGACAGGGGAGATGGCCAGACTAGAAGCAGGTAGAACAATAAGGACATGTTGCAACAGATCAGGTGAGCGAGGGCTGTGGCCGTCGGGAAGGAAAAGGGAACAGACTTTCCCTTTGTCACCAGCCCATCTGCTGCACAGCTGCTGGGGATTTTTCTAAAACACAAACCCAGATCATGTCAGTTCCCCAACTTAAAAGCCCTTGGGACCTTCCCCATTCTGTTCTCTGACAACCTCTCCAGAATTTACTCTTGCTACCCAGCGCCCATCCAAGGTCAAGTTCCCCTAACACTTCCCCTAAGAGCTTCGATCTCTATGTTCTTTGGCTCCTGCTCTTTTCTTCTGCCTGGTAAACACCTATCTGTCTTTTTAAGACTCACCTCTCCTCCCCTGTGAAAATAAGAAAACCAGTGCTGACCGCTAGGAGTTGGCCTGGTACCACGAGCCAGGCTTCACTGCAGTTAGATGCTTGCCTGGTGCTCACAGAGGCCACGCTGTCCTTCTGTTGGACAGAAACAATCTCGCAGGACCAGCAGCACAAGGTCGCACCGCAACAGCGACGAATTGAGACAAAACAGGACCCCTTCATAATTTTGTCTAACAGACAAAACCAAGGTCATCATGCCAGCCACAGGGTCCCAAACACTCCTCTCTCCTGGCTGAGATGAGCAACTGTGGCTTCTTTACGAATCACAGAGTGTCTGACTATAGAAAAGTCAGACACACCTCCTCCTAGAAAAGACTGAGCTACCCAATCACAAAATTGTCCCCGCCTCCTGTGAGCACCCAATCCCGGGCAAATCTCTGCTTCCTTGAACCCTCCCCCAAATTACCCAACTGAAGCCCAAATCCTGTAAGTTCTTTCTAACACCCCTTACGGATAGGCCCCAAAGCTCCCTTAACTTAAAAAGAGCCTCCTATTTTAACTCAGGGCTTTCATCCGCTTTCCCAAGATTAATAACTTTAAAGTTTCAAATTCAGAGATGAAAAAGAAAACTTCCCACTGGCTGGAAAATAAGGCAATTCTAAAATAAAATGTCTGTCAACTTCTTTTTTTTTGCGGTACGCGGGCCTCTCACTGTTGTGGCCTCTCCCGTTGCGGAGCACAAGCTCCGGACGCGCAGGCTCAGCGGCCATGGCTCACGGGACCAGCCGCTCCGCGGCATGTGGGATCTTCCCGGACCGGGGCATGAACCCGTGTCCCCTGCATCAGCAGGCGGACCCTCAACCACTGCGCCACCAGGGAAGCCCTCTATCAACTTTTTAATGTTTCATTTTTATTATGAATTTTACACTCAAAACACTGGAGAACAGGAAAGTGAGCTAGCCAGAGAATCACGCTGGAATGAGCTGGTCCTGTAAGGGCACAGGTGAGGCTGGCTGACACGAAATGCCAGCAGTACGAAGCCACCCTGCTGTGTGATTTCTACCACCAGTATTCCGGGTGAAAACGGAGAGTCTGGTTCAACCAGGGTCTGGGTTTACTAGGATTAAGGGCAAGGGAAATAAAGCCATTGCCAAGAGAACTACTGAAGGATTGGCTATGAACTCGAAGCTCAGTTAAGACGTAGCAGCCTACAGGGAAGTGTCTAAAGGCTGGAGAAAACCATGGAGGTCCTGAGGAGAAAGATGCTGAGGGCAGAGCAGAAACAACTGATCAAGCGTGCTGGAAAGAAGAGACTGGGGTTGAAGGGCGCTGCACTGTTCATCTGTGAGGTGGTGCATGCAGCACCGGGATGGAAATCCAGGGGATCGTGGCGGGAACGGTGACAGAGGCGGATGAGCAGAGGTAATCACTGCAGATGAGGTGTTCGAGAAAATGAGCGTTCCCGCGTGTACACTGGGTCCTCCACATGCACGCTAGGAAGTCAACTAGGATGATGGCAAGAACTGAGGCAGAGAGGAAGGCCTGTGGGCCAGATACCCAAGTCATCAATGAATTAGGTGAATAACCAGCAGAAGGTAAAAAACAGTAATATGGAGGAGAGGATGCTGGGGACGTGGGTCTCAAAGAAATGGGGTGAGGGGACAAAGAGCAGTGAGGACACAAATTCTGATCCTCCTGATTCTAGGATATCCAGGGTATGAGAAAACAGAGGCATGACTTGGCTTCAAGAAAAGGATATCCCCAGGGAAGGGCCGGCGTCAATACAAAGAGAGGGACGGAATGACTAAAGAGAGGGTAAGGAAATAGAGGTGGGGGATGATTATGGAGTGGTGATTTCAGAGGGCACAGTGGGGGCTGCAGGAGGGGTGCGATCAAGGGTAAAAAAGAGTGGGGAACTGACTTAGGGGCACAGCATGATGGGGAAGATAAGGAGGACTGAGGAGTGGGGTGAGTTAGCCATCCTGGTAAGTGCACTATAGATAGCTGTTGAATCAAATGGGATATATTAGGCATAAGCCTAATATATCCAATCGGAAGCGTTCTAACTGTTGGACTGTAGGAGTGATGGAGTCTGTGGTGATGACGATGATGATGATGATTTGGTGACAATGGGGCAGTGACGATGACAACAACTACCAATTGTGAACACCTACTGTGTGCCAAGCACTCTTGGAAGCACTCCACATTTAAGCCTCACAACAACCCTCTGAGACCGATCACAGCATTATTGTCTGCAGAGGGGCTCTAAACCAAAAGGAGGGCGCAAGTTAAAACAGAAATAACGGAACTGTAGGAGCCCTGGGGAGCTAATCGACTTTTTGAACATTATTTTAGGGATCTTACAGCTGTAACTCGTGGCGGCAGGAACCAGCAGGACCCACAGCTATTTCAGTAACTTCAAACAAATAATATTCAGACTGGAGGAAAAATCAAAATAACAGTAAGAATTTATTGAAGCCTTCACTTTGTGCCAGATCCTGTGCTAACCTTTGCATGGATTATCTCATTTAATCCTCACATCTAAAAGGCAAGTTACCATTATTATCCCCATTATAAAGATAAGAAAACTAAGGCAGAAAGAGAGTAACATGCCCACAATTCACCCAAGTGAATCCCTATTTAATAAGATGACTTCTTGACAAGACTTAAGGGTTTCATATGTTACAGTGAAGGTGCAGGTCACAGTATCAACAGAACTTGAAAGTTATTAAATCCTGCAAAATATCTTAAAACATTAACTTATGGATTCTCACCATCTCTTTGCATGTTTTTTCCAGATGAGAGAAAACCCAGTGCAAAATAAGCTTTGATGAAATGAATCCAGATGGCAAACATGTCTGGTTTTTACGGCCCAGGAACGTATCCCAGAAGATTCTGATTCAGTGGATCTAGAGTCGGCCCTGAGTATCTGCGTTTCTTTTAAAAGCTGCAAAGGCTATGCTGGTGTGCAGTTTGGGCTGGGAACTACTGCCTTAGATTCTCTGCAGTTCCAAATCCAAACTTCCCCTATGACGCTGAGATGTCTGAAGACACCAAGGGCATTGGAAACTGAGGCAGAGAAGAAATGAAATTATAAAAACCATCCAACAGAGAGCCAAGGAAAGGCATGCTCTGGTTATACTATTTCTCTGTACTTTTGTGTCTGAACTATTTCCTAGCTAATTTGCTTTATTTTCTTAAATTAATTTTTATTGTAGTTGATTTACAATGTTGTGTTAGTTTCTGCTGTACAGCAAAGTGAATCAGTTATACATACACATATATCTACTCTTTTTTAAGATTCTTTTCCCATACAGGTCATTACAAAGTATTGAGTAGTGTTCCCTGTGCTAGACAGTAGGTTCTTATTAGTTATCTATTTTATATATAGTACCTAATTTGCTTTATGTAGGCAAGTTGGCCAAAAATGTTACCAACAAATATTAAATGAGCCAAGTATTACCAATAAATATTAAGTAAACCTAGCCCTAACGTGCTACTGGAAAGTATTTTATTTCTCTCTGGTAATTCTGACGGCACTTCTGATTCTCTTAGCAAACAGCAGTCAAATATGAGAAAAATTGCTTCTAATTCAATAATGCTACGGATGTGGTCAATAGAGATCAAAAGCTGGAGAAGAAATACAGTTGGGTATAATTCATTTAAGCTCACAAATTTCACCAGGGACTGCCTTCAAGCCTTTAATACTTATGAATGTATTTATCTATTTATTTACTCAACCACCACTAACACGTACTACATGCCAGACACCACACTAAGTGCTTTACTAATATTTAATATCATTTCATCTTTACAAGCACCTATGAAGTGGGTATTATTTTCATCCCCACTTTACAGATCAAGAGACTGAGACACAGAGTGATTTAGTAACCTGCCCAAGTTCACGCAGCTAGTGAATGGCCCAGCTTGACAGTCTGGCTCCAGAGTCCATGCTCTGAATCACTATGCTTAGTCTCCAAGACCTACAAAAAGTTCAAACCTTAACCCAAAAGTTGTTTTCCCCACCAGGTCCCTACAAGGCCGCAGCTTCCAAGGCATTCATTCAGTTCCTCAAACAGTCCATACTCCTTCCTTGACCTGCCTGAACACCCTCCTATATCCCTATTTTCTTTCTTTTTTTTAAAGTCATCTGTTCTCAGCTCAAACATTATCAACTAAATTTCAAACTCTAATGGCACACTGTATTTCTCAGCATTAAACACAAAATTGTAACTATATTACTTCCTGGGTAATTATTTGCTTCCTGTCTTTTCCAACTAGGGGGTGAGTTCAGACACCATGTCAATCTTCTTCATGGGTTCTCAATCACTGAATACCCACCAACCAGCCAAAAGGAAATAAGCTCTCCATAATTTGGGGTTTTTTTTTTGTTTTTGGCCACGCCGCCAGGCTTGTGGGATCTCAGTTCCCTGACCAGGGACTGAATCCGTGCCCTTGGCAGTGAAAGTGCAGAGTCCTAACCACTGGACCGCCACGTAACTCCCTCAATAATTTTTGTTGAATGAATGAATGAGTGGCATACACTCAAGTCTCATGCTTTCTTTTTCATGCTTTCAGGTACGTGACACATACCTGTGCTCGCAACGGCCCCCCACATAGCCCCCACTACACCCGCAAAAGTGCAGACTCCAATAGCACACAGGAAAGCTCTCAGAAAAATACTGGCTCTGCACACAAATATTATGTGACCCTGGACAGGTCATTTCCCCCCTTAACTGACCTGAGTTTCAGGTGCACAATGGGGATCACGCCAAGTCCCAATGGAATGTAACCTACAAAAGAGGGAGAACCTGCACTTCTCCCCACAACCTATCAAAACTGTAGTTATTACTCGCTTCAAGTGTGTTTCCAGCAAGACCTTGGCTCCGAGAAGGCCAAGTCCACGTCTGCCTGGTTCAGCGCCGTATCCCAGGCACGGTATCCGCGGGCTTGTACCGTGCCTGGCCCACAGCAAAAATTAGATAATGATGAGTTAAGTAGATGAATGCCTGCTCTGAGCATTTCACAGAGGTCGCACGAGTTGACGGGTGACTTCTGGCGTAAAAGCGTATTCCTTAGACACAGGCCCGCCTCCCACCTAGGCCCCAGCTCCCCGGAGATGCCAGCCCCTAACCCCACGCCAGGCAGTCACCTCTTGCATATAGAAGCATCTTCGCAAGTGCCGCGCACGCCCTCGTCGTCCGTGTCGGTAGGGGAAGAAGAACAGGTGCTGAAAGAGGGCCTCCTCAGGCTAGTGGCCATGGGCGTGAAGGTGTCGGGGTGCTGCGTCCACCGGTGACATGGAAGCGGGGTCGACGGACGCCGGGAGAATGAGCGATCCCCAGACAAGGTAGTAGAGAGGGACTGGGTTCTACAAGGCTCAGCTGGCGCGGCTCAGTGACGCCGCCCACGGCGGCTGCCCCAGCAACCTTCCCGCTGATTAGCTCCTTTGCGAAGACGCTCATTGGACAATTTCCCCGCCCCATCAGCCCACGGAGGTGCCCATTGGACAACTCCCTTGGCCCCGCCCACATAACCCGGAAGTACCCGGAGGGAGAAAGTAAACTGAAATTGACGTAAGGGAGCACCGCAATGGTCTCCGGGAATTGTAGTCTTAGGGGCTTTGAGAGGCCCCTGCGTTTCTTTTTTTTTTTTTTTTTGCGGTACGCGGGCCTCTCACTGTTGCGGCCTCTCCCGCTGCGGAGCACAGGCTCCGGACGCGCAGGCTCAGCGGCCATGGCTCACGGGCCCAGGCGCTCCGCGGCATGTAGGATCTTCCCGGACCGGGGCACGAACCCGTGTTCCTTGCATCGGCAGGCGGACTCCCAACCACTGTGCCACCAGGGAAGCCCCGCCACTGGTTTCTTATTGCTAGTCACGATAACTGTAGTTAACTCAGAGCGGAAGAGCTGGAAGGATTCTCAGCACTGGGGCAAAGGGCAGAGAATCCAGACGGAAAAACAGGTGTCAGTGTTACAGTCAGTTGGGGCTCAGTCTCATTCAGAAATTGAACAAGTATTTACTGAGTGCCGACTCTACCCCAGGAACTGGGCGATAGAGCTTTGCACACATAATCGCCTTTGAAATGTTGTGAGGGAAGGAATATGTAGAAAACGAATACAATGGAAAACTATGTAGCAATGAAAATGAACGAACTAGAGTTACCAGTTACAAGCATCAGTGTCTGAATTTCAAAAACATGATATTCGGTGAAAGAAGAAATAGATAACATTTTTGTAAAGTTCAATCCAAGCAAAACTAATGTTATTTAGAAAAACAACATATATGGTAATAATATACAGAAAAGTAAAGGAATGAGTGGAGAAAAACAGAAGTTAGGCTCCTTGTGACCTTTAGGGAGGAGGGTAGGACACTCCAGGGAAACGAAATGGGGAAGGAGTATATAGACACTTCAATAATTTCTAAAGCTGAGGTAGGTTCACGTGTGTTTGTTTCACTATGATACATATTCAAGATGTTCATATATTGTGTACTAGACTTATTATAAAACATTTTCTTTTCTTTTAACTTTTTTTCTTTTTTAATTTTTGGCTGCGTTTAGTCTTTGTTGCTGCATGCGGGCTCTCTCCAGCTGCAGCAAGCAGGGACTACTCTTCGTTGCAGTGCACAGGGTGCGTGGGCTTCTCACTGCGGTGGCCTATCCTGCTGCAGAGCATGGGCTCTAGGCACGCAGGCTTCAGTAGTTGTGGCACACGGGCTTAGTTGCTCCGCGGCATGTGGGATCTTCCTGGACCAGGGCTCGAACCCGTGTCCCCCGCATTGGCAGGCGGACTCCTGCGCCACCAATAAAACATTTTCTAACTAAAATTTTTAAAGTGTGTTTGCATGTTCCATTTCATTATCTGTCAGGAGCAGAGAATGGATATACTCAAACTTGAAGAACCTTGAGTCTTACACACACACACACACACACACACACACACACACAAGCAAAGTAAACAAACGACAACAAAAACCCAGTACACGTATCTTGGGGCAAGATCAGTTATCAAATCCTTGCTTAGTATTCAATGGAGGAACAAGAGCCCATTGATACCCAAAGTAGAAATGACAGTGGGGAAGGCTGAGGTTAGGGAGTTTTGCCAGAGGGAGTGGTGATGAGATGAAATACACCACTTTCTTTGAGTGATCCTTTGCCAAGGGGGTAATGCAAACCAGTGAACACGCATAGTCTCCCAACTTGGCAGTGTACACAGTCCATGGGTGTCAGTGGGCAAGAACAGTGGGTCAACAGCAAGCAGTAGTATAAGACATCAATTCCATAGGTCTGGATGGTGAGACTGAGGGACTAGAAGAAGGTGGAGCCTTCTTCCTCTCTTGTTTGATGAGCAAAGAACATCTCTGATCTCTGCTGAGAGTTTGATTCAGAAAAACTGGTGATTCAGAGGACTTTGGTCAGTTTTTCACTGAGGGGTCACCCCAGAGGCTTCCTGCAGGCAGGGCTAGCTCATTCCACTTGAGCTCCTGGTCAAGGCGCTGGAACTTTATGATACAGGAGTGCAATCTGGAAATGGCAAGCTTAGCCATCTTAAGCTGCATAATACCTCCAAATATGAGACTACGCTGGGGTGGCCATGAACAATGTCCCAGCAAAAGTTCACTGACAATTAATCTGTATCCCCTGATAAAGTCAAGAAAAGAGAAACTAGAGTTTAAAAGCCCTGTTGAACATTAGTTAATATTGGGAGCAAATAGCTGGGCTCTAACCATGAAACTTCTCCCTGAGAGGCTAGAGTGGACGTTTGCCACTTTGGCTATTCAGTATTCTTTCTTCTATAACAACAACCAGAGTTTATTATGGAGAACCGCATTCTCCTTTTAGTCCACATGGATCAGGTAAGGCTCTGTGCCTGACACTGGGGGTGGAACCTTACCAAGGCCTGGCCAATCATACACAAAATCACCCTAGCTACACTTCAAGAGTGTGTGTGTGTGATGTGGTGGTCGTGACCAGGTTGGTCCAATCAGAATGAATCCCAGGAGTTGAATGGGAGTTGTTAAGTCTCTAAGAGCTCTCTTTTCTGGCAGACTTGAACCCGGGAGGCTGTACCTTTGAAGCTATTGAGGGCCATCTTGCTACCTTGTATAGCCTGAGAATTTTGCTGTTGGGAAGGCTAATGTTGTCTGGAACACTATATGCTCAGTTAGGGGTGACCTGACTTTGCAGTGTGGGGCTGATGGGAAAATCACCAGAGCCTGTGATGGATCAATCAGAAGAGGCTGAATTCAGAAAGATGAAATAAACACCTGCAGCTTTCATCCTGATCTGTGTGCACACTATCCCTCCCCGCCCATCACTACCTGGTAGAACGTCAATCAAATCATTGTCTTCCTTCTTGGCTGGTCCAATTTTCTAAGTTTTTGGCCTGAGATTTCCTCACAAGCTTTCCATAGACAGCTATGGCCTGTTAAAAAGGCTATCTTTCCTGCTTTGAACTGCTTTTGCACAATTGTCAAAAATCAGTTGAGAGCTCTTCCCTGGTGGCACAGTGGTTAAGAATCTGCCTGCCAATGCAGAGGACATGGGTTCTAGCCCTGGTCCTGGAGGATCCCACATGCTGCGGAGCAACTGGGCCCATGCGCCACAAATGCTGAGCCTGTGCGCCACAACTACTGAAGCCCGCACACCACAACCATAGAGGCCCGCATGCCTGGAGCCCGTGCTCTGCAACGGGAGAGGCCACCACAGTGGGAGGCCCGCACACTGCAGCGGGGAGTAGCCCCTGCTCGCCGCAACTGGAGAAAGCCCGCGTGCAGCAACGGAGACACACACAGCCAAAAACAATAAATAAATAAATTTATTTTAAAAAAATCAGTTGAGCATATTTTTGTGGGACTATTTCTGGATTCCCTGTTCATTGATCTATGTGTCTATCCCTCTGCAAATACTACACAGTATTGGTTACTACAGCTATATAATAAGTTTTGAAATGGAGAGGACTGACTGCTCCCATTTTACTACTTTTTTCAAAATTATTTTAGCTATTTTAGTTCCCTTATCTTTCCATAAAATTTTAGAATAAACTTGCCTATATCTACAAAAAAAAAGGCTTACTGGGTTTTGATAGGAATTGCATTAAATCTATCAATTTGGGGAGAATTAACATGTTTACTATGCTTTGTCTTCCAATTCATGAACGTGGTATATCTCTGCATTTCTTTAGATCTTTGATTTCTTTTACCACTGTTGTAGAGTTTTCAGTATACAAGTCCTGGACATGTTTTGTTAGATTTACACTTAATTATTTTATTTTTATTAGTGACTGTAAATGTGTTTTAATTTTTGGTGTCCACATGTTCATTGCTAGTATCTAGAAATACAATTGTTGTCTTTATTTTGTATCCTGTGACATTATTGAACTCAATTATTAGTTCAAGGAAGAAATACTTTTTAATAACTTCTTGTGGCATGAGGCCTGAAATTAAAATTCAATATTGAGAGCTGTCTTAACATCTAGTAAAATTGAGAGGGCCTCAAATGCTCTAACTGCAATTCCCCACTACCTCTTCTCCCACACGTAAGGTCCCCTAGCTATATGATCCTTCTTATCATAGGAACCAGACACAGTGCCTGTTTATTCCCGAGTAGTAGGCTTCAGTTCCCTATCAGCCCACTGAATTATCCAAATGAGCCCATCACATCCTCCTGTGGGAACCAGGGCTTGTCCCCACCCTCTTGTTACTACAAAGTCTGCCTCCCAAGCCCCTACTTGTTCACTCTGTTCCAAGTGTAATCCCCCACGTGGCCCTGCATGGTGAGTGGTGTCCTCTCTTGGGCTGTGGGTAAATGTGAGTTGTAAACTGCTGTTCATCCCATCTTTCAGTGTAGAATGTCGTGTGTTCAGCCAACCCCATTAGTCTAGGGAGGGAATCTCTCTCTCACTGATGGATTGAAGAAGAGGTGAGTAAGACAATTGGCATCACAAACAGGATGGTCTAACCTCAGCTGAGGACACTTGGTCAGCTTTAACTACCAGCTCCTTTGCTACTTAACTGGTTTGTAAGGTAGCAGTTACTATCTGGGATGTAAGTACCAGTTGCTGGCCAACTTGGGCTTTAGCTCATGTTCTGTTATTTCAAATGGATGTTGCCATCTCTTCGCACCCTAATGTCTCATGCTTGCCAACAAGGCAAAAACTATTGTTAATTGACTGTATCCCAGATTGAGGTGCCATCAGGTGTGCCTTGTATGTGATAGGTGGTCTCTGAGGCTCGTACCTGAGACCAGTGACAACATAATGTCCTAACTGGTGGGTGTTTGAGTTCCACTTACTGGGCATGGGCTAGCACTTTGGTCATTGTGTCTAGCCTGATAACCAACACTGGCTGCTTGGGGCAGCCATAGAGACTCTGTTTGGGAAAGTAACCCCCACCCCCCCACCAACCACAGTCTTGGGGATGACCCCTTGTGTTGTTTGTAGAAAGGAAGGAGGCCATGACCCCAGGAAGATTTAAGAATGGCCCCTTGGTTGCCTCCTGAGTCATTGCTGTTTAGGGAAAAGTAGTGACCTTGTCCATCTCTCCTGTGCTGCATCTTCCCTTGGAGCAGTTGTGTGCTCTCCTTACTCCTAACAGTTTTGAGGTGCACATCCATGGCAGCCCATGGCCCGAGAACTGATGAAAAAAACAAAAGTGGGGGGGAAGGGCTTCCCTGGTGGCGCAGTGGTTCAGAGTCCGCCTGCCAATGCGGGGGGCGCGGGTTCGTGTCCCGGTCCGGGAAGATCTCACATGCCGCGGAGCGGTTGGGCCCGTGAGCCATGGCCGCTGAGCCTGCGCGTCCAGAGCCTGTGCTCCGCAGCGGGAGAGGCCGCGACAGTGAGAGGCCCGCGTACCGCAAAAAAAAAAAAAAAAAAGTGGGAGGAAGGGGCCTGGCAGGGCCCTTCATGGTGTGCTGCACCTCCTGTTTCTCTAGATCTATAGGCATAAAAACTTCCTCCGGGACAGTCATTTCTGAATCTTTGTGTCTTACTATACCTGATTAAAACAAATCCTGGGTACCCTTGAAATACCTGGGATCCCACTAAATTTACATATGGTAAATATTTTGTTATTATAGATTTGGCTAATAGGTTCCATTCAATGCCTATTTCAACATTCTCTCAGCCTATTTGCCTTCATCTCCAAAGGGACACAGTACACTTTTACCTTGTTACCCACAGGGTAACTAAACAGCTCTGCTATCACACACTACCTTTGCAGACAAGATCTTAAATGCACCCACCTTTCTCCAGGAGTACAGGTATGACATTACCTTTGTGACATCCTCCTTTGCAGACGTTTGTTTGACACACTTGTTAAGGATACACGAGTCCACCATCATTTAGTCCTTTCTGGGTTCTGGAGGCAACGTATTCCTGGTTTACAAATTTTACTTAACCCCATTTATGCTGTTACTTTTAAATGAGCCCTCCCTGAGTGGGGGTCCCTCCAACAACAGGCTCTAGAATCTAGAAATTAATCTAGAAATTAAAATTAATCTAGAAATTAAAATCAACAGGCACTCCCCTTAGTGCCCTCAGAGACTCCTTCAGTGAAGCGGCTTTAGCAACTTCCCCTCCTGCTTCCTGGAGTCTCTGGACTGCTCATGATGTCTGTAAGTTGTCCTTGGGCTTCTGATGCAAGAAACTGCCCTCCTTGGCCCTGCATCACATACCATCAGAGCAGGAATTTCTGGCCATGCACTGGGCTCTTCTGGAAATAGAGTCTCTCCCAAACCCCAAGCTTCCATACCCAACTGCCCATTATTCCTTGAGTCATGGAAGCAACACTCCCACAAGCTCAGTAGGGTTATCAAGGACTCCTTGCTACAGGGTGGAGCCAAACCTGAGCCCTCTAGCACATCCTACCTGTAGGTGGGTACGGCCTCCCGTCATCAGTCCATTGCCAGATACCATGGAGCTGGAAGATGTTCCCCTCCCCCAGACCCTTTGGGATCAACCAAGTGAACATCAATGAGTTCATATACTTTATGATGTTGAGGACCACGTCTCCCTCTTGGTCAATTGCCAACTTCACTTCCTAGGGAAGGACTTCACCTACTCCTTAGAATTCTCAGTCATCACCAAGGTTTAAATTGACGTCAAGCTATCAAAGAGTCAATTGTCGTATAAAGCCGTGAAATCAAGATTCACTATTAAGCGTTGCCTTGACATCTGGCAAAATTAGAGAATAATATGCTCCGATATACACAAATCTGCATGTATTTCTAAAAGGCCTGAGAGAATACAGATTACCCATGAAGTGGTTTCCCAGGCAAGGAAAAGAGGAGTGGGACTTAGCCAGGAAAAGTGAACTTTTATTCTTTTTTTTTATTCAAACAGAAAGTCACAAAAGTTATAATCATCCTCATCATGAACTTTCATTCTTAAAAATGTTATGCGTCTTGTACTTTGGGGCTGTTCACCCTTTTTCTTATACGGAGAGCATGCACTTGTGTATTCTATCATTTTGAACATTAACACAAGTTAGTGTTTTAATTCCCCAAGATCTGCATAAGTACCTGCTCCTTGTAAAACATGAAAGCATTACAAAAACCATTTGGAGCGTCCCTTGATCAGCCTTCAACCCCACTCATGCCCTTTCTCACAAGAAGTAACCACTGTCTGAAGGTGGGTCAATATCTTTGAAGTCCTTAAAACACACTTTTCTTTTTTTAAGTATTCGTATTTTTATCAAGCAAAGTCAAAATACATGCCTTTTTCAGTGACTTGGTTTCTTAAAAGTGCCATGTTGTCTCTGGCTGAAGAATCATCTATGGCTTTGAAAGGTCTTTCCGCACAACTCCAGCCCTCTTGCCAGGTGACAGCAGGAAAGGTGTATATGTGGGCAAAACATCAGGAACAGCATTTAAAAGAAGATGCCCAGGGCTTCCCTGGTGGCGCAGTGGTTGAGAGTCTGCCTGCCGATGCAGGGGATACGGGTTTGTGCTCCGGTCCGGGAAGATCCCACATGCCGCGGAGTGGCTGGGCCCGTGAGCCATGGCCGCTGGGCCTGCGCGTCCGGAGCCTGTGCTCCGCAACGGGAGAGGCCACAGCAGTGAGAGGCCCGCGTACCGCAAAAAATAAATAAATAAATAAATAAATAAAAATAAAAGAAGATGCCTAGATCCATCCGTTTCAGGTCTGGGTGGGTTAATCAGAGAGACAGCTGCAGAACGTTGATTCACATCTGGTTTTTTGGGTGTGGATCCCGAGGTAGTTTTAAGACTTGATGGTACATTTTTAGCTAGTTTTTTCTTTCCTGGTGAATCCAGAGGTTTTGGATCACGAGCAGAGGGTTTTAGTGGCGGAAGTGTGAGATGAGATTCTGTTTCTAGAAATTTAACAAAGAGTTCTGAAAAAGAATTCTTGGGCCTCGATTGCTGATTTGGTCTCAGAGGTGTGTTGGGGACACTTTTTGATCCAAGCCAGCCAGTCATCCATCTGGTACCACCGCCTTGCTCTTCATTAAAAACCAGATCTAGGGCTCCCCTGGTGGCGCAGTGGTTGAGAGTCCCCCTGCCGAGGCAGGGGACGCGGGTTCGTGCCCCGGTCCGGGAAGATCCCACATGCCGCGGGGCAGCTGGGCCCGTGAGCCATGGCCGCTGAGCCTGTGCGTCCGGAGCCTGTGCTCTGGACGGGAGAGGCCACAACAGTGAGAGGCCCGCGTACCGCAAAAAAAGAGATCTATTTCTTCCTTTCTAATACCCAGAATGTTGCCCATTATCTGTAGCACTTCATGACATTGTTGTTTTGGTGTTTGAAAATACCCCAAGAAGAGGTTCCTCATGAGGCTCTTGTCTACTTTTCCTTCTGTGTTACTTAGTAAGTTCATCAGTTTCTTCTGTACATCATCCAGCACTTCTTGTTGGACCTCATTTTGTTTTTTCAGATCTTTAATTTGTTCTTCCTTCAGAGTCAAGGCAGCATTCACTTTCTCCTGATGTCCTTGTGCCGATATTAGTTTTCCTTCTAGATTATCTGCAACTATTTCCATCCATTCTGCGACTACCATCCTCATGTTAGCTTAGCGCTTGTGCATACTACTTTTCTTGTTCTTGGGAAACAGAAAGCTGTAGCCAAATGTCATCTCTCTGCTTTGTGACAACATTCAGTTGTTCCTTCAACGACTCTATCTGCAAACTGGCTTGCTGATTTGCATTTTCCCTCGCATTGGAAGATAGAAGGAGCTTTTCCTCCAATGTGGTGACTTTCATTCTTAGTTTAGCTGCTCTGTCTTCTGCAGCCAAAGCTTCGCGGTTATGAGACACTTCTGATTCTACTGCGTGCTTATGCGATCTCTCTGGCTCCTGCTTTAAGTGTAGTTCTTTGTCGTGTAAATGTTGAACCTCACTCTGGAGGGCACAGTTTTCTATTTGTTTCTGTTTCAATGCCAACATGGTCTCATTTCTGGCCTGTTGAAACATAACAGTCTTTTCTTGCATTGATGTAACTGCATTTAAAAACTGACTTAATTCCCCTGTCTTGCCGAGTTCTGTTTCTTTCAAAAGATGCTCAAAAGCAAGCACCTTCTCCTTCATTGCAACATATTCCAATTCTTTCTCTCTCCACATCATAGAAAACCACATCTTTGTCTCTTGATTTTGTTTCCTCTTCCCTAGATGTTTCTACTAATTTTTCATTTTCCTCTTTTAGTTTACACATATCCAGTTCAAAGCTGACGACTCTCTCCTTCAGGTTGATTACTCCCTGCCTCAAAAGTTCATTTTCACTCACTACATTAGTGAAATTTTCACTTAAAGAAAGTAATTCATCACTTTTTGCTTTGATTAAAAGCTCTTTTTCCTTAAGTAAGTTTTGCAAGTCATCTTGTTTCTCCCGTAGCTGCTTCATTTCTGAATCCATTTGTTCACGTCGTTTTCCTTTCTAGTTCTGAACTGTCTGCAATGGAATCAGACAATCTATGATTACCTTCCTGGAGTGCTCTAATGGTTGCATCTTTTTCCTCCGTTAATTTTCTTAACTCTTTTGTCTCTTCTTTGAGCAATTTAGAAGATTCACTCAATTCATCAGGTTTCATTGCCTTCAGAGAGGCTGCTGACTCGGATGTAAGTGATTCATTGGAGGACTGTAGTAAAATAAGGTCAAACATCCCTAACAGAATATCTTTGGTATTGCAAAGCTGCTCTAGGCTAAACTGAATTTGCACTACTTGCTTCTCCAAGTTTTTGAGTTTGATTTCACTCCCATCATAAGTTTGATCAGGTCAGTATAGTTCATCTGTAGTTTAGAATTATTATCATTGTCAACTAAAACCCATGCCTGAAGTTGTTGAAGCTCTTTCTGAAGATGGGGTGACCCACGCTGCATATTTTGTACAGTGGCCATCACGTGCTCTTTCTACTCTTCCATTATCTTAACTTGCTGTTTTAATTTATCACGTTCCTGTAGAAGCTCCTCAGACTGATCCATATTAACACCTCTCACTTCATCACCATTGCTGGACGTTTGCAGTATTGCCAGTAAAGTCTGACACTTCTGAGTTAAAGCATCGGTTTCCATATCTTTTTCTCAAATGATGTGGGACAAATTCTGCATCATTTCTCTAAACATATCCTGACCACTGCTTTCAAATCTGGTGGAGAGTTTTGTATTTGCATCTTTGAGTTTCATGAGGTCTGCTTCTTTGGCAACAATTATATCCACATCATTCTCAAGTTTTCTCTTTTAAGATTGCTGTTTTCCCTAGTCTTCTCATCTAAAACAGCTAATATTTGTTCTCTTTCCAAAGCAGAGGCTCGCAATCGCTGTTGATTCTGTCCATTATCTTGGTCACTGGAGGAAGCTGAAGATACTTTCATGTGAAGACACAAATCTTTTTGCTGGATAAACTGCGTTAGTTTACCAATCTCACCTTTGGACAGCTGATCAATCTGTTCAGTTAAAAGGGTATTCTTTTCAATTAGAAGTTTAATCTCCAATTTTTGTTATTTTATTCCTTGTACTGATCTTTCAGTTTTGGCTTTAGATAAGTCATGCTTTTCATTTCCATTTTCTATATTAAGACTCTGAACTTCTGTTACTTGAAAAGTATCAGAATGTTCTGTTGGCGTGTGCTGGAATTTTTCCAGTGGCTGGGTTTTGATTTGTTCTATTGCATTTTGCAAATTCTCCTTTTCCTCCCCTTTGGCCAAAAAGAGCTGATTGCGTTTAATATTCATTTGCTCGTGTTGGTATTTGGGATTTTTCTGTTTCTGCTCTTGTAAAGATTGAAGTAGTTGCATTTTACTCTGGTTTTGATCTTCAATTATCTTTTGATGAGGTTTAATCTCAAGATTATCTTCAACTGTTCTCTCTTGAGATACCTCAGATTCTAGTTCTGTAACAGTGTCTAGAGTTTTAGGGTCAACCATAGGTGCGGTTTGACTGTGTTCTTCCCTCAGTCATTCCAATTCTTCTTTCAGGTGACTATTTTCTTCTTTCATGGATGCAAGACTTGTATCTTTTTCCTCTATGGTTTGCTGTAAATTTTCCATTTTTCTTAAGGCTTGAGTATATTGATCTAACTCCTCCCGAAGCTGTGAACTTCCTTGAAGTTTTTCAATAAATTTTTTTTTCTCTCTTATGAGTTGTTTCAATTGCTTCCGCTCTTCTAAACTAGATGACAAAATTTCCTTAGTTTCTTTGTGCTCAGCAATCAATTGCTCAATATTCTTTTTGAGTTCTGATATTTCACAGTCTTTCTCTTGACTGAGTTTAATTAAACACTCATGCTCCAGCTGTAAGGCACAGCTGTCTGGGTTATCTGTATTTGACAGTTCTTTAATAGTTTGCTCATACTTCCTTTCTTCCAACAGTCTCTGTTCATCCTGACAAAATTCTGCTTCTAACTGTCCTTTTTCCATTTTTAAATGAATTAACTTTTCTTTTTGCCCATCTAACTCTTTAGTAATGTTCACTTTATCATCTTCAAGTTAACGAACTCTCTTTTTCTCATATTCTAGATCTTGTTTTACTTTACCGATGATGCTGTCTCCTTCATCTTGTTGTTCTGTTTGCTGATCTTTCATCAAAACCACGTGCATTGTAGTTTTTGCCTGTGCAACTCTCCTAACTCAGAAATCAGTAACTTCTTTTAAGTAGTACTCTCATTGACTTTTCCTTCTTTGATTTTCCAGTCACATCTTAAATGATGTACTTCTGAATCCGAATCCATGTCTCCTGTAGCTGTTCTTTTAATGAGTTCATATTCATTGCTCAATTTGACAAGTGATCATTGAAGTTCTTCCTTTTCTTTATTTAATAATGAATTTTCTTTTTCTAAAACTTGGACTCATTTTTGAAGTTTCAGGTTCTCTTCCATGAGATTTTTATCCTGCTTTAAGCTACTCAATCGCATTATTTCATTTTCAGCAACAGACAGTGGCTGTTGTTATCTGGACACTTCTTCCAGTGATGTACTCTGTGGAAGAACTTTTTCTTTTTCTGTCACAGCATCACTCCACTTCCTAAGAGAAGGTTGCAACTCACCTTCTTCAGTTCTTTCGTTCATTTCATTTATCTGGTCTTGTTCTCTAATGAAAGCATCCCTTTCCTTTTCTACAGAAGATAAGTTTTTTTAAAGATACTTTAATCTCAAGCCCTTTGATTTTTTTTGGTGGACTCTAGTTTTTCAGCTGCTAGTACTTCAATAGCTTTTTGCATATCATGAATCATTCCCTCATAGTCCTTTAATTGTTTCTTTTTTTTTTTTTTTTTGCCGTACGCGGGCCTCTCACTGTTGTGGCCTCTCCCGTTGCGGAGCACAGGCTCCGGACGCGCAGGCTCAGTGGCCATGGCTCACGGGCCCAGCCGCTCCGTGGCATGTGGGATCTTCCCAGACCGGGGCACAGACCCGCGTCCCCTGCATCAGCAGGCGGACTCTGAACCACTGCGCCACCAGGGAAGCTCTTTTAATTGTTTTGGATGCCTGCGACTTATTTCTGCCAGTTTCTGTTGATGAACATCCTGCAACACTGCTATTTCAAGTTGATGGTCATCAATTTCCTTATTTAGATTCTGTTCAAATTCCTTGATGGTATTTTGCAGTTTGTAGATTTCATTTACATCAAAGCTATAGATCTAAATGAAATGCTGTAGAAGTTTGAGCAAAATGTCTCCAATGGCTGACATCAGCCTCAAGTCTTAAAACTTCTTTTGACAATCTATTTATTTCTTGTTGTGACCAAATTAGGTCAGCAAAGTCCATATCATCATTCTGGAAACCTAAAGCATGTTGATAGATATCATAACCCACTGAAGAGGGTACACGAGTTGAGGGCACAAGGCCATCCTCAAGATTTACTATCTGGGTGACTGACTGCACCTTTAGCAACTGATCCTTTAGCACTATCTGCCTTGCTTTAAGAAGTTTGATTTCTATGTCTTTCTGGTGTAATCGATGTCTGTAACTTGCAGTTTGCTGCTTTCATTGAAGCTCTGAGGCTTCATACGTCTTGTCTACATCACTACAAAGATTCTAAGTCTCTCAGCCTCTGATTTTAAGACTGACTGAGAGTCTTCAACCTCCTCTGTTGTAGAGTCAGGTACTTCTACATTTTCAGCTCCCTTCCTCAGCACATCTTTTGTGAAACTAGAAATGTGGCCTGTGAAAGATGCCACAGTACCACCCACTTGCCCCAGGGAATGGCCTAAGCAGGAGCCAAGGCCACCAAACTAGGAGGACATCAAAGCGGGTCATAGAACTGACCTGGTCCTCTCCGAAAAAAGTGTCCAGCACAGTCGGACAATCCCGCCAAGTGTCACTGCACTGCTGCCAGCGCGAGGTTAAGAATCAAAGCACAGTGAGGGGTTTCTAGGCAATGTGGGCTGTGAGGGCCCCTCAATGGCCACACCTGCCTGGCAACGCCCAGGCCTGGCCTGGGACATAACAAAGGGCCCGTCTCCAGTGACCTGTCCCCTCTCGGGCCTCTGTTCATCCATGACTTCCCAGCGCTGGAGTTGGGCTCTTCTCCTCTCCTTCCGTGATTTTCCCAGTGCCCTGCACCACCTCGGCCCCCTGGACGCGGCCACCATCACAGCCGCACTGAAGATGCCATCTCTGAGCTCCTGTTTGTAGAAAACACACCTTGCCTCTGATTTTTTTTTATACGGAATGATATGCAAGGTAGATTTTAATCAATAAAAGAAGAGCAGTACCAGAGTAATACTTTTTGAATAGGAGTAAAATATATTTAATTGCCTTTGACTTTTTTACTAAGTGGCATCACACTGTCCTGCAGCTTGTGAGTTTCACGCAACCATTTTTTCTTTCTTAAAAAAATCGAGGTAAAATGTACATAGTGACACGCATCCCTCTTAAGGGTACAGATAGGTGCATTTTGACAAATGTCTACACCTGTGCATAAGTACGGCCCTGCTAAAGACTTTGAACATTTCCATCGTCCCAAAGCTCCTTTTCGGGTCCACCTCGGCCCTCCTCCCTCAGCGAGCCCTGCCCGGGTGTCTAGTCCTGAAGATGAGTTTTGGCGGTTCTTGGACGGAGTCGCACCGTCTACACTCTTTGTGTCTGCTTTGTCCACCGTGTGTTTGAGATCTAGTCTGGGAAGTGAGTTAAATATCACTCGGGCGGGCGATCGCTGAGCGAAAGCACGCCGAAGTCCGGGTGGACCGCAGGGCCCTGGGCGGCCGCGCGTCGCGAGGCCCGGGGACCGCCTGCGGGCTGGGAATCGGGCGGCCCCCGGGCCGGGGGCGGAGGCCTGGCTGCGCGCCGCACTGGGCCTGGCGCTCCTCGCCGGACCAGACCCCGCGGGCCCGGCGGGCGGCGCCGCTGGAAGTGACGCGACGAGGGCGGGGCCGCGGGCCTGGGGAGCCGCCGCCGCCGCCGCCGCCGCCGCCTCCGCCTCGTCCGCGAAGTGATGTAGGAGCCGCCAGGCCGTCCCCCGTCCCGCCCGGCCTGAGCCCCGTGGGCCGCCGCCGCCGTCGCCATGAAGAAGCAGTTCAACCGCATGAAGCAGCTGGCCAACCAGACCGTGGGCAGGCGAGTGCGCCGCGCCGGGCCGCCCGGGGGTTGCGCGGGCCGGGGGCCGGGGGTCACGGACGGGGGCCGGCCGGTTCCTCCGCGGGCCCGGCCGCTCCGGGCCCGGCCGCCGCCCCGTCCGAGGCCGGCGGGGCTCGGGGCCGGGGGCGGCGCCACGCCGCGGCCTGGCGCCCGGCTCTGGGCCGCCGCCTGGCCCCCGGAGACCGGCGGGGCGGGCCGCTCCTCCCTGCTCCCACCCCTCAGGGTCCCCACTGGCCCGCGAAGCATCGCCCTCCGGGGACTGGACCTGTCCCCTGTCTTTCCCACCAGGAGATCGAGCCGGCCCGGGCCGCCGCCTGCGGCTGAAACTCCGATCAGTGGTGTGTCCGAGGCTGCGGGGCTTGGGGCGGCATTCTCAGCCTTTCCGGGTCGCCCCGCTGCCGCAAAGCCTAGCTTACAAGTGTATGGTGGCAGTAAAGAAGTAAAGGGTCATTAAAGCCCAGCGGATCTGCCTAGTGAGTTTCAGAACGCTCTTTGAGGGAATTTAGAGGTGGTGCCGTCTCCAGACCAGGGGCGAATATGAACGGGATGGCTTGACATTTAAAAAGTTGGAATTGGGAGAAAAGGATTCTGGAAACGCCTAGTGCCAATTTAAAAGGAAATTACTTTTTTTTTTTTAAAGTCTTTCTCACTTTGGATTTGGAAGCAGATCCTGCACGATGTTTCTTTGGGATTCCTCGACTGCTTGACAAGCATTGATTCTGTAATGACAGAATAGACCAGAGTTTGTAGATGACCGGGCTGTTGGAACAGGGCTGGTTTGTGGTTTTGAGAGCTTCTGGAGGTGATTGTCATGTGCTGTGTTATCTGGGGCGAATATTTCAAGGTCTTCCAGGGCAAGTTAGCTGTATGGTACGGATTTTGCTGTTTATTCTGGGAAGAGATATGAAAGTGGGGATTTTTCACAGCTTTTGCTTCTTCTTTCGGCAGTTGAGTCAAAGGGGGAGTTTGGTTTGGCCGGAGCACGTGGGACACTTCTTTTTTTGTGTGTGTATGAAAATACTTTTACTTCCTCTTGCGTTTTCTAAATTTGCTCCTTACTGTTTCATTTCCCTCAACTTTCTGCTTAGTTTTGTTGTTTAATTTTTTTGGTACCCCACCCTGTTAGCTTGGTGTGCATTTATCCTATTTCCAGAGTTAATTCCTGTCTAGGCTAAAGCCTAGGTGTGCCTACTTTTCTGTTATTTGTGGGAGAATGATAGAAATAGTGCTGAGAGAGAGGAAGGTAGACAGAGTATTAGTGACGGCTAATGTTTCAACCAAGAATCTGTAAATGAATTACAAGATAATTTCTGTGAATTTTCTGCCCCTCTTAGCGTTCTCAGTAACGTGAATTGTGGAATCAGTACTTAGTGAGTGTCAAAATGTATTTGTCAGATAGTCATTTTGGCCTGTTTGTACATTGTATCAGGCAAGTGATTTTTTTTTTTTTAAACAAATTTCTGAGGCTTTAAAAGCTACAGAGCAGTTCAGGGAAGCTGTTCAGGGTGTCTCTGTCCCCTGCTTCCTCTGTAGCAGCTACTCTCTTTACACTTTTAAATTCCAGCCATACTTGCCTACTTTCAGTTTCCAGAGGAGGCTGTGCTTTCTTATGTTTTAGCCTCTACCTGGAACTCTGGGAAGCCTCTTTCATCACACCTGCCCTAGGCCACCTCCTGCTCAATCTTCAGGTCTCCTCATAAAGATCTCTGCCTCTAAAAGGCCTTCCCTGATGCTCCAGCATAAATTGGATGTCCCTCCTTGGTGCTTTCATAATTCCACGTAGCACCTGTTTTTGCATAATGTAATTGCCTCTTTACTTGCCAGCGTTCTCCATTAGACTAAACACTTTAAGAGTTTTTGCCCATTCTTCTTTGATTCCCAGGGACTGCTGTGGTTCCTATAACATGGTACATACTCAGTAAATATTGTTAAATGTATGTAAATCCAGTTCTCACTAGATTGCCCTGGTGGTGTGGGCCCAAGTATGGGAAAATGAGAATTGGATGGAGTAAGTGGTGTGACTCATCCTAGGGCTATAATTCTGGCCCTGACCTTTGACTCTGTTTGAAAATCTTTATTGCTTGATGCAGTGGAAGCTGCAGCTATTACAGAGCTATTAAGGGTATGGCAATTATGCACCTAAAGTCAAAACTGTTTTTACTGGGGAACCTGTTGCTTTACTGCTATTGATTTCCTAGATATATCTGTATTTTTTTTTCCACTTAAGTAATTGTAAAGGACTAGGGAGAGAAAATGGAGGTAGGAGAGAGCCTAGAATTGTTATTGGGCAGAAGCAGAGGGTTGGTGGGCACCAGAATCAGGCTTCTGGTCATATTTGGGTCAAAACAAAGGCTAGAAAGCAAACACGCACTAATGAATGAAGTTATTTGTGTGAATGGCTTGCCCATAGTGTGTACTATCAGTTTGTAGAGTTCTAGGTGGTGTCTTGTGATGAAGTATTCTCTTCGCAAAATGAGGAACTTGTGAGTAACCCCACAGTGAGGTTCCATGGGATGGACATGTGGGAGAATTAGTAATGGCTGGAAGGAGTGAGTTCTCATGATGCAATTTGTTTACAAGGGGTAGATGAGTCTGTTTCAGAAGATGGTTTGTGTCCCATAGGGTCAAGGCTTAAGAGGTGTTCTCCTGATATGGGTGTCCCAAATGAGAGAATGAGGATGGTTCCTTTCATCCCCCGACTTTTGTTGATTCATCCATTCAACAGACACTTGTTGGCCCAAACTGTGTGCCAGTGTGTGAGGTATTAAAGAGTCAAAAGTGAATACGACACAGTTTCTGCCTTGAAGGAGCTCAGTAGATTTGTGGAAGAGGTAGGCAAGCAAAGAAATAATTATCGGGCTTCCCTGGTGGCGCAGTGGTTGAGAGTCCGCCTGCTGATGCAGGGGACACGGGTTCATGCCCCGGTCTAGGAAGATCCCACATGCCGCGGAGCGGCTAGGCCCATGAGCCATGGCCGCTGAGCCTGCGCGTCCGGAGCCAGTGCTCCGCAATAGGAGAGGCCACAACAGTGAGTGGCCCGCGTACCGCAAAAAAAAAAAAAAAAAAAAAAAAAGAAATAATTATCTACCCTGAGCTCAGTGCTTATAGAAGGATGGTTAGTGCCAGTTCTTATTGGATGGAGAGAGGTAACCAAAAAACAGGAGAAAGTTTGAGCGATGGCTTTGTTTCCATCTTCGAGCACTTCTTTCAAATTTCTCTCGTATTGATGAGGTCTCTTTTGATTGTAAGAAAACCCAAATCAAACTGCTATAAGCGAACATGGGAATTTATAGGCTTACATGTGCCCAAAAGGATCCAAAAGGAGTATGGCTGCAGGTTGGTCTGGATCCAGGGTTTCCACTCTTTAGACAAGCTGTGTCCACAAGGAGAACCCCCAGCCCCACCCCCTTCTTCCAGTCTCGTCCCAGAGGGACAGAATAGTTTTCTTCCAGTCACTGTTGCCAAAGACCCAAGATGGACTCTGAGTGCTTCTGACTGGGTCCCATGCTTTTCCCTGGAAATGGGTATGGAGTAAACCCTGTCTGAACAACAGGGACTGAGAGTGGGGGAGCGCTGGCTCCCCAAGGGAAACCGGGGCGCTGGTCAGGAAACAAGAAACATCATGTCGTGTCTTTTGTAGTCCTGCTAAGAAAGATATTTTGTTGTTTGGAAATCCTTGATGCAGATAATCCAGTGGATGCAGGTGGTGATTTTGGGGAGGTGATGCCCTGCATGGAGGAAGCTGTACACAGGGTGAGGAACTTGAGGAAAGTTCAGTTATGAGGTCGAAGTGTCCAGGAGAAAAGGAAGCTGAAGGACTAGCCAGGAGAGTTATTACCTAGGTGAGGCTCTGGGAGGGAGTGTCTCATTGGGTGTGGGTTTCTGCCTTGATTGAAGTGCTCCCTGGAGGTTCAGATGCTTTCCCAGATAGCTCGCTTTAGATAAACCAAGGTTACAGACTCAAATGCCTAGAGGGGCCAGACTAGTAAAATAAATGAGTGACTGAGGCCAGGTAAGGGTTGGGGGCGTGCCGGCTCCCCCCCCCATGATCTCACCAAAGGGGCATGTGGGAATATGGCCCCAGAGTGACTCAACCTTTGTAGCTTTCCAGAAAAGCCTGAAATCTGGATTTTAATGAAGGTTAGATGGCATTTAGCGCAAAGGAGACAATCACCATGGTACTGTGCGGGGCTAAACAAAATATATTGGTGACCAGATTTGGTGTGTGGGTCACCAGGTGGCAGTTGCTTGTCTAGAAGGACCTGGAGGTTCAGAATCCCTATGATTATTTTTCTTTTTCTCCCTGTACCTTACCCTGATATTACTGCATTCTCAGTTCTTTGGATTTGTTGAAGAGCTCATTCTTTCCTTTACCTTTAAAAGATTTGATAGTACTAATCATCAACTTTTCTCTAGTTGGTTTAGTTTGCCAAATGCTGTACCAGACCACCTGGCTTGGTTCTCACCTACTGGCAATGATCATTTCTATTCTGGAAAGGGGGAAAATGACTTGCCATGATCGCACAGCTACTAAGTGGCCGAGGCACGACTTGGGTCCAGGGCTTCTGATTCTGGATCCCATGTGCTTCCGACTACAGAATTTGGGCTGCCTTTTCACCAGGGAAGGATTAATGTTTATTAAAAGCTTTTGGTGCTTATTAAGCCGCTGGGCTCAGTACTTTGCATAAATTATCTCACCGCATTCTTGCAGCAGCTCTAAGAGGCAATGTTATTTGTTCCTGATTTAATGATGAGGCAGCCAGAACTCGGAGAGGTCATCAGGCTAGTAAATGACAGAGCTGTGCATTCAAACCCAGGTTTCTGATTCCAAAGCAGCTATAAATCTTCACGTGGGTAACTCTTATGTGAAAAACCTGTTTTTGAGTCGTGAGTGATGCCTTCGTAAAATCCTGAAGGCTGAGAGTTGGATGTTGCTCTAGTCCAGTGGCTCTTACCAAGGTATGGTTTTGCCCCCCCAGGGGACATTTGGCAATGTCCAGAGACATTTTTTGATTGTTGTGACTTGACTGGGGGAGGGGTAGATAGAGGCCAGGGAGGCTTCTGAATATGCTGCAATGCACCTGACAGCCTCACTATCCAGGCTTATCTGGTCCCAAATGCCAAGACTGCTGAGGTTGAGAAACCCTGTTCTAGTCCTTCCAGGGTCTGGATGTCTGAATTATCAAAACCAAAGCTCCACACTGCTTGCTTGCAGGCCAGAGATGTGTTCTCTTTGGCCTATTCAGTATTTATTTATTTTCTTACAATCATTGGCTTATATTTAAAAATGAGAAGTTTTCACATGAAAACCTGGATTTCCAGCTGCTTCTAAATCTCGGAAGACCTAGCAGTGCCTAGCATCCCTCCCGAGCACCGGCATCAGGAGCTCAGCAGCAGCTGTCCCATCTGGGTGGGGCATGAGCCGTCCAGTCCCTACCTGGCTTGTTTTATTCTGTTACGTTCTTTGCCGACCCTCCCTGAAGGGCACAGGTATCTAATGACCTTCTACTCCAGGCAGGCAGCACTAATTCTCAAGGTGAGTCAAATACCCCTTACCCCCGCGCACCCCAGAGCAGTCCTCTGGTGCCACATTGAATCCATCTTGTCTCTCTTCCATGAGACAGCCCTTCCTATGTTTGACAGTACAGACCGTATCCTTACTTTTGCCAGCATCACATTCTACATCCCTTGCCTACTCTGCTGCCTCATTTTACTCACACTGATTTCCTCTGAACAGTAATTCTGAGAAAGGGGAGGTAGCTGTGCTCTGCTTCAGTCTGAGTGGATTCCATCCAGTCTCTGCATAGAGTGGGGGTGGAAAGGAGTCTGGTGTCTTTGCAGCTTCTTCTGAATCTGATCTTCTGTGGCCTTGTTATGTACTTTACATATTGTGAAATCCTAGAATAGCAAACAGGTTATTTATAGGTGAGTGAAAACCCATTGTTCACTGAAAAAAAAAAAAACCCTAAAAGGATTTGGTCAGAAGCATCATTTTCACATATCATATGGAGTATGTGAACGCAGCATGTTATTCTAATATGGAATTACCTTGGTGCCAGTGATTGCCAGTGTGTGCACGGCAGGACCCCCTCCCCCGCCCCAGGAATCAGCACTGAGGTATAGGGTCCTAGAGTCAGCATGTGCTCTACGCGTTCTTATCAGACTGTGATGGTTTTGCTTATATCATTCTATTTCTGTTTCTCAAATGTAGGTAGATGCCATTATAATTAATCCAGTATAAATCCATTTAAAAATATTATTACACTTCTATCTGCTTTGTGTATTGTTTTCTTAAACGTAGATAGTAAAAGTATAACAGGCCCATGGTCCTTTATCCAAAATCCCTGGGATCAGATGAGTTTCAGAACTCAGAATTCTTCAGATTTTAAAGAAAAGTAGGTACTTCCCTGGTGGCACAGTGGTTAAGAATCCACCTGCCAATGCAGGGGCCACGGGTTCGAGCCCTGGTCTGGGAAGATCCCACATGCCACGGAGCAACTAAGCCCGTGTGCCACGACTACTGAGCCTGCGCTCTAGAGCCCACGAGCCACGACTACTGAAGCCCGCGCACCTAGAGCCCATGCTCCGCAAGGAGAGAAGCCACCACAATGAGAAGCCTGTGCACCGCAACAAAGAGTAGCCCCTGCTCACCAGAACTAGAGAAAGCCCGTGCCCAGCAGTGAAGACCCAATGCAGCCATAAATAAATAAAATAAAATAAATAATTAAAAAGAAAAGAGAAGTAATAATGCACACATGCTGTTATGTAGTATCTCCAGTAGGGTCTGGGGCAGCAGCCTGTAATCATCATACATGTTATTATTTCCATAGCAAAATATATGAATGTATTTCACACTAAATGGAATCCTTAAAGATTAAAAATAGCTTCATGTTAGCTTAGGTCAAGTTATGTTGCCAAATGAGCTACAAAAAAAGTTTTTTTTTTTTTAGATTTCAAAGTGATGGATAAGGGATTATGGACCTGTAATGTTCCTGGTGAGAGAGTCTGAACTTTTGCTTTACATAATGTCTCCCATATTGCAAAAAGTTGCAAACCACAGTTATACTTTGTAAGCAGGGGTCGCAAATCCAAGTGCCAGGGCAATTAAAAGTAATAAGTGGGCTTCCCTGGTGGCGCAGTGGTTGAGAGTCCGCCTGCCGATGCAGGGCACACGGGTTCGTGCCCCGGTCCAGGAAGATCCCACATGCCGTGGAGCGGCTGGGCCCGTGAGCCATGGCCGCTGAGCCTGCGCATCCGGAGCCTGTGCTCTGCAACAGGAGAGGCCACAACAGTGAGACGCCCGCGTACCGCAAAAAAAAAAGAGTAATAAGTGAAGTAGGAGATAGGTTCAAGGCAATAGGGGATGATGAGGACTGCAGTGAATTAGTGAGTACATGTTCATTTAAAGGGGAGAGTTGCTCTCAGCTCCAGCCAGTTGTTGCCATGGTGAAATGTGTGTAGTATAGTCACATCTCCTTATTTCTAATGATATTCCAGAATGCTGATTTCTTGATGTTTAATGTTGGCAACTAAAAAAAAAAAAAAACACAACACTGCGTAGGCCAAAGAAAATGTATCTTCAAGCTTTATCTGGTCTTGGGCTGCCTGCTTTGATCTCTAGTTTAGAGACTAATTCTTATGGTATGAAAGTTGGACAGTGGTGTTTTGGTAATGAACTTCTTCACTTCTTCTTAAGTTGGAGACCAAACATTTGTTCTGTCATCACTCATCATACTTAATGCACATGTTATATATGTTTTGAGTGTAAAATTCATAATAAAAGTGAAACATTAAGAAGTTGATAGACATTTTATTTTAGAATTGCCTTACTTTCCAGCCAGTGGGAAGTTTTCTTTTTCATCTGTGAATCTGAAACTTTAAAGTTATTAATCTTGGGAAAGGGGATGAAAGCCCTAAGTTAAAACAGGAGCCTCTTTTTAAGTTAAGGGTGTTAATGGAGATTAGGCCATAATGCCTCTACCGTTCCAGGACTGTAGTGACCCGAAGACATTGCCCATCTGCCCTTGTATTCGGACAAGGAAGTGCCCTCCATGTCCTCTCTTCTGAGGCCATTCCGCCTGGGTGATCTCAGCCCCATAACTGCCACCACCTGGCTGATGACTCAGTTTTATTCCTCTGGCCCTGGCATCTCTTCATCTCTAGATTGAGCGTCTCCACTTAAATGTCCTGCTAACACCAAACTCATGAACTTCATCCTGAAATTGGCCTCCTTTCTCTGGATCCCCTAGTCTATGCGTTGGCAAACTTTGGCCTGCAGGCCAAATCCTCTCCACCTCCTGCTTTGTAAAAAAGGTTTATTGGAATGTAGCCATGGGCTGATGCAGCAGAACTAAGTAGTTTTAACAGTGCCTTCTAACAAGATAGCGCTATCATTTCACTTGCAGCACAGCAAGTAATGTTGCATGGCAACGCATGTCACTGTGCGCGACATGATGAATGCCATGCCTCACCGTCACCCTAGTAGCACTAGACATTGTCTTTTTAAAATTTGCTACTTACTTTAATTTTTTCCACTAAGGTTGAAATGACCATTGTCCCTATATTCATATTTCCTTATATGTTCAAGTTTTCTGTATGTCATTTGTTTATTTAATTGCCATGGAATTAATGTTCAGTTGTCAATTTCACCGTTCAGTTACCAGTTCAGCTCAACTGATGTCTATTGAGAACCTGTCAAATGCTAGGGTCTGGGGTTAAAAACATAACTGGTTCCTAGGAACTTGAGTGGAAAGATGGACATACAAGCAGATAATTTGAATATAGCCAAATGTACCTATTCTAACATTTCAGGTGTTAATAATGAAATGTTAATGCCATATCTTGATTTATTCATATATTTTAATAAAAACAAGTTGATATTCTTATTCTCAGATACATTACTTAATGAAAGCAGTTATGGAATCTTGAGAGAGCATGTCTATGACTAGGTGCAGATTTGATATAAGTTTCAGAAGATAAAGCAGATTCTGTTGAAAATCTAACCCTGTGATTTGTATAAGAAACTGCTTTTGAGTAGGTAGAGCCTATTTGTAGCAAATGATGTGAAAACAATATTCAGTTCACCTCAGCCCTCCAGGTTGTAAGACTTGTTTCCTGTGTCCTAATATTTCACATTAATTATGGCTTATTGATTATTTGCATAGGCCACTTCCTTTTAATTAGTCCTAAGATGTTTCTCTTCCTCTCCTTTCCCTCGGTTCTTTTTTAGGTGTCTTATCAGAGATACCTTTTGGTCTAGCAGTCAATTTGATCTCCCCTTTAATGTTTCATTAGCATTTCTTCTATGGTTTCTCGGTGTTCTTCCACATGGGTTAGCCAAGTTTATGCCTCCTAAAGAGTTTAAATGATAAATTGTAGACTAAGTAAACAGGTGCTCAAATGAATACAAATATTTAAATATATAAATGTTCAGAACTGACAGAAATTCTTGTATGCAACTACCAGCTACCTGTCACCTATCAGCGTGAACATTTACACATCTACCAGCTTGGATTTCATGTGGTCATTGGATACTTTCAGATGCATGGGCTGGAGTGGCCACTTAAACCCATGCCCAGCTGTACCTTGGGGAGATGCACCAGAGTATTTCTACTTCACTAGCTACAGTTAGTGCTAGGATAGATGGAGCATGGACTCAGGCATGGGGGCTCTGAGATATGCTTTGGGCTCAGTGAAGGCACCTCTGACATGTGACACTTTAGCAATCTCGATAACAGGCAGGAAGGGATGACAAGTGATTAAGAATTCCAAGAGGGAAGAAAAATTCTTAGGGGAAACCTAAAACCCTGAAAATTTATTCTTTAACTTAATATTTTTTTGTCTATAAAATGGAAAAAGACAACTATATCTGACTCTTAACAGTGGAAAAACTCTATCCAGCTCTTATTTTCGAATTAGATATTGAAAGGTTATTAGGTAGTGAAAAGTTGTGTGTAGATCCACATGTTCTCAAGTCCAGAATGACTGTGGTATTTAAATTCACAAACCCCTGGATGCATTTCCATCCAGTTGGAGGAGCAAGTTGGTTCCTTAAAGCTTTAAGAAGTCTTAAAACCAGTATATTCAATTTTCTTTGCCTCGTGTAGCAAAGATGGCCATCTTTCCCCCATAGACAATTTTGCTGTACATTGAAAGTCTATTGAGTCATCATATTTAACAGTGTAACTTTTAGTTTCTTTAATTTTCATTATACTTGTTTATCCCCTCTTATAACCTTTTCAGTAATCTCACTGCTTTTGCATTTATGGACATGCTAGGATTAATAATAATCCCCAAACAATCCCAAGGTGGCAGGACTAAAATACATGATCACCCATGACCATGAACACCAACCTTTTGGAGTCGGGCAGTATTGATTGGCTTTTGTTCTCCTCTGTGGAAGACCAACATTAGAAAGGCTTCTGTTCCAGTTTTGGGGGGATCATGGTTTGAGGACTACTGCAGTGGAACTGGGGAGCCCTTACATGCAGAATGTTGAAAAAATTAAGTGGGTGCTTTAGGAAGACAAGTCTGGCAGCAGGTGGAGTTAGGATTGCAGAAGAAGGAAAAGAGGAGAAGGTGAAAGGAGACTAGCTAGGAAACTATGGCCACAGGCTGAGAGAGGTGATGGCAGCCAGAACTAAGACAAGGGCATTGGAGGTTGACTTAAAAACATGCTTAACACCGTGATGTTTGTGGTGAAGCAAAAAGGTGTATGATTAGGTGTTATTTACAGAAATAGGTAACACCATGATTCTTCACTTTTCCATTGTTTTATAATGCTTCTCTTTTTTTAAGCATATAATTCATATATCTACTTTTTTAGCTGGGCTTTCTATTCCATTGATTTATGGCTTTAGTGTGTGTGTATGTATGTGCACACCAGTACCACACTGTTTTACTAACTGTTGATCTGTAATGTGTTTTAAATCTGGCAGAGCTGGTTCCCTTCAGCTCTTCTTTTTCAGTTATTCTTTCCTGTTTCTGTCAAAAAATGAATTTTGGTGTCACTTCTTTTCTAGTTCCTAGAAGAATTCATTTAGGATTTCGATTAATTTGGAGCCCACTTATCCAGGTAATATTTATTGGGTGCCTGCTATGGGCTAGGTCCTGAGGATACAGAAATAACTAAAACCGAGGAACTATGGTCTAGTAAACCTGTGAACTAGATCCTGGGGAGAATTGGTATCTTTACAGTATGAGTGTGGCACATCTCTTGATAGACACAAAGCTTTTATGTGTTTCCTAAATATTTTGCTGCTGTTGTTCTTGTTGAGAATAGTGCCTAATTAGTGTAATTGGTAAACATGGGTGATACTGATGTTTGTATATACTTGTTTACTTTACAACTTCTTTAGCTACAATTGATAATTTTGTTACTTCTTTGACTTTTCTGTATACAATATTATCTGTGTTATGTTGCAATTCTTTTGCTATTATTTATTTCAATGATTTCTTTTTCTTTCCTTATTTAATTGGTTAGACTCTCCAAAATAATGTTTAGCCTTATAATTGTTTATAGCAATATTGTATAAAGGGCATGTGATTGCACCCCTATTGGGCATTCCAGAAACATGATAAGGAATGCTTAAATCCTGCTAAAATGCAAATGTCTTCATCTGAATGGTACCCAGAGGAAACCAGCCAGCATTTGCCCTCTCTTTTTTGAGCTGCATACCTTTTAGTATGTCTGATGAGCCTTTATTCTGTGTCTTAGTCATAAGATCGGCAGGTGATCTTAAGGGCAGAATGCTGACTTGTAGTGGTCCAACTGTGTGGAGGAAACAATTGCCATACGCTTAGGCTGAGGAAGGACTTGGAAGAAAAAGTTGAGAAATGGTGAGAGGAGTTTCAGTGGAGCATATGTGACTTGTCAAGTGGTCAGCAGGTCACAGGGCGATGGACTTAATTGTAGTCTCTGAATATTAGAGCAGTCTTTAGGAATAGAAACCTTGCTACCCGCAGATTTTGATGGAGATTCTAACAGTCCTCTCCCCAGGAAAAAATCTCCGCAAACACATACTTGCATGTAACTTCATGGACTTCACAGACATCCTCAAGCCCATGGATTAAAGAAAACCTATCTATATGGTCTGCGGCTCAAGAAGCCTACTGGTTATTGGAGAGATGCTGGGCTGCAGTTCCTGGGCTGTGAACTGGTCTTAATGTACAGATGGGTCCCTCACATGTCTGTCTGTGTGTGTTGTTCTGCTAGTCTCCAAAATATACCACTCAAGGTCTCTCTGAGAGCTTTCCCCACAAAAAAACAGAAATCTGGTTCTCTTAATGATGAGATGTGGTGAGAGCACATCAAATTACTTTCCCCTAATATAAATCAGCTTGTTGGGCAGTTTGTTAATTTAGTTATGTTTTCAAAACTTTTAGATGAGGGCTTAAGGAAACTGACATTGCTTTAGGGCAGTTGGGGTATAGTAAGAGGTATGCTGGACTCCAGTCTGAGGGAGATCCCGTCTATGCTGTTCACTAGCTCTCTTTCTCTGACCTTTGCCGAATCAGCTTCCCTGCTGTGTTGTCCGCCCAAGAGCAAGCCCTGGTATGTTTAGGAAGTTGGCAGGTGATAAGGACAGTAAGGAAACAGTATGAGACAATAGGTTAGTATTAGGAAAAATAGTCAGGTGAGATTTCACCTCACCACTATATGCCAAGATAAATTACAAACAGGTTAAGAGTTTCATGTAAAAAAGCCATAAAATAAATACAAGGAAATGTGGAAATTACTTCATGCTCTGGCTTACAAATGCAGAGAACGAACAATAAAAGATAACCTATAGATTTAACCACATAATAACTAAAATTCTGTCTGTCATAGATCGTCATTAAAATTATGACAAATGATTAACTGGAAAAAATTGAGAGCAGCCACAACAGAGGGTTAATATCCTTAATGTATAAAGCTTTCTTATCGATCACTTTAAAGAACTCTTCTGTCGTAAGCAAATCCCATGAACAGAAAGTCACAGGTGAAATACAGATGACCAGTAAATATGTGACTCTTTTTAAAATTACAAGGAATCAAAGAAGCACAAAGCTTCTAGACTCCATTTTTTATTTACCAAATTGGCAAAGTTGAAACTAATGCTGTGTTCCTGCCTTGGTAGAGGTGAGGAAGCCTGTGTCATGCATTGCTGGTGGAAATGCAAAGTGGCTTTCTTTTCCAGAAAGAAATTTGCCATTGTGTTTTAAGACCAACTTCAGTGTCGGGGAGGAGGGATAAACTGGGAGTCTGGGATTGACGTATACACAGTACTGTATTTAAGATAGATAAGCAACAAGGACCTACTGTATAGCACAGGGAACTCTGCTCAATATTCTGTAATAACAAAATGGGGAAAGAATTTGAAAAAGAATAGATGTACGTATAAGTATAACTGAATCACTGCTGTACACCTGAAACTGACACAACATTGTAAGTCAACTATAGTCCAATATAAAATAAAGATTAAAAAAAAAAAGGAACCACTTCAAAAGTCTTAGCCCTAATTCTC
This sequence comes from Delphinapterus leucas, assembly GCF_059928025.1. Classification (NCBI taxonomy): domain Eukaryota; kingdom Metazoa; phylum Chordata; class Mammalia; order Artiodactyla; family Monodontidae; genus Delphinapterus; species Delphinapterus leucas. The sequence continues at coordinate 19,315,679 of NC_143143.1, forward strand.
TGTCCACCACCTGACTGCAGCCTCTTGCTCTCAGATTTCTCTCCCATCCAGTTCCTCCTGCCCTGGATGAAGTCCCCTTCGTCCTCCAACCTAAGTCCATAAAGCCTCTTTCTATGACATCACTTTCGGAACTCTGTCCAGCTGGCCTTTTCTTTTCACCTATTCTGCAGAATATGAGCCTGACTCCTTTATCTTCTTGGCATCTTCACTCTGATACCTGGGATGCAGGGTGTGACCTAGAAAGATCATCCAATTATGCAAGTTAGGGCTGCCAAAAGTTTATGGCCTCCAAGCTCAGCTGGGCTTTTAATACTGCATTCCAGTCCTTGGCTGAGTTTCCCATCCCGTTTTCCAAAGTGCCTTCGCCAGACTTTTACTTTTCTCAAACCCACTCCACCCTGCTCCAGACACACCCACTCTCCTCAGATGACATGCCTCCTAATTTCCAGAGAAGACTGGACGCTGCCCCCAGTTCTCGGTCCCTGATGCTCAAGCACATCGTCTTCGTGCTCATCCTTGCTGCCCCTCTGTCTCCTTCAAGGGGGCTTTTCCTTCACACTGGTCTTCCTCTGTCTGCTCTGCATTTTCAGCCTCACTCTCTCCACTGGCTCTTTCTTCTCAGCTGCTAACTGTGCTCAGGTTTTTCTGAGAAAGCTTTGCCTCTGCCTCTCCCACCTCCGCCCTGCATCTTGGCTTCCAGTAACCGTTCTCCTCATACTTTCCTGTCCTCTCTGCCACTGTTTGCATTTTTAACCAGTCACTCTACCTTGCTTCACTGCCAGCTTCTTCTCTGCCCTCCCAGGGGACTCCTCTTCTGTTCCCTGCTTTGGCTCCTCTTCCATTGTGTGCACAAGTCTTCTGTCCTCAGCCTCCATCTTCCCTGCAGGATCTGCATTCCAAGTGAACTCCCCCAAATCCATGTTTGCTGCTCCTCTTTACAGGATGCTCTGAATTTCCCATCCAGACGCCTCTTCTGTGCTTCAGAACCATACATCAAAAGACACAAAGGACGGTTCCACCTGAGCATTCAACAGACCCGTTAAACTCAGCATTTCTGGAGCTGCCCCCATTGACCTGACCTTCGGATCCTCCCAAATCTCTTCTCTAGGTGAAGAGCTTTATTATCCAGTGAGTCACTCAAGATAGAAACCTGGCGATCATTCCTTCTCGCTTCCTCCCCACACCATGTCACCAAGTCCTGGTCACTGTACCTCTGTAAAAGCTCCCCGTCCCCTCCTCTGCTTGCCCACTGCTTTCTCACTTGGTGGCCAGACCCCCATCTTTCCTCACTTGGATCTCATATATTTGGGTCTCCTAATGTTCTCCTCACCCTCCAGTATGTCTTCTCCCTCAGGCGTGTTCCACGTGGTTGCCAGAAAGATCCTTCCAAAGAAAACTCATTGTGATAATGACAGCTTACATGTATCTGAATTCTTACCGTATGCCAGGCACTGTTTCAAGTGCTAGTCATATACCGGCTCATCGAATACCCAGCAAAATGAGTACCGTATTATTCCCTTTAACAGGTGCAAAAACAGAGGCACAGAGAGATTCAATAACTTGTCTGAGGTCTGAGGTCACAGAGCTAGTAAGTCTGTCTCCAGAGTCTATACTCTTAACTACCTATGACAAAAGAACAACAGAAACCATTTGGGGGGCTTTCTAGGAATGAGCACCTTGCATATATTATCTCTTTCAGTCCTTTCAAGTCTCCAAGTTAGAAACTCAGTATCTCCATTTTTACAGATGAGGAAATAGAGGCCCAGAGATGTGAAGTAACCTCATAGTTACACAACTTTTAGATGGTGGAGAGGGCTTCTTTTTTTTTTAATAAATTTTATTTATTTATTTGTTTATTTTTAAATTTAGTTTTATTTTTGGCTGTGTTGGGTCTTTGTTGCTGTGCACGGGCCTTCTCTGGTTGCGGCGAGCGGGGGCTACTCTTCGCTGCAGTGCGCGGGCTTCTCATTGCGGTGGCTTCTCTTACTGTGGATCACGGGCTCTAGGTGCGCGGGCTTCAGTAGTTATGGCACGTGGGCTTCAGTAGTTGTGGCACATGGGCTCGGTAGTTGTGGCTCACGGGCTCTAGAGCGCAGGCTCAGTAGTTGTGGCGCACGGGCTTAGTTGCTCCACGGCACGTGGGATCCTCCTGGACCAGGGCTGGAACCCATGTCCCCTGCATTGGCAGGCGGATTCCCAACCACTGTGCCACCAGGGAAGCCCAGGGTGGAGAGGGCTTTGAGCCCCAGCAAACTTGGTCCAGGCTGTCACCCTAAACCACCTCATCAACGCACAAGGGCCGGGCGGGGGGTACCTTCTGGACTCACAGTTTTATGCACATTTTTCTGTTCTACTTTCAGAATTGTAGGTGGCAGATGTGATATGCATGTATGAGGTGGTCTCACTAATAAGAGCATTTGTGGTGATAAGAAAAGACCAGCTTCCTGTTTGAATGATATCCAGATATGATGAAATGTCACACTTGCCCAGTAATGCCGTAGAAATTCCTATGCTCGTTTAAAATTCTCCATTCCGACTGCTCCCTCTCTGCCTTTTTATCCACTGATTTTGTAATTGGGAATTTTTATAAACTCTTAGGGACACAACTGTCATAATAACATGTGGCAGCACAATGGATTGAACGATCGTCTCCACTAGTAGGTTCCTGAAATTATCCATGGGAGGGAAATTCTCTGCTGAGGAGAGGAACTTAAGACATTACGGGAGACAGTTTAGTTTAAGACGATTGGCTGAACACGTTATTTATTTCTTCTCTCCCATTAAAATCCACTGAAATGTTAGAAGATATTTTTTTTTAAAAACTTTTTGGAAATTAAAAAAGAAGGCACTGAAAGCCATTCAGAAAAAGTCCCAGGTGACTTATTGAGTAGTAAGTAGCTCTACAGATGACTAAAGCAAGTGCAGTTTTATTTGTTCATTTGTTGTCCAAGGCAGGACAATAGTATGTAAAAAAAAATCCTCAGAAAAGATATTGTATCCACTAAAAAAGAAAAAAAGACTACTAACAGAAAGATACAGCGTTCTTGGAAGTTAAAAAATATACTACTCTCACCAATTCATAAAAAGCCTCAAGGGACTAAAGAAATAGTCTTTAGAAAAAAAGTAAAGCAAGTTTCTATGTTCTTTCATTTTCCAGGACACAGGACTCCCCCAAATTTACATCAACAGGAAGAGCACTAATGAAACAAAAAAGAGTTATTTACTAGGTCATTACAGAATTGGACAAGCATCCTTCCTCTTCCTTCAAACTTCCATCCCATTAATATGAATAAATTATATTGATCTTCACACAGAAAGACTGCCACCTTTTTGCCTTTCTGACAACCATGAAGATTCTTTCCGTTAACTACATGGTTCTTAACTGGGGGCAGTTTTGCCCCCCGCCACCCCGACATATGGCAGTATACCAAATGGTTACTTGGTTGTCACCACTGGGATAAGGGGGACGCAATGCCACTGGCTTCTAAGCTGTAGGAGCCAGGGCCACTGTTAACTTTCCACAATGCCCAGGACAACACCCCCAGCAAGAAGGAGTTATCCAGACCAAAATGTCAGTGGTGCCAAGGTTGAGAAATCATTAACTCTAAATTGCCTAGCACACTTGTAGCCAAAACTTTTACTTTATCTCCCACGACCTCAGAGACATAAGAAGTTAAAATCTGAAAGCTGGCAGTCTTCTTTATGTTAAACTATCCTAATACTTTACTAGAAAGTAGATGAAATCTCTAACATTTCCCTGTGCCTAATCTGCCTGCACGGTGAAACTAGGGTGTGACATTAAGTTTGACATTTAGCCTGGGGCAAAAATCTCCATAGTTAGAGTCTCTCTGCCACTCTGTCATTATCAGTCTGTCTGGTTCTCTTTCCCAGGGAGTTTGGGTGCAGCCTCACAGTGCGTCTCTGACTGCGGCTGCAGAGAGCCATGACTAATCGGAGTTGGCATGGGAAGGAAGAGCTCAGAGCTTTCCCCACCCCGAACTGGATCAGCAGAGATGTCTTGTGCCTAAGTTCTCTCCATCTCCCCTTGTCCTCCCCACTGCAATACTGTAGTGAGGTCTTCAGAAAATGAAATCTTTTTAACCTTTGTATCTCTAAAAATGTCTATTTGCCTTCATCTTTAAGGAATATTTTCTTTGATGTAGAATCATTGGTTAACGGTTTTTTCACTTACCACTTTAAAGATGTTATTCCATTGTCATCTGGTTCTAATGTTTCCTGTTACAGGTCAGCCATCATTCTTATTGTTGCTTTCCTGTATGTGAAGTGCTGTGCTTTTTTTTTTAGATTTGAAAGCCTCTCACTCTTGTCCCTTCTCTCTCTCTCTCTCTCTCTCTCTCTCTCTATCTCTCTTTTTCTTTTAACTTTTTATTGGGATATAGTTGTTTTACAATGTTGCATTAGTTTCTGCTGTACAGCGAGTGAAGTGGAGTTCCCTGTGCTATACAACAGGTTTTCATTAGTTATCTGTTTTATACATATTATTTTATATATGTCAATCCCAATCTCCCAATTCATTTCACCACCCCCCTTCCCCCTTGGTGTCCATACGTTTGTTCTCTACATCTCTGTCTCTATTTCTGCCTTGCAAACTGGTTCATCTGTACCATTTTCTAGATTCCACATATATGCGTTAATATACGATATTTGTTTTTCTCTTTCTGACTTCACTCTGTATGACAGTCTCTAGGTCCATCTACTTCTCTACAAATGACCCAATTTCGTTCCTTTTTATGGCTGAGTAATATTCCATTGTATGTATGTACCATATCTTCTTTATCCATTTGTCTGTCGATGGGCATTTAGGTTGCTTCCATGACCTGGCTATTGTAAATAGTGCTGCAGTGAACATTGGCGACCTTGATCTTTTTAGATGTGTTTTTCTTTGTGTTTATCCTGCTTAGAGTTCTCTGAGCTTGGATCAGTGGTTTGATATTGTTCAGTAAATTTGGAAACTTCTCAGCCATTGTTTGTTCAGTATTTCTTCTGTCCTATGTTCTTTCTTTTTTCCCTCAAGCACTCTAATTACATATGTGAAACACTGATATTGTCCCATAGATCTCAGATACTTTGTATCTTAGCTTGGGTAATTTGTTTCAATTTCCAGATCTCTGCTGAAATCCCTCATCTACTCATGCGTTCTGTCCATCTTTTCCACTAGCTCCTTTAATGTATTTATCATAGTTGTTCTAAAGTCCCTGCAAGATAATTCCAGCATCTTGGCTGTCTTTGGATCTAGTTCTGTTGACTGTATTCCATCTTGATAATGCATACTTTGTTTCTTTCCTGTGGTAAGTTTTGATGTGTGGAAACTGAGAATGTGTGCCTCTTCTGTCAGGCCATTCATATGAGGACTCAAGTCAGTCTAGTCTGTTGCTGTGTGACTCCAGGCTTTGTTGTTGCTTTTGATACACTCAGCTCACCACTGACTTCAACTTATTTGAAGGTGGGATGAAAATTTTCCCTCTGGCAGAGCTTGTCTAGCTCAATTTTCTTGCTTATCCCCAAGTTTAGTAGGACTTGTGTGCCTACATCAAGAGAGCTTTTCTCAGCTCTCCTGCCCCTCCCTGTGGTTGAGGACCACTGCCTGATACTCATGTTATGGCCCAAAGTCCTGCAGGTTTCTCTGCTTTCCCCTGCCCTTGAGCAGGCTCTGCATACCTGTGCCTTGGGTGGCTTCAGGGGGGATGTGCCCGCTCTCCTGCTGCCTCCCTCAGAGGTGGACTGCCACCACCTCCCACTCTGTGTGAAGCCCAGAGTACCGGAATGTTTCTCTGGTTCTCCTGCTTTGCCCTCGGACTTCAGCAGGCCCCTGCACCTGAGCTAAGGTGGGCTCTCCCCCAGCTCTATCACCTTGTGTCCATTCCTCTCATCCCCTCTCTCTTAACCTCACTGCCTTAATGTCCTCTTCTCTATCTAACACCTGTGCTTCAAACTCCAATTCATCTATTAGGCCTCAAAAGCCATTGCTAGTTTCAGAAAACTTTTCTGGTATCTTCAGTCTGCATTAGATGCCCTCCCATTGCTCTGTAACCATTGGTAAGTTAATTAACTTCTCTGTTCCTAGGTTTCTCATCTGTAAGATGTATATAATCATAGTATTGATCTCATCATTATCTTGAGGATTAAATGAGTTAATACTTGTAAAGCACCTGGAAACAAGACGTTAAGAACAGGATCTCTGGAATGAAATTGCCCAGATTCAGAGCCTAGCTATGAAACCTTGGGCCAATCACTTCTCTGTTTCCTCATCTGTAACATGGGGATGATACTCCTTACCCCACAGTTACTGTTGTACTTTTAAGGAATTCATTCATTCTTTTTTTTTTTTGCTGTGCTGTGCGGCATGAGGCATCTTAGTTCCCTGACCAGGGGTTGAACCCGTGCTGCCTGCAGCGGAAGCTCGAAGTCCTAACCACTGGACCACCAGGGAAGTCCCTTTAAGGAATTAATTTTTTTTTTTTTTTTTTTTTTTTTGTGGTACGCGGGCCTCTCACTGTTGTGGCCTCTCCCATTGCGGAGCACAGGCTCCGGACGTGCAGGCTCAGCGGCCATGGCTCACGGGCCCAGCCGCTCCGCGGCATGTGGGATCTTCCCGGACCAGGGCATGAACCTGTGTCCCCTGCATCGGCAGGCAGACTCTCAACCACTGCGCCACCAAGGAAGCCCAGGAATTAATTCTCAAAAGCACCTAGAACAGTGCTGAAGCACATGGTACAAGCTCAATAAATGTTAACTGTGGTGACAATGACAGACAACCACCCCTCTCAGAGTGCCCTGTGCTCCCCCGTCAGAGCATTCACTGCACTGGAGGTAATCGTTTATTTTCCTCGATAGTCCTTGAGCTTGTCAGGACAGGGGCTGTATCTCTTACTCATAATGGCTCATGGAAGGGAACCCAACAAATATTTGTTCAATGACTAACCACATGGAAAGGTTAGTGGCAAAGTATGCATGACGGCAGTCTGCAGTTGAACTCAGTGATGGGCTGCAAGCTCCACTCAGTTAACATTTCATTTCAGTACAAGCCTTTTGAGTAAAAGCCTCATTTGAAAAAATCCATTTTTTATTTCGAGTCATCCACAGCATCCTTTCATCCATCAGGCTGTAGTGTTGGAACACTCTTGCCTTTGACCTTCAGAAAAGGGCAAGTGAAGATTGATGGTGTTCTCCACCCAGAATCTATCTGTCATCCCTCAAAAGCAGCTTCACCCCAATTTTCCAGGTGAATGTTTTTTCCCTTCATTTTGTGCATCACGCTAATCATGGAACTTTCTGGGCTACATCTGTGATGCGTATTCCTTGTAGAAACCTAGAGGGTCCACACTTATCCAAATTCTCAGTATTATATGCCTTTAAAAAAATTGATTGTTGTTTATAGAGATGCATTCCTCTATTTGCATTTTGAAGGTTTCAAAATATTCTCTCATTTGCTGTTTTATTGTGGTCTTTTAAAAATTGTGGGAGATTGTTGATTCAAGTATAAATAAAGTGAGATACAGGAAGGTCAAGAGTGTGTTTTTAGATCATTTGGTTAGTTTGTGGTGCAGCTAGGACCAGCATCTAGCATGAAAATTAATTCAGAGAGACTCGACTTTGGTTAATGATCTTGAAACTGCTCTCTTCTGAGGGTCCAAAGGCTTTTGTTTCATTATGTAATTTATTTAATGGGTGTTTGCCTCAGTTTCCACATCCATGAAATAGGGATAATAAAAATTGCCCCATAAGGTACATGTAATATAAGCAAATGAAATAATATATGTGAAAGTGCTTTCATTTTTTTAAAAAAAGAAGAAATAAATGCAAAGTCTTACTTAAGTTTTAATTTAATTTAGTTTTGGAAATCTGGCGATTTAAGTTGGTTATGATCCATGAATTTTAGTTTCTGTGTTTGATTTATTTCTTGACCAGAGAGAGCTCCATATTTTATAAATTTTTCTTGAACTTTAAAAAGTGTTTTCCATGTCGTTAGTTGATAGTCAGTGATTCTGCCCTACTATTTCTGTTAAAATAGCAGCATGTCTTTGGCCAGGATAGGACGGTGAGGGCTGGGAATCTGTGTTCTTGTCCGTCTCCCGAATAACTGCAGAGGCCCTCCAGGTGTTCTCCTACCTCCATTCTGCACCCTGCTGTCAGAGTTGTCGTTCTAAAATTCAAATCTGGGTTTCGCCTTGCCACTCCATTGCTGGGAAACCATCAGCGGCTCCCCATTGCCCCCTACTTCCTTAGCAGGCAAAGCCTTTGTTTCAGCCAGGTGCCCTCACCCCGTGCTTTGTGCCCTAGCGCAGGACCGTCTCCAGACCGCTTTCCCCCACGCTCACTGGATGCTCTGTCTTATCTGAGATCTGCTTGGACGGCTTCCCCGTGAAGCCTCTCCCTGCCACGCAATCCATTACTCTTCTCTCTGTGCTCCCACAACTCTGAACAAACGTGTTTACGTTTCTGTCTTTCCCATCAGCTCCCCAAGGGTGAAGACTGTGGTTCATTTCTCTCCTTTTTTTTTCCTCCCCAGTTCTTGACGTTTAGAGAGTGCTGCATGAACACGGGCTGAATGAATGAAGACCTCAAGTATCTTGCAGCAAGTCCGTTCTCAGGTGGTTTCTCTCTGGAGAGTTCTTTGGCCCCTCTGTGAACATGCACCTGAGAGCCACCGGTGCTGGCATTTTTACAGCCTCATTACTGTCCGTTGTGAGGCTCAGCAGCTTAAGACGTTGATCCTTGGGTGAAGGATTTTGCTAACTCACCACATATTTGGTCTCTAAGTTTCTGTGTACTGTGTGCCTGTGCTTCTCTTTGGTGGCTTCCAGCCCACACAGCATTATCACAACCAACCCTTTGTTTTAATTGACAAGGCTGCCCTGCTCCTGCTGTATAAGTGTGACATAGCTTTTTGTCTTTGTGTGGTCTGGGCTCAGCCATGACTTCTTCCAGGAGAAGCTACAATAGCTTGATGACTGCAGAAGGGTTTTTCTTAGATAAGACTTACTGCTCTGGATTTATCTGCAGGTGGTTGTTATTTGCTGTAATTCTCAGAAGGGCTAACACTCCATGAACCCTCACTAGGCACCAGGGAGCAGGTTTATGAGAGAGATAAGTGAAATGGGATAAATGGCGTTACTGTATAACCAGTAAAATGGTGGTATTATTGTTATTATTATTCCCATTTTACAGTGGAGGGAGTGGAGCCTCCCGTTTGCAACTTGCCAGGCGACAGCGCTGGGATTCAAAGTCAGGTCTGTCTGAGTCCAGAGCCCTGACTCTCAGCTCCTATCATGCATGTTCTGTCTCCTTATCCTTTGCCTAAAACGAAACTTAGAATCTGCTATCCATCAGTTTCTTATCCCTCAGCTTACTCTGCCCGAGAAGGCAAGAGAGTAAAGTCACTTGTGAGTCATGCCTATCAGACCACATCCTGGGCGGTCTTGACCTAGAAGGAGGGCCTCTCTGGCCTGTTATCCAGTGACACTGCAAGCTCTCTCTACTGCCTACCATTTACTGCTGGACCCTCTCTCTACCGTGTCCTGGTACTTACCCTGCCACCCACAGCTACTGGTACTCTGACGCTCTAATGCAGGGGTTCTCAGCCCTGGCTGCACTTTGGAGTGGCCTGGGGAGCTTTAAAAAAAAAAAAAAAGCCAGGTCCCACCCCCAAAAGTTCTGATTCAGCCGTTCTTGGTTGGGGTCCAGCCATTATTCTTTTTTTTTTAACAACTTCACTGAGTTGTTGACAACTTTATATATCATAAAATTCACCCATTTTAAGTGTACAGTTTAATGATTTTTTTAGCCAATTTACAGAGTCGGGTAACCATCACCACCGTCTGATTTTAGAACAGTGGCATCACCCAATGAGATCCCTCTCGTACCCCTTTATGGCTAATCCCTGTTCCCACCCTTACTCTTGGCTGACTACTAGTCTTCTTTCTGCCTCCATACATGTGCTTTTTCTGGTCATTTCGTATAGACGGAATCACCTGCATTATTTTGAAAGCCCCCAGGATTGTAATGTGTAGCCATGGTTGAGAGCCACTGTTATCTCCTAGTTTTTTACTACTGTTCCCTGGGTTCAGCTGACGGCTACCCACGAGGGCTGTCATTTAGTTTAGCTGTAAGTGAAGTGAGTCCCTCTAAGCGGGACTGAGAACGTAATGATCATTTATAACCTGCTTTCTATGGGAACATGCTTTTCAAAGTCCAAATGTGCTGACGTAGGAAGAAGCCTTTGGAAGGAAGCCTGCACAACCTGTCTTCAGATGTGGAGTGCCTCCCCGCCAGCAGCCCCGGCCCCTAGTCAGAGCCGAGCCCTTGACTTTGTGTGGCTTTGCCTTTGGCACTCTCAATTTAGCTTTTTTGCGTGGCTTCTCAGCTCCTGCTGGCCTTTTGCCTCGCCTGGCGGTGAACAGGACAACCCCCACCCCCTGGAGGTCTCAGCTCCACATGCATTGTCCGCATTGCAGTGCTTTGCGAATTATTTCTCACTATTTTTGCCTGTTTGAGAAAGCTTTGAGATGTCAAACTTAGCTGCCTGCAGGCGCAAGCAAGTACTGTAAATGACTTGAGCAGGCCTGGGAGGGAGGGACTGGGACGTCTGACCGCTGAGGGGAGTCGCACAATGCGCTGGTGGCCGTGAACTTTCTTTCTGACTTTGCCATAAGCAGGAGTCCTCAGTGGAGCTTTTAGACTTAGCACGTGGTTACAGCAGGGATAGCAAATAGATTCCATTCCATGTGCCGGAGGGGAAGAAAGCCAACTGACCAAACAAAAAGCTGTGGGATAAGCTTATGGGTGTAGGAAAATGATAAACTCAACTCAATTTAACAGTTCATCTTAGTCATTGATTGGAATTCAAATAATATTATGGAGATTCAGTTAAGATTGATAGGGTTTGTTATTGTTATTTAAAGTAAAAAATAAATATTACTTAGAGCAGCTGTAAATATATGGGTAAAATTCCATCATTTGGGGAAATAAGGTATAGAACTATGAGACATATGTCGCCCATACTATTACCAAAATACTTTCTACTTGATCATTTTCCCTCTGATAAATGTCCTATTTCTTTTCAGTGTTATGTATGGAGATTTTTTTTTTCCCATACTATCTATCCCTTTAGAGTTCTGTAAATGCTCTTTTAAGGCTTTTAAAATTACTTTGTGGAATGTGTAGCAAATCGATTCATTTATAAAGTGTCAGAAGGTCCTTTATTTTTAAAATCCAATTAAGTAGATTTGCAATTCCTTCCCAGAAACTTAAGAAGACAGCTAATCTAATGAGATGAAACAGGAAAAACTCACTCAGTAGTCCCCTGGCTCACTGTGAAATCAGATGAGTGAATCCAAACTCCCGAGCAAAGGCTCAAGGGGATTTTGTAAACACTTGTAACAGGAGATGACAGTGTTGCACAAAATCTCGTTCCCAGCGGAATGAAATAGACCACTTAGCCGTGGGTCTGGCTGCTGTAATTTCTCTGAGAATGCAAATTCCGGTGCCTGCAGTGCCATGCAGTGTTGTTGCCCCATGTACGATATTGAGAATCCTCAAAAGATTGATCAGAGTTTATCTTGCTCATCGAAGATGCATTTAGGTATTTGCAGATAACCAGAATTTAAAATCAGGTTATTAAAAATACTCTCCAAGTCCCATTTCTTTTTTTTTTCACTTTAATTGGTATATCAAAACGAATGTATAAGTGAAAAACCAACAGAACTATGATCTCTTGTGTGAATTTGTAAATTAAAAAACAACAGCACTGGATCTTGGAGGCATTGGAAGCCCTCGATATTGGATGATAGTACTGGCTTCTGGACCACTAATTTGCATCCCTGGGTAGACAGTGTACTGAGGGGTAGAGAGATGAGCCCCCAGAGTGGCTGAAGGGATTGAGGAGGAATAATCTGATGGAGTCCTAAAAAGCCAGTGTCTGAAATATATGTTGGGAAAGTGTAGAAATCCCCCTTCAAAGTCAGAAGAATTTGTAAGTGATTAAAAAGGATTGGAGTTTCATGGGAAACCGTGTTTCACTTGTACATGGATCAGAGGTCAGCAAACTATAACCTGTGGACCAAATCCAGCTGCAGTAGGCTCAGAATGGTTTTTGCATTTTTAAATGGTTGAAAAGAAATCAAAAGAAGAATAATATTTCCTGGCATATGAAAATCATGTGAATTCGAATTTCAGTGTCCATAAATAAAGTTTATTGGAACCCACCCAGGTTCGTTCATTTTTATGTTGTCCCTGGCTGCTTTTGTGCTACATGGCAGAGCTGAGTGATCGCAGCAGGGACCATATGGCCTGCAAGCCTAAAATATTTATTATTTAGTCTTTCCAGAAAAAGTGTGTGATGCCTGACACAGACAATTGTATTTATTTACATCTTGTCCTGAAATATGTTTATAAGTAGGAATCAGGAAGAAAACAATCGTTATAATATGTGTTTGTGGGGGGGGGACGTGGGTGGGTGGAAGCGGGTAGGCGGAACAGAAACATAATTTCTGACTTTTCTCTGTCACCAGCGTCACCAGCGCTGGGCTCTGCCTCCACGTTTGAACAATACTGGCCGAGCCAGCCACCCCCATTCATTTTAGCAGCTGCTTCTCAAACACGAGACAGAGAAAATACACCTCCAGACCAGCCTCACACACCAGTTCTCAAAGTGATTCTCAAAAGCCTGCTGGCCTGGTTTGCACCACATGCTGTGAGCATCACTGCTACAGACCCCCGGGTGGTCAAACTTTTCCTGTAAACGAGCAGCTGGTATTTTGAGCTCTGCAGACCACACGGTCTCTGTTGTGACAATTCAACTTCTCTGCTGTAGTGAAAACAGCCATAGATAATACATCAACAAATCAGCCTGGCCGGGCCCTAAGAAAACTTGACTTGTGCACACTGAAACCTGAATTTCATATAATTTTTACATGTGACAAAATATTATTTATCTATTTGGATTTCTTTCAACCATTTAAAAATAAAACTCTCTTAGCTTGCTTGCTAAACAAAAATAGGCAGTGAACTGGATTTGACCAGCAGGCCATAGTTTACTGACCCCTGGTCATAGAGATGGTTTACTTTTTGTGTTTTTTTCATGAAAGAAAGATGAATTTTGGAAGACAATATCACGTTTTAATTGTAGTCATTGTGGATTTTACGGTGGAAGGCAAATCTGTATTTATATTGTATGGCTGCTTTTCTGCCTTAGTGTTACTGAGTTTTTTCCTTGCTATCTCTTTTGAAATCTAGAAAATTCTTTTTTTCAAACCTTTCTCTGTCATAGTGACAGCCATTTACTTTGTCATTCGTTCATTCAGTGTATATTTACTAAGCGCCTACTGTGTGGCAGGCAGGGGCTAAGCTAGTTACTGGCGGAGGGGTGATGCTAAGGTAGACCTGGTCCCTGCCCGCAGGGAGCTCTGTTGAGCAGGGATGAGGTCAGTAATACTCAGTGCTTGGAAGACCACAGAGTGCATTGAAGATGTGGGCTTGAGCATTTATTTCCCTGGCTCCCATGGTACATGCTTTAAACAGATGTCTGTGCCCTGGGAAGCAGAATGGCAGTTCACGATAGTGGAGTCTGGCATTGAGTGTCGTGATGGCAGAAACTCCTCCAGAAATCAGTCCATGGTTAGAGATGGAAATTATCAGGCCCAATTGGAAATTTTCCTTTGATCCTGTCTCCTCATTTGAGCATTTCTGGAAAAGGTGAACACATCACGACCCGCACAGCACTGCTGCTTTTAGGCTTTGGGAATTAGGAGGAAAAAATCTTACGCTTTACCAGAAAGTGATAAATAAATTAAAAATCCTGCCTGATGTAAGCCTTGCTTGAATGACTAGTGAAATTGCACAGCAACTTGCATAGGAAAAAACAACCCCCAGAGTAAAATGGCGAGTGGGAAGTGCCTTCCTGCTTTGTATTGTTTTTCCAGTTACAGACAGGAAACATCAAGTGTGTTTTCAAGCATGGAACACTGGACACAAAGAAAGCTCTGACAAAGCAGAAAAAAAACCCATATGCAAAAAGTTTAGGTCTGTGTAGCAAAATGTTTGATTGAAAACAATCCAGTTTAGTAAGTATTGTTTTTATGATTGGATCACTTTGTCTTGATAAGTTCAATCTCAGTAAAACCAAGTTTCTCTGGCTTAGGTAAATGGCTTTTAAATGGGGACCTTGGCTGGTATCCTGAATGCTAATTGCCGAACTTTCCTTAGGTAAAAATTCCACATCTCTGGTAAAGATGAATGTTCCAAAACACTTCTGCATAGAAAGGGCTGAGCCTTGGATGAGTCACAGTGATGAGGGAAGTCAGGTCATTTGGACCGCATATTGGGGGAGGTGGGGACATTGATGGTTCCCTAAAATTAAGATGGGGATAACACAGGCCATTGGGGGAATTTTTGTGTGAAGGAGCTACCCCAATTTGTATATTACATTCCACAATCGTGATTTGTAACTTAAAAGTAATCTTTCATAGATATCCCATATTCATGGATTGGAAGAATTAGTATTGTTAAACTGTCCATACTACTCAATCTATAGATTCAGTATAGTCACATCAAAATTCCAATGGCATTTTTCACAGAAATAGAAAAAAGACTCCTCAAATTCATATGGGACCACAAAAGACCCCTAAATAGCTAAAGCAATACTGAGTAAGAACAAAGCTGAAGGCATCACACTTCCTGATTTCAAACTATATTATGAAGCTACAATAATCAAAGCAGTATGGCACTGGGATAAAAACAGACACATAGGCCAATGGAACAGAATAGAGAGCCCAGAAATAAACCCACACATATATGGTCAATTAATCTTCGACAAGGGCATCAGGAATACACAATAGGGAAAGGATAGTCTATTTGAAATGGTGTTGGAAAAAATCGATATACATATGCAAAAGAATGAAACTGGACTCCTACCTTATACCGCTCACAAAAGTTAACTTGAAATGGATTAAAGACTTAAATATAAGACCTGAAACCATAAAGGTCCTAGAAGAAAATAGGGGAAAAACTCCTTGATATTGGTCTTGGCAATAGTTTCATATATGACACTCAAAGCACTGACAACAAAAGCAAAAAAACAAATGGGGCTATATCAAACTAAAAAGCTTCAGCACAGCTAAGGAAACAGTCTACAAAATGAAAAGGCGTCTATTGGAATGGCAGAAAACGTTTGCAAACCATATATCTAAACCATATATCCAAAAAAAATATATATAATTCAATAGTAAACTCATATAATGCAATACCAAAAAAACTAACTAACCTGATCAAAAAATGGTCAAAGGACCTAAATAGACATTTATCCAGTGAAAACACTTTTCCATGTGGCCAACAGGTAATTGGAACCCTTCTGCATTGTTGGTGGTGTAAATTGGTACAGCCATTAAGGAAAACAGTATGGAGGTTCCTCAAAAAATAAAAATAGAACTACCATATGATCCAGCAATCCCACTTCTGGGTATATATCCAAAGGAAGTGAAATCAGTATTTCAAAGAGATATCTGGGCTCCCATGGTCATTGTAGCACAGTCACAGTAGCTAAGATACAGAAACAACCTAAGTGTCTGTCAACGATGGATGGATAGATAAAGAAGTTGTATACACACACACACACACACACACACACACACACAGGAACATTATTCAGCCGTGAGAAAGAAGGAAATCAGGAAATCCTGCCATTTGCAACACATGGATGACGTTATGAAGGACATTATGCTAAGTGAAATAAACCAGACAGAGGAAGACAAATACTATATGATCTCACTTATATGTGAAATCTTAAAAAAAAAAAAAAAAAAGTCAAACTCATGGAAACAGAGAGTAGAATGGTGGTTACCAGGGACTGGGGAATCAGGGAAATGGGGAGATGCTTGTCAAAGGGTACAAGCCTTCAGTTATAAGATGAATAAATTCTGGGGATCTAATGTACAGCATGGTGACTATAGTTAATAATACATACTTGACATCTGCTAAGAGAGTAGATCTTAAGCATTCTCACAACTATAACAAAAAAGGTAATGGATGTGTTCATTAACCTGATTGTGGTAGTCATGTCACAATGTCTATGTAAGTCAAATCATCACACTGTATACTTTAAATATATACAGTTTTTTTTGTTGGTTTTTTGGGGGTTTTTTTGCGGTACGCGGGCCTCTTACTGTTGTGGCCTCTCCCGTTGCGGAGCACAGGCTCCGGACGCGCAGGCTCAGCGGCCATGGCTCACGGGCCCAGCCGCTCCGCAGCATGTGGGATCTTCCCGGACCGGGGCACGAACCCATGTCCCCTGCATCGGCAGGCGGACTCTCAACCACCGTGCCACCAGGGAAGCCCAAATATATACAGTTTTATTTGTCAATTATACTTCAGTAAAGCTGGGGAGAAAATAATCTTTCTTGATATTTGTCTTTCTCTGTCTGACTTACTTCACTGAAATTATTTAAAATTGCCTATAATCAGGAAAGATTATTTTCCCCCCAGCTTTACTGATGTATAATTGACAAATAAAACTGTACCTCATTGCAGTTTTTATTTGCAGCTGAGCATAGTAGTGCCTATGGACTTTTTGATTTTTCCAAAGTTAATTCTTGCTTTCTTTTTATATTGGCTTTGTTTTCTTTGTGGCTGTCTCAGTGCTATGCTCATATAACTGACTCTCAAAAAAAACCCCTGATTTGTATTACTTGCATTTGTTTGCATTGTATTAGATTTTTTTTCATTTCATGTTACCAGTGTGAGGTCACTGAACAAGGAGCTGGGATGAGATGCACAGAGTTGGTTCTCCTGGACCACTGAGCTGTTACTGAGTCATACCTGCTAAGCACCCTCATTGGGATTTTATTTTATCTTATTAATTAATTAATTAATTTTTAATTGAAGTATAGTTGGTTTACAGTGTTGTGTTAATTTCTGATTTATAGCAAAGTGATTCAGTTACACATACACATATATATATTCTTTTCCATTATGGTTTATTATAAGATATTGAATATAGTTTCCTGTGCTATACAGTAGGACCTTGTTGTGTATCTATTTTATATATAGTAGTTTGTCCCTGTTAATCCCAAACTCCTACTAATTTATTCCTTCTTCCCTCTTCCCCTGTGGTAACCATAAGTTTGTTTTCTATGTCTGTGAATCTGTTTCTGTTTTGTAAGTAAGTTCATTTGAATCATATTCTAGATTCCACATATAGGTGATATCATATGATACTTGTCCTTCTCTGTCTGACTTTCTTCACTTAGTATGGTAATCTCTAGGTCCATCCAGGTTGCTGCAAGTGACATTATTGTATTCTTTTGTATGGCTGAGTAATATTCCATTGTTTATATATACCACATCTTCTTTATTCATTTGCTGATGGACACTTATGTTGCTTCCATGTCTTGCCTATTGTAAATCGTGCTGCAGTGAATATTGGGATACATATATCTTTTTGAATTATAATTTTGTCTGGAATATATGCCCAGGAGTGGGATTGCTGGATCATACGATAACTCTATTTTTAGTTTTTAAGGAACCTCCATACTGTTTTCCATAGTGGAAACTTACATTCCCACCAACAGTGTAGGAGGGGTTCCTTTTCTCCACACCCTCTCCAGCATTTGTTATTTGTAGACTTTTTAATGATAGCCATTCTGACCAGTGTGGTGGTACACATTGTAGTTTTGATTTGCATTTCTCTAACAGTTAGCAATGTTGAGCATCTTTTCATGTGCCCACTGGCCATCTGTACCACATTGGGATTTTGAAACTAAGTTTTCCTCTTCTATTTTAAAAATTTTGTTTCAAAAGAGGATATATTTGCTCTGAATCTATTCTTTTGAACTTGTGAATATTTTAATAGGCCTTGGTACTCTTCTCTGTGTATACTTATACCTACAGAAGGAGATTTCAGAGTGCTGTCAGAGGTGCCCAGGGCCCTATCCAGACCTTTGGGTTCTGGCCAGTGAAGACAAGGTGAAAGTTACATAGTCCAGTGGTGGTACTTTGCTTGAGGAGTGGCAAGGCTGTTGATTGAGAGGGAGTAGTGGTGAAGCTATGGCAGTCTCATGCCAGGTCTGTCCCTGCTAGGCCAACTGTCAGACTTCTTTCTGAGGCTGCTTGCTTGAGCTTATAGTCAGCTGGGGCCCTGCTCCACTTCCCTAACTGGCGTGACTACCTGGGTTTGGTGCTTCAGCAGTGCCTGGCACCACGTGTGCCAAGCGAGGGCTGGGATGGCATATTGGTTTGCTGCTTGCAGAACTTGTTCATAGAGTTGAGAGTTGACCTCTTCTGGAAGCTGGGACCTCGACCTCATCTCCAGGCTGGGCTCCTCTGGACCTGGGAGGTATTTGAGTCAGGTCAGAGTTCCAGTTTCCTGCAGAAACCAATGAGTGAGCCACTCCTGTAGGCATCTCCAAGTTAACTGGGGCACTGCTGTGGCGACCAGTATTGGAATTCTCTGTGCCAACGCCTGGGTTTAACTTGACGTGCCGTCACCCAAGTGTGGGCTGGGGGTGTGGGCCACCATACTTGTTGCGTCTCGTGCTGCTCTGAGCCTAGCAGTGTTTTGAGGTCATTCTAGGGGATCCCACCATTTTTGGGCCAAATGGCTTTTCCTTCTCTTGCGTTGGTTCATGGGCAAGATCATGCAGCCTTCCATGGTGCAGTGTATCTGATAAAAAGGCTTCAAATTTTCTGGTTCACTGATGCTCTTCCTTCCCCCCTCCTTCAATGATCAGAACTGAAACAGTTTTTTTCTTTTTCCTTTAAAAATGTCCTGGTTCGTTTCAATGGGAATTTGGTAGGGAATGTTAAATGACTTGGTTTAAATCACTATTTGAGCCAGAAGTCCAAAATGTCACTTTGTAGTGATTCTGGGTATAACATTGTATGGCAACAATGCTGCCTTTTTGGACTGTGGAGAAAAAGTCTTTGTAAAAAATGATCGTGATCTGGCAGCTGAGGCTCCAACAGCTCAGAATGCTCTGCCAGTTAGAATGGGCATCATCAGAAAATCTACAAACAACAAATGCTGGAGAGGGTGTGGAGAAAAGGGAACCCTCCTGCACTGTTGGTGGGAATGTAAATTGATACCGCCACTATGGAGAACAGTATGGAGGTTCCTTAAAAAACTAAAAATAGAACTAAAAACTAAAAGTAGATTGTTGGCTGCCACATGGATCTTCTAGAAAGGTCCTTGAAGTCCACAGGAGTTCTGAAGCATAGATAAGGGAAAGTTGTGAAAATACTTTGGTTTTTTTTGTTTGTTTGTTTTGTTTTTTGCGGTACGCAGGCCTCTCACTGTTGTGGCCTCTCCCGTTGCGGAGCAAAGGCTCCGGACGCACAGGCTCAGCGGCCATGGCTCACGGGCCCAGCCGCTCCACGGCATGTGGGATCTTCCCGGACCGGGACACGAACCCGTGTCCCCTGCATCGGCAGGCGGACTCTCAACCACTGCGCCACCAGGGAAGCCCCACTTTGTTTCTTTTGAAAATAAAGATGAGATAGCTGAAGGAAGGAAGACCCAATTGTTGTCACTCATTGCATAACGTTTCTGGATTTGTGACTGACTTGTTTGCTGTGAAACTCAGAAATGGTCATTTGAAGAACTGAAGTTTAATTTTCTCTAGAGCAGTCTTTTCTCAAAGTGTGGTCTACAGGCCTCCTGCCATGGAATTCTGGGCAGGGAGGGGCTTGTTAAAAATGCAGGGTCTCACACACCTATGGTCAACTAGTCTATGACAAAAGAGGCAAGGATATACAATGGGAAAAGACACACTCTTCAATAAGTGGTGTTGGGAAAACTGGGCAGCTGCATGTAAAAGAATGAAATCAGAACACTCCCTAACACCATACACAAAAATAAACTGAAAATGGATTAGAGACCTAAATGTAAGACCGGTCGCTATAAAACTCTTAGAGGAAAACGTAGGAAGAACACTCTTTGACATTAATCAAAGCAAGATCTTTTTTGATCCACCTCCTAGAGTAATGGAAATAAAAACAAAAATAAACAAGTGGGACCTAATAAAACTTAAAAGCTTTTGCACAGCAAAGGAAACCATAAACAAAATGAAAAGACAACCCTCAGAATAGGAGAAAATATTTGCGAACGAATCAACGGACAAAGGATTGATCTCCAAAATATATAAACAGCTCATGCAGCTCAATATTTAAAAAACAAACAACCCAATCCAAAAATGGGCAGAAGACCTAAACAGACATTTCTCCAAAGAAGACATACAGATGGCCAAGAAGCACATGAAAAGCTGCTCAACATCACTAATCATTAGAGAAATGCAAATCAAAACTACAATGAGGTATCACCTCACACCAGTTAGAATGGGCATCATCAGAAAATCTACGAACAAGGAATACTTTAGAGGGTGTGGAGAAAGGGGAACCCTCTTGCACTGTTGGTGGGAATGTAAATTGATACAGCCACTATGGAGAACAGTATGGAGGTTCCTTAAAAAACTAAAAATAGAACTACCATATGACCCAGCAATCCCACTACTGGGCATATACCCAGAGAAAACTATAATTCAAAAAGACACACGCACCCCAATGTTCACTGCAGCACTATTTACAATAGCCAGGTCATGGAAGCAACCTAAATGCCCATCAACAGACAAATGGATAAAGAAGATGTGGCACATATATACGATGGAATATTACTCAGCCATAAAAAGGAACGAAATTGGGTCATTTGTAGAGACGTGGATGGATCTAGAGACTGTCATACAGAATGAAGTCAGAAAGAGAAAAACAAATATCATATATTAACACATATATGTGGAACCTAGAAAAATGGTACAGATCAACTGGTTTGCAGGGCAGAAATAGAGATGCAGATGTAGAGAACAAACGTATGGACACCAAGGGGGAAAGCGGCGGGAGGTGGGGGTGGTGGTGTGATGAATTGGGAGATTGGGATTGACATGTATATGTTGATGTGTATAAAATTGATGACTAATAAGAACCTGCTGTATAAAAAAATTAATAAAATTAAAAAAAAAATGCAGGGTCTCACTCCAGACCTATGGAATTAGAAACTCTTGAGGTGAGACCAGGAAAATGGCATTTTAAGACAGCACATCCTCCCCCAACCCCCTGGTGGGTCTGTGCATGCCCAAGTTTGCGAACCACTGGTCTCAATCATTTGTTCTTGTTTTGGGGTGCTATTCTCTGCAAACTTTCATTTTTTTTTTTTTTTAATAAATTTATTTATTTTTGGCTGTGTTGGGTCTTTGTTGCTGCACACAGCTTTCTCTAGTTGCGGAGAGCGGGGGCTACTCTTCACTGTGGTGTGTGGGTTTCTCTTGTTGCACAGCATGGGCTCTAGGGCACGTGGGCTTCAGTATTTGCAGCGCACAGGCTCAGTAGTTGTGGCTTGCAGGCTGTAGAGTGCAGGCTCAGTAGTTGTGGTACACGGGCTTAGTTGCTCTGTGGCATGTGGGATCTTCCCAGACCAGGGCTCAAACCTGTGTCTCCTGCATTGGCAGGTGGATTCTTAACCACTGTGCTACCAGGGAAGCCCCTCATTTGTTTTTTTTCTTTGGTTTTTTCTTAAGTTGCCCTCTGATATAAAAATTGGTAAAATTTGTCCCCTTGTGATCATTCATTTCTGTCTGTTTTGTTTTAAACTCCAGGACAATATTACTCGATTTCATGAGTTGCTTTTTATTTCTGAATGTCTGATTTTGAACTTTTCATTTTTCCCACAGAGCCGAGAAAACAGAAGTCCTCAGTGAAGATCTGTTACAGGTAACAAAAGAAAGACTTTTAAAAGTGCTCTGTTTAAACAACAACAGCAACAAAAACCCATAGGAAGAACTGAAGCTTATGGTTCTTTGCTTTTTTTGGGGTTTTGCCTGAAACAGAATTAGTGTGATTAGCATGGTTTTGAGCAGGAAAGAAAAGCAGTTGAGTTGTGCGGTGATCAAAAGGGGATCTGAAACTTGGGTGTCATGTTATGAAGTTCAGATGGAGCTAGTCCTGCGTTCAAGTGCCAGGTGTTGGGGTGAGCACGGGGGAGGAGCCTGGCTGGTCCGGCCGGTCCACTGGCACTGTGGCCTGGTCATGCGTCCTGGGCAGGCTGCTGCGCTGGCGACCTTGATGGGACAGGCTCTGCCAGCTGCGGCAGTGGCCCCACTGGTTCCAACCTAGATTTCAGGTTTTTTGCTCCCTTTTATGCTTCTTCCCTAAAACTGACCTAAGTTGGGTCCTGAAGGACTCAGAGTCTCAGAGACAGTGACCAGATCTCAGAACCCCCCAGGGGCCCTAGTGTGGCCTCACACCAATGGGCCAGACTTTCCTTTCCATAGGGAGGGGCGTTTCCTGCTGGGGACCTTAGCCAGGGCCACTCACGCCATTTCTCAACAGGTTTCCCTAACTTTGGGGCTGGGAGTTTCTCCCAGGAGGGCCTGGACCCTTTATACACATCACTTTAGCCAACCCCACTCCGTCCCCACCCACACCGAATACTTTGTGAAGGACAGGACCCCTTCTGCACCTTCTCCTTGCCTCTCATTTCCATCACCTGCCTCTGGTGCACTCCAGCGAGTCCCTGGAGACCAGAGATCTGCTCCCAGGTGGCTTTCTGTCTCTTCCCATGCAGAGAAGGAGCTGCATAATTTTAAAAAAAGCTATTTCTGCCCCACCGTGCCAAAACAGCCTTCTAAATTATGGCAGTCTTCTGCAGGTAGAAGATTTTAAGAGCACTTTTTTTTTTTCTACTTTTGAGGACTAGAAGTTTTTATCAAGGATTAGAAGGGTTTTTTCAAGAAAAGATTTATTAAGGAATCATAATCTTTAAAAAAAATTTTTATTAAGGCATAGTTGATGTACAATATTATAGTTTAAGAATCAGATTCTTAACAGTATTTCCTCACTGGTTTTTATCAGATATTTCAAATCCATTTTCAGAATTTTAGAAATATTGTTTGGTATGGTTACACTAGGTTTTCCTGTCAGCATTCTCCCACCTACATCCCACGTCAGTAATATACGTCATTCCATTTCATCCTTTAAGCCCTGCAAGGAGGCCAGAGGCCTGGCAGGCAGGTGGAGGATGGCAGAGATCGCACGGGACTCAGACAGTGACTGTCTGTGCTTGTCCCTTTGCCCAAACGTCCGCTGGGGCCTGAGGAGTTTGCTAGTTTCTAGGAGCTCCCTTTTTTTTTAAAATTTATTTTATTTAAGTATAGTTGATTTACAATGCTGTGTTAATTTCTGCTGTACAACAAAGTGATTCAGTTATACACATATGTACATTCTTTTTCATATTCTTTTCCATTATGGTTTGTCACAGGATATAGGAACTCCTTATTTTATAACACAGATACTCCACGTCTGCGGCAATTGTTTTCCTGCTCTGATTTCTGTTTTTTTTTTTTTAACCGTAAAGAAGGCGTGTAATGGTTCAAAGTGCTGAGTGCTGGGTCTGGTGACCAGCCACCTGGATTCCCATCCCAGGTCTGCCCCTGACTAGCTCGGTGGCCTCGGGAATTCACTTAACCTCCCTCTGCCTCAGTTTCCACTTCTCTAAAAGGAGGGTAATCACTGTATCACCGCATGGGTTTGTTAGGAGGGATTCATGGGTTAAACATGGTTAGCACTGGGAGTGGGGCCTGTCACGTAGTGAGGGCTAAATATTATATTAGTGATTTGTTGGTATGATTACCACTGTCACAAGCCACAGAGCTTTTTTTTTTTTTTTTTCGGTACGCGGGCCCCTCACCGCTGTGGCCTCTCCCGTGCAGGCTCAGCGGCCGTGGCCCACGGGCCCAGCTGCTCCGTGGCATGTGGGATCCTCCCGGACCGGGGCACAAACCTGCATCCCCTGCATCGGCAGGCGGACTCTCAACCACTGCGCCACCAGGGAAGCCCCCACAGAGATTACTTTGTATCTGATGTGAGACTTCCCTTAATTTGCTCTTTCTCCTGCCTCTTTTCTTAGATCTCTGGTAGAGCAGTTCAAGAGGCTGCCTTTTTATCTTGTTTGTATGGAGTTTACCCAGGAGGCTGTGAATCCCAGGAGGGTGGGAACCACAATTTACTTACTGTTGTTTTTCTAATACCTTGTACAGGGTATATACAATATATATACTTGTTCTTTCAACAAATATTACCTTCCATTTGGGCCAGGCAGTGATCTAGGCACTTGGGATAAATCTGTGAACAAAACAGACCAAGGCCCTATCCCTTTGGACTTTACATTCTAGTGGAAATTGGAATCAAGTGAAATGGAGTTTTGGGGGTTTTCTCCCCTCCCCCCCCCCTTTTGTGGCAAATGAAGAATGTGTATTAGTTTTCCAATGTCTTAGAATCAGGTCATTATAAGATTTGGGGCAAGTAATGTGGCATCTGGCCCTAAATAAATGTGGCTGCAGATCGGGGTCCTGGGATGGGGCCTTGATTGGATCTGAAGAAGGGCTACTTGAGAAAGAGGCACAAAACCATCTCATTGGGTAAAATGTTTTGGGGTAAAAATGTATTCTGCTTTGAACTTGTTGATTTTTCTTTAAAATAGAAAGCATCCCTAAGGGCCTGCCCTCATTCTTAATGAGTCATCAGAATACACATTTTTGGCATTCCTTCCTGTAAAAAGCAGCTCTCTTTGCCATAAACAGCCATATCCCAGCAATAATATTTTGGGAAGCTAATCGTGATGTGTGGGCCCCCTAAGTCAGTGTTTCTTACTGCTGGCTGTCCATTCTGCTTTAGAGGTTTATTATTAAAAAAAAAAAAAAAAACCACCCCAAGCCCAATAAGGAATAATTTTGAAAACATTGATCTTGAGTTTTAGTTGTGGAACATTTTCTTTGATTCTCTGTTGTACCGTGTGTGGAAGGCTCCATTGCCATGTGCAGGAGAGAGCTGAATGTCCCTGTGGCTTTCCCACTTGGCCTTGGGCCTGAGGCTGGGCTTAGGCTGTTCATTTGCAGTTCTGCTGGTTGGACCTGGGACTTTGCTGGTGCTGTAGTGTGTGAGTTTGTCACCACTTATCTGATAGCAAGTTCTAGTCAGGGCTCTCCCCTACCCCTGGACATAAATTCAGCCTTTAAGGGAT
Source organism: Delphinapterus leucas (assembly GCF_059928025.1). Taxonomy (NCBI): domain Eukaryota; kingdom Metazoa; phylum Chordata; class Mammalia; order Artiodactyla; family Monodontidae; genus Delphinapterus; species Delphinapterus leucas. The sequence goes on from NC_143143.1 coordinate 19,340,754, forward strand.
CTGAAAACTCAGTGTTTCTCAACTAGGGGTGATTTTGCCCTCTGGGGGGATATTTCACAATGTTTGGGGGCAGTCTTGGTTGTCACGAAGAGGGGAGTTGGGTGCTACTGGCATCTAGTGGGTGGAGACCAGAAATGATGGTAAACCTACTGATAATGCACGGGACAGCTGCCCACAACCCGGAATTCTCCAGCCCACTTATCAATAGCGAGAAACCCTGGTGTAGCTGCGTGGGAACCATTTCCATTTACATCCAAGTGAAAAATTCAACGGCAAGATGCTTTTTCCTGCCTACATGCAAACACCGCAGGAGGAAGAGGCTGAGTTGGTCTTGAGCCTTGCCAACGGCTCGTCTGTCTTTGTGTTGTCAGATCGAGCGGCGCTTGGACACAGTGCGCTCCATGTGTCACCATTCCCACAAGCGCCTGGTGGCCTGCTTCCAGGGGCAGCACGGCACCGATGCCGAGAGGAGACACGTGAGTACTGGGTGGGACTTGGAGCCGTGGTTCTCGCCTCGTCTCTGAGAGGCTCTTCTCCCTCTATCAGTCGATTTTTCCCAAGCAGCATCAGCAGATTTGACTGCAGACCTGTACCTTGTATCGCCATTCACGTTCACGACACTGGCCTTATCATAGCGTTCTTTTGTGCTTAAGACATCCCTGAGCTGAAAGCCATATTCACACTGAATTCTCTCCAGGTGCTTTTAGAGATTTGTCATCATAAGAGAATGGACACATCAGTTAGGAATCCTCTGATGGCAGAAAGCTGCAAGCCTCTCTTAAATTGACTGAGAAAGTAGAATTTATTGGCTTACTAACTGAAAAGTCCAGTAGTCAGGACGGACTCCAGGGAAGGCTTGGGCTAGGCTTTCGGTGATGTAACCAGGACCCCAGTTTCTTTCCTTCTCTCCTTCTCTCCCCTCGGCCTTCTTCAGTGTCTGCCTTATCCCTCATGGTTGCAAGCTGGCTACCAGCAGCTCCCATGGGCTACCTACTTCCTTGTGCATGTCCAGCAGGAATAGAGAGCGTCTCTTCCAGTAGTTTTTCTTAATGGAGTGAGAAGACTTCTTTTTTCCATACTTTTGGCAGGTAGAAATCCCTTCCCATTGCATTGATCTGCGTTGAGTCACATTCTCCATTACTGAACAAACCCCTCCCACAACCCCCAACCAGGACGTGCTGGTTGGCATAAGCTAATCACAGCTCACCCCAGAGCATGGGCTATGGTCCTACCTCCAGCTCATAGGCTCCATTGAGACCAGGATAGGTCCTTAGGAGGACTCAGGAAGGATGGGCTCTAGGAAACAATCAAATGTCTACTCCAGGGTACGTTCAGAGCGTCCAGGTCCCCGTGTCCCACCAGCAGAGCACAGCAGCTTTGTTTGTCAGGCAGTTCCGCCCTTAGTTTTATGAGTTCCCAGCTTACGAGCATACCCTGACCCCCATATAACATTATGGTGGGAGTTTCCATGGCACACAGGGAAGCTATGATTTCCCATATATATATTTTCTTAAATTTCTTTATTTTTGGCTGCGTTGGGTCTTCGTTGCTGCACGCAGGCTTTCTCTAGTTGCAGTGAGCAGGGGCTACTCTTTGTTGCGGTGCATGGGCGTCTCATTGCAGTGGCTTCACTTGTTGCGGAGCACGGGCTCTAGGCACGTGGGCTTCAGTAGTTGTGGCACACGGGCTCAGTAGTTGTGGCTCACGGACTCTAGAGCGCGGGCTCAGTAGTTGTGGCACACAGGTTTAGTTGCTCCGCGGCATGTGGGATCTTCCCGGACCAGGGCTTGAACCCATGTCCTCTGCATTGGCAGGCAGATTCTTAACCACTGCGCCACCAGGGAAGCCCATCCCATATTGTTTTATTTGCCACTAGATGTCTCAAAAGGAGGAGCTGGTGTGCAGACGATCTGTGTCACCCTCCTTTTATATTTCCTACACACATTTCTGGCCAACTTGACAACAGGGTTGCTCCTCTCTTGCACAACACATAGTTTCCGCAGTGGTGTATATCAAAGGAGCAGAAGTTTGCATGCACCTCCGATTCCAGGAATGCTTGCTGCAGTTCCCATCCATCAGAACCAGGCCCAATCCACTGGTCCTGCCCCCTCTGCCCCTTTGCATTCTCTTGCCATGGCTTCTGCTCTGCCTGCCCTTTTAATATTGTTTCCTAAGCTTCTGCCCTTCATCTCCTTATTCTCGCCATCACATTCCTTGGGCCGCCTCCTCTCTTCTCATGGCGCCTAACTAATGTGTTTATTCAGACACTTGTAAACCATTTTCAACGAAGCAAAGAACTTCCTCCCGTAGTTGTCTATTTTAGCACGCATAACCAGTTCTTCTGTGTTGACTCTTGGATTCTATCCACCCTAGTATGCAAGTTAGGTTATCTTTTTTTATGAGTGAAGGGCATGTGTTTGTTTTGTTTTTTAATATATTTATATATTTATTTATTTGGCTGTGTTGGGTCTTGGTTGCTGCACGGGGGCACTCTCTAGTTGCAGAGAGCGGGGGCAACTCTTCATTGTGGTGCGTGGGCTTATTGTGGTGGCTTCTCTTGTTGCGGAGCATGGGCTCTAGGCACGCGGGCTTCAGTAGTTGTGGCATGCAGGCTCAGTAGTTGTGGCTCATGGGCTGTAGAGTGCAGGCTCAGTAGTTGTGGCTCACGGGCTTAGTTGCTCTGCACCATGTGGGATCTTCCCGGACCAGGGCTCGAACCCATGTCCCCTACATTGGCAGGCAGATTCTTAAGCACTGAGCCACCAGGGAAACCCTCCCTTTTGTCTTATCCTCAACCTCCCATAGCTGCTTGATTAGCAAGTCCTGTGATTCTCTTTGTGACTGTTTCTTGAATTTCTCACCTCTGCTCCATCTTTACCACCTTCACCTTAATGCAAGACCTGATTACCTCTCATTATCTGGACTGTTGCAGTCACCTCTTGAGCTACATTTCCTGCCTCTGATTTCCTTTTTTTCCAGCCTTTCTTCAACCTGATCACCAGAGATGGTTTCCTGAAATACAAATTGATCTTGTCATCCTTCTGCCTAAAAAAAAAAAAATCTTAAGCTTAGTTGTTCTCAACAGGGACCAGAATTACACTCCTGGGGATATTTGGAAATGTGTGGAGACTTTTTTGGTTGCCATAAGGTCTGGGGGACACTACTGGCATTTGGAGGGTGGGGACCAAGATGGCTGGAGGGATAGTTCCACATAAGGAAGCATCCCATAATACCACTGATGCTCTGGCAGGGACGATGGCTAGTTCCCATTGCCTGGGTTAAAATCGAACCCTTTTTTTTTTTTGTTTTTTTTTAATTGAAATATAGTGGACTAATATTATATTAGTTTCAGGTGTACAACATCATGATTCAGTATTTTTATAGATTACACTCCATTTAAAGTTATTGTAAAATATTGGCCATATTCTCTGTGCTGTACAAAATATCCTAAAGTCCAAGCGCTTTAGATGACTTCAGCCCTTCATAATCTCATCACATTTCCCTTATCAGTCTCAGTATCTCCCGCTTCCTCCCATTCATGCTGTAGGCCATTGTCATTCACACAGATTGTCTTGTTGTTCCTTTGGTCTGCTTTGAAACACAGCCCAGGTGTCACATAAATTCATTAAAAACAAACAAATTAAGTATTTATCAAACACCTACTATGTACAGGTGCTGGAGCTATAAAATGAATTAGATGTAGTGTCTCCCTTAAAAAGTGCTCATAGCCTGGTGGGGGAGGCTTCCTCCACAAATGGATAATTATAAAAACAACATACTAAACAAAATATGCACAGGTAATTATGGAAGGACCAAGAATGGGCACCAGAGGAGGAGAGGGGTAGTCAAGGGAGGCTTCCTGGTGAAGGTGGTGGCCTAGCTGTAAAGGAGGAAAATGAGTGGCAGGTGATGGGCCTATTCCAGGCAACAGGGGCAAAGGTGCCTCTCCCTTATTTCTAAAACCTAATGCCTTAGGCTTCCTTTTCCAGCCTCGAACCAAAGTGCCCAAGACAGGGCTCAGAGGTTGTCTACGCTCTGCACGTGGGACGAAGAGTCGCCATGGAATAGATGATAGGTGACCACGAGAGGTCGGCAGTCTCTCGCGCTCTAGAAAGTACAGGAGGAGCCTTGCAAAGGCCCCACCAGAAGCTCCCATGCGTGTGAAGAGGCAAGAATTGGAGGGAAGAGAGACAGGGCAGGTGGCCTTCTCAGCCCAAACTGTTGACATGGCATAGCTTATGTCGTGGTTCATATTAGACCTGGAATTGTTTCTTTTCGTGCAGCTGGCATGCCTTTTATAAATTAGGAAGCCCTCAGCCCTCTCCGTGGAGGAGTTTGATGTTGGTAGACAGCATGTTCATTAATCAGCTCAAATGTTAAATGAGCAGAATGTCCTTATTTCTGTACATCGGGAACCAGGATTGTTGATGCTTTGGAGTCAGGGCATGGAAACCACAGGTTAGTTACAACTGGGCACTTGAATGATACTTGTCAAAGTAAACTCCTCTCTTTATGATTTTTTTTTGCCATAGAGCTCCAGAGTTGCACAAAGTATATTTCTCTTGATTACTGCACTTATCCTACATTAAATTCCCTTAGAAAGGCAGCATAAGTAAAAGGTATGAATTATCCTCTATTTTGATCAAAGCACACTGCCCATTTTCTCATATCTTCCTGGTCTATTAATGTGGAAGCTGGGAACGTCTCCTTGTGGGGCAGATGAAGCCTGTTATTTATTTATTTGAACATAACCTGAGGGGGAGGAGAGATGGGTAAATATATTTGTTCATTATTTATTTTTAAGTTTCTGTGTACCATTTTGAATGGGCTGTCCAGCTACATGGTCAAAATCCATAATATGCAAAAGAACGTAACATGAGGTCTCTCCCAGCCCTGTTCCCCGGGCACCCAGTTCCCCTCTCCAGGACCACCAGTAGTAGCAGTTTCTTGTACAGCCTTCCAGAAATATTTTAGAAGTGTAACAGATGGAGCCCTTTGAAGGCAGGAAAGGCAGGTGACATGCCCGAGGTCAAGGCAGAGCAATGCCACGGCAAGGTGGACCCCAGGTCTTTGACATCAGTTCCCTTTCTACTGGGAAGGCAAAATTACATGGGGTACCGCAGCAATGAAAGCATTTTTTGTTAGCAGATCATGGTGTTATAACCAACCCACATGCTACTTTCCAGGCCTCTTCTGCCTATATTCTGAGATAAGCCATTAGCTAGTCACGGACAGACTCTGAACCGGGGCTCGGGCTTTTAGCACCGAGGTCTAGCTCTGCACCCTCACCGGGGCGCCTGGCCAGGCCATGTAATCCCCCTGGGCTTCACATTCCCCAGCTGCACAATTAGAACATTAATCGGATGATCCTGACGGCCATTTCCAGCTGAAAAACAAATCTCTGGTAGGAAAATGAGCGACTTGGTGCCTAAAAAATTTTTTTTAATTTTTTGGATATTTAGCTAGATATTTTCAGATCTTTAACTAAATCTAAATCTTTATGATTCCAGCCAATTTAAGAGCCAGTTTAAGAATGAGTATTCTAGCAAAAGTTTTTAAAATTGAGCACTTCATTGCATTTATTTGTCATGATAATCAGAGGGCACGGTGTATGTCTTATGTCCCCAGCGCCTGGGTCATAGTATGCTCTTGATTATAGTAATTATAGTAATAGCAACGACAACAGTAATAATAGCAGCTAACATTTACTGAGTACTTATCATGTACTCAGTAAATGTTACGTGAATCATTTACTTGGGGTACTTGACCTTGAATATCTCCTTTAGTCAACGGACAGCCCTAGGACCCTTGCACTGTTATCCCTAATTTCCAGGCATGAGGAAACTGACACAGAGCTTAAGTCACACAACTCATACCTTTGAGACCAGAACCTGAACCCAGACAGGATATCTCTTACCTGTGCAGTTTACCTGGGGGAGAAACCAGTGACTGAAGATCTGAAGCAGGTAATTGAGAATGGGTGTCAATTATAATGAAAAAAAAATGCATTGTCTTCTGCCTTCCAGAAAAAACTCCCTGTGACAGCTCTCGCTCAGAATATGCAAGAAGCATCAACTCAGCTAGAAGACTCTCTCCTGGGGTAAGAGTTGGGCTATTTCAGAAAGAGAGCCATGCACCCTGTGGGTTGGTAGAGGTGGATGGCTGGGTGGTGTACATGGCAGCCACATGTGTGACCAGAGGCTGAGGCCCCATGGGAGGCCACTGGGATGCTAGAGAACCTTCCTTTTAGTAGAAGCAAGGATAGATCATACAAAGGGCCAATAACAAAAGTAATTGATAAGGTCAATTATTTAATCTGCTGAGCTTGGATATAAAGAACTCAGTCCCTTCTGTGGTCCAGGTGTTGACTCAGATTTATAAGCCCTGACCAGTCCCATTTAGTCCTTAAAAGTCACTTCTTTTAAAGATGATCACTGTAATGTCAGTGGAGGTTGTCTCAAAATAGTGCCTTTTCTGAATTATGTGGATTTTTTTTTTTACAATGAGCATGTATTACATAAATAAGTTTAAAATCTAATAATAAAGCTATTTTCATTGTAAGAGGGAAGGTTGACCTTTCTTTCTACTTGCTTCTCTACAAGGCCAGTGTCCTTTGATCCTGTCTGCTCTCTCCTGCTGTAACATGGGCCCTCCTTTCCCAGCTGGATATGGCCTTTGGACTTTTCAGCCCATTTCCCAGGGTCTGCCATGCTCCATGACCTACAATGCTCTGCCGTTCTTTGAAGGACACTGCCTAGGCCGGACTTACTAGCAGACAGAAAACAGTGTAGTATAATAAACGTTACATATGATTTAAAAGATTTTCAGGGTACTTTTGAGAATACTTGCTTTTCACCTGACCAGAGGACCTAATCTTTCAGTGAGTTCTCACCTCACTGTTTACACACATCCGCACGCGTACACACAAATTATACCTGAGGTAGTCTTGTGCATTTTATTTTATTTATTTATTTATTTTTTTGGTACACGGGCCTCTCACCTTTGTGGCCTCTCCAGTTGCGGAGCACAGGCTCCGATGCGCAGGCTCAGCGGCCATGGCTCACGGGCCCAGTTGCTCCGCAGCACGTGGGATCTTCCCGGACCGGGGCACGAACCCGTGTCCCCTGCATCGGCAGGTGGACTCTCAACCACTGCGCCACCAGGGAAGCCCAGTCTTGTTCATTTTAAAGCACAAGTCTGTGGACTTACGCCCTAAGTTTATAGTACTTTCAGGTCTCTATTGTATAGCGCCCTAATGCGTTCCCATCGTATGGAGAGCAGAGCTGGCTCAGTGTGGGAATCTGGTGCCAGATTTAATGGACGTATGTTTGTTGTTGGGCATCTTGTTTTTAAAGGAAGATGCTGGAGACGTGTGGAGATGCTGAGAATCAGCTGGCTCTGGAACTCTCTCAGCATGAAGTCTTTGTCGAGAAGGAGATTGTGGACCCTCTGTACGGCATAGCAGAGGTGGGTGCTTTGGCGGGGGCTGGGTGGGGAATGGTTCACTTGTGTCTGAAACTTTAACAATAATCAGTGGCTTTGGCATACACTTCTTTTTGGAAATAAGGGGAGTAAGTTGAGGGTACAAAATCCTTTGCCTAAGAAAAAAAAGAAAATGGTAAATAAAGATTGCACTTTCAGAGGTTAAACTGAAAACCCCGAAGCTCGTCCCATTTCATATGTGGTGTGTTCTTCTGTCCAGGTAGAGATTCCTAACATCCAGAAACAGAGGAAGCAGCTCGCCAGATTGGTTTTAGACTGGGATTCGGTCAGAGCCAGGTAAGATAAAGCTGTGAAAAATAACCAATAATGCGGTTTTCTGTCACATCCCCAGCAACCATCCCCCTCCTCAACACGGATAAAGACCACTGGGTGCACAAAACAGACGTCATCACAGATTCACACACTTGACTCACAGACTGAGTCACAGCCTACTTACACCTGCTTTCAGGCCTCATTCTCCCAAGCATGACAGCGGGATGATGTTAGAACACCCTGTTCTTAGTCAACCAACAGTGAAAGGAGACAGGGAAAAAAAAAAACCTAAATAAGTGTATTCTGGGGAGAAGAAATGGTGGCAGACAGTTCTAAGAGCGTTGTCCTTGGAGTAGTGGAGTTTAGGAATAAATAGATCTGTGATCTTAGCAGCTGCCAAGCGTGCCACTGTGTCAAAAAACACCTGTGTGGTTAGGATCATTTTTCACAATCAAGAAATGCTGTGCTCAACAGGGAGGAACTAAGTAAGACCTAGTAGCCATCCCAGAGGGCTGATGTCAGATGACCCGTCTGTAGTGCTCCATGGCTGGGCTCCAGCCTCAGCTCCATCCGTGAGGGCATTTGTATCAATGACTCATATGAGAGGAGTAGGGAGGTAGCTGCCACGGGCCCCATCCTTTCTCATACCTTATACAAGCGTTGACAGACTTGTTCTGTAAAGGGCCAGGTACTAAATATTTTCAGCTTTGCAACCCAGATGCCCCCTGTTCCAACTACTCAGCTCTGCTGTTGTAGCATAAAAGTAGCCCTGGGCAATACATAAATGAATGAGCAAGTCTGTGTTCGAATAAAACTTTATTTACAAAAGCAAGTGGCTTTGCTGAGCCCTGCTTCGTTAACTCTTTTAATCCTCATTGCACTCTTGTGAAGTAGACATGATTATTTCTGTTTGGCAAATAAATGGAGATACAGAGATCATTTACTAACTTTCTACGTGTCAGATGCTTTTTTTTGGCTGCGTTGGGTCTTCGTTGCTGCGCGTGGGATCTCTCTAATTGCAGTGAGCGGGGGCTACTCTTGGTTGTGGTGCTTGGGCTTCTCATTGCAGTGGCTTCTCTTGTTGCGGAGCACAGGCTCAGTAGTTGTGGCACACGGTCTTAGTTGCTCTGTGGCATGTGGGATCTTCCCGGACCAGGGCTTGAACCCGTGTCCCCTGCATTGGCAGGCAGATTCTTAACCACTGCGCCACAAGGGAAGCCCCGTGTCAGATGCTTTTATTGCAGATTTCCTTGTTTCTAAAATGTCGCTGAGTGTCAGATGCACCAGTGATTTAATATCCGATTTTGGGGGGAAAATGAAATAGAAACACCACTTTATTAAATGTACAAATCAATTGGTAAGACATGTCCTGACTTAAGAAAAGTTGAGATGATAAGAGGGACATCTAGGAATTAGCACATGGTGAACACGATCATTGCCACCACTTACTGGACACTTGCCACGTGCCAGATATCAGACTACGTATGTGATATGTCAGCTCTTTCGATTCTCCCAGCAATCTCTATTCGTTTGTCCACTTGTGTTTTCAGCAGACATTGAGTAGGTGCTTGCTGTGGGTCAGGCTCCGTGTTGGACACTAAGTGCAGAGGCCCTTCAGTGAGAGTTGGAGGGGACAGAGGTTAGGAGGTTACATGACACCCCCTACTTTGAGAGGAGACTTGTTGTACAGACACTGGAGGCACCTGCACATGCCGTGTCTATGACTTGCTTTGCGTCTTAGACATAATAAACGGCAGGGCTAGGATTCTGAACGCAGAGTCTGTCGTCTCCTTGTCACACGCACACGTGTGATTAGAGCCCTGTGGCCAGAACCAGGATCAGGGAGGGAGTGCAGGCCCCCCTGTGGTAGATTTTTGCTGAAGATAAGGAAAAATGTTCTAATAGTTAATTAAACAAGGCCGTGAGTGCGCTCTTGCTGGAGTTGGTTGAGCGATATTATAGATGCCAGGAATCTTACATCTGCAGCACATGTATCCCAGAGGAGATTTCAGCACTGATTCTTGGTCCTGCATTCATGGTCCTGTTCACTTAACGAATCAAAGTAGGTATTAGAGAAACTGAAACAGATCAATATTTCTTCTTTATTTGACTTATTCCTGTGGCTTTTCCCTGGAGGAGAATGGTGATAGCTAGCATTAGTGGGGATCCATCATATTCACACACAGGCATATATATATTTATTCTCTCTTCTGCTGCCCGTGACAGTTCTGCCGGGCAGACGGTATTTGTTTCCTTAGTTTGACAGATGAGACAACCTGAGGCACAGAGAGGTGAGGCCGTTGCCAAAGGTCACATGGCCGATGAAGGTAGAACCGAGCTTCAGACTTCAGCCTGTCAGACTCCGAAGTCCATGCTCTTTCCATTGCCAGCTTCAGCAGATTTACTGAAGCCTTGCTGTGGAGAAGTGCATCACAACAGCAACGTGAAAGAGGGCAGGGCAGAGCATTCTGGGGGCAATGCAGTCATCTGGGAAGCTTGATAAGTTGCTAACATGGGCTTTCATGCTGCATCTATGTAATATCCATGTTTAAATTTAAAGTGCTAGAGAGTGCGTTACTTAACCTCAACTCTTAGCTTGTTGAGGACGGTAACCAGGACCCGGTATCCACTCCTGTTGCCTGTGCCTGCTGACCTGTAGCCACCACGCATAAGTGCATCTTCATCCATGTTGGCCAGGCTGGTGTCCAGATCGGCAGTGCCTGCTGGGAGCTCTACTACCCAGAACATGGCATCCAGCCCGATGGCCAGATGCCAAGTGACAAGACTACTGGGGGAGGAGATGACTCCTTCAACACTTTCTTCAGTGAGACAGGCGCTGGCAAGCATGTGCCCAGGGCATTGTTTGTGGACCTGGAACCCACGGTCATTGATGAAGTTCACACTGGCACCTGTCGCCAGCTCTTCCACCCTGAGCAGCTCATCACAGGCAAGGAAGATGCTGCCAGTAACTATGCCCGAGGTCACTACACCATTGGCAAGGAGATCATTGACCCCATCTTGGACCCAATTCGGAAACTAGCTGACCAGTGCACAAGTCTTCAAGGCTTCTTGGTTTTCCACAGCTTTGGTGGGGGAACTGGTTCCGGGTTCACCTCCCTGCTGATGGAACGTCTCTCTGTCGATTATGGCAAGAAGTCCAAGCTGGAGTCCATTTACCCAGCCCCCCAGGTTTCCACAGCTGTAGTTGAGCCCTACAACTCCATCCTCACCACCCACACCACCCTGGAGCACTCTGACTGTGCCTTCATGGTAGACAATGAGGCCATCTATGACATCTGTCGTAGAAACCTCGATATTGAGCGCCCAACCTACACGAATCTTAACCGCCTTGTTAGCCAGATTGTGTCCTCCATCACTGCTTCCCTGCGATTTGATGGAGCCCTGAATGTTGATCTGACAGAATTCCAGACCAACCTGGTGCCCTATCCCCACACCCACTGCCCTCTGGCCACATATGCCCCTGTCATCTCTGCTGAGAAAGCCTACCGTGAACAGCTTTCTGTAGCAGAGATCACCAATGCTTACTTTGAGCCAGCCAACCAGATGGTGAAACGCGACCCTTGCTGTGGTAAATGCATGGCTTGCTGCCTGTTGTACCGTGGTGACGTGGTTCCCAAAGATGTCAATGCTGCTATCGCCACCATCAAGACCAAGCGCAGCACCCAGTTTGTGGACTGGTGCCCCACTGGCTTCAAAGTTGGCGCTAATTACCAGCCTCCCACTGGTGGAGACCTGGCCAAAGTACAGCAAGCTGTGTGCATGCTGAGCAACACCACAGCCATTGCTGAGGCCTGGGCTCGCCTGGACCACGAGTTTGACCTGATGTATGCCAAGCGTGCCTTTGGTACGTGGGTGAGGGCATGGCGGGAGGAGAGTTTTCTGAGGCCCGTGAGGACGTGGCTGCCCTTGAGAAGGATTGTGAGGAGGTTGGTGTGGATCCTGTTGAAGGAGAGGGAGAGGAAGAAGGCAAATTCCCATTGCTTTCAGCCCCACAGCATGTCATACTCAGAACTTCAGCTTCAACATTAGCTGACAGGAGTAAAAGCTTTCTGACTAGATTGTCTTCACTTTCAACTGTGATCATGTATTACTTTTCCATGTGTACCTGTAAGATTTTTCTGTCATGTCTGAAAGGTAAAGGCTTTAAGAAAGATAAATAAATAAATAAAGTGCTAGAAATTTCTGCCATAGCAGGCATGTCCGTATTTAAACAGAAGGTCAAAACACACTTGAAAACCAAATAGAAATTGTTTTAGATTATTATTCCCCATTCACTTCCCCCGACTATTACTATAGTATAATTTTGGGGGAGGGGGTCCTTTTGACTTATTTATGAAGGGAATATAAACATTCCACATTATGTTTCAGATTTGCTGTAGATACTAGTATTTATCCTTACAAATGATTTTAATTCTTAACATGCTTTCACAGCTATCAATTACTAGCTCCATGACCGAAGTTCTGGCTTTCACTTACTGAAGGTAATCACAAGTCAGGATGGTAGTAGGCGGTGTTATAAGGGGTCCTGAAGAGCAGCAACTGACCCCCAGTGGCACAGGGAACATTCTAGATCAAAGCAAGAGAACAAGGGGGTGTTTGATGGGTAAGAGCCCAAGATTGGACAGTAGGGGAAGGGGTTCCACGGATTGATTTGCAGCAGTTGGGCTTGCATGGGACAAGGCGTGGCCAGTTCTGCTCAGAGCAGACAGCTACTCTCAGCACTACCACAGTCCCATCACAGCGGGAAGCCAGTGTCACCTTTGCCCGTTTCCATTCTTAAAGGATAAACTCCAGAGAAGCTGCCATCCTAGGTGCTGATACCTGTCCCAGGTAGAATCAGTTTTGGGGAATGAGTCTGTCTCCATTAGGTCTTTAACTCCATAAGGTTGAGTATATACAGCTGCTTCTCAAATAATGGCTATGCCTGTGCTTTGCAGATGGAACCAGGCTCACAAATCTTCAGGAACCAACTTTCAGGGGCTTCCATCAAAAATAGATACCCTAAAGGAAGAGATGGATGAAGCTGGAAATAAAGTAGAACAGTGCAAGGTAGGAGAATTCCCTAATGAATATGTACTTAAATCAATCTTTTGGTTTTTGCAAGTGATGGATGAAAGGTCAAATACTGCAAATTATTTAATGTTTTACATAATTCCTATTAGGATTCCCTGAATGATATTCAAGGTAGGTTTTATTTTCTTCTTCCTTCTTTCTTTATTTTCTAAGACTCTACATTACTTTATACTCACAATAAAGCATTATTTAAAAATAAAATTCAGGGACTTCCCTGGTGGCGCAGTAGTTAAGAATCTACCTGCCAATGTCCACCTGCCGGGGACACGGGTTCGAGCCCTGGTCTGGGAAGATTCCACATGCCGCAGAGCAACTAGGCCTGTGTGCCACAACTACTGAGCCTACACTCTAGAGCCCGTGAGCCACAACTACTGAGCCCACATGCCGCAACTACTGAAGCCCACATGCCTAGAGCCTGTGCTCCACAACAAGAGAAGCCACTGCAATGAGAAACCCGTGCACCGCAACAAAGAGTAGCCCCCATTCTCTGCAACTAGAGAAAAAGCCCACGCACAGCAATGAAGACCCAATGCAGAAAAAAATAATTAATTGAAAAAAATTCAAGTAGGATATTTTTAAAAACTTGACAGAAACGTCTAAGCTTATTTAAAATGAAGAATGGGAGAATAAAAGGAGAAAAACTATATCATAAAATTACAGCAATTAAAACAAGGTGCAATAGGCACAAAAATAGATCCATGGAATTGTATAGGTTTTCTAGAATGAATGCTGTTATATTTAAGGGTTGAATATATAGTAAAGGGGTCATCATATGTCCATAGAAAAGGGAAGGATTATTTTTAAAATGTTGCTAGGACAATTGGCTTCTAATTTGGAAGAAATGAAAATTTGTATCTCATAATCTAAATTCCAGACTAGGTGGTTATTCTCTATGCATCTATCTACAAAGATAAATGTTTATTCCAAATGTTATTTGAGGTGGTAAAGAAACAGGTCTTTGGTGAATCTTAGGATCGTCGCCTGAGACTTTTCCTCCTCTTATTATTCATCATTTTCCAATAATGGTCTCCACATTCTACTAGGTAGCATTAAGACTATATTTTAGTTTATTCAGGTCATGCTATAATTCACTTTTCATGATGGCAAACCTTGGGCAGTTAACTGCAGTAAAATGACTTGTTGAAAATAATATAGTGGGTAAGAATTAATACTGGACTCACAAAGTCATGCCATAGCCTTTACGTTTAAAAAGATGATAATCACACAAATGCTTCTGACAAAAGTCTTGCACTGGCTTATTCTTGTTCAGAAGAGTTGTAGTTTTGCCAGTGTCATTTACGCAGCAGTCTTCTTCATATCTGGTCTAACCTAGATCTTGGCTAGTGGCTCCTTATTGGATATACATTTGTCTAGTAGTTTGGGGGTTTGAACTGGTGCATTATAGGTTAAGTTAAAAGAGAGACTTCTTTTTTTTTTTTTGCGGTACGCGGGCCTCTCACTGTTGTGGCCTCTCCCGTTGCGGAGCACAGGCTCCGGATGCACAGGCTCAGCGGCCATGGCTCACGGGCCTAGCCACTCCGCGGCATGTGGGATCTTCCCAGACCGGGGCACGAACCCACGTCCCCTGCATCGGCAGGCAGACTCTCAACCACTGCGCCACCAGGGAAGCCCAAAGAGAGACTTCTTTTTTTTTTTTTTTTTTTTTTTTTTGAGAGACTTCTTTTAACTTACATACCACAGCTTGTCAGAAAGTCAAATGGTAAAAACTTATGAAAATATTTTCTATTTCCTTCTCCCTTTATGTTAACTTCTGGGTAATTTCCTGAGATCTAAGTTCTGTTTCACTGATTCTCTCTTTAGCTATGTCTGATCTGCTGTTTAATTAACATTGAGTTTTGAATTTTGTTGACTATATTTTTCATTTTAACGTTCTAATTCTTCAAGTCTGCCTTTTTTGATAGTGCATTATTCTTTTTAGTATTTATTTTTTAATGCTTTTAATTATTTATATATACTTATTTTAAGTCTTTGTTAGTTAATTCTGTTTTCTGAAGTTCTCTATGAGAGTGGTGGGAGTTTCCTTTATGGTGGGTTGTTTTGCAGTTTTGTATTGTGAGCTCATTTTAAGAGGGACTTTATCTGTGGGACTTCTGGGGATTAGGAGTGAGTCTCCCAGAGAGTATTACCAAGCCATTTTAAACTAAACTTTCTCAGTTCGAGGATTCCTGGACCACACAGAGAATCAACTCAAAGTTCAAACCCTCATGAAAGCAGGTCTATATATATTTGTGAACTCTCAGGGAAATGTTTTACTTTCCCAGATACAGAGGCCAATCCAAAACGGAAGGTAGTACATTAAAAAAAAATATATGTATATATATGAATATGTATATATATTTGAAAATTGGAAATATGGATATATCCAATTGCCCAGTCTATCAGTTTTAAGCTAATTTTTTAATTCTTATGTAAGTAATTTATTTACATTAGTTCAAATATAAAAAGTATAAAACAATATACAGTAAAGTCTTTCTTCTGCCCCTCCGTCCTCCTCCTCCTCCTAATTTCCACTGCTCTCAACAGGTAACCACTGTTACTAAGTTCTTGCTTTTTTCCCTAGGGGTATTTTTATACAAACATGGTGATAAAAATATTTCCTCTCCCTTTTTTACCCAGATAGTAACATACCATACCAGAAGTAGTGCTCTGTGCTTTGCTTCTTAACAAGGCATATTAATAATAAACCTTGGAGATCTTTCCATGTCAGTCCATAATAAGCTTGATTATTCTTTTCGTTATCCCTGTGTATGATTGTACCAGGGAGTTGATGGACATTTAATCTGCAGCTGTTTCATTACAGTTTGCTCTAGGAGCTCACAGATCAATTCGTAGATGCTATTTTCTTTCACCTCATTTTTCTTCAATGACATATCTTCTCTTCCACTTGCCCAGGATCAACTTGCAGCGGATATGTACAATTTTATGGCCAAAGAAGGGGAGTATGGCAAATTTTTTGTTACGGTAAGCACTTTGCCCTGACGAGACGTTAAAGCATTGTAAAAGTTGAGTCATTTTAGCTTTTTTGCAAAAGATGTCATTTTTGGTTTTGCTCAGCCATTGTGTGTGTGTCCATCCAATGCTAACGTTACTTTTGTTTTTGAATGTGGGTCTGTTCTCAGTTATTAGAAGCTCAAGCAGATTACCATAGAAAAGCATTAGCAGTCTTAGAAAAGGCCCTTCCCGAATTGCGAGCCCATCAAGGTAACGTAACCTGCGTGCTGGCCTGATGCCTCCTTCTCGCCTCTGCCACTTCTGCCTCTGTTCTTCTTTACTCAGCTCCTTTGCATGCATTTCCTTTGGACAAAGCCTCTCTGCCTAGGCGGGCACTATTTCCCAGCACACTTTCATCTTCCCTTGCTGCATTCTCTAATTTCTTCCAAACGCAAATTAACATACTAATGGAACATTTGCAGTTCTTCTGAAATCTTCAGTTGAAGAGAAAGCTGCACCCTTTGGGGGAAGCATCTGTTTTCCTGTCTTCTAAATAGGCTCAAAACATTCTAGCCTCTAATTATCTTTTCGCAAATCAGTTATTTGTTTCATAGGGCTTAATTCTAGCCCTGTGATTCCAAGAGCATACATCCTATGAAAAAAACTTTGGACTTCCCAAAAGGAATCTTAGAAGCCAGTACCTGATACCGCGTCATCAGGCACATAATCAGTGTGACTGAATCGTGAGGCCATGAGCACCCCGTTCAGGTCTTGTTCTCATCAGCACTCACTTTGCCCACCATATTTAAGCACATTGCAGATCCTACCCTCAACTTACGAGTGGACCAAACTTTCCTTTGATGTTTAGTTCTAAACTGAACATTAACTCTTTCGATTCTAATTCTCTCTGATTTGCCATCAGAGCATCTATCAATCAGCAGAGATCAGTAAGTGATCAGACACTCCTCTGTCCCCTTTGGACCTGTTATACTCTTTTGCTTATGGTGTAGTCCTGACATTTGGACCTCAGGTGCCCCAGACAGAACCACTGGTCTCAGAGCTGAAAGAGGATCAAGCCAGGTGCTGAGTGTGATGACTGTGATTGTGAAAGAGACTGAGCATGTGTGTGTACGGGGCTGGTTATGTCTGTGCGTACACACCGGCCCCTCAAGAATACCACTCCTCCTCCCCTAAATTGCAGGCAGTCCCAGCAGGGTGTGACTTTGTGCCTGAAAGCCCTTAGATTTTGGAATCGGAAAATTCTATTTAGGACTCCCCTGGCGGTCCAGTGGTTAAGACTCCGCGCTTCCACTGCAGGGGGCGCAGGTTTGGTCCCTGCTCGGGGAACTAAGATCCTACATGCCGCACAGCGCGACCAAAAAAAAAAAGAAGAGAAAATGCTATGTCTTGACTGACCCCTTAGCCAGGTCTTTAGCCATCTTGAGTGTAGTGGCTCTGATTCGCTGGGCCAATCTTCAGAGGACGAGCTGCCCTTGCTTTCCAGAGTGATCCCATTTCTTAATCCGTGGGTAATGGGGTTGAGTCAGAGTGCAAAGGAATGAAGCTGCTGGCGAACAGTAAGCCTCGCAAGGGGCCGACTCTTGCTGGCCCAGGTCAGAGCACCGGGAGCCTGTGTTTATGGGGTACCTTCTGTGTGCAGGGCCCTGCACAGGACAAAACAGTAAACATCATCATCCTAGCCTTTGAATGGCTATAAGCCTGGTTTGGAGAGGTTGACTTAACGGGCCCAAAAAAGAGAAGATTTAAGCAGCGCCATGCCCCCTTTTTTTAAACTCCCATTCTATTTTTACCCGAGGCTATTTTCCCTAGAGAAGTATGTCAGAAAGTCATGGGGACCAGGCAGGGGCAGGGAAGAGGTTTAGGATGGAACAAGGGAAGCTGGTGTGTGAGGGGGAGTAGCCAGTGAAGGAAATGAGATTCTTCTTTCTCTCTAAGGCTGCCGCCTTCACCCAAGCCTTGGAATTCAACCCTTCTCACCTCTGCCTGTCCGCAAATCTGCCTCTCGTCTTAGTTCTGTCCTCCTCTTCCTTCTTCTCTGTTTTCAGAAAGACTCAGAGTGTCCTTACGGTAGGAGAAAAAAAAAACTTGCCCGTCTGCCCCGTGCCCCTGTGCACCCTGGTCTCACACTCTCGGTCGGCTGGCCTTAGTTCGGTACCTGCCTGTCCTCAGCGTGATGCCCCATTTCATTGCATTCTCCTTCGTTTTCCTGGGAGGTTCTTCGAATGACTCATTTCCGTCGGCCACCTCCATTTTCTAACCCCCTTCCCACCCCTAACACTTTGCAGTCTGGTTTCTACTCCCAGTCACTCTGCTATTAAAACAAACAGACAAAGAAACATTGCAAGTCCCAATGGGTGGATGATTCTGATTGTTACGTTCTGGCATTTGACGTGGCTTGAGCCGTCTCTTCCTTGTCAGTTTTTTCCCCTCGTTTCACTCGATTGTTTTCTGTCATTGTTGAGGCTGTGTTTCCTTCATGTCTGTCCCCTCCTCAGAAGTCAAGCCTTTCCTGAGATCCAGTCCTTTCTCCTGTGTTCTTTTCCCTCCCTCCCACCTTTTCTCTCAAAATCCCCTCATTTTGGTGGCCTCCACTGACACCTGCATCTCTCAGCCTCAGTGTCAGTTCCCTTTGATGACCGGCTGTCACCTTAAACTCAGCGTATCTCAAGAAGCAGACTGATGCTTCCCCCACACCAGCTGGCCTTTCCTCCCCGCCTCCGTCTCCTTGGTACCTCCTTTCTCCAAACAATCCAGATTTCAAACCTTGGAGCCATCTTTTCCTTCCTCTCTGATACCCTCTCGCCAGGTTCTGTGCCTTTTTCCCTCTGCTGTGTCCTCCTTGTCATTCTCACTGCCTCACTCTACTCCATGCCCCTGTCGCCCGGTGCACAAGTGTGGAATAAAGTGTCCATCCCCAGACTCAGGATCCCTGGTCTTTTCTCAGCCTAAGTCCTCCTGGTCTATTTAATTCCTGTCCATCTTCTAAGACCTTCGCCAAGCTCCCCTTCTTTGAGAAGCCTTCTCTGACAACTGAAGCCAACAGTGAACACTTTTGTCTCCTGAATCACTCTAGCATTTATGGTCTACACCAGAAGTCGCAAACAGCCATATCTCATTAAAAATAAAAATAAAAATAAATTTCTTTTTAAACTAATTGCTATCATTTAAAAATCAGACTCTTTTCACATAACAGTGCTAACTTCTGGCTTCTCTTGAAAGTCCAGAGGGCCTGGTGATGCTGGGTCTGCTTTCCCGCGTGGTGACATTGCTCTGACGCCAAGGAACAGCTGCTGCGTCTTGGCCGACCACGCCCTCCCCACCCCGATCCCGCACCTCCAGTGCCCATCCGGCTCCTGCAGACGATTGTGTTTGCGACCCTAGTCTATACCATTTTTCTGCCACGGCTTAGCAAACACGTCTTGTCTTGTTCATTGCTGTTGTGCGTTTGCCTGTGTGTCTTATGTGTTCTTCACACGTAGACTGCTCTCATCCCAGGGGCGGGGGGGCCGCTGTGAACTCTGGGTGCCTGCTGCAGGGCCTTGCATGTCAGAGGTCTGTGGTTTGAGGAGCAGCCCCTGCGGTGGAGTTTGCCTCCGGAGTGGCCTCTAGGTCAGCGGCTCTCACCTCCACCCTCTGCCAACCTTCCACCGAGGTGGGGGAGGGGCACCCTGCCCAGGGTTTACTAGAAAGTTCCAGCAGGAGTCTGGATTGTGCCCGCCTCTCAGCATAGTAGGGTCGGGCATGGGGAGGTGATGGCAGGAGTCGTTTGCAGAACTCCCCTGGGTGATTCTGATGTATCTGCCCAGGCAAAGGGTCAGCTGGCCCTTTTCTGCCTGTGTTGAGAATCATTGCTTTAGATAAAAGGGAGAAAGTATTCAAGGTAAGATCTGGCCTTTGAGAGGACTGTCGCAGAGCTCTGAGAAGGGCCAGGCCCTTGGATGCTTCTTGTGTTTGGAATTCCACTGACCAGGGCCGGGGCTGAAGCCAGGGACGAGGGGCCTCCGGACAGTTCTGAGAGTGGCCACTGCCTTCCGCCCTCCCCACCCCTTCCTTTAACCTTTACCCTACTTGCTCTTTCCATCAAGTTTTGACTTTTCACAAGCGCCCAGGTCTGCGGGTTTGTGGGATCTCACTTTCCTTCCTGTGATGGGCCCCGCCTGCTCTCACGTGTAGGGCAGTGTCAGAGCCACGCTAGGGTTACACTGCCTGCCTGGAATCCAGGATTCGAATACCAGAGTGGCTGAAGGACACACGTCCACAGGCTGAGAGGGACGTGAGCCCTTCCTGTCGCTGGAAAGAACCACGCTTCCCCAGTGGAGTATTTTCCACCAGCTGGTGTGCCCCCTTTGGCTTCTGTGTGCTTCTCAGTCAGTGCTGGATCTCTGCACCCCGCCAGGCAGGCTGGGCCCAACCACACCCCTCTTACTCTCCTTCAATACATCCATGTCCGAAATGCCTGTTTCTGTTTCCTGCTTTATTGTATGTCTTTTTGCTAAGCTGCCTCAAATCTTTTGTGGAACGAAGCAGAGCATGTGACTGGAAAATAATATGCAGTATTGCTTTGCTGCTGTCGGCACAGCCTCCAGCCTCAGCTGCCTTGGGGCTACATTCTCTCCTACTCAGAACCTTGGACTCTTTGGGGATATGGCACCAGAAGTGCTGCATGTCCTGGAGATGTCGCCTCTAATAGGGGTTGGCATGGGCCCTCTCCAGTCCTGTATGACAATGCTTGGCCTGTGTTTAAATTTTTAAGAAATTATTTCCTTTTTTAATGGAAGGAGTCTATTTCTCGTCCTCTAGGTAGAAGACCAGTTATGCTTTTCATGGCTAGATAAATTTCAGTGAAAACAGTGTGCCTAGATGGACCATTGGTTTTAGCGCAAGGCAGCCCACCCGTCTCAGGTAAATGCGGGTGTGATGCTGGGCCAGAAGCACCATCGCAGCTTCCACTGGGCATCTTGCATTGGGTGCCACGTGGGCGCGTCAGGGCGCTGATCCACTGGTCACCTCCCCAGCCTGGCACACATTTTGTACCCTAGTAAATGGGAACTGACAAAAGCGAAGAGAATAGATGCTTCCCCCTTTCCAAATCCTTGGCTACGGGCTTTAAAAAAGAAAGAAAGAAAAATCCCCTTCAGTAGTTTGGGGGAGGAAATAACTTGGCAATGCCGTGAGGTTGTCTAGTGTCTTACTGAATGGTCTGCTGCTCTAGATAAGTGGGCAGAGAAGCCCGCCTTCGGGACGCCTTTGGAAGAACACCTGAAGCGGAGCGGGCGTGAGATCGCGCTGCCCCTCGAGGCCTGCGTCATGCTGCTCCTGGAGACGGGCATGAAGGAGGAGGTGAGGCCCCGCCGCCCCGGCCGGCCTCTGCGGACCAGTGGCTCTCCAACCGCGCTCACCGTGACCACATTTCACGCTGAGACCCTGTCCATGTTGCCGTGGTAGACCCTAAATGAAACAGGGTTTCACAGAGCAGTACTTACCTTGCCTACCTGCAGTACACTCTGCCTTTTTCTTGTTGGTCCCATTTGATTATTTCATTTTACACTGTGGTTGTGATTTGTGAAAATGAATTTCATGAGGTGCTGTAGAACCAGAGCTCCCATGAGCTTTAGAGTCTAATAACACGAATTTTATATTTGTGTAGAACTATGTTGTCGGGTGGAAGTGGGAGGGGCATTTACATACTTTATTTTGTGGAATCCTTACCCAGAAAACCCCATGAACCAAGCAGGGCAGGTCTCATTACTCTTCTTGTGTAGACAAGGAATTCAGCACACAAGGAATTCATGCCGGGGCAGAGCTAGAATCAAAACACAAGTCTTCTTTTAACCTTTGAAAGCTTAGTATTGAAGTGTAACGTACATATAGGAAAGTGCATGTATCATAAGTGAACAGCTTGATACATTTTCACCATCTGAACTCACCCATATAATCAGCACCCAGATCAAGAAACCCCCTGGGGAGCCTTCCTTGCATTTGCTTCCAGTCACGCCCCCACACCCTGACCCCATCAACGTGACCTCAGCTCCCAACAGCCTAGATGAGAGCTCCTCACCCAAGGCCAGTTTCACTGCCTCCGGGGAACATTTGGCAAGGTCTGCAGACATTTTTGATTGTCACAACTTGGGGAGCAGGGGGAAGAGTTGCTACTGTCTCTCCAGGGGGTAGAGACCAGGGATGCTTCTAGACATCCTTCAGTGCACAGGACAGCCTCACAACAAAGAATTATCTGGCCCAAAATGTCAGTACTGCTGAGGTTGGGAAACTCTGCCTAGATTAATGTTGCTAAAAGCCCAAGCCATAAAAGTGCTGGCCCAACGTCTCCATCAGGCCTGCTCCCGTGGCTGACCTGTCATGGGTTTTTCTCCGAGTAACATTTAGGGCAGTGAAAGTGACCGGTAGTCAAGCCTAACAATTTTTCTTGAGATTTCAGTTTTTAAAAAATATTCCTAAATTTAGAAAATCCATGGTGATCAACCTGGTGGGAGTATGAAATATAGCTTTTAAATAGATTCCTAACAGGCATGGTTATTTTGGCAATGGGGCAGGGCACGAGCTAGCACTGATTGAAAATGGTCTGCTCTCTGCCTGTCACTCTGCCCGGGGTACAAGCTCAGTCCTCTTTACTCCTCCCGGCAGCCCTGCAGCTCTCCTGGATAAGCTGTGCTGGAGCTGGGGGGGGCGGGGTGGGTGGAAGGCTCTTGCATCAGATTTTTACTGCCACTCAGTGTAAGGCTCACAACTTGAACTTGATACTAACGGCTTTTCATTGTCTTTAGGGCCTTTTCCGAATTGGGGCTGGGGCCTCCAAGTTAAAGAAACTGAAAGCTGCTTTAGACTGTTCTACTTCTCACCTGGATGAGTTCTACTCAGACCCCCATGCTGTAGCAGGTGAGCTCCAAGGAGGCGCTCTCAAGGTGGTAACAGATCATCAGTTAAAGATCCAATATTAAGTGACAGTTAAAATTACATGGTCTCCTTATAAGTTTAAGTGACAAAACTGAAATGACAAATAAAACTGAAAAGCATGTGTGTGTACACTTACACATACATATCTTTTCTAGTCCTGTTTTGGGGGTTTTGTTTTGTTTTCCTGGTTATTAAGTAAAGGTGAAGGTAGCTTATAATCCAAATGTTTAGAGGCGTGCTTTTACTTTCTTCCCTTTTACCCCCAAATCTCCATCTGCCTAGAGAGGTGATGTCTTATTAAGAAGATAGCTTTGAAACGAATTTTATTTTCCATTGATCTCTCAATATATTTTATGAGGGATGGAAATTGTTTTATGAGCATTTCATTCTGTAACCACTCCTGCCAATTCATGATTTATTCTATACATTGTGAACGGTTATAGTTGAGATCATTTCAATTTGCAAAATAATATATCCTGAGAGTTCCGGCCTTGCCCCTTGTCATACTCAAAGAGGGTGTTAATAATTTCAGGTGCTTTAAAGTCCTATTTACGGGAACTGCCTGAACCTTTGATGACTTTTAATTTGTATGAAGAATGGACACAAGTTGCAAGGTAAGTTTAAAGAACACCTAGTTTTAAAAGCTAAAGGAAATGACGCAATACTCTGTCCCCTTTGTAAATCATCTTATCCTTGGGGATCATAAAAATAACATTAAAGGGCTTCCCTGGTGGCACAGTGGTTGAGAATCCGCCTGCCAATGCAGGGGACACGGGTTCGAGCCCTGGTCCGGGAAGCGGAGCAACTAAGCCCGTGCACCACAACTACTGAGCCCGTGTGCTGCAACTACTGAAGCCCATACGCCTAGAGCCAGTGCTCTGCAACAAGAGAAGCCACCGCAATGAGAATCCCACGCATCACAACAAAGAGTAGCGCCTGCTCACCGCAACTAGAGAAAAGCCCGGGTGCAGCAGCGAAGACCCAACACAGCCAAAAATAAATAAATTTATAAAAAAAATAATAATAACGTTAAAATCGTGTATTTAGAGCTGTGTGGGAACTCAGCTGTGTAATAATATAATGTTACCATTATCAGTAACAATAGTTGATGTTTACTGAGCACTTACTGAGTGCTGAGTACCGTAGTAATCCTTATGCCCATTACTTCCTGTAGCCCGTAATTAATGACATAAAAGGCAGAAGTTGTTGTTATCCTCCTTTTACAGATGAGGAAACTGAGGCTGGGGGAGGAATGGCGTCAAATAATTGGCAGAGCTGGAATTCAGACCCAGAACTCTCTGCCCCAAAGCTGGAGTTCCTGTTGTTTATCCCTTCCCCTCCATTCCCAGCTTCCGTCTGCCCGGAAGTAGTTGGTTTAGGCAAGGCAGTCTTGTTGCAAAAGTTCTAGAGGTTTCTCTCCCGCCGACCAGCCCACCTCCTTGTCAACTTGTCCCTCCCGGTTCTCACTCAGAGGTGCCTAATTCCTCACCTGTAAGGGAAGAGGAACACATCTCCCCTGCCCTTCCACTCCAACCCCCGTCTTCAGATGCAGTCACCCGTTCCCGTCAAATAAGCTGTGTGCTCCGACGAGCTTTATGTCATCATTTGAACCAGGCATCTGAGCTTTTCTCCGTAGCTGTGGAGTGAGAGACTTTGTCCCTGGTAGGTGGTGAGGATTTTAATGTCAGAGTAAGTCCTTGGTCTGGTTGTGTCCTTGGAACCCAGCCCAGGGCGCAGCCTGCCGTGAGTGCCCGTGTTTGTGGGGCTGAAGGAATGGAACCTGCCCTCAGTGTCAGGTCGGGGTTCTAGGGTCTCGTATTGGGTGGGCTCCTTCGCTTCTCCTAGGCCTTGACTCTTCTCTCTGTTCTGAGACTCCCAAACTCATCCTGTGAGGAAATAAGCTGTAAAGGAAGGTATCTGTCCACCGGTGTGTCGCTTCTACACTTGAGAACTGTCATCCCCTCCCAGTGACACGTCAACTAGCTTCTAAAGTATAATCATGTTTAACCCCTACCCGAAGCTCTGCAGGCTGGTTCAGTTGTGGAGGAGGTTTTAAGTCCAAAGGCATGTCGTGTGGGCAACTTCGAACGCTGTGCTGCTGGTGGGCAGAGTTGACTCTGCTTTGCAGGCTCTTTGGGGCTGTGAAAGCTTGCTTGCACGTCGGAACTCTACAGCAGAAGACCTCCAGCAGTTGCTTCACAACAGAAAGGGCTTCTTGGCCTGGAGCCTTTGAGCAGTACTGAGAGCAGGGAGAGACCCAGGGGTCTGGGTGCTGGGAGCATCTGGCTCCCCAAGGCTGTACGTGAATATACACATTTTCTAGACAGAATTTTCACAATGTCTCCTGTGTGCCATGCATTGGTCGAGGGGGTCCCTCCTTGTTCTGCCTCTGAAGCCTCACGGTCACTTGGCAGAATTAACATTCTTATCCCCAGTTTGGCACATCAGGAGACTGAGTCTTGGCAAGGCTGACTAACTGCTCAGAGTATGTTAGTTAGTATTTGACTCCAAATTTCTTTCCCAAAAACTGGGCTTTTAAAAATTTATTTATTTTTTAAATTTTGGCTGCACCATGCAGCTTATGGGATCTCAGTTCCCTGACCAAGGCTTAAACTCGGGCCATGGCAGTGAAAGTGCCAAACCTGATCCACTAGACCACCAGGGAACTCCCGCTGTGCTGTTTTCCAGCTGTGCTTTCTCTGTCAGTAGAGGCATCGCTGTTAATAGAGCAGATGAACACAGGTATTCCTAAAATGAGTATTAATAAATGGTTATGAATAATTTTTTTTTCTCAGTGTACAAGATCAAGACAAAAAACTTCAGGATTTATGGAGAACATGTCAGAAGTTGCCACCACAAAATTTTGTTAACTTTAGGTATGTATGATTGGCATTCTGCAAATTAAGCCACCAAGCTACAGTGAAGAATGGTTTAATCCACAGCAGAGAGGCCATTTAATTCAAGCATGTTTGGCACATCAAAAAAATCCTCTGGAGAGTAACTCGGGTTTGCTGGGAATGGGTTTGGATGTATATCACTGTGATGCATCTGAAGCACATTGATTGTGTCTGGCATTAATAGGTAAGTTGCCTGATCATTTTATCGTTGCAGCTACTGGGGAAAAAAATTCTTGTGGAAAGGTTGACTGACAGTATGTTGGAGTCTAAATTGTCCAGTATCTGCAAGGCAAAAATTAAACAATAGCTGTACTTTCTGTAATGTCTTTCATAAACGCTACATAATTTATTTTAAGCAGAGCACAAATCATCCTACTAAATAAAATTTCAAGAAATGCAGATCCTGTATTAGTTTATGGAATGACTATGTTTTCAGGAAATTTTACCGTGGAATAACTTTCTAGGATTTAACCTCTATTTTCCCTTTGACTTAAAATATAACTTTGAAGAAGCCTAGAGAGAAGGGTAAAAGGTAGCCCCAGGTAACAAAGTCATTTAAAACCAAAGAAAGTGTTGTGAGAGGATTTGGTCCAAAATGACAAGTACTTGACTGGTGAAATTTCTGGTATGCCACTTGACCGTTAATTTCAGTCTTAGGTCCTGTCACCAAGCTAAGCTAAACATTCTCTTTTAACATCTTAACTCTCAATTTTGCCTTATGAGTGCATTGATATATATAATATTCCTTATTTGATTCATTTAACACATCCAGCTTGGAATTGCAGATACTCTTAGCCTATTTAGTGTCTTATGGTGGAGACTGAATTACAGTTCTTTTACTTTGGGATTTAGCCTTTTCTTTTGTTTAATTTACTCATTAAAATGTTTACTAATTGTTTTTTGAATAGGGAGGACATTCCCATGGCTCAAAGTTCAAAGATGTACATTGGAAAAAATCTCTCTCCTCTTCCTCTCTCCCAGCCACCCTACTTCCTCTCCTGAGACACAACCTATGTTTTCAGTTTCTTATATATCCTTTCAGCAAGAGATGATACATATAGAATCAAATATATATATACATATACATACGTACAAACATTTCTTTCTCTCACGGCTTTCACTTTTTTAAAAAACCAAATGGCAATGTATATTATATACATCATTCTCCTCCTTGCTTTCTTTGCTTAATATACATGCTGTAGGTTTGTCCATACCAGTGCTTCTTACTTTTTTATGACTGCATAGTACTCCACTGTGTAGCTGTGTTGTAATTTATTTAATCAGCCCCCTGTTGGTAGATAGTTGGGTTGTCCTTAATTTTTTGCTTTTATAGTGCTGTTCTTGTACATAAGAGAGTATATCTATATGATAGATTGGATATCTTCATAATTACAGCCTAAAGCATTTTCAAATACAGTTTCTTTTAAGCAATATGACTATACTTCTATTTTTTTATTATGTTTGTATTAAAAACATTGATCCCATTGTTAATCATAGTATAATCCATTTCGGGGTAGATAGGGCATAAAGGAGAAACGGATTAGAAATACACAGCATATAGAGATCGAATCTTTGAGGTTTACGTTTGATCTCTTTTCACCTTTCAAGCCCTAAACTATCTGTTCCATGAAACAAAGAACACACCCCGAGCCCGATTTGGATTTAGTCACTTAACACCCTGCAGTTAGCACCTGAGCAGTCTGGGGCTGAGCGCCCCCCAGGCAGGGAGATACTATTCCTCCAAATATTTCAGAGTAGATGCTCTCCCCCTTCTCTTTTGTTCCATAGGTATTTAATCAAGTTCCTTGCAAAGCTTGCTCAGACCAGTGACATTAATAAAATGACTCCCAGCAACATTGCAATCGTGTTAGGCCCTAACTTGTTATGGGCCAAAAATGAAGGGTGAGTAATCATTTCCCATATCCTATTATTTTAACTTCTTTCCGCCTGATGGAAACAATAGAAATGTAACTCACTTCTGAAGTTGATCTTTCCCTTTAGCTAACTTTCTCGGAGCACTGCTGTGAGCTGGGTCCTGTCCCAGACGCTGGTCACACAAAGGTGTAGGAAACCTTGTCCCAGTCCTCAAGGGGCCCCAGTCCTGGACAGCCAGGCAGGTGGACGGCTATAGTGCAGTGATAAGCTCCGCATACACGTCTATGTATCACAGACGTTATAAAGGAGGAACACAGCTCAGGTTGAGAAGTTCAGGAGGCGATGGCACTTGAAGGGCTGATGGATGAATGGTTTCCCACGCGTGGGACCTGAATGAGCCCCGCACAGCGGGTGTGAAAGGGCCTGGTGTCTATATTGGCGGAGGGTGGGGGGGAGCGTAATCACGTGGTCTCATGTAACTTGAGCACAGGGGCCATGAGGCTGTGGCTGAGGTTTATGGAGCTGGACCCTGGTTAGGAAGGGCCTCACGTATCTTGCTGAGATGTTAGGAACTTATTTTACGGGTCACGGGGGGGAAGGGAGCATCAGAATTTCTCAGCAGAATGACTTGATCAAATTGCATTTAGAAAGATAATTTGTTGGCATTGAGAGCTGTAGATTGACTGGAGGAGAGGGATCAGGGAGGTCAGCTAGGAAGCGTCTGGGAAATCACTCACGTTGTTGTCTGCTCTGTCTGGTGGCATTATGATGATCCATTTAATCCTCACAAGTTATCTTTTGGAGTTGGTGCTTTTGTCCTCACTTTTGCAGGTGAGGATTCTGAGGCTTAGAGAGGACGAATAATTTGCTTAAGGTTGCACAGCAGGGAAATGGTGGGGCCCACAGGGTCTGTCCTTAAGCTTCACCACCCTTCCCTGCCCCCCCGTCACTGCTGTTCAGCTTTGTAAAGTCATGAGCGGTTCAGATTTCCATCAAAAAATGCAGGGACTTTCTGAATCAAAATCTTTCTATCTTTGACTCATTCATTCCCTCATGTATGCCCACTCTTGTTTCAGAAAGTATTTATAAGATTCTTTGCAAAGATTCAATGTCATAAAGCAAATGAAAGATAAGTGGATATAAAAGCTAACTACATAGTACGTCACATCTTATAGCAAATAAATTCCAGGAAGACCAAAGAGGTAAATATAAAGAGTGATGTCATAAATATGGCAGGTTAAAAAATAAATAAATAAACATAAACACGGCAGGTAAATATTTATTAGCTTTTGGGATATAAACGAATTTTATAAACAAAATCAGTTCTGAAAACAAATAGATTTAGCTCTATAACAGCTAGAAACTTCTGTAAGTCAGAAAGCTCCTTAAATAAATGGCAATTCACAAACTAGGAGTTCCTCAGAAAATATCCAGATATATAAAAAGGTCTTGAAATCAATAGACAAACAGTACCTCCTCAAAAAGAAAAGTTTGCAAAGAACACGAGTGGACCGTTCCTCCCCAGTTCTAAGGTTCTAAGGTACGGGAGGGATCAGAATCCAGATGGCCAGAGGGAAGTGTGAACAGGTGAGGAGGGTAATTTACAGGCAAAGCTTGCATTTTAAGCTGGAATTTAAAAGGAGCTAGAACTTTCACCTGGTTGGAAATTGGGGTGAAAATGTTCTCCCCAATGGAAAGAGAGGTCAGAGTGATAAAATGAGGAGGGGAGGTAGGTTTGGGGCAGTCAGGTGTGGGATCCAGCCTATCAGGGATTCAGTGTCTTCACTTATAAGGCCTCAGAACAGCTGCCATATTGTAAAAATTAAATGCAGGGAGGAATCCGAGGCTGTGAACGTGGTAGGTGCTCAGTAAATGTCAGGCCCTTGCAGCTTGTCTGCTTTCCCGTGTTCTGACTCTGAACTGGATATGAGCCCCTCAACAGCAGGAACGATTCTTCTTTGTTTTCTTCCTTGTGGGCCCTGGGTATTCGGACACAGTCAGCTTCTGGACATGCATCTTGGGACCAGTCCACATACGTGCGTGACAGCCTTAATAATATGTGTAAATGCGGGGGCCCCTGATGATGAGAGGCACCCTGAAACACTGCATACGCTTGGCTGCATTCTAGGCAGAATGGGTTTGTGGTAATCTGGAGACTTAGAAGATGACTCCCAGGGGAAGGACTGTGCCAGTGGGTGAATGCAGCCCTGTCCCCAAACAACTGAAAACCAGCATTTTGACACACTGTTGGTCACTGACTTACACCTAGTTGTTATCACAACACAGACTAAGAAGTGACAGCCGAGTCAGGGCAATTTTTCTTCCTGGGTGATCACTGCCACACCCCTAGGCCAGGGCCTTGTGCATTTAATTTTTGCATCCGTACTTAAATGTTTTATCCTTTTGATATAAAAAATTGAATTGCCCTGACCCAACCTGCAGAAATCAGAGGCTGCCTAGGGGAGGCGTTTTAACTTTGTGAACTTCCTTTGCAGAACGCTAGCTGAAATGGCAGCGGCCACATCCGTCCACGTGGTTGCTGTCATTGAACCCATCATTCAGCATGCCAACTGGTTCTTCCCCGAAGGTAACTGCCACTCCGAGTTCACTGACTCCAAAAGCACAATAATATACAACAATAGTATAAAAAATCTTTTTGAAGAAGCAGATACTTCAGTAATCCCTTCATGATTACATAATTGGCTTCACTTTTTCACGTTTCTTTTTAGACTATTTGCATTCATATTTTGACAAAGCAGTAACCACATTATTGCGTATTTCACTTTGTTTCACTTAACATGGAGTCATTCATTCAGCCAGTGTATACTGAACACTCCCTAGGCGCATATGTTTGCTGGTAAGAAGACATGCTGTCTTCCCTGGAGGAACTTGGTCACTGGAGAAGGAGGCTTCATCATCAGAGAAATTGTAACACATGGCACATTAGAAGGAAGATGGATGGGGAATGAGTTGACAACTCATGCTGGGCACAAAGTGCCGGGGATTGCTTTATAGAAGAGGTGACACTGAATATGCAGGGATCCTCAGAGCTTCCGCGGCTCCCTTTGCGGGTACTGGTTGGGCAAGTGCTGGGAGTCCGGACCTCCCACCCCAGCTTCGCCCAGAGCAGCCCTGCTGTCATCCTCTGGCGTGTAAGCTCCATGAGGCCAGGGCACGCTCATCTTTTCTTTACCACTGACTTCCACCGTCGAGAATCACGCCCCACTCATGTAAGGTTGTGCAGTAAATGTGTGATGGATGAATGAATACTGTCATTCTGTCCAAGATTTCCTTTGAGAAAACGAGTCTTCAAAATCTGCTATAGGCAGTATGGAATTGATGTTGCCTTTTATTTCTATTTAATATCAAGCTGTAAATATCTTATTTTTTATGATTCAGATGAGTATAACCCATGCTCACATTCCTCTTCTGTATTCCATGATTTTTTTTTTTTAACAGAAAGGAAAGCAGGGGAGTTGTGTGACTTGGATTCTGAGTCATACCCCCTCCCCTATTTCTGGTTTTCTTATTTTACCCACCACCCTGGTTTGGTAAACTGTCCTTTAAGAAGGTGAGAGTGCCCGGGGCTTCCACCTGTGAAATAGTGAGGGCTTGTGGATGGAAGAATGAGGCTCCTATTCCAGTGGGGTGTTCTCAAGCTCCCTCAACCCCTGTGCCCTGTGTCTCATATACACTTGTTTCTTTCTTCTGGCAGAGGTGGAATTTAATGTATCAGAAGCATTCGTACCTCTCACCACCCCAAATTCCAATCACTCATCCCACACTGGAAATGACCCTGTCGACTCGGGGACCCTGGAGAGGAAGCGGCCTGCCAGCATGGCGGTGATGGAGGGGGACCTGGTGAAGAAGGAGAGGTGTGTGCAGAGCTATTGACTTTCACACCAGCGGTCGATGGCTCGGAGAGGAGTCGGTGGGCCCACCGTCCCTGGTCCTGCCTCAGTGGGCTTGCCATTGGGGAGTGGCCTGCACCCAGGCCTGTTAGAGTCCAGCTAGTTTCAGGAATTCTGCTTTAGTCCATTCCAAACATTAATCTGACCCCAAAGTAGGTGTGTAGCTTGTCAGTTAACAATCATACCTGACGCATTCGAGCTTTACTTGGTGGTCTCCGATAAGCCCTACACAGTAGCATCACACACATGTTACAAATTCACCTAAATGTACTTGGTTGGGGAAAAAGAAAGAAAAAGAAAAAAAAATGTTAGGTGTTGTGGACGTCTGTCCAGGAGCGAATGTGAGAGCAACCCACCTCTCACAGTGACATGTGCGAGTTGGTGTCTGAAGACATATATTCTCTGTATAACCTGGCCCCTCATTGGAAGCCAACCATAGAAACCTCAGTGTTTGCCAATTCTGGAATCAAAAATAAAGCCTGTGTTGGACTAGTGAGAAACAGTACTAGTCTCTGTTGCTAGGCTCCTTGGGTGATTTGTGGGGTTTTCAAAGGTTGTTAAGGCTATTGGGGATTTTTGCCTTCAGATGCCAGTCTATCCGACATGTGTGCGGAAGTGCCACTGTGTTCACCAATAATGCTGAATTAGAAGTCGTGTGCTTTTCTCGCATACATGCAATAATGTTACTGAAAGTAGTTTTACATTAAAACTAAACAGCAAGCTCTTATTCTAATTGCCCAAACTTATAGTGTGGTCTGTTTTCTGTTTTGCCTTTTTTTTTTTTTTTTTTTTAAGCCCATAGAAAAGGAAAAAGCTTTACTTTTCTATTCTGTCACTTCTCTGATCCCACATTCCCACGTTCAGAAGTGCTTCCTGATGACAAACTCTGTCCTCCACAGAATTAGCCTTTATGTATTTTAAGTTACAAAATGGAATGTTATGGGTCTAGTTAGCACACAATAAACAGTTCTTAGCCATCTTCCTGGATGGATTCCCCCCGCCAACTGACCCAGTAGCCACAAGCTCAGGGAGCCATGTGTCTTTTTATTTTTTGAACTGGAAAGAAGTGTTAAAGTTCATACACCAGTGGGCTTCAGTGAAAAGTGAATATCCCTTCTAACCTGTCCTCCAACCACCATCCCCTTCCCAAAAGCAGCTATTTTTCCAATCCTACACATCCTTTCAGATACATTCTTTGCATACGCATAGACCAGTGTTTGTATATCTCAGCCTAAGAGGCAGTGCGATGTGACAGCCTTACGTTGCCACTGGTGGCACTTCTGCACTCAGCTTCCACCTTGATGCCCAAACACAGAGGTTCGAGATAATCGCCTTGTACATCGTACTATGGAAATAAAAACACAAACATGATGTCACTTACTCAAGATGAAGCCTGCCCGTTTGCTTTCAGCTGCCCATACCCACTTTGAGAAAGGGCATCGATGGGTACCAGGTCCAAGTTTAAAGCCCACTTGAGTTGCTTGCCTGGGTAACAGGAGTGACCATTAATCTCGTCCTTGCCGCTTCATTGCATGCTGGGCAACTTGGGTGGCTGTCCCTGCGTGTGGGGTTTTACACGCGAGGACCAATGGGCTTCTGTGTCAGTAGTCGGCTCGCATGGTGTGTTGTTGACTGTTTCTTCTCTCTGTGTAGCTTTGGTGTGAAGCTTATGGACTTCCAGGCTCACCGGCGGGGTGGCACCCTAAATAGAAAGCACATATCCCCTGCTTTCCAGCCACCACTCCCGCCCACAGATGGCAGCACCTTGGCTCCAGCGGGCCCAGAGCCCCCTCCCCAGAGCTCTAGGGCCGAAAGCAGCACAGGGGGTGGGGCTGTCCCCTCCTCTGCGGGCATACTGGAGCAGGGGCCCAGCCCGGGCGACAGCAGGTAAGGAGGCCAGCATCTGCTGGCAGTGGGTGCCAGACACCCCAGCCTTCTTGCAGGCGCTGGCCTGTCTGCATGGCCTCCATGCCCCAAGGATCACTAGGCATGGCGTGAACCAGCTTTGCCTTCACTCTTCCGGTTGGCAAAGGATGGGAAAAAAGACTGCAGATTGCTTGCTTCCTTTCCTGTTTTCAAAAGAAAGCAACATTTGTTTGCATTCTTTACCATACTGCTTTGGGGCTGGGAGCCAGAAGCCGATAAGTGTCTAGCAGTCTTATAAGCCTCTCTTACCTGTTTGATGTGTACTTGTTGTTCGTGTACCGTTTGCTTGTTGTCATTCAGTATGCTAACTAGTAAACATTTGAATGCAACAAGTTAGTGAAGTTATTATATTCCTGGCATTCACTCACTCACCCATTCATTCATCTGTCCATCCATTTATCCATCATTCATCCATCCATCCATCCATCCATCCATCCAATCAGATTTACTGAATAACTGAGTACTGAATAATATGTGCTGTCTCTGCTATACTGAGCATCCCCCCAACCCCCTGGCTTTCAGTCTTGTAGGGCAGGTGATACATGAGTACAAGGTAGAAAATATGATGATAGGTTTTCTTAAAAAGCTCTTTTGTTGCTTCACCTTTTGGTTAACCACGTGGAGTGGACTAAGAATATATAGCAACTTTAAGGAAAAATACCTTTGAAGTCGAGACCTTTATTTGCACAAATTCAGTTCTCCACTCTGACCCAGGCAGATGACCACCAGAGGCCACTTCAGGTGGTATCTCGGGTCGTACAGAACTGGCAGCTGCTATAAAAGATGAGCCCCTCTAGTACGTGCTAACATTTTTATTGCATTTGGTCCACCTTGGCCACCTATAAAGCACTAAATGATTTCATATAAAGTAAAATAAATGATAAAACAAGGATGGCCTGTTAATCGTGTGCTTGTTTTCCGCCCAGAGGTGACTTTGCCTTGGGAGAACTCCCTCACCTCTTCTTTGGGTGGAGAGAGAGTGCCTCGTGCTGTGTGAAGCCAGCTGCTTAGGAGATTGGAATCTCGTTAAATCCTTACAGCTGAGGACTTCGTGCATTCCTGAATACCTTTCTACCCGCATAATTTGAGGAAATTCACTTTTTTGGTTAAAAATATCTAAGGCTTCAAACTCCCTAGTGCTTCACGTGCACGTCGTAAGCTCCACGTTGGTCTTTCCGTAACTGCTACCACACATGTATTCGTTTGGGCTTAAATCTTTTTCTTGGAGAAAAAAAAGTCTTAGCAAACTCTTACACATTTTCATTTACCTGTAGCATTCAATTTGTTTAATCAAGGCTAAATATATTATTTAAGATAATAATTAGTCTTCACTGCAGAAGGACAAATAGAACGTCGGTTATCAATTTGCTCTTTGTTTCTTTTGCTCTGTAGATATTTTTGTGTACATCTCACTAATGCCATTTACTCTTTGGTGACTTTGACAAATTGTAGCTATAAAGTTCAGTATAAAAAGTTCTGAGCCAGGGCTTCCCTGGTGGCGCAAGTGGTTGAGAATCTGCCTGACAATGCAGGGACATGGGTTCGGGCCCTGGTCTGGGAAGATCCCACATGCCGCGAAGCAACTAAGCCCGTGAGCCACAACTACTGAGCCTGCGTGTCTGGAGCTTGTGCTCCGCAACAAGAGAGGCCGCAACACTGAGAGGCCCGCGCACCGCGATGAAGAGTGGCCCCCACTTGCCGCAACTAGAGAAAGCCCTTGCACAGAAACGAAGACCCAACACAGCCAAAAATAAAATAAATAAATAAATAAATTTTTAAAAACTTAAAAAAAAAAAAGTTCTGAGCCAGGAATTAGGAAGCCTGAGCTCTGATCCCTACCCCAGTATTAACCAACTCTGGGCCCTGAGCAATCATTTAGCCTCTCAGAGTTTCTCTTTCCTGAAGTCCAAATTATTGATAATAATTGAGTGCTTTGTAATTTAGAGCAGTGTTAGTATTTTGCTATTGCATTTGCTTAGTTTTGTGCAATGTATATGGCAAAATCGCATTATTCTGAAGTCCAAAAACCCTTTCATGTGTTTAAATACTGCCCAAGTTGAGTGCAAGCACACTAGAACTTGAAATGGCCTCTATCATGATATTTAAGTGGCAAAGTAGTTGGAAGATAGTCTGATGCCATGAGTCTCATAAAATATGTGGTCCTGTGTGGCACCAAATATTAGCTTCACAGACCCAGTGTGAGCTGTTTAAACTTTCAGATCACCTCCTTGCCCGCTGCAGTGAAAACTCTAGCTGGAATTTGATATTTTACAGCATGTTTAGCTTTTATAGCTGGGAATGCCTGACATCTAACTTGGCTTCTGCTTCCCTTAGTCCTCCAAAGCCCAAGGATCCTGCGGCTGCACCTGCACCTGGGAGAAACAGCAGTCAGGCGGCCCCCGGCCAAAGCCAGGCCCAGGCCACTGCCGGCTCCCATCAGCTCTCTGTGGGCCCTACGCACAATTCCGCCGGCCCGAGCCCTCACACGGTGCGCCGAGGTAAGTCACCACCTTTACTCCGCACCCTTGGGGAGGGATGTGCAAACCTTCCTGGGTCGGTGCAGGGGTCAGGTTGAGAAGCTTGTTCCGATGGTTCCATGTCTGTTATAAAATGGCAAGCAGAAAAACCAGTCGTTAAGGAAAAGAATCATTAAAGGGAGATGGAAAAATGGAGAACAGAAAAGCAGACATTTAAGAATATGTTCAAGCTACAAAGCTTAACAAACAGTCATTTCTCCAGAAATGCCCCCCATTTTCCAGGAATCTGGCGCTCCAAGCCCTCGCTCTGTTTTGGAACTGCCACAGCCTGGCCTGTGTCCCAGCCAGGCTTCGTGAGTCTGGGAGCACTCATGCCCTCTGGATTGGGATCAGGGCCTTCTAGTTCCCTATTCACATGTAATCTGAACTGCTCCCACTTACGCCCTCGTGGTCCTCCACCTAGCAGCCAGGGAAATGGCTGTTTTTTCTTTCTTTCTTTCTTTCTTTTTTTTTGCGGTACGTGGGCCTCTCACTGCTGTGGCCTCTCCTGTTGCGTAGCACAGGCTCCGGACGCACAGGCTCAGCGGCCATGGCTCACGGGCCCAGCCGCTCCGCAGCATGTGGGATCTTCCCGGACCGGGGCACGAACCCATGTCCCCTGCATCGGCAGGCGGACTCTCAACCACTGCGCCACTAGGGAAGCCCTCTTTTTTTAATTGAATGAAGGATTCTTTAAATTCTATATTGCTTTACAATTTTCAAAAGTTTCACACAAATGATTTCATATAATCCCATAATAACTCTCCTTTTTTTTTCCCTACTCCTATCTTGCACCTTCCCCCTTCCCTCTCCCCACTGGTACATTCCCTATATCTGTGAGTCCACTTCTTTTCTGTTTTACTCACTAGTTTGTTGTATTTTTTAGATTCCACACATAAATGACATCCCATAGGATTTGTCTTTCTGTCTGACTTATTTCACTCAGCATAATGCCCTCCAGCAGGGGGTGGCTTTAAAACACAAAGCAGAGCGTGTCATCCTGGCTGAAGCTCTCCAGTGCCTTCCATGCAGACCTCCCACCATGCACCCTGCGTGGCCTGGCCACGTGGTCTGGCCGGGCCGCCTGTGAGCCCAGCTCTTCCCCTGCCCCCTCACTCACTTCAGCCTCGCTGGTCTGCACTCTGCCCCTCAGTGCACTAACCTTATTCCCTCTTTAGAGCTTCCACACGTGTTCTCTTACAGAACGTTCTGTCCCACGTCTTCTCATGGTTTCTTCTTTTTTATTTTATCGGGGTAAGAGCACAACATGAGATCTACCCTCTTAAATATTTGTGTACAGTATCCAGTACCGTACTCTTAAGTGTACACTACAGTATTGTACTACAGGCCCAACGATGTAAAGCTGCCTGACATAATTGAAACCTTATGCCTATTGAATACCAGCTCTCCGTCACTCCCCACCTCTCCTGCATACCCCCAGCCCCTGGCAGCTCCCATTCCACTCTCTGATTCTAAGAGTGTGACTATTTTAGATGCTTCATGTAAGTGGAATCGTGCAGTATTTGTCCTTCTGTGACTGGCTTATTTCACATGTCTTTAAGGTTTGTCCATGTTGTTATATATATGACAGAATTTCCTTCCTTTTTAAGGCTAAATAATATTCCATTTTATATATACACCACATTTTTTTAATCCAGTCATCTGTCAGTGGGCATATAGGTTGTTTCCATGTCTTGGCTATTGTGAATAATGATGCTTCAGTGACCATGGATGTGCAAATAATCTCTTCAGGATCCTGATTTCAGTTCTTTTGGATAAATACCCAGAAATGGGATTCCTGAATCAATATGGTAGTTCTATTTTTAATTTTTTTTAGGAGCCTCCATACTGTTTTCCATAATGGCTGTACCAATTTACATTCCCACAAATAGTGTATGGGGGTTCCAGTTTCTCCGTATTCTCACCAGCACTTGCTGTCTTTTTTTTTTATATTAGCCATTCTAGCAGATGTGAGGTAATATGTCGTTTTTGGGTTTGATTTGCATTTTCCTGATGGTTAGTGATGTTGAGCACCTTTTTATATGCCTGATGGCCATTTTTATGTCATCTTTAGAGAAATGTCTATTCAAGTCTTTAGTCCATTTTATTTTATTTATTTATTTATTTTTGGCTGTGTTGGGTCTTCGTTGCTGCACGTGGGCTTTCTCCAGTCGTGGTGAGCAGGGGCCACTCTTTGTTGTGGTGTGAGGCCTTCTCACTGCGGTGGCTTCTCTTGTTGTGGAGCACAGGCTCTAGGCGCGCAGGCTTCAGTAGTTGTGGCACGTGTGCTCAGTAGTTGTGGCTCACGGGCTCTAGGGCACAGGCTCAGTAGTTGTGGCGCACGCACGTAGCTGTTACGTGGCATGTGGCATCTTCCTGGACCAGGGCTCGAACCCGTGTCCCCTGCATTGGCAGGTGGATTCTTAACCAGTGCACCACCAGGGAAGTCCTTTTAGGCCATTTTAAAATCAGGTTGTTCGTGAGACTTCCCTGGTGGTCCAGTGGCTAAAGACTCTGTGCTCCCAAAGCAGGGGGCCTGGGTTCAATCCCTGGTCAGGGAACTAGATCCCACATGCCACAACTAAGACTTTGCATGTCTCAACTAAAGATCCCGCATGCCACAACGAAGATCTCGCGTGCAGCAATGAAGATCCCTGTGTGCCGCAACTAAGATCCAGTGCAGCCAAATAAATAGATAATTTTTTTAATTTCTTTTTTTTTTAAATCAGGTTATTCATTTCTTTGCTATTGAGCTATAGGAGTTCTTTATATATTTTGGAAATTAACACCTTGTCAGATACATGGTTTGAAAATATTTTCTCCCATTCTGTAGGTTGCCTTTTCATTCTGTCATTTCCTTTGTTGATTGTACCAAAGCTTATTAGTTTGATGTAATCCCACACATCTATTTTTGTTTTGTTGCCTGTGCTTTTGGGGTCATATCCATGAAATCACTGCCAACACAAATGTTATGAAGCTTTGCCCCTGTGTTTTCTTCAAGGAGTTTTACAGTTTCAGGTCCTATGTTTAATCCATTTTGAGTCGACTTTTGTGTATTCTGTAAGGTAAGGGTCCAGTTTCATTCTTTTGCATGTGGATATCCAGTTTTCCCAGCATCATTTGTTGAAGAAACTATCCTTTCCCCATTGTGTATTCTTGGTACCCTGTCGAAGATCAATTGACTGTATAGGCATGGATTTATTTCTGTTCACTCTATTCTGCTCCACACACGGTTCCTCCATCATTCAGGTCTCAGCTCAAAGAGTACTTCCCCGGTGAACCCTCCTTGACCACCCAGTCTGAACTGATGACCACCTGCCAACCCCACCACTCACATAAATTATTCTCTGTCACATCACTCTATTTCTCTCAGAGCCTTTTCCTCCATCTGAAATTTTTTAATTTGTTTTTTAGCGTATTGCCAGTCTCCCCTAGTAGCTCTTAAAAGAGCTGGGATTTTACCCGTCTTATGCACTCCAGTATTCCTAGCCCTTGTCCTGTGCCTGTCACAGAGAGGGCACTCACATATGTGTGGTCTGAGAGCTCCAACAACTTAGATCTAGAACAACTTGGGATGATTTAGCTGTCCCCCACCATCCGGGACATTTGGCAATGTCCGGAGACGTTTTTGGTTGTCACAGGCAGGGAGGGGAGTGGTATTGGCATCTAGCGGGTAGAGGCCCGGGATGCTGGTAAACATCCTACAATGTGCAGGACAGCCCCCAGCAACAAAGAACTATCTAGCCCAACATGTCAGTACTGCTGAGGTTGAGAAACTCTGGTCTAGAAAGGGACATGATTTACTGAAAATGCTTCTAAAGCCAGTTAAATTCCATGTGAACCATGGTGCCCTGTCTTAACTCCCAACTGTATTTATTGGAGGATGGATAATCTTCAATATGAAATGACATACATATTTTAAAATTTTTTGAATTTTATTTAATTTTAGACTTAAAGGAAAGTTGCAAAGATAGTATAGAGAATGCCCATATAGTCTTCGCTGGGCTTCTCTTAATTTTACTATCTCACAGAACAACTACTGAAATCAGGAAATTAACACTGATACAATATTATTAGCTAAACTTCAGGCTTTGACCAGATTTCTGAGTTTTTCCAGTAAAGTTTTCTTTCTGTCCCAGTATCAATCCAGAATCCCATGTTGCATTTTCTTTTAAGATGTACAATACAATGTGATGACTTAATATATGTATACATTGTGAAATAATTACCACAGTCAAGTTAGGAGGTTAATATCCAACATATATAAGAAACTCATACAATTCAATAGCAAAAAAACAGATAACCCAATTGAAAAATGGGCAAAGGATATATTTCTGAGTCCGTATCACTTTAATATCTCCTCTGTAACCAGGACTGGGGAAATAGAATAAATAACAGTTTTGCTGTTGAAAAATCTTAAGAAGGCTTTCCTCTGAGCCACCACCACCTTCATCTGTATCCCAACTGGTGCTCAAGGGAAATTAGGTCTTTTCTACCTGGATTCCAGGTAGAGCCCCTGCTTTCAGGTTGAGGTTCCTTCGTAGCCCCATTCGGAGTCTTTCCTGCTTCCTTCTTCCTGCAATCATAGATCTCAGTTTGATCCTTTGTGTGCCATCCCCCACCCTGGCTCAGCCTCCCAGCACCTTCATGGTGGCCTTAGACAAGGCCTGCCTTGCTCCCAGCCTGGCCTCCACGATGGACGTGGCCAATGTGGGACTTGAGCCTTATCACGCTACTCTCATGCTTCCTCTTCTAATTCCCTCTGCTCCCTTAAATGTCAAGAATGATCTTTTATCCAATATGAATTTATAATTAATATTGCTTAGAACAGAGAGCTAGAAACTTTTCAAGTTGCTTATGATATCCAGAGTGTGGCTAATATTCCAGATTCCTTTGTCAGCTGGTTGGTTGTTTCTGTGGGAAAAGGTCTTCCCAGTTCTGGGATCAGAAGTTCTAGGCCAATAGAGTAGACTTTATACTCCTTTCATTCCTGAATCCTGGCCCCTATGAGCAGGAAGCCAGGCAGTGCACTAAGAAGGAAGAGGGAAAAAAGAGTCCAAGGAGTCCACAGGACATGGTGTGAGCCTCTGTTCTGCTCCGTACTGGCTGTGTTACCTTTTACAAACACTTGACCTCTCTGAGCCTTGGTTTTCTGCACCGTGAAATGGATATAACAATGCCTGTTTTGCGGTGTGCTTGTGAGACTTAAATGAGACAATCTATGTAAAGGGCCCAACTTGGTGCTGGTCATGTGTTAGGTGAGTGATACATGTTCATTTCTTCCCTTTGTTTCCCTCTCCCTTCCTTAGGCGATTAGTAAGATCTCAGCAGAACTTGAAATATGCTAAAGTCTCTCCTTTCCACCCAACCTCTCAGCCCAAAACCAGTCTCCAGACTTGTTTTTTCTACCTACCTTACCATCCTCAGTACCAAATTCCCACCCGCCAGTGGTGCTGATCTCAGCTGGTGTAGGGAGGAGACTGATGTGATTCAGCTGTCCTTAGAGCTGAATCTAAGGCGATCGTCCGGATCTGTACTTTTATCTAGAATATATCTATTAGCACAAGTGATTCTGGAATTCATAGAATTTCTGTTACTAAAAAAAAATCAAGTCCTCTAGGAGAAGATGGCTTAGAGCAAGGGGCCCATGGTCTGTACAGGCAGACCAGTCGTGCTTAGGGGTCCCCCACCCCACCACCGCTTAGCTGCTCTTGCTTCTCTGTGTCTCTTCTCATGAGAGAAGGTCGCTGTCAAGTAGGCTTTGAGCGGAGACTCCATGTAGGCGGGGTGGCCTCCATTAACTGAGTTTTCTAATTATTCAACTTTTAAAATGACAGGTCTGTAAAGACCTATATGTGTATAATGTACTTTTAAAAAATAACCTTTTGATTTTGGAATAATTTTAGATTTACGGGAAAGTTGCAAAGATAGTCTGGAGTTCTCGTATACCCCTGACCCACTTTCCTCTGTTAACATCTTACATCACCACAGTACATTTATCACGGCTAAGAAACCAACGTTGGTACATTAGTACTAACCAAACTCATTTTGTTCAAATGTCACCGGTTTTTCCTCTAACAGCCGTCTTCCAACACCTGCTGGCTCCCACCCAGAAGAGCACAGGGCATTTACTCATCACGTCTCCTTACTCTCCTCTGGCCTGTGACGGTTTCTCCATCTTCCCTTGTTTTCTCACGGCCTTGACAGTTCTAGGGAGTGCTCGCATTTTAAAGACAGTCTCTCAATTTGCGTTTGTCAGAGGCTTTTTTCATGGTTAGACTAAGACTGTGGGTTTGGGGGAGGAGGACCATGGTGGTGAGGTGCCATCAGCTGGTGTGGTATTGGGAGTGGGCGTGGGTGCTGATCTCAGCTGGCTTACACCAGCCTCGGTGCCCTGGCCTGGGGGGCGTTGGCCATCACCGTGCTGCTCTTCCTGAGAGGTGTTTTTCCTTCGTGCAGCTGTTAAAAAACCTGCTCCAGCACCCCCGAAACCTGGAAACCCGCCTCCTGGCCATCCCGGGGGCCAGAGTTCTCCAGGAGCATCTCAGCATCCACCCAGCCTGTCACCAAAGCCGTCCACCCGAAGCCCTTCTCCCCCAACTCAGCCGCCCGGCCAGGCCCCAGGCCAGACCTGCGCCACCTCGCAGCTCTCCGCACCCCGGAGATACTCCAGCAGCCTGCCTCCGATCCAA
This sequence comes from Delphinapterus leucas, assembly GCF_059928025.1. Taxonomy (NCBI): domain Eukaryota; kingdom Metazoa; phylum Chordata; class Mammalia; order Artiodactyla; family Monodontidae; genus Delphinapterus; species Delphinapterus leucas. Next base: position 19,383,305 of record NC_143143.1, read on the forward strand.
GCCCCCAGCCACCCGCCGCCGCAGCCCCCCACGCAGGCCACACCGCCGCCAGCGCTCACCAAGCCAGGCAGCCAGGGCCCGCCGGCCCCCGGGGCCCTGCCCGGTGAGCCCGGACTCGAGCCGTCCTCCCACACCCCTCCCCAGACGCCGACGCCCCCCAGCACTCCGCCCCTAGGAAAACAGAACCCCGGCCAGGTGGTGAGTAACCCCGAGACCGCGCAGCCACACGCTGGAACCTTGCCGAGACCGAGACCAGTACCAAAGCCGAGGAACCGGCCCAGCGTGCCCCCACCCCCTCATCCTCCTGGCGCCCACCCCGCCGGGGATGGCAGCCTCAGCATCGCAGCTCCCACCTCCTCCAAAATAGTCACGGGTAAGTGGGAAGTGGGTTCAGACATTTCCCCCTGTCCACTCTACCTGGCTTTTTACTGCTCCCCCTCATTTAGGCTTTCGTTTATATCAGGGGTTGGCAAACTACCACGCAGGCCAGATCTGGCCCTCAGCTTGTTTTTATAAATAAAGTTTTATTGAAACACAACTACGCCCAGTTGTTGACATATTCTTTCTGGCTTTCGTGCTAAAACAGCAGAGTTGTGTAGTCCTTTCAGAGGTCATATACTTCCAGAGCCTTCAAAGTTACTACCTCGCCCTTGAAGTTTGCCAACCCCTGATGTATAGGTTCACTATGTGTTTAAGAGCCATCTACATTTACATTTTTCTAGGTATAATGACCTAGTAATCCAGGTGGAAGGTATTGTACAACTTGAGCATGACATCCATTTCTTAGTGAATCCCTCATTAAAATGAGTAAAAATATTCATAGAAAGTGAAGCATTTCAGGTATAATCTTAAAAAACGTGATTTGTGCCAAATTGGATGCTCTGGGAAGGGAGATTTGGGACACGATCATATGAGAGTGCCAGCCTCTAGTGGCAAAGGACAGAAGAATCAATATTTCCTCATAATTCCATGGAAATCTGTTTTGGGTATTGGTGACTGTACAGATTTTACCTACCTAATGGGGTATTTTTTTTTATAGACAGTCTAGAACATGACCATTTTCTTTAATTATGATTCTTTTAAAAATTTCTGTCCCAAGTGCTCTAATTTACTATTTGATTTAAGGATGGGATGGATAGATTTTTTTTTAGTGTGTTTTCTTAAAATGGTAATTAGGTACTTTGAATCATATCTTAGAACAGCCTAGTTTTAAATTTTCCTAAGCGGAGCCATTTTTAGAGAAGTAGCCGAAATATACCTCTGGGCCCTCCAAGCGTCCTGAATGACATCTCTGCTGAAAATGAGCAAAGGATACACCCCACACTGGTACCCTAAGTGATGAGGGTTAACCGACTAGTCTTTCTTTGGATAACTTTTTTTTTTCAGGAATATAATGCATGATTTGTGTGTGTTATAAATTGTTAACTTTTTTTCTGATGACAGTTCAGCTTTTATGTTTAAAAAAACAAAGCTACATTGGTGTGTTTGTTTCCCAATAGATGCCCTTCCTAGCGCCCTCACAGGTGGGGAAGGTTTCCAGGACTAAGGTCTGTAACCCCCCCAAGCAGCTTCCTGCAGCTCCAAATGCTCCTGCTTAGCGGTGTTTCGCATACATGCTTTTGACTTTGTGCTCAGGAGCAGCCATCTGACCCCCTGCCATCCATTCTCTAGACATCACTTTTGTTTTTGTCAGAAGCACTTTGAGCTGCAAATGCTTCGAATTCAAGAGGTAGATGTCAGTAGATTGCAAGCCCGATTTCAAGCCGCTCAGATAAGATACTAAGAAATGTCTCCTTTCTTTTTGGTAAGCCTTTCACAAGCATTCTGCTCTTTTCAGCGTGATTTCCCTCTCATTGATTGGCTCATCAGCATCCATCCAAAGAGGCCTCGGGTGCAGTTAGCACGGAAAATTGCGTCCCTTGTGTCTTGAGCTTTAAGTTTTAATTTTATCTCTTAAGTGCAAGTTAACTGCATGGAGCTTCTTAATTTGGTGTTTGAATTTCTCAGGACCCGCCCCCCCCCCAAAAAAATCTTCCTCCAAAGATCCCACACTAAATTTCTTTGCATTCTGGCATGCTTACATTTTGCTTTCTTAAACCATATGAGCTTTTTGAGAGGTACTGTGAGGCTCATCTGAATCTTGCCTTTAGGTCCACACTTAGAGGGAATAAGGCTCTCGTTACTGCTCTAATTAGCTGATCTGAGCCTTGAGCCTTCAGTGGACTCTACTTAGCCGGCGTTTCCACATCTTTGGTCTGAGGAAGACTTTCTATAGATACCAGAAGGGGAAAACAAGAATGCAATCTTTACAGCACAGAGGAGGGCACAGAGGCGTGTTCCGCCTTCCTGACTCCTAGGTGATGAACCCAAAAGCCTGTGGTTGCCCAGTCGGGTGTGAAAATCACAGAGTGAAGTGACTAAACCCTAATTAAGGCTGAGCCTTTTAACACTTCAATCCTTGTGACACATCAGAATTTTATTCCCAGATCTTCCCTTTTATTTAGATGAAAGACTACAGACCAGAATTATGTCTGCTCTTTAATACCATGTTTACCTGGGGTGTACTTATTTCAGAAGCTTATTTTATTGATCTGCTATAACACTGCAGTGCTGTGTACTTTGACAGTTGTCAGATAAGTGAAATTTGATATTAGAAATACTTTTCCTTAGGATATTAGCTAAATATTTTAAAACCAATCTGCACTTCGAATTCTCCTAACTCAAGAAATTACAGGCCACCACCATTATCTTTGTATTACAGAATTAATTTTTAATTTCTTAAAATCCCCTGGATTGCCATTAGGAGTACACAAAAGGCCAGCGTTTGGAATTTATGAATATGCTTGTGTTGTTCATGCTGCTCTTAAGCAATCTTGGATATAGCCATTGGGTATTTCAAGAAGAAAAAAATGTAACTTCCCTAGACAGGTAGTCCTTTATTGTGACATCATGTTTTCACTTGGAAAACTCTAGACAGACAAATTCCTGAGAACAGGTTATTCATTCAGAGCATTTAATCTTAAAAATTGAATTAAGGCCTGGGGATTAAGAGAAACTCTTGGGGGTGATTACTGCTGCTAAACAGGTTGGACAGCCAATTTGTGGCAGCTCAACACCAGCACCAGAGAAAGGAGGGATTCTGCTGTCATTTTGAATCTCTTCCTATTTTGTTACTCTAGAAAGCAGTAGGAAAAAGAAAGAAAGAAAGAAAAAGAAAGCAGTAGGAGTTTAGCTTTGCAAGGAAAAGAGTTCACATCTTGCTGTTTTTAAAGTCATAGATTTTAGCCAAGAGTGTTCTAATTTAACATTTTATTAAATAATTTAGATGTATGACCTGCCATATTCAGTAGGAACTGAAATTGGAATATTTAATGGTAAGGAAAAGGCACCTGATTGGCCAAAGCATTTTTGCTACTTGCTGATCATATTTGTGCACTAATGCCTGATATTAACCGGTCACTCTAACCCTGCCTGCTTGCACCCCTCCTAATAGTGCATGTGGTAAAGGAAGCTGGCTTTGTTCATGCTTGCCGCCAAGTACTCTGAATACTAAGCGTGTTCACAGACATGCAACACGTCATCACCAGGCTGGCCTTGTTACCTCTTTAACTTCCAGTGTTTTCGGTACTGGGAAGGCTTGAGGGGTAGTGGAAAGAGCACGCACTAGAATCAGACAAGCCTGAATTAAAATTTCAGCTCACTCTGTGTAACGATGGCACGGCACAACCTGGCTGATCTGTAAAATGGTGACATTTGTGAGAATAACCTTCAAAGGGATTACAGTAGATAAAATAAGAAAAGCATCGTACGGTTCTTAATATGCAGGGGGTCTAAGTAAATGGTAGCTATTTATTATCATTTTTATGGAGAAAAAAAAAGATAATACAGAGTTAGGTATTAGATTCGTATGTCACCATTTTAAAAACTCATGCCAGGACACAGACGCAGGAGGTCTGGAGCCCAGGCATCCATATTTTGATCCTGATGTGCCACTTGGTGGTGGGTTAAAAAGACAGTGCTCTGGAGTAGAAAATGTTCTTAATTTAGTGAGGCTGAGATTAATTTAGTGAGTCATTTGTCCACTGTATGGTGGTAGAACGAGTCACAATAGTGGTCATCAGACACTTGGGACTTTGTTGGTTCTCATAGCCTTTGCTTTTTAAAATTAAACTCCTTTTATATCATGAAAGTAATGCTCTTTTTTTTTTTTTTTTGCGGTACGCGGGCCTCTCACTGTTGTGGCCTCTCCCGTTGCGGAGCACAGGCTCCGGACGCGCAGGCTCAGCGGCCATGGCTCACGGGCCCAGCCGCTCCACGGCATGTGGGATCTTCCCGGACCAGGGCACGAACCCGTGTCCCCTGCATCGGCAGGCGGACTCCCAACCACTGCGCCACCAGGGAAGCCCAGTAATGCATTTTTAAAAATAAGTATGATACTAAAACAAATTGGGGAATTAGAAACAATAAGAAATCACCCTTCCATAATTGAAAAAGTCCACCATTCATATTTTATTTTTTCCTTCTAGTTTTTTTTTTTCTAAAAGGCAAGGGGATGCACAATCATAATTATTTGGCACGTACAGATTTTGATTTTGCGGTTTTATCTTACTTTACATCGCATGCTCTTTCCCACGTTACAATGTAGTTTTTCAGTGACTGCATAATATTTCATTAAGCAGATGTATTATTGCTCGTAGTTGGACATTTAAGTGGCTTCTGCTTCTACTTGCACTTTATTTTTAATAAGTAGATGTCAGAATCATGTCAAGATAAACATCCAGTGAGACTGGAACAGAATCTCTCCTTTGACTGAAATAATAAAAAGTTGACTCAGTCTCCCAGAGATGAGTCAGCCTCTCACAGCCCTAGAAACCTGATGAGGACTGCAAGGAAGTCATTCCCTCAGACTGTAGTTTAGAGAAGGATTTAATGATCGGGAGGGGGCTGATTCACCCTGCAGCCGGGCCTGAAATGTTTGATTTCAACGAGGTATTTGGATCTGTTACCTGTCCAAGTGGCTATCAGAATAACCTTGGCCTTTCCGGAGGGGAGGTTTACAACCTAAAAGCACATATTCAAAATTGCTGAAGTGACAAACTTTCTAGGACCATACTCTAAATTGTAGAATGCCAGTTCCCACCCTCGCAGGGTCCACTCCTGGATAAAGATACTCAAAAAAGGAGGGAACCAGGCTACATCAGTCAGAGCCGCAGAGCAGTGGTGAACCACGTGGCATTCTGCCTGTGAGCGGAGGCTGTGACCTGGGCCTCTTCCTCTGCTTTCTTGTTTTTATTTTTGTTTTTTTTTTTCCTCTTTTAATCTAATATCTTTCATATGAACTTAGCTCCAAGCCAGATGCTCAAAGACCAGCCCTTCTTGGAATGCATATAATGGAAAATGATGCCTTGTGTAAATCTATAGCCAGAAAGTTTTAGAGGTGTTTAAGAAAATACTGAAGGGCTCCTGCAGGCACTTTCTAAAATAACCTTTATCTCCTCTGTGCTGAGGTGAAGCAGAGCGTTTAAGACTCAAGCCGTCATCTGCTTAGACGCTGTCTTCTCTCCCAGGCCGCTCACCCAAGGGCGTACGTCCTCCTGGGGGGGCTGGGGAGACTCCCTCTGCAGATTAAGAACCAGGCTCCAGAGCCCAGCCAGTCTGGCTCTGCTCCTCCTTCCAGTGCCGGCTGTGTTGGAGAGCTGAGCCTCCCAGAGGCTCCCCTGCTTGTTGGTTTTACAAATATAAGACCCGAATTGTCTGAAATGCCATCCAGCACCTGAACTCTTTGACACCTTGGCACCTTCATAAACCTAGACGTTTCTCTGGGTTGTGGTGTGTAGGAAACCTCCACAGATGGGCCTTCCAACCCAGGAGTCACTGAGAGTAAAGGGACGCCCCAGGAAGTAAGTGGATCTCGCAGCTCAGAGCTGTGGGCACGGGTCGGATCAGGAGGAACCAGTCTCAAAGCAGTGAGCCTCCCAGGGTGCACCTGCATTTGCCAGCTCTGTCTGTGTGGGTGAGGAGAAGGTAAAACAGAAGTACTGCCGAAAGCAGCTCCCAGCAAGGGCAGACACGGTGTACCTACAGCACAGCAAGTACAGAGAAGCAGCTCTTAAGCATAACAGGGAGACCCCAGCACACCCACCTCCCACTCTGCCTCCCTCCGTGCTCCCTACATGACTAGCTCTAACCTGGCACAGTGAAACTACCACAAATCTGAACGTCTCCCTTCTCTCTTCCACCAGCCCTAAAATCCCTAACAAGGCTCATCATTTGCTAGAACTCACATCTACCAGAGAAACAAATTCTTCAAGACAGAAGGGCCTGTCTCCCCCACTTGGCTGTAGGCTTCATTAAATCTGTGTCTGGCTTGTTCACTGTTGTGTCCTCACCGGTAGAATGTGGGAGGTGCTCAGTAAGTATTTGTTTATGAATGAGGGAATCTGAGGCTCACCGTCTCACTAGGAAGAGGGCTGTGATTGGTTAAGGTGTCTTGTGAGCATGGGAGCGAGGGATGATGGCTTGAGGACCGTGTATTTACTGTCTTGCCGAAGGAGTTCCAGCCAACATAATAAGACGTGAAAAAGGAATTGGAGCTATATAAGTATTGGGTTGGCCAAAAAGTTCGTTTGGGTTTTTCCATGTTACAGAAGAACCCGAACGAACTTTTTGGCCAGCCCGATAGTAGAAATAGATGAGAAAATTAATATTTGTAGGAGATTTGGTGCTACACTTCAGTGATTGTTCCCCCCTCCCACCCCAGGGACATTTGGCAGTGTCTGGAGACATCTTTTGTTGTCACACTGTGGGAAAGAGAGCTGTGTGCCATCGGCATCTAGTGGGTTGAGGGAAGGGATGCTGCTAAACATCCTACAGTGCACAAGACAGCCCCACAGCCCAGAGTGATCCGGCCCCAAATGTCACTAGTGCCGAGGTTGAGGGCATAGCATTAATAACAGGAGGACACTCACCAACCTCGGAGGAGGGAACTTTTCCCAGTGAAGCTCAGCTATTCCTGCAGCCCAGATGTTGTCAGGAGATTTCAGTTAATGTGTTAGAGACATTGGTAGGAGTAAGGTTTCCTCTCCTCAATCACAGAAAGCAAATCCTTCCAGGGTTGCATCTCTGAGGACTGCCGTGCACTCACAGAAAGGACCACTAGAGCCAGGAGGTGGGGCCGTGCCACGTGGCTGGCTGCCCCTGGGGTATCAAAGGCTTGACTCAACTTCTCAGGGCTGATGGTGCCTCTAGTAAGGGAGTGTGCGTGCATGGGCTGACTCTCAAACTTTCCAGCTTCTCCTCTCCTCGGGTGGCCTCTTGGGTGTTACCACGCATTGATACCATGTCTCCTCGTGTTTTTGTCCAGACGCCAATTCTAGGGTTTCAGAACCGCTTCGCAGCATCTTTCCTGAAACGCATTCAGACTCAGCCAGCAAAGACCTGCCCGGCCGCATTCTGTTGGATATGGACAATGATACAGAAAGTACCGCCCTGTGAGGAAAGCCACCCCCTGCCCTTGACCCCTTCCATCCTGGCTAGTGGAGCAGGGGCAGGCAGACGTTAATCTTCGCAGACCAAACAGCGAGAAGCTTTCAGTGGAGGGAAAAAGAAGGCCTCACCATGCAGGACATGGCCTTCTGACAGCCTGAGGAGAGAGCCGAGGCTGACACTTAAAGCTGAATGACCTGTGTCTTGAAGAAGTTGGCTTTCTTTACATGGGAAAAAATCATGCCAAAAAAAAAAAAAAATTTTTTTTTTAAAGAAAGAAAGAAAAAAGAAATACCTGCAGTGGAAAGAGTATCATTGCCGAGGCATGTGTAGGAAGCATTTGTCACCGCTATTAATGCAGGCAGCGCCATCAGCAATTTGGAATGAATAAAAAGCAATGCGTTAACTATCTATTTAATAAAGTACATCCATTACACAAGTCACCTGCTTCCTGCTACTTGGGCTTTCGTTCTTATATATCACAAGGGAGGTTCCTCTTCTTCGGACGTGCTGCAGAATCATTTTGTATGAAGTATGGCCTGTGTCTACCCAACTGCCTCAGAACCACAAGCATTGGTGGTGACTGCTGGATCCGTCACCTCAGCAAACTGGATTGCCTTGGCCTCGTTGGATTGCCAGAATGTAGACGGAAATGTACTGTTCTTTTTTTTTTTAAACAATGTAATTGCTACTTGATAAGGAGCGAACATTATTCTAGTTTTCATGTTTAATTTGAATTAAATATATTCTGTGGTTTATATGAAAACTTCATCATTCTTAGAGGCAAAGCTGTGGATTGTGTGTGCGCATGTTGTCACTTAACTACATAGAACTGGGGATGGGACGTCTGGGGGTCTAGCTGTGAATGTAGAAGTTTGAGAGAGTGGCGAGCAAGGTCACAGCAGTGAGACCAGCCACCAGGTGACCCAGAGACTGCCCGGACTGGCTGTCTCTTAGCGAATGTTCCATGGGCTGGGCTCTTCCTTTGCTCTCACCAGTCCTGACACCCTTTCTTGTCCGGAGACACTTGTCTTGTCTAGAGACACTTAGACCCTTGGAGGCCAACTCGCGGTACTCAGCCCCACAGGCCTAGGGCAGGAGTCAGAGCCATTACGTTGCAGGGGAATATCCTTTTCCAGTGACTGGAAGGCACTTCCTTCCCAGGATTGAAATACTTGGGAAGAGTGGGTGGGGAATTGGAGCAAAGCGAGGCCGAAGGGCTGGATGGCTGTTGTGACGATAGCCCCTCCCCGTGGCCCAGATTTGGCGTCATCTTTTGGAACACATGCTGCCGTGTTGGCTGCCCTGGGCAGCTCCACTGATAGAACTGCTCGCCAGGTGCATCCATGACCCAGCCCTTGCTCAGAAGCCCCTGGACCTCCTTCCCCTATGAATTGACTTAAGTTTAACTTGAAAAGGGCAATCGCTTTTTCCTCTTAACTCAGAGTTTCCTGTGCCCCAAAGTACTCCCTGCACTTCTTAATTACATTGAAAATATGTACCTGTAGACCCATTTACCCCGGGATCTTAAATTTGTGTTTGCCGAAGGCTCACTCTTTCCTTGTTCATACACCATCCCTGTTCTTTTTATATATATATATATATATATATATATATATATATATATATATAAGTTTATTTATTTATTTATTTTTGGCTGTGTTGGGTCTTCGTTGCAGCACGTGGGCTTTCTCTAGTTGCGGAGAGCGGGGGCTACTCTTCGTTGCGGTGCATGGGCTTCTCATTGCGGTGCTTTATCGTTGCGGAGCATGGGCTCTAGGTGCACGGGCTTCAGTAGTTGTGGTGCGTGGGCTCAGTAGTTGTGGCGCACGGGCTTAGTTGCTCCGTGGCATGTGGGATCTTCCCGGACCAGGGCTCGAACCCATGTCCCCTGCATTGGCAGGCGGATTCTTAACCACTGTGCCACCAGGGAAGTCCCCATCCCTGTTCTTTTTCTCTGCTCCCCCTCCCCACTGCCCTTAGCTCTAGAACAAACCTTATAGAGAAAGCAAAGGTCTCGATGTATGTTGCTCATAAGCGTTGACCCCTTCTTCAAGGAGCCCAGCTGTCCACAGTCAGGCATCTCTGCAGACCTTGGAGATGCTTCCTCCAGGATGCCTGATCTCATACTCAGGAGGGAGCTGGGACGCAGTGCTTGCCGAGGAGACGGCATTGGTGCCTGGGGACATGGAAGGGCCGTGATGAACAAAATGATTCTGAAATACAGCAAACCCTACCCTCATTATTTTAAGAACAGTGTTCCATTTTCACTCTCCTATTGTTTGTAGCAATCTCCCTGCCTCAACAGCTCCGATCTAAAGAAAAAGGAAACCTCCTTGCCCCTGTACATGTGTCAGTGGCTGCTCTCCATCTTCTTGGATGGGCGAGCCATAGTGTGGGTCGTGGCGGCTCAGTTGTAATTGCACCATGGCGGAAGCACCTCCAAGGTGCTGCAGAGATGTGATCACCTCTGCCAGGGGAGGCGCCACGTCGCTGTCACCTCGCCCTGGCACTACACGCGGGAGAGAGGTAGACAGCTCTGTAATCTAATTCTTTAAATTTACTTATGTATTTATTTTTGCCTCGCAGCTTGCAGGATCTTAGTTCCCCGACCAGGGTTAGAACCTGGGCCCCCCCCTCAGTGAAAGTGGAGTCCTAACCCCTGGACCACCAGGGATTTCCCGAGAAGTCTGTAATCCAAACTCATGTGGCCATCCCTGACCATCCAGGAAGGTGCTGGCCTCTAGGAAGATGCTGCTGGTATCTGCCCCTTCAGATTGCTTCCTTCTCTTCTCCAGAGAACAGTTTCTCCTGGAAACTTCAGTCCTGTGTACTCAGGCCTTCTGTTCCTGCTCTCCAACCCACAGCTACACCAGGGTCGGGGACATGTGCCTCTCACCACACACCCCTTGCAAGCAACACCCATCTAGCCTGATCTTGATCCAGCGCTTCGGAGACTGCAGGGGGTCGGGGCATCCCCCTGGCTGCCGTGATTGTGCTGGATTACCTGTGGATTCCCAAGCGTTCAGATGCAATTGGAATGACTGAATCCCTGCACCTCCTTGATGACCTTGGTTCCCTTGGGGACCCTTGTCCCACTCTTGGGGCTCCAGCTCCAAGTGCTGTCCTGAGCCCAGTGAGTCCCATAAGTGCTCTTACTTGAAAGTCTTAAGACAAACCCTCTTTCTAGGTTCTCTACCTGTGGTCTGTTGCCACCATTCTGCCACCTGCGCCATGAGCCTGGTGGTGTGTAACCATATTCCGGAGCCTTCGCCCTCTTCTCACAGATGCCACTCTACCATCTCTTTACTCCAGGGTCTCAAGTGGGCTCTGTGCCTCATAGTCTAGAGGTCTTGCGTCAGACTGGGCAGCACCCCATTGACAGATATTTCTAGACCAATGGCTTCCACTTTTCTAATATCGTAGTGATGGAGCTGAGGGTAAAGAAAGATCTGCTGGCATAGTGAAGCCACTGGCTCCAATGCAACCAAAAGGCAAAAAGTGGTCATGGAAATTCCCTGGTGGCCCAGTGGTTAGGACTCGATGCTCTCACTGCCAGGACCCGGGTTCAATCCCTGGTCGGGGAACTAAGATTCCACAAGCCATGTGTTGCAGCCAAAAAAAAAAACCACACAAACACATTTATTATCTCATAGTTTCTGTGGGTCAGGAGTCCAGGCACAGCTTAGCTGGGTCCTGTCCTTGGGTCTCACAAGACTGCAGTCAAGGGTCAGCCAGGGCTGGGGTCCCGTCTGGAGGTCCAACTGGGGAAGGACCCACTCCTAAGCTCCCTCAGGATGTTGTCAGAAGTCATGTGCTTATGCTTGTTCTGAGGCCCAGGACTTCTTGCCATCATTGAGGGGTTGCCCTCAGCTCCTAGAGGCTGCCTGCAGTCCCTGGTCACGTGGGCTTCCCTGGGAAGGCTGCTACTTCGGCAAGCCAGCAAGGACAGCCCCTAGAGTGAGTTTGCTAGCAAGACAGAGTCTACATGCTGTAATACAATTACAGATGACATCTCATCACCTCTGCCGTATTGTATTGGTTAGAAGTCAGTTGCAGGTTCTGTCCACACTCAAGGGGAGGGGATTATACAAGGGCATGAACACCAGGAGGTGGGGGGTCACTGAGGGTCACCTTGGGGTCTGTCTGCCACACACATCAAAATGTCATTACAAATGACACGTCAGGGTATACTTGAGCCAAATATATTTTTGGAAGAACCAAAACAATTCACCAGGGTTCTGTTTTTACCCTCTATATTTGTATTTGAATTCAGTTTTCATGCACATCAATAAATTATATTTGATGACCAAAATTTTTTTTTCACATCATTTCATGGTAGAAACAGCATTCTTGCTTTCATACAAGGATGCTTAGAATTGAACCCATGGCTTCTAAATACTTCTGTGTCTCCTCCAGGGGAATACTGGCCTAGACCCTGGGGAACCAACGTGAACCATACAACTGTGGCCTCGGCCCCCAGGAAGCTTGCAAACAAGTACGCAGGAAACAGATAGAGATTGCGGAGTGGGGGAGCCGTGGAAGTATGTGGGAGGAAGGCCCACCTTGGTGGAGAAAGGAGGGGGGAGGTGGGCCCTCCAGATGCTAGGAATGGCTTGTGAGGTGAGCGACAGCATGGAATTAGGGGAAGCGGGCAACGGGCAAGGAGTGAGGCTGGTGAGGGAAGCAGGAGCTGGAGTGTGAAGATCCTTATAACTCATGTTTGGAGTCATCAAAGGGAGCTGCAGACACAGGAGGGGAGTGACTGTCGGATTTGGACTTTAGGTCCTCGTGGCTGCAATGCAGAAAATGGACTGAAGCGGGGGCAAGGTAGCAGCAGGACATCCCCGAGAGAGGAGCCAGTGGGGCCCCGATAAGGCAGAGGCAGTGAGCCCACGAGCACAAGTTTAGGGAGACAGAGCCAGCGTGACGTGGTGACTGATGGGGGCCTTTCCCAAAGGTGAGAGCGGGTCCTATGGGCAGCCCTAGAGACCATCGTCTGTGGTCAAGGAGGGTTTGGAAGTTGCACAGTTTCCAGAGGGCAGAGGATGGGTGATGAGTCAGCCATTCAGTCACCTCCACGAGCTCAGACCTCAAGGACTGACTTGATGCAGGAACAGTGGGTGTTCCTGGGCAGGGGTGGGCAGCCAGGCCAGGGAGGGGGTGTGGCTGGAGGATATGAGACAAGGAGCCAGACATCTGTGTTCTGGAGGTCATCCATTCACCAGGCTGTGCTAGGCATCAGTGTAAGCCATGCCTTCTGCCCTCGTGGAACTTTCTCTCTAGTTGGGAAGATGCTTAAGCAATCAGTAATAAAGTGTGATACCTGCTTTGAAGATGCATGTCATAGTGGGTGTGGGATGACCAAGGAAGTCTTCCTGGAAGAAGTGATGTTTAAGCAGTGACTAGAATAAGAGGTAGCCAGGAAAGGAAGGGGGGGATCGTTTAGGCGGAGGGAAGAGCAGAAGCAAAGACCTACTTACTGGATATTTATGGGGCTCACTGGGTGTCAGCCACTGTGTTAGGCCCGCAGGTGGGACAGCATGAGTGTGGTCTGACCCTAGACTGTGAAGGGAGAGCAATCAGAGTCGAAGCTGAGAAGAGGCCTGGCTGTCAGGGGTCTGGAAATTCCCATCCAGGTGTGTGCACCTGATCCTGGGAGCAAGCAGAGGAGTGGCTTGATCAGATTTGCTCTCTCGCCTGGAGCTGGAGAATGTGCAAGATCAGAGGCAGGAAGGCCAGTCGGGACACTGGTGGCAGCGATCCAGGGGAGAGGTGGCAGTGGCCTAAGCTACCACAGTGACAGCTCCCACCAAAACGCACTTCTGACCCCAACCTGTGGCAGCAGAGGTCTCGGCATGGCAGGGGGCTGGGGGGCAGGCCTGGCTGAGGGACAATTTGGGGAAGCCTTCTGGGCCTCCCACTCCCCTCCTTTGGCCCTTGAGAGGGTCACTCAGCCTCCCCTTGAGCCCACTTGCCCCAGACAGAAGCTCAACCTCTTGCAGAGCCAGTTACAGGGTCTGGATAGCAGGCACATTAGCAAACAGCTCTCCATAGGGGCCCTTTCCTGGGAGGGCCAAGGGGCCTTTGTCCAAGCCACAGCTGTCATCTGGATCCGTGTGGAAAAGCCAGGCCTCTGACTAGGATAGGTGTCGAGCTAATGCGTTTACCTTTGGACAAGGCTGGTCCAGGTGTTGAGGGCATCGAGTAGAAACTCAAAAGATGTCATGAGTGACTCCATGAACCAGTGACTCCTCAGCCCCAGGGCTTCCTGTCCATGCTCCTTGGAAACTGGGCTTCCTTGAGAAACTACTCATTCTCTAGTTGCTAAGCCAGTGAGTGGTTCTAACCCATCCCGCCCCCCAGCCCCCTTAACCCCAGGACTAGGGTACTATCTCATGGCCCTGGGCCGCCCCAGAGTTGGTCTCAGGGCTAACCAACTCTGTTGGCTGTCCCGCCCCTGCTCTTAGCTGTGCGTGTGGCACACACAGCCCCTACAGGTCATCCCATCAGACCCCACTGGGGCCCAGAATAATTAGGATGCCTGACTCTCCACAGAACAGGCGTGGCTGTTCTTCAGGTCAAAAGCCCTATTACCCCTCGTCCAGTAACGATTTATTGTGGAGTTGCCCATCCTGGCTACTTGTTTTAGGGAAGCATCATTGTGGAGAATCAAGCAAAGAAACCCAGGCTAAGGCAGAGCTTGGGACGTGCACACAATTCCCTGATTTTTTTATGGCACAAGATTCCAGGGCACCAACTCGGGTCTATTTCCCAGACATCATAGTGAGGGGCAAGTTTCACAATGAGAAAGTCTTTGGGCACCAACTATTCCTTCACCCAAAGCCAGCAACAGTGAAAGTCGGGAGATAGAATGCGGTTGCCATTCCCTGTGCTTGGAAGGTGAGCTGGAGAGAGTTCAAGCGCTAACAGTCAGCCCAGGGGATGTGGCTACCAGGGGGCTGGGCATCTCTTCGCTTGTCCAACCCTTTGAATTTGGCTATTAATGTTACATGATGGACAGGAAGAGTGAATAACTGGCCTTTTGAGACAAAGAAGCCTTTATGCCTCTCTCTTTTTCCAGCTTCTAGCCTTCATTCCCCTTTTTATTTTTTTGCAGTACACGGGCCTCTCACTGTTGTGGCCTCTCCCGTTGCAGAGCACAGGCTCTGGACGCTCAGGCTCAGCGGCCATGGCTCACGGGCCCAGCAGCTCCGCGGCACGTGGGATCCTCCCGGACTGGGGCACGAACCCGTGTCCCCTGCATCGGCAGGCGGACTCTCAACCACTGTGCCACCAGGGAAGCCCCTTTAAGAACAGGACTAACTAAATGTCATGTTGAAAGTGGCCCATAGACACCTTTGAAGCCTGGTGGTAAACAAACAAGGCTTTATTATTTTTTTCCTTCATTAAAAAATTGGGGCATTGATAGCAAACTGAAAGCTTGGACCCCTGGGTTCACCCCCATGTTAAGCAAAGTAGCCCCAGAGAAAGATGGCACAGCTGACACAGATGAAGAGGTTGACGTCCAGAAGGGTTTTCACCAAGGGGTTTTCATCCAGGGAAACTATGACAGGGTCTGTTGTGCTCGGCATCTCCTCCTTGCCCTTGTTCTCCACCCCACAGAGCCACAACATGGCTTTCACCACTTTGGACTGCTTTTTGGTCATGTCACCTAAAAAGAACCCAGCAAATAAGGGTCATAAGGATGGGCTGTGTCTCCCAGGCAAGAGAGAAGAGAGACCGGGTGTGTCCCACGCACTGTGATAAATACTTTATGTTCCTTTTCTGGAAGGTATTCATTAAGACTTTGATTCTGGAAGACTCTTTAGTTCTAGCAGATTGGTATTTTGAGACGTTTCACCATCTTCAGGTGCAGAATTTCAGATGAAAAGATACTCAGCCTAACTTGAGCAAAGCACACAGCTGGTTAGCAGAGGCAGAGGTGGGTTTAGGACCTGTTCTATCTGACTTCCTCCCTGTATTGCATCGCCTGCCAGGAGGCTGAAGAGAGATGTGCACTCTTGCAGGGAACTCTCCTTCCCCATTCAGAGCTGGGTCTGCAAAATCAGCTGCGGGTGGAGCCAGGCGGGTGACGTGTGGGAGTCAGGGGAGCTGATTTTCTTATTAAACACGTCACCTCTACCAAGAAAGATTCTCTCATCTTTCTTGAAACACATGGCCTTCTGGATCTATCCTTGAGTTTCCCACGGTAGGATGACATGGGTTCATGTCCACAATTATTATTTTTTTAAAGCCATGTATGATGATTAATGACAACCACAGCCTTGGGTCATGGAGACAGTAGGGACTGGCGGGGACCCTGGCTAACTGTATATTCCAGGTCTAAGGAACAGCTGCTTTGCAGCTCCAGACAACTTTTGCCATGCAGACATATGGGCTCCATGTTGCCAGATATTCCAGTTTTTCAAGAGAAGATGGAAATCTGGAATTTTATGTGAAATATCACAATTTTTAAATGTTAACTCACATTTTATTAAAAGAGTAGGTGAGCTAAAATAAAGCAAAATATGCCTGCAAGCTGCCAGTTTAAAACCAGTCATTTAGAGAATGCCAGCAGTACCCCAGCCTACCACATGGGGTTTTGGGAGGATCAAATGAACCATGTTTTAGTAGGCACTCAACAAACACTGGCTCTAATTTTCCACCTGAGGCATCTGTTGAAAGTTACTAACCCTTCCAGTGGCCAGAGAGTGAGGGAGGACCAGACCCTGGGAGTCAGGCAATGCTAAAATTCCAAGTGTGCCCATTTTCTGGCTTGTGATTTGGTAGAAAAATTTCCCCTTAATTATATGATGCTTCTTGAGGTTCCTACTGTAACTGAAGAGCAAAGCAACTCACAGCTGTGGTTTTGGGGCATGTTTTCTTGGACAATCTCGAACTGGACGTTGGTTCTGCTGGCCTCTGGTGTCCTGTTCTGAGAGAGGGTAAGAGGCGGGGGAGTTGCTGGTGGCACCTGTTCCTTCTGAACCATGGGGTCATGGCGAGTAAACCAGGTCAAGCGACTGACCTATGGAGCAGAGATGAACTGTGAGATGGGGGTGGAGCGGTGACTTTCATCCCTTTCTCCCACCGCCTTCCAACCCCAAGCTCAGCCTTCACACCCGAGTCTCTCCCAGTCTTGCCCTCTCACTCCACCCTCCAGAAAGCTTCAGCTCCCAGCGCTCTTCAGAATCAATGGACATTTTCCCCACCCAGTCCCCCATCTTTCTTGGACAGCCCTAATTCTCCAGTGGGGATCTCACCCTTCCTCATTCTAGTCCCCAGAGCTTAACCCTAGCCCGTGGGTGTGGGGGGAACCCTGTGATCAGCATGCAGCTCATCCATGTCTCTGGTCACGGGGAGTAAGTTGGTTCATGGGTGATCATGTGTCTTGAGCTGACTCCATCAACGGGCATCAGGAACTTCACTGGAAATGCTGGGACAAAAACGCTTATGCTTTTGCTTAATGAGAATAAGAGAGGATGTATCCCTAAAAGCTGCTGGGCCCACAAGGGGCCTGAGAACAGAAGGAGAGGTGAGAGATGAATTCTGATGGTCTTTTCAGTGTCCTGAAATCAAATTCTTCCCAAGACCCAGCCCTGGACTTTTCAGCTTTTTGAACAATCAGTCCTCTTCACTGAAGTCAATTGGGTTTTCTGTCACTAGCAGTGAAGGGTCTCAATAGATACAGTGTCAAACCCAAAAGTACCATCTCCTTGGAGGGCGGCTCTGTGAACCAGCTTACGACGGACACAGTGATCAGGGTGACGGAGGACAGAATCATGGAGAAGTAGAGGTAGTGGACATCCTTTACCACAGCTGGCCGCTCATCTGGCTGGTCACACCGAGGCTGCACGTAAATGAAGTCCAGAACGAGACGAACCAAGCCTAGGAGAAGGCCCAAGATGAGACCGAAGAAGGCGCCCTGTGAATCAGAGCAAGGCCGTCTTAGACACGGGCAGGGCTGTGGGGCGTCCGGCACAGGCCTCCGGAAACCTCAGCAAGCCCCCTCAAGAGCGTGGCTTTCTAGCGACGGTCACAGCAGGGGTCAGTGATTCGAAAAGGGCTGGAGATACTTATCTGTTTATCTTTTACATAGAATTAATCAATGACATATAATTCCCTGTTAATTCAGCTTCCCTGTTTAAGGACAAAATGCATCAAAAAAGAACCCTCATTGCTTTTTTTCAAAAGCCAGCTAACACCCTCCCTGTATCTTCCCGCACAGAACTCATCCTCCCTAATGACACTTGATATCCTCATGTCCCTCTCCAGTCCCCTTCTCTCCCATCCGATGGGCTGAAGGGCTGATCCAGGGCTACCTTTTCGTTGGTCCGCTTCCAGAAACATCCCATGATGAAGACCACAGCCACGGGAGGCTGCAGGTAGGAGCTGATGGACTGGATGTAGATGAAGAGTTGGCCACCCTGGCTGGCCTGGACCACAGGGATCCAGAGGATGGAGACCAATACCAGCAGCAACACAAACACCCTGGTGCCGGATGGAGAGAGACCCCCCCCCATTAGTGTTTTATCTCCCCTGAACACTTCTCTCTCTTTTTTATAGCTTTTCGGAGGTAGAATTTATATGCCCTAAGATTCACCCATTATAAGTGTGAATCCAGTAACTTTTAGTAAGTTTATAGAGTGGTGCAACCAACACCACAATCAAGTTTTAGAGCTTCCATCACTCCGAAAAGTCCCCCCATGCCCATTTACAACTTATTCTTGTTCCCACCCTAAATAAGCACTTATCTACTTCTGTCTCTATAGGTTTGCCTTTTCTGGACGTTTCAAGTAAATGGTATCATACAATATGTGGTCTTTTGCAGTTGGCTTCTTTCACTTAGCATGTCTTAGCATGAGGTTCATCACATATCATGTATCAATCTTTCATTCCTTTTTGTTGTTGAAAAATATTCCATTGAGTGGATACGCCATTGTGTACCATTGTTTATCCTTCACCCATCAGTGGACATTTGGATTGTTTCTACTTTTTGGCTATTGTAAAAAACGCTGCTATGAACATTTGTATACAAGTCTTTGTACAGCCAGATGGTTTTATTTCTAGGGATGCAATTGCTGGGTCACATGGTGAGTTTATACTTAGCTTTTTAAGAAAATACCAAACTGCTTTTGAACAGTTGAACCATTCTACATCCCCACATGCAATGCACAAGAGTTCCAACTTCTCTGCCTTCCTGTCTGCCTTTTTGATTATAGCCACTCTAGTGGGTGTGTAGTGGTATCCTGCAGGAGCTTTCTGGACTACAATCTCACTTTTTATATTATTCTAGATGACAAGTCCTTTGTCAGATATATGGCTTGCAAATATTTTCTCCCAATCTGTGGCTTGGCGTCTCATCTTCTTAATGGTGTCTTTTGAAGCAAAAAAGTTTTGGGTTTTGATGAAGTCTAATTTCTTTTTCTTTTTTTTTTAATGGATTATGCTTTTGATGTCATACCTCTCCCTAACCCAAGGCTGAGACAGCCCTTAGGTACACCTTCTTGAGGGGCAGAGTCCCAAGATGCTTATTAGCATATATTTTACATAAAATGTGCATGCCACTCACTTTGGTCATTTTCATCCCCCCCATTAGATATCAGGACTTTGCACAAGACTTGTTAGAGAAACCTTGCCCCCAGCCCCCAGAACACCCTTCTCCCTTTTACCTGGCTAACTCCTATTCACCCCTCAGGTCCCAGTCCAAGTTGAAGACTTTTCCTCTGACTCCCTAGGTGTCCCGGCTCCTCCATCATAACATTCACTGTGGTTATAACTACCTGTTTCCTTATCCTTGTCTTCTTCTAGCTCCACAAAGGCAAAACTGAGTCTTTTCTTTTCACTGCTGTATGCCCGGCACCTGGCACGTAGTAGGTGCTCACTGAATAGCTCTTGAATGAATGAACGCCTTACTCATCCACGGAGCCCTGATGTACTTCACCTTTGCCATCAGAGGAGGCTGAGACAGCCTGGAGAAGTCGAAGGCTGGACTTTCCCTCTGGGTGGCTCAGCTTTCTCCTCCCTGGGTTATCTGGACTTTTCACACCACTGCCTGGCGCCAACCCAGTAAGACTTTACCTGCCCACAATCATGAGCTCCTTCTCAGATGCCCGAGGCCGGAGATGATTCCAGAGGTCCATGGTGAAGATGGTGCTGGCACTGTTAAAGATGGAGGTGAGGGAGGACATGAGCGCCGCCACCATCACAGCCATCATGAGCCCGCGGAGCCCTGGGGGCAGAAGGGAGGTCTTTGGGCCTCAAGCTTTTTCTGCCTTCACCGCTGACCCCATTTCCCAGGCCCATAGCCAGCTGGTCCCGAGAGGTTCAACTCGGAGGAGGCGGAACTCAGGGGTGGGAGCCAACAGGAGGGACTCAGAGGGGTGGATGGGGCAGAGCCCCCTGCGTAGCCAGAGCCGGAGCTTTATTTGGGGGCTTAGTTCCTCAGCCCAGAGCCATTCTTTCCCACAGCCCTCCCATCTTGTCCCCCTCCTCAGATTAGAGCCCAAGCCAATGTCCTCCTTTCTGGGTGCCCCGGGGGGACTCAACTGAGGGGTGAAGGGACCATTACCTGTAGGCAGGAGTTCCAGTACAAGTTTGGGATACGCGATGTCAGAGCAGCCGGCGGGGTTGCTACAGACCTTCTGGCAGATTTCTGGGTCTGCACAAGCCACTTGGTCTATGGAGGAAACAAGCCCAGAGCTAAACAGACGGACCCTCAGAGGCCCAGGCCCGGCCCAAACACGGCCTGGCGCAGGCCAGCACCAGGAGACAGGGCTACTGTATATAAGTGTACAGTCCAATGAAATAAAAAGGAGCCTAGACTTGATAATCCATGGCCTTGTTACTTAACCATTCTGGACCTCAGTTGCCGTATCTGCAAAACTGGGACAGTAACAGAACTCTACTTCCTAAGATTATGGTGAGGATTAAATGAAATGACATACATTACACACTCAGCACAGAGTCTGGGACACAGGAAGTGCTGAATGCATTTCAGCCGTACTGTTGTAACCCAGAAAAAGCCGAGACACCTCACGGCCAGTCTCAGCACAGTGCCCTACATCAGGCTCCCTAAGCCCCACAAAAGGACACGAGCAATTTACATCTTTACCTAAGTTCATCGGAAGTGCAAAGGAGAATGCCATCACTTGACACATGGCAAATATTTTAAAAGTTCCTCTTTTCCCCATCTCCTTCTCAACAGTATACATAGTTCAACAGCTGTTCCTCATTTTAGACTCATAAGAACCCAACCAGGCTCTGAATTTTCTCCTCCTCTCTCTCCATTTCTGTATCAATTCTTTTCTCTCCTGAACAGCATTTTGATTTTCTAGTGTAAATCCATCCAGACTTCCTGGCACCTCTAGTTCTTCACCTCTATCATGATGAACACATGCCAAGCTTAGAAGCATAGACCTCCTGCTTGGAAGACAGAAGAAGAGATTTAAAAATTATACGAGTGTGTGGCGCAGAGTAGATGCTCGATACGTTTTTCTTGGGGAGAGACTAGCTATCTCATTATTAGTGTAATCTTTACAGAGGGGAAGGGACCTGGTTATAATCACCCAGCAAGGTCATGTCGGAGACAGAACAGGTCTCTCAATCCAGTGCAATCTTTCAGAGAAGGAAGGCCAAGTTTCAGTGGTCTGGCATGTGTGTTTGAATGATAGCTTTCTTGTTACTTTCTGTCTTCCTCATATCTGAGCTGAGCCACACTCCTCACCACCAGCTCAATGCCAACACAACACCACTTACCCCCACTGGACCACTTATAAATCCTCAAGTCTCTTTGGCCAGCTGCATCTAGGAATAATTCCCATAAATAACTCCTAGACCCTCCCTCTGCTCAATCCAAAGGCTTCTGTCCTTCTTCCTCATTCTAATGAGTAACACTGCCTTCCGTCCCACCTTCTATGGCAAGTGGGAACGACCTCGAGCCTCAGTTTAGGGGTGGGCTTGGAGCTCTTCACTGCCCACACCCATCTCCTCCCCCGTTCTGATGCAGTATCAACGTCATGATGATCATGTAGCTGAGGCCTCAAATTCACAAGTGGCCTCAAATAGAGATGTTTGACAGTATCTCCAGATGAGGTGGTATGTCTAGTCTTTATATTTTTATATGTGTTAAAACTGTTAATTTAATAAATGTAAATATTTAAAGTACATCATAACTTTAAAATCTAATATTGTTGGGTTTTTTTTAATTAAAAAAATTTTTTATTGAAGTATACTTGTATAGTATAGACGTTTACAATGTTTCAGGTGTACAGCAAAGTGATTCATATATAAAAAGAATATATAAAAAGAATATAGTTCCCTGTGCTCTATAGTAGGTCCTTGTTGTTTATTTTATATATAGTAGCGTGTATCTGTTAACCTCAAATCCCTAATTCATCCCTCCCCTAATATTATTGATTCTGGTTTCTTTGTGTTTTTTTTTGCCACACCATGTGGCTTGTGGGATCTTAGTTCCCCAAGCAGGGATGGAACCTGGGACCCCTGCAGTGGAAGCGTGGAGTCTTAACCACTGGACCGCCAGGGAATTCTCGATCCTTCATTTGCTTTTTTAAGACAGCATAATACCTAAGAAATGGAAATCACACCAGGCCCCTTCATCCATTAGGAAGCCCAAGGACTAGCTGGTCTTTGTAAAGTTTCTCCACTCACTGTTATGTCTTGTCAAAGCTGGGACCCTTCCCTCCACTTACATCCACCAATGGGAGAAGAAATGGGTGCTGTGGCCACAATTCATAATACAAGTAACAATTGCTATGGGATAAAAGTAGATGCCTCCAAAACTCTGATTCAGTCTTAGACAAAATTAAGACAGCAGACCAAAAATGATATTTGACAGGAAGTATTGAGAAGAAACAACCTCATTGAGAAAAATGCTTTTGAGACGTCAAAGCTCTTGGCTTGTTTATGACTTGTCTGCAGAAGTTTAGGAGAAGATTAGAAAATAGTTATATTCCTGTGGCCAGAACATGGTATGGAGCCTCCCAAGCGGGGCGAAGATCTTGCTTATGTTCCAATCTTGTGGGTTTGGACTCTTGTTGTCCAAAAGCTCCTCTCTTCAAGGGACACCAAGAAGGAGCAAGACTCCCCCTGAAATCATTCATTTAATGACCTAGTTTTTGTTTAACCTTCTAGGAATGCAACCTTCAACCATGAAACACATGACAGACACAAAGTTTATAAAGCATGTTTAGGGCAGAAAATGGTGTTTGTTCGTTCAGGCTAAAGAATATGTTCATCACAGGGAAACTAGTTGGCTCAGCTAAGTTATAAATGAAACCAACAGCCTTGTGATTGTTAACCCACCATTCTCTATATCAGCTCACCTGTCTTGGGTGAATTAATCAACCATTTCATATATGGAGTGGATTCCCTTGTCAGATCCTATGATGCTTGACATAAAGGATGGCTCTAGCAGAGTCCAATCCAAACACAGCACCAAACCTCCTTCTTCCAAATGCCAACATTCATGGAAGTTCACTACGACTCGGATGCCGCAAATAAACACTGTACATATACCTTCTCATGTAATCTTCACAACTCCATATGGAAGATATTGCCATTATACCTATTTCAGAGACAAGTAAACTGAGGCCCATAGAGACTAATAACATCCCCAAATCATAAAGCTAGTATCGTGGATAGGATTCAAAACCTTCGCTTATTCCAAAGCTCAGGTGGAGATGATTGGCTTTGTAAACAGGAACATTTCTAGACTCTTGTGTTTCATTGTTTCGAGGGTTGATTTGTTTCTTTCTTGGTTTCCACTAGAGTTCCTTTATAAGTGGGCGCTATTCCTTGGATGGACTAAGTGGAAGAGGATGTTGTCCACGTTCAAGAGAGCTCAGGATCAGAGCATCATTTTAGGCAGTGCTGGACCCATTTGAAGATTCAGCAGGTTGCTGATGGAGCTGAGATGGAGAGAAGAGTGGAAATGGGTAGGAACAGTGGCTTGGCCTGGCACCTGGCCCTGTAGACCAGGGCTTCTCAATCTTCTGCCGGGCACCACCCCCAGAGATTCGGATTCAAAAGGTCTTGGACGGGACCTGAAAGTTTGCATTTTTAACAAGTTCCAAGGCAACCCTGATGCTGCTAGACTGGGAACCACACTTTGAGAAGCTCCAGTCAAGACCTTCAAATGCACCGCACCCACCTCACCATCTCCACCCTACCTCACTCTCTTAAATTCCTTTCGCACTATTGCTAGTACCAAATGCTAGAGTGTTTTGATATCAATTTTCTCTTACTTTTTCACAAGTACCAGACTCATCTGTTATGTTATAAACTCCCTAGGGGCGTGGAATGTGGCATTATGTTTCAGTTAACAACCGTTATTGACGGGCTGACTGCTAAGAGTGAGGCTCAGGGTCTTGTTATTGATCATCCTGATACTGATCCAAAGTATTGATGTGATTTCCTGAGAGAGACAGTAGCATGATTAAGAGTCAGGTTTTGGAGGCAGAGGCCCCTGGATTTAAATCTTGGCTTACCCAGCCCTAGCCAAGTAACTTCCAGCAAGTCCCCTAACCTAGGAGTGATCTAGAGTCCTCTTTTTTCCTTAACAGCTTCATCCAATCCATCATTCATCTGGTTGGCTCCGCTCTAAATTATATTTTCAAACCATCCACATGAATAAACTGTTGCCTCTTCACAGAGGCCTTCCCTGGAAACCCTGTCATAGGAGCCCCTGCCCAGCATTCCCTGTGATGCTTCCCTAGCATTTTCCTCACAGCACTTAGCACAATCAATGAATAGCTCACTTACGTATTTTTTGTCTCCTTCACCACTAAAACGTAATCCCCCCCAACAGCAGGGCTACTGTATGTCTTGTTCCCTTATGCATCCCCAGGCTCTTCTAGAAAAAGGCCTGGCAGATAATTGGCTTTCAAAATATTTGTTGAATCCATGGAAGAATAATAAATGAGTGAATCAATTAATTTCTCTGAGCTTTAATTTCTTCCTTTCTTTTGGCCACGCGGATTGCTGGATCTTAGTTCCCCGAGCAGAGATTGAACCCACACCCTCGGCAGTGCAAGTGTGGAGTCCTAACCACTGGACTGCCAGGGAATTCCCTGATTTCTTTATCTATAAATGAAAATAACAATAGTACCTATCTCATAAGGTCCTTTTGAGGAATCAATGAGATAAAATATGTATAGAATAATAAAAGTGAACACTTCTATAGTGTTTACCATGTGCCAGGGACTGTTTTAAGCCTTAGGAAATATTATCCCCATTTTACAAGTGAGGAAACAGAAGCACTTAACAGAAATTAAGTGACTTATTCAAGGTCACAGGAGCCAGGAAGTGTCAGAGCCAAGGTTCAGGCAAGGCATTTCAGGTCAGTGTTCATATTCATAACCGCCCCACTCTTCTGCAAAACTCCTCACACGGGGACTGGCCCTTAGCACAATGAATGTTGGTTGCTTTAAGCCACTTTCTTTGTTCATATGTCGCCTTGCCCCTTAGCTGTATATTTTCCATCAAGTCACCATAAAACCAAGATCCCAGTTCTTATCCTCATCTGGGATTTTTCAAGCCCTGTGCCGCTTCCCTGGAAAGAGGACCGGTGGCTCTGGGTTCATCATCCATCAGGGCTGGAGAAGCGCAATCCCAGCATCTGGCACCACGGATGGCTCCCCATCCTTTCTCTTCCCCAAGTCCTTCCACCTAATTCATAGTTCTAAATTATTTTGACAAAACTTCTGGACTGGGGCTTCCCTGGTGGCGCAGTGGTTGAGAGTCCACCTGCCAATGCAGGGGACACGGGTTCCAGCCCTGGTCTGGGAGGATCCCACATGCCGTGGGGCAACTAGGCCCGTGAGCCACAACTACTGAGCCTGCGCGTCTGGAGCCTGTGCTCCGAAACAAGAGAGGCCGCGATAATGAGAGGCCCGTGCACCGCGATGAAGAGTGGCCCCTGCTTGCCGCAACTAGAGAAAGCCCTCGCACAGAAACAAAGACCCAACACAGCCCAAAATAAATAAATTAATTAATTAATTAAAAAAAAAAACCTTCTGGACTAACCATTTCATCCTAACCCTTTCTTTACCTCTGCAACATCATGTAAGATAAGGCATAGGGGAGGGAGATTTCTGCCCGTTTGAGTTAATAACAGCTTGGGTCAATACAGGGTTAAACTTAATGAGGCAGAAAGGAGCTTTCTTCCACACAGATCACCAGTTCCTGACGTCACAGCGACTCCCAATAACATCCCCCACCCCTAGTCCTGTTTAATCCCCATGCTGCAAACCTCATCCCTCTACCAAGTTTTAAAAAAAAGAAAAAAGCTAAGACAGATACTCTAGAGGTTTTGATATCCCTGATTTTGTTAAGAAAAGGAACCCCCAAAGGGTTCTATTGGGCCGAAGTTGCCAAACCACTGGGTTCAAACATTGAAGTGTGAGGGGAGCCCTCTCATGGGATTTCAGGGAGCTGACATCTGGAACCATGAGATTTTAGCCTAGTTTGTGGTTTCCGAAAATATATAGTTGAGGCGAGGCCCCAGATAGGTCTCCATTTGACTTGGCCTGAGACATTAATAGGACGTTCTCATTGAACCAATGTTGGGAAACAGCACTGAGTCAGTAGTTGCCGGGATGGAGACACCTCAGCTGAATCACCAGGAAGGGACTCCAGCTGCATTCTTGAGGGGCAGTCAGTAAGATGTTCAGAACACTTCACAGGGTCTGAGACTCACAGACAACCTCTCCTCCCAACTGTCTTCTTACCTGGAAAGAGGACACGGCTGACCATACCAGGGAACACCATGATGAAAAGGGGCAGGACCTTCAGGTATGCGGCCATCAGAGAGCCTCCTTTGGCATGGGACAGGTTCTTGGCAGCCAGAGTCCGCTGAACAATCACCTGGAAAACAGTGGTGTGGTTGGAAGTTGAGATAGATTTCTCTTAAGGCCAACTAGGTGCGCATGGCTTCTTTGTAGGCATAGTAGACCCAGGAGCTCGGTTTGCCTGCCTTCTCTAAGGAAACATCTCTCCTATTCTCAGTCCCTGTGATCCAGTGGTCCAGTTGGGGTAGCTATACCAAGGCAGAGAAATCAAGAACGGGAAAGAGGATAGAAGAGGAATGCAAATACTTTGCTAGGAGTGATGAGTTAAGAGAAAGAGAGGATCTGAGATATTGCTACCAACAGGATTGGCATGTCTGGACTTGTAGTTACTGCATACGGTGTGCCTAGGTCTTATCCTGACCCCCTTCTCTCTGTTGGGTGGCATAAGGTAGGTCTTGTTAAGATTTATCCACTTAGAACAGATTGGTGGTTGCCAGAGACAAAGGGTGGCAGGTGGGCAAAATGGATGAAGGGGATCAGAAAGTATAAATTTCTGTTATAAAATAAATAAGTCCTAGGGATGTAGTGTACAGCATGGTGACTATAGTTAATAATACTGGATTGCATATTTTTAAGTTGTTAAGAGAATAGATCTTAAAAGTTCTCATCACACACAAAAAAGGTCTCATCACAAGAAAAAAAATTGTATCAATAACTGATGGTGATGAATATTAACTAGATTTATTTTGGTGATGATTTTGCAATATATACCAATATCGAGTAACTAAAACGATTTATCCACTCAAAGGGAATGACATGTTCTAGAGTGTTTTCTGAGTAGAAGACTGGTCCCCCAAAATCCTGCTCCAGGCTTCAGATTGAATCTACATGAACTCAGAACTTTCTCTACTATTTCCTTAGGCTTTGGATCTTGAAGCATCTGGAGAAGTTGCAGAGGCCTTGGTGAGTTACTAGAGCTTTTATGAGTTGGTTCAGTGAACTGTGGACAAGAGGAGTGAAATGCCATTACCATTATGGTGCTGTGGTGAGCAGGACAAAGTGGGAATTCTTCCCATTTTTTTAAATAATGTTCATCAATGGCATAGGCTTCCTAGAGCGTCCTGCTGCTTCTTTTGAAACCCATTCCCTCTCCACAAGGCTACCCTGTCATCTTGGGTACGGAATCTGCCTGATCCAGGGGTAGGCACCTGACTCACCCCTGGCCAATCAGAGCCCTTACACAGGGTATTTGGATTTGGGACTTGGAGAGTTGTCAGTCTCTTTGCAGTTGGTCTGCAGTGAGAGACCATGAAGTCAGCAGGTAAGAGAGAAAGACAATGGAGAAAGAAACCAGAAAAAGTTCCAGCACTTTCTGAAGGCTAGTTCAGCTTCCTGCCGTTCGTATTCCATGAGCTAATAAATCCCCTACCCTTTTCCTAAGCTGGTTTAAATTTGATTATTTTTTCTGTGACTTGCAACCAAGTGTACCCTCACCTGCACAGATTATTATTATTGGGTTGGATGTTGTCAGTGAAAGACTCTAAAACGTGGCATCAGCTTATGTGAGGAAAGGTGAAGGAGCAGTGAGGATCCCTCTATCCAGAGCTGGGAAGTCAGCTGTTTAACTGTTACCTGTCATTTCTCAGGGCTCCAAACACACACCTACTGGGCTTTCTAGAACACTTAACAATGCGATAGTAACATGGAGCGATACAGCAACTATAGAATACTTTTTACTGCTTCATTAAGGTGCCAAGAAGAGGCATGCAAGCTTCAGTCCTTGTCGGTCCATCTGGAAGCAGAGAGGAATTTAGAGCTTTGGAAAACCAAGCCCTTTTGACAGGAGATCCAAAGCTGTGACTGAGAAGAATGCTGGCTTTTATTCCCATGAAGCGGAGCCTCCAGCTGAGTAAGTTTTAAGAGACTTTTGCTGCTCAAAATCCCACAAGCCCTGGGAAGAGCGTGTCGCCCTGTACGGCAACCCCCGGACCCAAGTAATGGAGCATGACTCATAGGAATGTTATGAAAATCAATGAGTTAACATATAGGAAATGCTTATATCAGTTACTGGTAGATGGTCCAGCATCAATCAATGTTTGTGTCATTACGATTATCGGTTGTGATTTACCTCTTCCGTCTCTGCCCAGGAAGATTAGGAACACGCCCCCAACCAGTGAACAGTGAATGCTGCTTTGTCTTTCTCCTGCTCTGAAATGAGCTACGTAGGGCAGCACCAGCCCAAGGGACTAACACAGCCTTTGGACTCAACAGAATTCAGCTCAGCAGCGGCAAAACCAGAAGTCGTGGGGTCCAAGGAGGGCTTGGGTTTCTGGCCCCTCTGGCCCTGCCTGCCCTTTGGAAGAAGATCAAGTCATCCCGGATTAATTAAGTCCCCAGGCTCTTGAACAATGCGAGGTGGGTTGGAGGTGGGCTTCAAGGGTTGCACACTGGAATCCCAGCTAGTAAGGATGTGAGGCATCTCAAGGAAATATTTGTATAGATTAATAAATATAAGCTGTTGAGCCATGTCAAGAGCAGTAGCATAAAACCATAGCAAAGGGCTTCCCTGGTGGCGCAGTGGTTGAGAGTCTGCCTGCCGATGTAGGGGACGCGGGTTCGTGCCCTGGTCCGGGAAGATCCCACATGCCGCGGAGCGGCTGGGCCCGTGAGCCATGGCCGCTGAGCCTGCGCGTCCGGAGCCTGTGCTCCGCAACGGGAGAGGCCACAACAGTGAGAGGCTCATGTATCGCAAAAAAAAAAAAAAAAAAAAAATAGCAAAAAGGTAAATGTTTTAAACAGTTTATTAAATGAGCCTGCAACAAAAAAGACTATGAGCAAATTCCTAATGCTCCCCTTTTTCACAATTATTAATAACCCCGCTAATGAGGAAACAGAGGCTCAGAGATCTTAGACGGTGTCCCAAGGTTATGCCACCTGAACTTGATTCCAGGTCTGTTAAGGTTAAAGCCCAGGCTGTTAGCCTCCGTCTGAGCTGTCTCCCAGGGTCTCTCCAGCCTGAGACTTGCTAAGGAAGAGGACGGGTGCTCTCTCTTAAAGGGGCAGTATTGCACCCATCTCTAGCTCTTCACTCAGGAGTTCTGACCCTTGGGGTGACCTGGATTCACTCTTTGCAGTGTCCCCTCCATCAATTCAGTGGCCCGACTCCATGATCATTATTTTATTTAAAGTCTCATCAGCCCTGAATATGAAATAGGGCTTCCAAAATGGCACACAGATCTCTGATCATTAATGTAACGGAAAAAGCCATTTCAACAGATGATATATTCACAGGGCTTGAAACCTGAGAAAGTATAAACAGGTGTGCAGTGAAATGGCTTCCATCCATCCTGGCACATCTGCCCACCTCCCTGCCCACAGGTAACTGCTCTTAGTTTTATATACATCCATCCGGAGTTTCCTTCAGCACATACAAGCAAATGCAAATATGGATTCTATCCCCCCCCCCACACACCTTTTTTTTTTTTTTTTTTTTTTTTTGGCGGTACGCGGGCCTCTCACTGTTGTGGCCTCTCCCGTTGCGGAGCACAGGCTCCGGACGCGCAGGCTCAGCGGCCATGGCTCACGGGCCCAGCCGCTCCGCGGCATGTGGGATCTTCCAGGACCGGGGCACGAACCTGCGTCCCCTGCATCGGCAGGCGGACTCTCAACCACTGCGCCACCAGGGAAGCCCAACACACACACCTTTTAACACAAAAAGGCTTATTATACACACCACAGTGCCTTTTGCTTTTCTCATTTCTTTCTTCACACCAGTTATATATTTGCTTTAAGGGCTTTATTTTGGCAGGTGCCTCTGCCTAAACCTCTCCTCCCCAACAATCACCAGAGCCCACTCACTCTCCTTAGCTCAGAGGGCACTTCTCAACCATGACTCCCCTAATCACTCTATTTTAGAGGACACTCCCACACCCTCCATTTCCACCCCCCCCCGCTTGTTTTTTTTTTTAATGACAGTTTATCACCTTTTAACGTTCCCCATAATTTATTTATTGCCTGTCTACCTCCACCAGAAGAAGGTGAGCTCCGAGAGCCTGTTTGATTTGTTTACTTGTGATTTCCAAGTGGCTGGCACATAGAGGACACCTAGTGAGTATTTGTGGAGCAAATAATACCTATACCAGTTTTAACCTCTCTTTAAAATGTTTCATCTCTCTTGCTTACTGGATCCTTCCAGACATCCAGCAGGATGTATCAAGCTTTCCCCTTTGCAAACATCAGTAGCTTTGGATTTGCTGCGACATGAATAAGAATAAGAAGATAACACGTAGAGCAGTAGAGAGAAAGAAGTTCTCAAGGATGTTTGGGGAGAAACGCAAATAAGAGAACAGATAGTGGGAGAAAAGAACCCAGCCTCCAGATACTCCAAGGAAGGAAGCGTCCCCGAGAGCAGCTTTCTCAGCCTGCTGCCCCGTACCTGATCGGTGCACCAGTACCAGAGGGACGGGATGGACATTCCAAATAGGATCCCAGGCCACGGGAGATCAGATGTCAGTGGGTCTCGGAAAATATGGAAGGCGTCTTCCCGGGGCAGCCCGCAGCTGTTGTTCCCACTCCGGTTGCTGGCCACAGCCAAGAAGTATTTCTCTTCCAGGCCTTCCAACCCGCCGACTGCAGCAAAACCTAGTATTCGGAGGAAACCCAAATTTGCCAGGAACTCAGACTGATCCACAGCAACTCATGAGGGGATGGCTGGAGATTGGTGAAATCCTACTTAGGACAGAGATACCAAGGGAAAGTTAGTTGACTTAAAGGTTCTTCGCCTTTTTTTTTTTTCATGCCTTTGGTAGTGACTATGGATGGCTTCTCAGAATAATATTCCTAAATATACAATACAAAATACATAGATTGTAAAGAAAACCAAATATGTTGAAAGCACCCATCAAACCATAAAAACTCTGACGTAGTAATTTATTTATTTGCTCCATTAAGTAGAAAGACCCCACAGTGGGTCAAATAACAATTTAGTTTTAAAAAAACCATGGACACAGTGTTTCAATACATCAGAAGCAACTGTAAAAACATTTGGATAAAAACCTCGGTGGGTATATTTTGGTATCAAAGTCACAGATATTGCAAATCTTCCTGTGGTTTGTTGCCTACACTAATCATTGAAAGATGCTCATATGAAAATAGAGATGAATTTCTTTCCCATCCAAGATTCACAAAACCCATGAATTCTGTCCAGGTTAAGAAAGCCTGCCTTAAGGAAACATTCTTTCACCTCTGAACTTCTTCTCAGCTACTCTCAATTCATGGTATCACAAGAGTGGTCCAAGTAACTTATGGCCTTGAGCAAGTCACTTCCCTGTCTGAGATTCGGTTTCCTCATCTGCAGGTGGGGATAATGTAGCACCAACCTCATAGGGCTGGAGAAAGACAGTGAGATAATGCACATAAAATGCACAGCATCTGGCACAAACGTGTGTTGTCCTTAAAAAATAATAAAGCACTGCAATTTGCAGATAATTTGCTTCTTTTCATTAATTGAACAGATTCAAGGTTATCCCCAAAATAACATTGCTCTCACTGGATTACGTTCTGGAAGGTTGTGTTTGTCTTTTTGTTGTTGTTTTGTTTTTTTCTTGTGTTTTATTTTTGGTGTTTTGTTTGTTTCTTTGTTTTTTGGTATGGAAGAGAAGGGGTTGGTGTTACCACTTGAGTAGGAATGATACGTAATCTGCAGCCTAGCTTATTTTTGCTGAAGGTTGTGGTGAACAGTGGCTACTGGGGGAAAAATATTGTGATGATAAATTTTTGTCATGCTTTTTTTTCCCTAAAAAATTATTTTGTGGTAGTGGGAGGGAGGGAAGTTTTATTAATCATTGGACCTGCCCATCTGAGTGTGTAAAGCACATACATATAGATAATAGCAGGTAGAAAGGCTGAGAAAAGAATCACCCCAGGATGGGTGAAAATAAAGTAGGCAGAGCATCGTAAACTTTAATGTACACACGAATCGCCTGGGAACCATTAAAAAGCATATCCTGATTCAGCAAGTCTGCAGTGGTGCCTGGGATTCTGCCCTTCTAATGGGCTCCCAGTTGACACTGATGCTGCTGGTCCCTGGACCACAGTCTGAGTAGCATCCATGTAGGAGACATCAGGGTACCAAATGAAATTTGGAATCCTTTTGGTATAAAGGAAAGTGGGGGATCTTGATTTCAGTCACTTTAATAAGCTCCATTTTAGGTCAGTTTTTCAGTTTCTCTTGTTTTTTTTTGTTTGTTTTTTGGGGTTTTTTTTGCGGTATGTGGGCCTCTCACTGTTGTGGCTTCTCCCGTTGCAGAGCACAGGCTCCGGACGCGCAGGCTCAACAGCCATGGCTCACGGGCCCAGCCGCTCCACGGCATGTGGGATCTTCCCGGACCGGGGCACAAACCCGCGTACCCTGCATCGGCAGGCAGGAAGGCACAATGTTAAGGTAAAAATTCCTGCCTATACTCTTTGACGCCTGCTCTTAGACTCTTCCCACAAAAGTTATTACCACATTATCTCCCCACTATTATCAACAGGGAGTATGATGGGGAAGGAAGGGTATGAGATCTGAAGTCAGCCTGACTGGGTTTGAATCCTGGCTTTGAATTCTAACTTTGTGACCTTGAGCTAACAGTTGGTGTCTTAATTTTCTCATCCAACAAAAGGGGTAAAAATAATACTGATATCATTGGGTTGTTATGAGCATTAAATGATAAAGCATCTGGATCACTAGTGTTTTAATAGGTATTCATTTATGAACTTTTAATTTTGAGATAATTGTAGACATACAGAAGAGTTGTATAAGTAGTACAGAGAGTTCCCATACACCTTCTCCTAGTGTCACTGTCTTACATAAGCAAAGTACAGTTACAGAAACTAAGAAATTAACATTGGTGCCTTACTATTAACTACAGTATGGGCTGTTCAATTTGCACCACTAATGTTCTTTTTCTCTTCTGGGATCCAATCCAGGATCCCACACTGTGTTTATTTATGTTTCCTCCTTTCTCTGTAGTTCCTCAGCCTTTCCTTATTTTTCATGTCCTTGATACTTTTGAAGAATACTGGTCATTGTAGTGTGTAAAATGTCCCTTAATTTGGGTTTGCCTGATGTTTATTTACGATGAAGTTGAGGTTATATATTTTGGCAAGAATGGCACAGAGGTGATGCTGTGTCCTTCTCAATGCACCGTATCAGGAGCTACATACTGGTATGTCTGATTACTGTAGTATCAGTTAATATGCCCTGGTCGCTTAGTTACAGTGGCACGTGCCATGTTTCTCCACTGTAAAGTGGCTATATTGCCCTTTGTAATTAATAAATATTTTGGACGTGATACTTTGAGACCAAGCAAATATCTTATTTCTTCATAAACTTTCATGTGCTGACTTCAGCATTTATCATTGGATCTTGTCTATAGCAATTATGACTGTGATGTTCTAATAGTGATCTTCTATTTCCCTCAGTCTGTCTTCATTTATTAATTGGAATTCTCCTGTAAGGAAGAGTTTTCCTTTTGCCCCCTTTTATTTGTTTATTTAATTATTTATCCACGTCAACATAGGAGGATCTATTAACTTTTCCTTAAAAAACAGTAAGTTTCCATGATACGCACAGCTCTCTTCCAGCTAAAATGACCATGCCTCAAGCAGGAATCCCCAGCTAGGTTTGAAACAGTGATGAAAGCAGATGTCCATGCTTGAGAGAGGTGCTGTCATCCACCCAAATGACCCTGGCACCCCACTTACTGTAGCCCATCAGGGTGAGCGCTCCTATAAGCATGATCAGAGTCTGTAGAGCATCCGTGTAGATCACAGCAGCCAGGCCACCTAGTGGGAAGATGAGCACTGAGGTGAGGGTCAGGTACTCTGGGGGAGAGGAGTTACTCTGGGTGCCAGAGGCAACTTGGAATTTCAAGACCTGACGGGGGAGAGTTCCTAGTGTTGATTGTTTGCAAAGATGGCCACAATATCTCCTTCCCAGGTGCCTGCCCATTTAGTAATGTGGCCTTGCTGCTCCTTTCACGTTGAGGTGAAGATCTCTCTTCCTCTTAAATATGGTTTGGCCGAATGACTTGCTTTAACCTATAGATACGGTGGAAGTGATGTTGTGCAGCTCCAAGTCTGGTCCTCAAGAGGCCTGCAGTTCCTGCTCTTGTTCTTGTGTTGCCCCGAGAACACTATGCTTCTTTAAGAAGCCCAGTCTAGCCTCATGGAGCATGAAGGGCCACCTGGAAGGAAAGCCCAGCTGACAGCCAAGCTAACCACCAGACACCTGAGTGAGACCATGTTGTTCCACCCAGCTGTTCCAGGTACCATCTAACTAGTATAATTCAACCGAGCCAGGTGAGACCAGCAGAAGAACCACCCAGGCAACGCATGGAATGAATTGTGGGCGGAAATAAACCATTAACTCCCTAATGGGGGGTAGGTGGTTAGTTACACAGTAATTTCTAACTGACATGGGAAGTGGTGCTTGGGCCATGGTCCCCAAGCTCTGAAGACCTTTAAACATTGGAAAGAGGATGTGAGTACTAGGTATTCAGAGTCTAATAGGCTTCCCAAAGAGGGTCACAGTGGTTGGCCTCAGTGGCTTCTTATTGGTCTTGCCACCTAGAAAAATCTTTGTAATGACAATCATGGTAGCAAATCCATCAGCATCTGGACAAAACAATCTTTCCAGTCTCTTCCCTATCCCTTTCTCCTTCCTCTTTCCCTACAGAGAAGGGACACTTATCTGACAT
The DNA here is from genome assembly GCF_059928025.1 of Delphinapterus leucas. NCBI lineage: Eukaryota > Metazoa > Chordata > Mammalia > Artiodactyla > Monodontidae > Delphinapterus > Delphinapterus leucas. The sequence goes on from NC_143143.1 coordinate 19,418,343, forward strand.
GAACAGATTTACTCATGGGTAAAGTCACAGGACACTAAAAAAGCCAAACAGACATTCATGTGGGTGTGTTGATCTGTGATTCCTCCTTCTTTGCCCCAGGAATAGGGTCATCTCACAAATGGAGAGAGAACTGGCTTAGCATCTGGCCCCAGTTCTCTGCTGGCCCCACTCAGGCAATTAGTCAGCCTGAGTGTGGTGAGATCCTGAAGGTAGGTGCCACTGAAACCCACCCACATCGCTATACTAATGTTTATTGGGCATTTATCACTTACCAGGCACTGCATCTAGTGTTTTATTCAATCACTCACCAAACATATGGTGAGCGCCCAAACTAGTTCTACGTGGTAGGGATACAGAGGCAAACAAAACAGCATGTTGCCTGTCTCCTCGGAGCTTCTAGTCTAATGGGGGAGACACCCCCAAACAAGGAAACAGAGAGATAGATTGGCAATTGCGACTAAACTTTTCCTTTCCCTGTGCCCCAGACACGTGGCTTCTGTTAGCGCTGAAAACTCGGCCCAGATCTTCCTGCAGCAGCGGGCTTTTGTATTTCTGAGAACTGGTCACTCTTCTGTCTAGAGCCTCCAGTGGTGTTCCACGGCATTTGGGACTAAATCCAGGCTCATCTGATTTCCTTCGAGGCTCCGGTGCCTGCCCTTTCCTCCACTCCTGTCTCCTCCCATCAGGGCTGCAGCACAGCCAATACAGGCGTCACCACTGTCACTCCAGCTTGTATGAGTGGCCTCCTCCACAGCTAGACAGGACTCAGCCTCAACACATGTGCTTGCTCAGCTTCAGCCACCCTGACCCCCTTGCTACTCCTCAAACAAACAACACGGGTTCTCATGTCAGAGTCTTCCCTCTATCTCATTTAAATCTGGTCCACATATCACCTTAGAGAGGCCTTGCCTGAACATTGGATGGAAAAGAATCCTCCCACCATTATTCCCCATCTTGTTATAACAGTATACTCTGACATCACTATTGGCTTCCTTGTTCATTGTCTGTCTCCCCTTCCCCACTAGAATGTAAGTTCCTTTGGAGTAAAGATTTTTTCTGTCATGGGAATTCCCTGGTGGTCCAGTGGTTAGGACTGGGTGCTTTCAATGCCGTGGGCCCGGGTTCAATCCCTGGTGGGGGAGCTAAGATCCCACAAGCTGCACGGCCAAAAAAAAAAAAGATTTTGTCTATCTTGTTGACTGCTATGCCCCATTTCCTAGCACGATGCCTGGCATATAGTAGGTGATACATAGATAGATAAGATAATTTGTGGAATGAATTACACCAAGAGGAGGCAGAGAAGGATGAAACTGGAACAGAAGATGAGAAGGTGAATATTCAAAAGCAGATACATGTCCAGGTGCTGCACTCCACCAGCCACTCTTCTGGGATGCAAGTCTGAGGGGGAAAGTTGAGGCTCCCCGGCCTCAGGCTCCAGAATTGCAGTGGTTTATGGTCTAGCTTTGTATAGTGTGTGTGAATACATATGCTCAGCCGCTAGTAGGTTCTAACGAATAGTTCTTGAATAAATAAATGGAAAATAGCTTTATGCAGTTGTGGTACCTTTAAAAATCCTCCCTTCTATCAGGCATCCCTCTTCCTTTGACGATGACCAAGAGAAATCATATTATCTGGAGTGATGGACTGAGGGTTCATGAAGACATGGTCTTAGCACACTGGAACATCAGAAGACGAGCCAGGAAAAGACAGGGTGGCCCACAGCCCCTGCCCACCACCTCTCCCAGAATCACCCCTTGTTCAGTCGTACCTGCAACAGTGTATAGAGCTGTGATGGCCAGCAGCCCGACTATGGCCAGGTAGAGATTTAGGTGCAAAGACTGCTGAATGAAGATGGCACCTGCATACATGTCTACCTGGAGAGACATGAAGTTGACGGGTGAATGAATGGATGGACGTTTTAGCACAGTTTCCCCAGGCTCAGACCCTAGCCTTGATTCTGGCAAACACAGAAACATCATATGATGTCCTTTCTTCATCTCTTCCTAGATCAGGGGTCTCAAACGGGAGCCCTACGGGTGATTATGTTTGAGGCCCCTTCACTGGGCTAATACAAGCGCCTCAGTCGTCTTCCTGATTCTATTCTTGATCTGCCTACTCTCCATCCTCCACACTGCAGCCTTTATCAAATACCATCATGATCATCTCATCCTCATCAAAACGCTTCAGTAGCTCCCTACTGCCCCCAAGATAATGTTCAAGTAAGTTAGAGCTGTATACCAGGCCCTCCATGGTTTGCCTGCCCCTTGACCTCATTTTCTTTACTCACTTCATGCTCCCAGACACACTGAAATACACCCTGTTTCCCTAACAAGTCATGTTTTTTCATGCCCCCAAGGGTTTTCTTATTCTGTCCAGCCCTCTGGAATGCCAATCCCCCTTTCTCTACAGCCTCTCTACACCCTCCTCAGATGTAACTTTCCTTGGGAAGGTTTCCCCACATCTGTAGCTTCCCACCAGAATGAGAGCGAGCATTGTCCTTCTGCCTTTCACATCTGGAGCTGGCACAGAGTCAGTTATTGTTGTTTGAATTGAATGGGATTCCTCTGCCCACCCCCCTCGCCCACATAGGACAAGGTTTCCCCCAGCTCCAGGTGGAAGAGAAGAGGGCATCGGTGTGAGTCAGGCTGAGCAGCACGTACTGGAGGCTGCAAAGCGTCTGCTCTTGGCTGCTTTCCAGAAGACCTGCCCATCCAAACGTCAGGGTGGGGCAGGCTCAGTGGGCCATCAGCACATATCATTAATAGTTGATAACTGCCTGATCCCAGGAGGAAGATGACAGACCCACCTGAGGGCTCTCAGAGTCCCATTCAGTGATGGGCACCATCCCAAGATGTTGCTGAAGATGCTTTGGCAGGAGAAGGGGGAGGAGTCCTTTCCTCTACCTTTTTTCTGTACTTCCTCTGCCCCAGCTTAGCCTTTGCCCCCACCCCTCCCAACTTCCTTGAACCTCCCAGAAGCTTCCTCAATAGGGGAGGGACACCACCAGCTGAGCTTCTCACCAGGCTGTGTCCCCACCTTACCGAGATCTTGGTGAAGATGTAGATAAACAGGTAGAGCACAGCCAGGATGATGGGGATCCTGTTGCCGCCAAAGCGTTTCCTTAGGTATTCTGGCATCGTGGTGACCTGGGGACCAGAGTTGAGATTTTGCCACCCAACAGCCCTTCTTCCCCCTCCCCCCTTCTCCCCAAACTCAGAAGCACAGATGGTCTTCTTGGGATTCTCAATGGGAGACTTAAAAGAGAGGAGAAAATGGAACAAAGGGGTAGGGTGAGGATGGACTGGGGTTCTGTGCAGAGTTAGGTACCCAACTATCATATATCCCAAATGTATACGCCACCCCAATTTTTGCCCTCTCCTGTGTTATTAATGTTATTACATAAAACTTATTAATATAGATGTTACTGTTATAAAACTTAATGTTTTTCTTTAAACCAACTCATGTTTATATTGAAGTAAAATTACCTAAAAAGAAAACTTCAAATCACCACTGTAAATGAAATATCAATCCTAAACTTAAGGGAACCAGCAAAAATATGCACATGGATAATAAAATCACTCATTCATGTTCTATTCTTTCCTGGCAACTCCCTCTTGCACACCAAAAACCCTGGACCGAGAGCTTACTCATTCTTTCTTTTAAAAAAAAAAAAAAAGAAGTCAGGAAAAGTGTTGAACAGGTGTTAAATGCTCACTAACACCAACATGAGACTTTACCCTTGAGCTCATTGAAAGATGATGGAAGAGGAAATAATTTCGCCAGGTGATTCAGTGTAGTTGGCTCCATGTCTAACACCTAAACTCATCTCAAGCATCTCCATTTGTCCATGTTCTAACCTTTGGGGAAGTTGCTCTCATGTAACCCTTCAGCCACGTTACCAGGAGCACAGAATCCAGAGACAGCAGAGAAACCAGGGAAGCACTGAATTAGGTCCAGATGGGTGGGCCAAAGCTAGGTGCCATTACCACATAAGGCACCCCAGGGGCTGAGCCATACCAAGGAGAACCATTATTTGGGTGGCACTTTGGGGATAGCATGTCCTTGCCAAGTCTCCTCACTGTACCCACAGACTTGGGGGTTGAGACAATGCCATGTCTAGACAATGGAACCTCAAATGCACAACTGTTCTTCCATGAGGTCCCAGATGTTGGATGGGAAAAGACAGAGTAATGATTATGTTTGCAGCCCCTCGTCCAGGCTGTTGCTGCTTGGGTGTTCCTTAGTCTAACCCAGGGAGTAGACTAATGGGTACCCGATCATGAGCTGATAAATGGCAAACCATCCATCCCAAGGTCAGATTGTGAAGGTAGAAGAAGTTGGGAGTGGAGACTGGGAGAGACTGGATGGCCAGACTTGATTCAAGAATGGTAAGTTGTTGGGGCTTCCCTGGTGGCACAGTGGTTGAGAGTCCGCCTGCCGATGCAGGGGACACGGGTTTGTGCCCCGGTCTGGGAAGATCCCACATGCCACGGAGCGGCTGGGCCCGTGAGCCATGGCCGCTGAGCCTGCGTGTCTGGAGCCTGTGCTGCACAACGGGAGAGGCCACAACAGTGAGAGGCCCGTGTACCGCAAAAAAAAAAAAAAAAAGAATGGTTAGTTGTTAATAGTAGAATCTGGGTACAGTATTCAAGACTATAAAGGTGTCCAGTGTAAAATCATTTCAACACTGATGTAGGTTTGAAATTTTTTTCATAATAAAATATTGGCCAAAAAAATTGAACTCTAGGAATAAATAGACACCTTAAAATTTTTTAAAAAAAAGAAGCATCTCTTTCCTCCCCCTCTCCCCAAAAGGGCAATTCGGGATTCTGACCCTCAGGAGTAGTTTGCCTCAACCCTCTGATTTGCTGCAAGGCAAACACAGCAGGGATTTTCCAGATGCACATTGCACTGAGCTCTGACACTCTATCAGGGAATAACACACGGAAAGATTCAATCAAACCATATTGAATGGACACACTCTTGGTGATGGTATGAAAGATAATTAGAGAGAGTGCATGAGAACTTCAGCCCATTCAGATAAGTGGACCAAGGAAGATGCTCCTCAAGAGGATTCACTATCTCGTCTGTGAATGACAACCACCAGCTGGTCTTGTTGGGGAGCAAGACTCTTATCATTGGCTGACAGGTTTTTGTTTTTTTTTTTTTTTGCGGTACGCGGGCCTCTCACCGCTGTGGCCTCTCCTGCTGCGGAGCACAGGCTCCGGACGCGCAGGCTCAGCGGCCACGGCTCACGGGCCCAGCCGCCCTGCGGCATGTGGGATCTTCCCGGACCAGGGCACGAACACGTGTCCCCTGAATCGGCAGGTAGACTCTCAACCACTGCGCCACCAGGGAAGCCCAGGACTGACAGCTTTTATCATCAGTTGACCTCCATTACGATCTAGAGAGTCGCACAGCCTGCCACATCCAGGAAGTTTCTAATGAGCTAAGAAAGGAAGGAGGCATGAAAGTCATCAGAAGGCGAGCAGTACTGGTATCTAGAAATCAAACTCTGGGGAGAAATGTGAAGCTAGCTGACAGACAGGAGGCAGAACCTAGGCTGTTTGTCGTAAAGTAGCTAAGAAGGCAATTTGCCAGCAAGCGAGGTTGAGAGAGACAGAGACAGAGAGGTGAATGACTGTTAACACAGGAACCACCCTCTGAGTGTTGCTGGGTGAATGTTAACAGGAAATAAATGCAGCCAATGACGACTGCCCTGAGAGGGGACCGCCCAAGTGCCTTGGTCTGGTGGTTCCTCATCTCCTGGGGGTGCAGGGCAGTGAGGGAACTTCAGCATCTCTCTTACTCTCCCTTGAATCACGTCCAGACAGCCACACTCAGACCTCATGTAAAACCCCTCCCTCTTCCTCGGAAACCCATGCCATCTGGCCATAGCAACTTCCGCCCACCCCAAGCCTCCCGGGAACACTGTCCAGCAGCCAATGAGAATTCAGCTCCTTCACTGTCTTCCCCTCTTTCTAGACTTTCCCCGAGTCTGGAAGCAGCTTCAAGGACAGTGACGAGCACCCACTGGGACATCTTGTACAGTGTCTTTGTTTAACCCCAACAGATGGGCATTTCCACTCCAGCAACCCATTTCTCTGGCCAACATCCAAACCTCGTCATCTCCAGGACCCCATTCACCTCCGATACCCCAAATTCTCATCAGTGCAACCCTTCCGTTTGCTCACTCTGATGAGACCCCGGCTTTGGGACCTGACCAAGACTTTCAGTCCCTAATTGGTGCCTCTTCTTTTGGGTGTCAGCTCATCCTTCATTTCACTTCCTTCTGAAATCATGGACCCTGCTACTGAGTAATTTCAACAAATATTTTTCAAATACCTACTATGTATCAGGCACTGTTCTAGACACTGGGAGAAAACAGAGATAGTTCTTGCCCTCCTGGAGCTTACAATCTAATGGGAGAGACACACAGTCTAGTGCAGTGGCTCTCAATGGAAGGAAGAGATTTCATACCTCCCCAGGGAACATTTGGCAATGTCGGGAGACACTGCAGCTGCCACAGTTTGGAGGGTGCTATTGGCATCTAGTGGATAGAGATCGGGGATGTTGCAAACATCCTACAATGAACAGACTACTCCTCACACACGCATAAAAACACACAATAAAGAATTATCCTGCCCCAAATGTTACTACTGCTGATGTTGAGAAAGTATAAGGGGAAAAACACACAGTCTAATGGGAGAGGTGTATTCATTTAATAATCACACAAGCAAAGGCAAAACGGCAACTGTGGCGGACACAATGAAGGAGGAGACTTCACCTAATCAGAGAGGTCAGAAAGGGCTTCCTGGAGGAATAGTTGCTTGAAGTAGGATTTGGATAGATGATAGGAGTTAACCGAATCACAAAGGAAAAGGAAAACTTTCCAGCAAGAGGGGAAAGCACTGTAAAGGGCTGGGGAAGTAGAGAGCCTGGTAAGGATGAGGAACTGTTAGACCAGTGCCTGGAATGCAGTTGGCATTCAGCTCAATAAATGCTTCTTCAATGAACAAATAAATGAATGAACTGACAGGAGTAAACTGGTGGTTAGAGAGTAGGGCGGGCCCCTAAAGAGTAGAGGTCATTTTCCATATTCACAAGTAAAACTGGTCTGTAATTTTCTTGATGGGTCATATTGGCGTTATCCTACTCTCAAAATATGGTAGACAAAAATTACTTCTAGGTGGATAATTGACTTAAATGTGAAAAGTTCTAGAAGGTAATATAGGAGAATATCTTTATGACTTTAGAGTAGGAAATATTTTTTAATAAGACATAAAAGATAGTAATTAAGGAAAAATGATAAATGGAACTACATTAAAACTAAGATCTGTTAAAGGGAACCCTCCTACACTGTTGGTTGGAATGTAAGGTGGTGTAGCCACTATGGAAAACAGTATGGAGGTTCCTTAAAAAACTAAAAATGGAGTTGCCATATGATCCAGCAATCCCCCCCCTGGGTGTATATCCGGACAAAACTCTAATTCAAAAAGATACATGGGGCCTTCCCTGGTGGTCCAGTGGTTAACAATCTGCCTTCCAATGCAGGGGATGCAGGTTAGACCCCCTGGTCAGGGAACTAAGATCCCCCATACCATGGGGCAGCTAAGCCCGTGCACCGCAAGTACTGAGCCCGCGTGCTCTAGAGTGCATGCACCACAGCTAGAGAGAAGCTCGCGCGCCACAACGAAAGATCCTACATGCTGCGATGAAGACCCGACACAGACAAGTAAATAAATAAATATTAAAACAAAACAAAACCAAAAAGATACATGCACCCCAAGTTCATAGCAGCACTATTCACAATAGCCAAAACATGGAAACAACCTAAATGCCCATCAACAGATGAATGGAGAAAGAGAAGAAAGACAAATACTATACAATATCACTTATATGTGGAATCTAAAATATGACACAAATGAACTCATCTACGAAACAGAAATAGACTCACAGACATAGAGAACAGACTTGTGGTTGCAAAGGGAGTGGGGGGTGGAGGAGGGATGGATTGGGAATTTGGGATTAGCAGATGCAAACTATTATATATATAGAATGGATAAACAACATGGTCCTACTGTAGAGCACAGGGAACTCTATTCAATACCCTGTGATACACCATAATGGAAAAGAATATGAAAAAGAATGTATATATGTGTATAACTGAATCACTTTGCTGTACAGCAGAAATTAACACAGCATTGTAAATCAACTATACTTGAATAAAATAACTTTTTAAAACATCTAAGATCTGTTCATCAAAAAACACCATTAAGAGAGTTAAAAGGCAAACCACAGAGTAAGTGGGGAAAAGATATTTGCAACACGTATAATCACCCTAAGGGCTTGTTTCCAGAATGTATAAAGAGCTTCTATCAATAAGAAGAAGCTATATAACATAATAGAAAAGTTGGCAAAAGTCCTAGACAAGTTACTTCCCTAAAGAGAAAATCCAAATGGCCAGAAAATATATAAACAGAATTTTCAGTGGAAAGAACAGTGAGTGGGACTTCTCTGGTGATCCAGTGGTTAAGAATCCACCTTCGGGCTTCCCTGGTGGTGCAGTGATTGAGAGTCTGCCTGCCGATGCATGGGACACGGGTTCGTGCCCCTGTCCGGGAAGATCCCACATGCCGCGGAGCGGCTGGGCCCGTGAGCCATGGCCGCTGAGCCTGCGCGTCCGGAGCCTGTTTCTCCGCAACGGGAGAGGCCACAGCAGTGAGAGGCCCGCATACCGAAAAAAAAAAAAAAAAAAGATGTTCACAGCAGCATTGTCCATCATAGGCTAACATTAGGAGCAACCTTGTTTATGTGCATCAGGACATGTATAAAAATGTTCACAGCAGCGTTGTCTATCATAGGCCAACATTAGAAACAACCTAAATGCCCATGAACAAAAGAATAGACAAATATATTGGGGTATAGTCATACTACAGAATACTACATAGCAATGGAAATGAACACACCAGCTACATGCAAGGAAAGAATGTAACCCCCCCCAATTCCATGTATATTTCATTCCAGAAAAGTACAATTAAACCATCTTGTTTAAGTATGCCCAATTAAAACTGTGAAGAAAAGTAAAGAAGTGAGTCCAATGAAAGTCACTGTGAAAGGAAGGCATCTGTGATCCGCTAAAGGCAGGTGGGGGAGTGTTATATTTTGTGTCTTTTTTTTTGTTTTTTGGACGCCACATGCAGCATGTGGAACTTCCCTGACCTGGGATTGAACCCGTGCCCCCTGCAGTGGAAGCACGGGGTCTTAACCACTGGACCACCAGGGAAGTCCCTGTTTTGTGTCTTGATCTGGGTGTTCATTTTACAGTAGTTTGTTAAGCTGCACATTTGTGCTTTACCACTTTTCTCTGTGTTTATTTTATTGCCCAATAAAAATAGATTGGGTAGCTTTTTATCTTTTTTCAGCACTCTGGCATTTATTATCTAATACGGGCTTAATCTTCTCTCTGAATAAGATGTTGCCCAAAGAATGTCTAGAGTCACAGGAATTTTTTATTGAAAAACAGAGCTTGGAGATCCTTTCACAGCAGCACAACTCTATCAATTTCAGCCCTTTTCACAGCATGATATCCACAGTACAGATGCCCAGTCCCCTAATGAGCGATACTGGCGTTGTCCACAGGTTTTTCTATTACAAACTATAGAAGTCATTTCAAATCTTCATGCCTCTTATTAACCTTCGACCACACAAATTCCTTCCTCATTCAGCAAATGACACTGTCTTCTACTTCCCAGAGAAAATGGAAACCATCAGCTGAGAACATCTGGCCACCCTACCTATGAATTAACCTACATCTCCACCATCCTTTACTCTTTCCTATACTAGGTGCTCAAGAAATATCTGCTGATGCTTTGGCCCAGAGATCCTCAGTCCCAGTCAGTGTTGTTCTATCCCAGAGATTTTGTCTATGTGGGAGCTAATCACAGGTGGGTATGGGCAGACCCAGGTCCCTAGTCACCAAAAACCGTGCTTTTAGACTCAGTATTATCTCCAAGTGAGGTTATTTATCCCTACATCACTGCCCTTTGCATAAGGTTGCACTACTTCTGCTACGGAGTGATTTTTTTTTTCAATGATTTCTCTGATCATTAAGTAGTTCTTTCTACTTTGTGTATTTTTTTAAATTTCTGTAATAAAAAGTTAAAATCAGTTATTGCTTGATGAATAACACTATGATATTGTATGATATCTTGCCCTGTGTAGTAGAATGTCTAAAATAGAATTAAGTCTAGATGGTATGAATGACAGAAAGCTGTCAGTAAGATCACAGGTGATTTTTAAGTTTATTTATTTTATTTTATTTTTTGGCTGCACTGCACAGCATGTGGGATCTTAGTTCCCCCACCAGGGATCGAACCTGCGACCCCTGTATTAGAAGCATGCAGTCTTAACCACTGGATTGCCAGGGAAGTCCCTAGAAGTGATTTTTTTAACTACTTTATTTTTCAAAAAGTCTAAAGCAGCATTATTTTGTAACAAAAATTTTGACATATCACATCAGCCAGAAATAACTCAATAATTATGGTTTTGGGTACAAAGGAAGAAAAAAAATCACTGAATCGCGTGCACGCGCGTGTGTGCATGTGTGTGTGTGTGTGTGTGTGTATGTTAAAAGCAGTAATATGTTGTGGCTTAAACATTTAGAAAAGACTGTGATTTTTACATTTGTGTTTTGGCATTAAAAATTTTTTTTGAGCCTACGTTTCTTCCAGCTTCTGAAAGCCCCTGCCCCCCATGTATCTTTGATGTCCATCACTAGGTGGGAAATGCTAAGGACAGGGTTCCTAATTGTCTCAGCTGTGCATCATCCCACGCTAATGCTGGGACCTCTGAGGGACTAACGCAGAGGCCCCCAACCCCCGGGCCGCAGACCAGTGCCGGTCCAAGGCCCATTAGGAACCGGGCCGCACAGCAGGAGGTGAGCAGCGGGCGGGCCAGCGTGGCTTCATCTGCCGCTCCCCATGGCTCCCCATCGCTCGCATTACCTCCTGAACCATCGCTCACGTTACCGCCTGCACCATCCCCACCATGCCCCCTTCCCGTGGAAAAATTGCCTTCCTCGAAACCAGTCCCTGGTGCCAAACGCACTGCAATGGAGAGTGGCCCCCGCTCGCCGCAGCTGGGGAAAAGCCCGTGCGCAGCATTGAAGACCCAATGCAGCCAAAAATAAATTAATTAATTAATTTTTTAAAAAAAGTTTGGGGACCGCTGGTATAATGGATGTCCGCAGGCAGGAGGGAGGGAAGGATGCTGGCGGGAGGGAAGGAATGCAAAGCTGACCCTCCCGAAGGGTCTTCCTGTTCCATAGCACCCCAGCCCCCCTCAGACTCACCTGACCAGAGATGTAGATAGGGAGGAAGATCCAGGCCAACATCAGCACGGAAAATAAGCCCTGCCGGGGAAAAGCGGAATCAGGATTCAGCTCCCGCCCACACTGTGGTACCAGCGTGGATTTCCCCGTGTCCAGATGGAACCTGGCCTCATCTGCCTCTGGTTCCGTCTCTTACTTACTGAGTAGCTCACCCTCCCTGGGCTGTCACATTTTCATGTTTAAATAGGACACAGGGATGAAGTAGGGCAGAATGGAACTAGAAGCTCTTTGTGGCCCCCAGTGCTGTGTGTCCTAAACCTTGAGTGTCCCCCTTCGTCCCCTTGTGTTCCCTCCCCTCCTTGGGCTGGGGTTAAATCAAGCCTGTGAGTTCAGGCAGACCACTCTGATGAGTCGCTGGTGATGCTGGAAGAGTTTATACAGGTCTCTGAGACTCACTCTTCTCACCTGTGAAATGGGAGGAACTGCCCCCACCTGGTTGTTGGAAGGAAATCAGTGAGATGATGCTTACTGAGCACTTACGATACACCAGGCATTCCTGTGCACACTTTATAAGCATGAATTCATTTAATCCTCTCAATGACTCGATATGGCAGGTACCATCATTATCTCTGTTTTATACATGAGGCTCAGAGAGATCTAGTAACTTGCCCAAGGTCACACAGCTTATAAGTTTTAGAGCCCAGATGTGAACCCAGGCAGTCTGGTTCTAGTCTGTAATTGAATCCTGTAATATGATGATGTATGTGGTGTACTTAAGTCTGTGGCACAGAGTAAGTGCTTAAAAAATGTGAGTCATTATGAAGATGAAGATCGTGCTTAAAAAATGTGAGTCATTATGAAGATGAAGATCACTATTAATAAGTGCATCCCTTCCCACTAAGTGAAAATCATCCTGCTACATAGAAGAGTGTGTCTTATCTCTTGGGTACCTGTGGGGTGGCAAAAGGATCAAGAACCACTGAACCACAAAGTTTTGTGATGGGCAATTGATATCTAATATACAGAAACACCCTCCAGTCCCACAAAACCTTCTATCTTCTGCATCCACGTGGGAGAGACTCTGAGCCTTCTTCACACATGTATTTGCCTTATGGGCTCCCATCAAGCAAACACAGGGAGGCCTGGGACTTGCAGATCAAACTGATTTTTGTTAACTAGGGGTGCCCTTGATGATTCCTGTTTGCTTTTTCATAAAGCACCACTCTATTTTTAAAAGAGCAGAGCATGCATACAACTGCTCCCCGGGATCTACCTACTGCGTAGAGGGTGGGCTGTCCATGCCCTGGTAACATACGTACATTAAATTCATAAGCAGTTACAGAAAGGCCCGCAGCAGCACCTGACCCTGCCAGGCCAATGAAATGTCCACTTCCAACATTGCTGGCAAACAAGGATGCACCCACCTGTGGGGAGATGATAGATCAGATCTTGGAGCCAAGGTCTGGTGTAGCTTCTTCTCACCACCAGTTCTTCCCATTCCCCAAAGAGAAGACAAAAGGAGAAGTGGAGAAAGCAGGGCCATCCCTAGCCCATCTAAGCAACTTTTTAGAAATCAGAAGCCTCTTCTTCCCTAAGACTATTTTACTACCACCTTTAGAAAACTGGCATAACAAATACACATATCTATGATGCCTAAGATGTGAACCGTGTCCCCTCTAGGGTTGTGCAGTGCACAATTTGAACAACTTTGTGCAGCATCCCTGGGGGGGAGGGAGGATGACAGGTGTTATAGAAAGTGCTTCAGGGTGAGAATCACGAAGCCTCTGTTATTCCCCAGCTCTGCTTCTAACTTAGCAAAGAAGAGAGCCCTCCTTCTAGTAGAAATCTAAGTGGCCAAGACGGTAATTGATGACCACAATCCCTGGTCTCAGTTGATTGCATGAGACAGGCCTGGCCCAAGCTGGGCCAATTACATTCTCTCTCCTGGGAATCTGGAACTGGGAAACCATATTTGCTGGTCCCTTAGGCTGGGGGTGTGTAACCCAGGGAGGAAGGAGGGAGAAAGAGACAGAGACGGAGCTATCTGTGAGAGGACTGTTGTGCCTCCCATTGACTTTCTGGTCTCTGGTTTTCATCTGATTCTATTCCATTGATCTGTCCTTATACCAGTAGCACACTCTCCTGATTACTGTAGCTTTGTAGTAAGTTTTGAAATCGGGAAGTATAAGTCCTCCAACTTTTTTCTTCCTTTTCAAAATTGTTTTGGCTATTCTGGGTCCCTGCATTTCCATCTGAATTTTAGGATTGGTCTGTCAATTTCTGCAAAAAAAAGAGGAGGGGATGCAGCTGGAATTTTGATAGGAATGGTGTTGAGTCTGTAGTTCAGTTTAGGGAGTATTACTATTTATGTTAAATAGATACTATCTAGTGCGCCATTTTAATTCCCTTATTGCTAGCTCAGGCGGCTACAATGTCAAACAATTGCCACTGATTTTTTTTAAACTAATGCCTCTGGGTAAAGGGCTGCTCACACTAGATCATCACTGAGTCATATCAAATAAGGACAAGTTGTGCAAGGGAAGCTTTCCAGGGAACTGCAAGATGGGTAAAATACTGACAATAATATGAGAATGGGACTTTGAAAGAGATCCAATCCTGTTCTAACCAGTGGCCTTCAAGACTACTGCAGAGCTGAAGAGAAGGGAATGAGAATAGAGCCAGGTAAAACACCACAAAACTTCCTGTTCTTACTGAGATTCAGCTGTTTTTCTTGAATTAAAGCTCCCTGGATGGATACTAGCATTAGGTCAATTTCCAGAGTTCTGAAAATGATGATTTTGACAATTTTGCCCCTGTTCTCATTGCTTTTATGCAGGAGGAGATTTCAAAGATCTTTATTCTGCCATTCCCAATGACACCACTCTGCATGCTCCTCTGATTTTCCACTCTTCCCATAAAGAATCTGCGCTGGCCTGTGGCTTATTTTGATCAATATAATGTGGTGAAAGTGACACTGTGTGACTTCCAGGCCAACACACAACAGCTCGGCAGCTTTCATTTTTGCCCTTGGAATCAGATGCCTTGTGAAAAACCTTGGGCCGGGCCGTTAGATGATGAGAGGCATATAGAGTGAAGTCCTTGCCTTCTAGCCAGTCTAGCTCCTGCCAGAGCTCCAGATTTGTGATGAGGCCATTTTGGACTTCCAGCCCTTCCCAGCCACCAGCTAAACGCAGCTCCATGAGTGACTCTAAAGAGCGGGGAAGGAACCACCCACTCAAAACACGCAACCATTAGAAATAATACACTGTAGCTGTTTTAAGCCACTAAATGTGTAGGTGGTTTGTTAGGCAACAACAGCTAACTAATGTACATGTTCCAAAGCCTATTCTCTCTCTCTCTCTCTCTCTTTTTTTTTTTTCACTTAGTAATTACAGAGAAAATGGATTTATTAATCAGGGGCAGACCTGGATTAACAAAACTCCTAAGATTTACACATAAGAGCAGAAAGCTAATTGATTTCCAGTGAGACTTACAACTGGGTATGCAACCAGATATTCAAATTGTCTAGCCTCTCCAGCCTCTCCATGTAGATAAGCTACGTGAGAAGCCAAACTATAATCAGAGTGTTGCTTTGTGGACTAGAGCAGTTCATAATGTGACCCAAATGTTTAGCGCTATCAGACTGTGTTTACCAGCGACGGACATCTGCTGCTTGAAATGAAATGATGGGATATGCACAAAGGCACCTGCCCCCTGGACAGTGTTTAGGTGGGCCAAGGCTGTGACAGACCACATAAACCTCTATAACCAATTCCTATCAGAACTAGTATTGATTTTCTATAGATGTTAACATTTTATCAAGCCAAAGCCCATACTCTTAACCACATCTCCTTCACATTGACATCATTCTCCTCAGGTGAAGAAAGCAAAAAAAGCTCCAAAATTTCCCTTTGCTTCTTGACCTGGGGAAGGGTCATCCAAGGAGTATGATCACAGAAATGGTCCCAGAAGTGACATGCAAAAGCAGGTATACTTAGGTGCGCTGCTGTATTGCTACTGAATTTTAGGAACTCAGCATCACTCCTCATAGAGACCACTAGAGCAGGATTTCTTAAAACTGTCGCTGAATATTTCCTTTGTAGCCTTCTCTAAGTTCACTGCACCTGCACTGCTATTTACTTAATATTTTACTTTATATTGACTTCTTCTTTAACTCATATACATGAATCACATATTATTTAGTCAATGTATTAGATATTAATACAATATATTAGTAATATAATAGTACATGCATATATATATATATATATATATATATATATATATATGCATCCACAGCCTTAAGTAGAAAATCAGTATCACTTGCTCTACATAGAAGAGATATATGCATAGAAGAGATATATACACAGAAGAGATATATGTGTTCTCTTTTAAACACAGAGATTAGGGCTTCCCTGGTGGCACAGTGGTTGGGAGTCCGCCTGCCGATGCAGGGGACATGGGTTCGTGCCCCGGTCCGGGAAGATCCCCCATGCCCGTGAGCCATGGCCGCTGAGCCTGTGCGTCCGGAGCCTGTGCTCTGGATGGGAGAGGCCACAACAGTGAGAGGCCCGCGTACCGCAAAAAAACAAAACAAAACAAAAAACAGAGATTAGCCAGTGCTGGAAGGTTGGTAAAACCATATTAGTACCAAACTTTGTTTCTTTTATGTAACCAAGAGGATTAACAGAGAACAGGAAAGGGAATAATGTTCTCACTAAGTAATTTGATGTTATTTAACGCTCTGTCTGTGCACAACTGAAAAATCATGGGGCACATGTTACTTATATTTTGGGAGACACTGCACTAGATTACAAGCTCCTTGAGGGTGAAGACGAGCTCACTAATGTCTCCTGTGTTTGGCACACTGCTGGACATATTCCTCAGGGAATTTTTTAAATGAATTCGTTGAATATATAATCCAGAGCTCATTTTTGGTATCTTTTGAGGACACTGTAGTCATTGTCTTTAGACATCTCATGGACCAGAAACTTATATACCTATTATCTCTGCATCTTACATCCTACATCTTTTGGACTCCCTGCAAACGGGAGATGTCTTCTCTCTTTTTAGTTCAAAGATTTAACACTTATATTAGGAGATCAAGAATAAAGTTATTATTCCTGATCCCCTACTCAGGGCCCAGGAAGCAGAGGTCTGTGTGCATGTGTATGTTGTGTGTGCACATGTGTGTGCGTGTGTGTATTTAGTAATGCCTTTAGCTACCCTTGAAAAGAAAATACTAATTGGGCTGTTGCATTTGTTATGTATGTTCTCAACACCCATTCCACCTTGTCCCAGTCATGCTCTCCAATTTTCCTTCAGAGTCTAGCCCCTCTCATTTCTCATCACATATGCCTCAGAGCAGGCTCCATGCCCCACAGCTTAGGCACTGAGTGTGTGACCCAGTTAGCACATCATGAGTCAGTTAGCACATCAAACTACCTTGGTCACAGTGATTGGCACAGAGATGGGCAAGGGACACAATCAAAGATGGGATATTTTCCAGGGATACTGCCAT
Source organism: Delphinapterus leucas (assembly GCF_059928025.1). Lineage (NCBI taxonomy): Eukaryota > Metazoa > Chordata > Mammalia > Artiodactyla > Monodontidae > Delphinapterus > Delphinapterus leucas. The sequence continues at coordinate 19,435,196 of NC_143143.1, forward strand.
GGAGGCAGGTGCTCTTCCCTTGCTAGGCTGGAACTTGAGAGGATGAAAGGTCTGGAGCAGTGGCCACCATCTTGTTGACATGAAGTTGAGCCTGTTTGGGAATAGCACCCATCCAGAAGAAGAGAAGCAGATAGAAATAGATAGATGATAGATAAATAATGGATAGATAAATGATAGATAGGTGATAGATAGATAGATAGATAGGATAAACAGAGGGAGAAACCAGGTCCTACTTGTCACTTGGGCCCCTATACTCTGCCATACCTGAAACCAGACCAACCCTCAGTTTTTCCCTTAGGTGAGCTGATGAATTCTTTTTGTTCAAACAAATTTGAGTTGGAGCTAAGCCTTCTCTAGTCTAGACTGTGACTTCCAGACAACATGGAACCAGAGAGTCCTGAGCGAGCAAAGGTTAGACAGGATATCAACACTTGAAGAGTCTTTGAGAAGTAATTTTAATTGAACCAAAGACTACTTACTGGCCACCACACCATGTCCCCTCCAGCTAGAAAATAGCCTTTCACCGTGTCTCTTTTGGTCTTCACTGTGGACTGAAACAAAGAAGAGGGGTGGGTGAGGGAAATGTTAGCGATCAGACACCTCCCAAAATGGTCTAGGCCACAGATTATAACCTGGGAGTCCAGCAGGCCAGACTCAGACATCAAATTTATTTTGGTTTTTTTTGTTTCTTTGTTTTTGGGTTTTTGTTTGTTTTTGGTTTTTTTGCAGGAGTCCCTGAGCGATACTTCCCATGGACATTGTTTGCCTGAAATATCTTACTTCACTTTTTTTTTTGCCATGCGGTTTGTGGGATCTTAGTTCCTATATATAGTTGATGTGTGATATTACATAATTTACAGCTATACAATATGGTGATTCAAAATTTTTAAAGATTATACTCCATTTTAGTTGTTATAAAATATTGGCTATATCCCTCTATTGTACAATATATTCTTTTTTATTTATTTATTTATTTATTTATTTTTTTGGCTGCATTGGGTCTTTGTTGCTGCACGTGGGCTTTTCTCTAGTTGCAGCGAGCGGGGGCTATTCTTCATTGCGGTGTGTGGGCTTCTCACTGGGTGCTTATCTTGTTGCAGAGCACGGGCTCTAGGCACACGGGCTTCAGTACTTGTGGCTCGCGGGCTCTAGAGCGCAGGCTCAGTAGTTGTGGCGCACAGGCTTAGTTGCTCCGCAGCAAGTGTGATCTTCCCAGAGCAGGGCTCGAACCCGTGTCCTCTGCATTGGCAGGTGGATTCTTAACCACTGCGCCACCAGGGAAGCCCTGTACAATATATTCTTGTAGCTTATTTTATGCATAATAGTTTGTACCTCTTAACACCCTACCCCTGTATTGCTCCTCCCGCCCTTCCCTCGCCCCACTGGTAACCACTAGTTTGTTCTCTATATCTGTGATTCTACTTCTTTTTTGTTATATTCACTAGTTTGTTTATTTTTTAGATCAAATATATTTTGTTTGACCCATGGTTTTTAAGAAGATTTTCATCTGAATGCCCTTAGAGGAGACATAAACTCTTCAGGTCAACACAGCCCCTACCACTCCCTGCCTCACAGATGTATAATAACCCACTAGATCCCCCTAGGCATTTGAGTTTTAGACTCATGGCTTGTATAGACAAGCCACAATGAGCTATAGATAGCTCACAATGGATATCATTTATTGAGTATCAGTACTATGTGACAGACACTATACTAGGCATTTTGAAGCATCATCTCATTTTAATCCTCACCAACTCCTATGAGGTTGGTGTCATCAGGCCAGTTTAACAGATGAAGAAACTGTGGCTTGGAAGTATAGTCACGTATGTAGTGCCAAATTTCTACAGAGCAGAAGGCTGGGAACTCAGACCTAGGTCAGCCTGATTTCAGAGCTCTTTAGGAGTGAGCTTCCTGGCATTAAAGGTGCTTTAACAGAGACATTTTAACCACTAAGTAGCTATTTGTGATCTTGGATAAGTGGTTTAACTTCTCCCAGCCTCTGGGTGCAGGTGTTGGTGAGAGGAGTCTTACTGGATGGGAGATGACATGAAATGATATCTTTTCATCCCTGCAAATGATCTTACTATAGAAAACAGACACTATGGCTCATTCCTGCTGAACCCTGACACAGGAAGTATTTTCCAAGAGTAAAGAACTCCTCGTGCTAAAAGGGATCATCTAAATCCATGACTTCAAAAACTAGTAATACATCAGAGTCTCCCAATTCTCTTGTGAAAATATAGATTCTCAGGAACTCTAACCCTCACCCTAACTCTACCCCTACACCTAATCCTGATCTCAAACCTGTCTGAATCAAAAGCCCTGACTCTTGGGAATTCCCTGGCGGCCCAGTGGTTAGGACTCGGCACTTTCACTGCCGGGGCCCCAGGTTCGATCCCTGGTCAGGGAACTAAGATCCCGCAAGCCATGCAGCGTGACAATAAATAAATAAATAAATAGATAAATAAATAAATAAATAGATAGATAACTAAAAGCCCTGACCCTTAACAACATCTCACCCATCTCAATATCAGATCCATGGTCTTTGGGATGGCCAGTACTTTTATCCCCTGATTGATCTGGAGCAGGGAAAGCTAAGGGGTAAGAGTAGAGAAATGATCTACAAGTAGTCAAACTGAAGTGGGGACACCTCAGTAGGCTACAGTTTTCAAGTCATTTGACCTGAAAATCAGATAGCAGCACCTCCTCTGCACTATCCTTTATCCCAAAGTTACTGTCTCTTTAACATGTAAAGCATTCCTAGAAATTGATAAGAACAAGAGCAAGAGCTTAATGAAAATGGGAAAAAAAATGAAACCATACTTCACATAAAGGAAACAAGTGGTTCTTAAACATATGTAAGGATGTTTATTTTAGCCTCACTGATTATAAGATAGCACATTGAGATATTGTGTTTCCCTGTCAGTTTGGCAAAAATGAAAATGTTTGACAATGCAGTGTTGCTGTGGATGTGATAATGTGACTTTCATACATTTAATGATTTTGTGCAGATTGGCACTAAACCTAAGGAGGGCAATTTGACACAAGCTATCATAATTACAAATACATATACCCTTTAACCTGACGATTCCACTACAGGGAATTTATCCTACATTATAGTTGTATACATCCAAAATAATGTGTCCAAGACTTGTTCATTACGGCATAAATTTTAGTGTTAAGAGATGGGGAAAAATCCAAATGACCCTCAGCAAGAAACAGGTTAAATAAATTGCAGTATGATCATCTATGGAATACTGGGCAACTTTTTTTTTCAACACCTTTATTGGAGTATAATTGCTTTACAATGGTGTGTTAGTACTGGTCAACTTTTAAGAAGATGCAGAAGCGTCCATATACTGATATGAAAAGATATCCAGGAGACACTGATCAGTGAAACATATCAAAGTAAAAAACGGTATGTATAATAAGCTACCTTCTATTTAAGAATGAGGGAAATATACACATTAATATTTGCTTGGATTTACCTAAAGAAACTCTGGAAGAATACACTAATGTACTAAAAAGTTAATAACAGTGATTGCCTGTGGAGGGAAGGGTAGTAGTAAGACTTTTCACTGTGTGTCATTTTAAGTTGTTTTTATTTCACTGCCTTTAAAAAAACAAAACTACTTTTTAAAGAGCATGGGCTTCAAAGTGAAGGATATGGATTCTAACCCCAGCTCTCCTAACTTACTAACAGAATAAGGAACTTAAATTCTTTGAGCCTTGGTTTTCTTATCTATAAAATGGGGTATAGCAATAGTACCTTCTTCATAGCGACCTGTGCAAATTACATGAGATAACATGAATGAAAGTGCCTAACAAGGTACTTGACACACAGTTGATACTCAACGTATTCTTTAAATATTAAAGTTCTGATTAGGAAATTTCCTGGCGGTCCAGTGGCTAGGACTCTGCGCTTCCACTATAGGAGGCACGGGTTCGATCCCTGGTCGGGGAACTAAGAACCCGCATGCCGTGTGGCACGGCCAGAAATAAAAATAATAAAAGTTCTGATTACTGTGTGACCTTGAGCTAGTATCTCACCACACCCCAGCCACTTTCCCTCCCCCTGACCTGGCTTACCCATAGTCCAACGGCCAGGACAAAGAGGAAGTACAGAACCAGCACTGCGATGTCACCTGGTTCCAGAGTCCTCTGGGGAAATGCCTCCAGGGGATCTGACCGCGGGGGCTGAGGGCTGCTGGGGCTGCTCTCCATGGTCCTGAATGAACTCTCTCACCCCTGTGGAAGCGCAAATGTGTGTCAGATGCCAGGACCTGGTGCCACTCTTCTCACCCTTTCCGTGGCTGCCTCCTTGGGACATCCAAGCAAGAGGACACACGTGGAGGAAACAACCTCGGGAAGGCAGATGCATCCACCCACTCACTCGCTCAGCAAACATTTACAAGGAAGTCACGTCAAATCTACAGTTAATGTTTACCAATCCAACCACTCACTTGGCAAAATACGAAGAAGAATACACAATTTAAGTAGTACAGATGTTTCACCACCCTCTTCCACATACCCGGGAGTGAGAGAAAAACAAGACACCTGCGTCAGTCTCTGTTCCCCAGGTACCTCACTGCTGGGTGAAAGTCAAGCCAGCAATTTTGTCAGAGGCTCCGTGAGTCAATACAATCTTGTTTCACTGCTGGATATGCCCATAAAAATGCATATATTTAATAAACACTTATATAGTACTTACTACATGCCAGGCATCATCCTAAGTGTTTATAAACCTGCGAAGTGGGCACTGTTGCTATCATACCATCTTACAGCTGGCAAAATTGAGGCACAGAGAAGTTAACTAACTTGCCTAAGGTAACACAGTTCAAGTGGTAGAGCTGGGATTTGAAGGCTAATAATCTTGCTCCAGAATCCATGTTTTGAACCAGTATCTTAAGGTATTTCTCAGTATATTGCACTTCCTTGGGCAATTTAAGGGATTCCTGTGGTGGGTAGAATCATGTCCCCCTCAAAGATGTTTACATCCTAATCCCCAGAGCCTGTGAATGTGTTACGCTATATGACAAAGGAGAATTACATTTGCAGTTGTAATTAAGGTTGCTAGTCAGCTTCCCTTTAAATAGGGAGCTTATCTGAGTAGGACTAATGCAATCACTAGGGTCCCTAAAAGTGGAAGAGGAGATTAGATGAGAGAACCAGAGAGATGAGAGTGTGAGAAGGATTTGGCGTGATGTTGCCGGCTTTGATAATGGGGTAATGGGGCCATGAGCCAAGGAATGCAGGTGACTTCTAGAAGCTAAGCAAATTAATGGATTCTCCCCTAGAGCATCCAGAAGGAAGTGAGCCCTACTCTCATCTTGACTTTAGTGCAGTAAGACCCATTGAGAACTTCTGACTTCCAGAACTGTAAGATAATGAACTTGTGTTGTTTGAAGCCACTAAGTTTGTGGTAATTTGTTACAGCAGCAATTGGAAACTAATACAATTCTCAAGGGTAATTTTTTTACTATAAGCGATTTGGGCTTTGACTTACTTCTGTGTTAAGATGACTCCACTCTGGAGGTGTCAGGCTCTAGGGGTTCAGGAATGAAAAACTCAGTCCTGCCCTCTATGATGTGCACCCCAATAATGGGTAAACCCACTCAGATAATAACACAACGTGATGTTTCATACAGTGGAGGTACATAGAGGTAGAGGTATTAAGGATTCAAGATTAGGAGTCATCAAGCTGGCTCCCCCACTTACCGATCCTGAGAACTTGGACAAATTCCCTAACTTCTCAAAACCTTAGCATTCCCATCTGCAAAATGGGGCAATAAGAGTTTACATTTCATAGATTGCTGTGAGCTTGTACCTGTGAAGTGTTAAGAACAGTGCCACACACAGCTGTGTTCAGTAAATTGTAGCTGCTATTATTAATATTACTAATTTTCTACAATGTGCAATGAGGTAAGGACCACCTAATTTTACATGGAGAAATCCAGATGGTAGCATATGAGCTGGGTTTTGAAGAATGAGTGGGTGGTCCTACACAGCATAAGCGGGTATGAGAGAGCATTCCAGGCCAAGACAACAGTATCTACAGACATTGAGGTGTGAAAAAACATGTCATGCTTAAGGAACCATCAGATTCTTGCCTGAGTATTAAGTAAGATTGGAAGGAGGGAGATGGGCAGTGAGGCTCGTATAATGCTATGAAGACATTTTACCAGCCCTTTGATGTCATTCAAAGGATTCTGTAAGGTCAGTAATTTTCAAAGATAACATCAGTTGTCATCATCTTCAGATATCATCCCGTTTTTATGTTTTAAAATTTTTAATTGAGCATTTTAAATTTTATTTAATTAATTTATTTTTGACTGCGTTGGGTCTTCGTTGCTGCACGCGGGCTTCCTCTAGTTGTGGCAAGCGGGGGCTATTCTTCGTTGCGGTGCGCGGGCTTCTCATTGCGGTGGCTTCTCTTGCTGTGGAGCACGGGCTCTAGGTGAGTGGGCGTCAGTAGCTGTAGCACACAGGTTCAGTAATCGTGGCTCATGGGCTTAGTTGCTCTGTTGCATGTGGGATCTTCCCGGACCAGGGCTCAAACCCGTGTCCCCTGCATTGGCAGGTAGATTCCCAACCACTGCACCACCAGGGAAGCCCCATTCTCTGTTTTTATAACAAATATTTTGTAATATTCCTTTTACTGAAAACGGAAATGAACTTCATAGTTAGTGTTACCTACCTACACACATAATTTTTTTAAAAATCAATACAGTGCTCTAACTCTATTATAAAAGAGAAATAGAAGCAATTTACGATTAAAATGATGGATAACCCAAAATGTAACCGCTCCATCTGACTCCACTGCAAGACTCAAAGGGACAGTCAGATCACTTTACCTATTATACTGAATAAATTTTTAATTGAAGAGAAATAAGAAAATAGGAATCCATTCTATTCCAGAAGCACAGAATAAAGCATGAATTTACAGAGGAACACCAGAATGTTTAAATTTGTGAAAAATGCTTTGTGATTTTAAATGTTATGAAGAAGTCCAAACAACTCCCACGATATACCATGCTTTTAACTTAAGATAGAGCCCTCTGAGAAATATCAGAGACAGCTTGGTGAAAATAAAAAGCAGGTACATTTTTTTAAAACCATTTTTTTAAATGAAGTAAAGTTAATTTACAATGTTGTGCTAGTTTCAGGTGTATAGCAAAGTGATAAATATTCTTTTTCGGCTTCTTTTCCATTATAGGTTATTATAAGGTATTGAATATAGTTCCCTGTGCTATTTTTTGAATGTAAAAAAAAACAACAGCCAACACTTTGTGTTTTGTGCAAACTGGCTCTACTCTCGGATAATTGTAAGCATGTTTTTCGCCTGCATGAAGGTCAGGTGGGACATCTGAAAGTCCTGGTTGCTTGGGGAAGTTCTGTGAATTTCAAGGTGTCTAGCACCTCTGGTCTCCACCCAGCCATGGTACCCCAAGTCATTGTGACAACCAAAAATATCTGATAAATTTTCAAAACATCTCCTGCTAGGCAGCAATGCCTCTGTGGCACCCCTCTGCTCTAGGTTAAGAAATGCTACTGAAGAATTTTGAACAAGGTGGTGGAAGTGGTGCAGGGCAGGAGAGGCTTGACTGCAAGCAAAATAGGTGGGCGGGAAGGGTATTTTGAAATAACCCAGACTTGAGATGAAGTATATGGAGGGTGAGAGAAAGTGCATTAGAGAAATAATTTGGGTTAGAATCGGTAGGACCTGGAGATTAATTAACAGGGTAAGCGAGAGAGAGGGGGAGAACTGGGGATAGTTTCCTACTTCTAATCAGAGCTGCCCAAAGACAGAATGGCCTGGTCACCTGGGCAGGATGTTCCTTGTTCTTAAAGCAGAGTTTTTCATCTGCAATACTATTGGCATTTTAGATCACATAATTCTTTATTATAGAGAGCTGTCTTGTGCATTGTAGGATGTTTAGCAGCATCCCTGGTAGCTACCCACTAGATGCCAGTAGCACCCTTCCCACAGTTGTGAGAGCCACAAGTGTCCCCTGGGTTGAGAACCACTGCCTTTGAGCCCTAGAAGATTGGACAGTCACTTAGAGAAGATGCCTCAGGGGGGCGCTCAATAACTTTTAACGTCCCTTCTCACGCCAAGTACAGAGGATGCTCACAGCTTCTCAGACCTGTGAGAAGACTCAAGCAATCACTGATCCATAGCTCTCATCCAAAGATGAACAGAGAGGAGAAGGAGGTAAGGAGGGAAGGAGGGAATATAGACTTGCCAGTATCAGGCAAACCCAACTCACTTACCCCACTCGAATGCAGGAGTGCGTAGTGGAAGCCCCAATTCTACCTCAGATCACCCCTCAGCCCTCCCTGCCTCAGTCAAGCTTAGGTGTTATGATCATTGTTGTCTGTCCAATGGGATGGTAATAACCTAAATGAACCAGAGAACTTGTAGGGGGAAAGTAGAAAGGGAAGACTGGTGCTGCAGACCCTCCCTAGGGTGGAAGTAGAGGTTAATAAATGAGGGTCTAACCAGGAGACTGATTCTGGAGGCTTGGGGAGGACAGGGTAGATGGTCCTTAAGGCTGACTCAGGGGTGAAGCGCCTGTTAGGTAGGTAGTGTTCTTATTGCTATTCCACAGCCAAGGAAGTGGTGTCACATGACTGAGTGCCCAAGGCCGGACTCAAATCCAGATCTGTCTGATTTCAGAGCCTGCATTTTCTTTCTTTTTTTGCCATGATTTTTAAAAAATTATTAAAAGGCTTCCCTGGTGGCGCAGTGGTTGAGAGTCCGCCTGCCGATGCAGGGGACACGGGTTTGTGCTCCGGTCCGGGAAGATCTCACATGCCACGGAGTGGCTGGGCCCGTGAGCCATGGCCGCTGAGCCTGTGCGTCCCGAGCCTGTGCTCCGCAACGGGAGGGGCCACAACAGTGAGAGGCCCGCGTACCCCCAAAAAAAAAAAATTATTAAAGTATAGTTGATTTACAATATTGTGTTAGTTTCTGGTATACAGCAAAGTGATTCATATGAGTATATATATTCATATATATATATATATATATATATATCCTTTTTCAGATTCTTTTCCATTAGAGGTCATTACAAGATATTGAATATACTTCCCTGTCCTATACAACAGGTCCTTGTTGTTTATCTATTTTATATATAGTAGTGTGTATCTGTTAATCCCAGACTCCTAATTTCTCTCTTCCCTTTCCCCTTTGGTAACCATATGTTTGTTTTCTATGTCTGTGAGTCTATTTCTGTTTCGTATATAAGTTCATTCGTATCATCGTTTTAGATTCCACATATACGTGATGTCATACGATATTTGTCTTTCTCCAACTTACTTCACTTAGTATGATCATCTCTAGGTCCATCCGTGTTGCTGCAAATGGCTTCATTTCGTTCTTTTTTATGGCTGAGTAATACTCCATTGTATATATGTACCACTTCCTTATCCACTCCTCTGCTGATGGACAATTAGGTGCTTCCATGTCTTAGCTATTGTAAACAGTGCTGCTATGAACACTGGGGTGCATCGTATCTTTTCGAATTAGAGTTTTCTCTGAATATACGCCCAGGAGTGGGATTGCTGGATCACATGGTAACTCCATTTTTAGTTTTGGGGGAACCTGCATACTGTTCTCCACAGCGGCTGCACCAGTTTACATTCCCACCAACAGCGTAGGAGGGTTCGGAGGCTGCATTTTCAAACAGTTCAACTGCTTTGAAGTACTTTGCTGCTTCCAAAACAGGGGACTTGGGGAGGATGAGGCCTAGGACCGGAGGAAGCAGTTTAAGGTGTTGAATTAAGATGTTGAATTGGGGAGTGGGGCAGCTTGTTCTAGAACCCCACAGGTCTGAAAGGGAGGAAGGGGAGGAAGGAAGGAGGAAGGGCAGCAGAAAGCCTGGTGACACTCCCTCCCCCGTATCCAGCCCAGCTCCCAGCCGCCCCTTCCAGGCCTCTGCCTGCCAGGCACCGAGAGGGGCGGGAGCAGATAAACAAGTCATTCATCACCCGCTCCGGGCAGGCTGGCACCAACTCCAGGCTCTTCCTGAGTCCCAGGGAGTGGGGTGGGGGGGACCTGCCGGCGGCCAGGAGGGACAGGCTGTGTCTTCAGGGTGGGAGTAGGAGCTCGGACAACAGGCCAGAGAAGCTGTGGAACCCAAGTGCTGCTGCCTCGGCCACGTGCTCCCAGGCGGAGCCCTCCACGTGCCCTCGTTCAGTAAAGTCACGCTGTCACCGTAACAGGGATCATCTCTAAAGCTTAGTGAGCACTAGTTATTGATGTGCCAAGCCAGGAGCTCGCTTTACATTGGTCCTCTTATCGCATCCTTGTCAGCCCAGTGAGACAAACACATTATACCTCCATTTTACAGGTGGGAAATGGAGCCACCAAGAAGTGACAGTGATCTGGGTTCAGGTCCTGGCTGTGCCACTGGCCTCTGGGTCACACTAAGTGTCAGAGGTGGGATTTGAACCCAGGTCCTGAACCGAAGCTCATTGTTATCCAATACTAGCTGGTATGTCTCTTTTTCCTCCCTTCTTCCTGCCCTTCTCTCCTTCTTTCTCTCCTCCCCTCCTTCAGTCCTTCCCTCCCTCTACTTGTTTCTTTTCCACAAACATTTATTAGGCACCGGCTGTGTGCCAGGCTCTGTGCTAGGCATGGAGGACAAAGTGGTGATTACTGTGGATGTGGCCCCCCCATCCTTGAGAGATCTCACTCAGCCCCTTGCAGCTCCTTGTGTGCCCAAAGCCACCAGTTGCACTGCCCCGGGAGGGCTTCACCTCCTGGGAGGGACCCTCCCCTGTGGGAGGCCAGGGTTGACAGGAGTCTAGGTAAAGCGGGCGTTGTAACAACGGCCCTGTTTGCAAGAACACCTTACCCTTGCCGTTGCCCATTGGCTAAGGAACACAGGAAACTCAGCAAGCAGAGACGGCTGCTCACCCCTTTCCTTTCAGCCGCTTACATAATTTGCCAGAGCAGATGTGGAACTTTTCCCCAGTGAGAGGCAGGGATGGGGAAGCACATCCACAGCAAGGTGAGGGGCTGACTGTATTCCCTGCGTTCGGTTGCTGAGGCCGTCTCCTGCGTGTGTGTGCGCTGGTGGGGCTACAGTATCCTCTACAACATGTGTGCATCTGAAACATTTCATGATCGAAGAAAAAGGAACAAGCGGATAAAGATTTACAGCATAAAACCATATGTGTATATTAAATACATTCTGAGACAGAAAATAGTACCAACTATTTTGCCAGGATGCAGGCCTATTTGCTGAAGAACAGCAAACACGTTAGCAGGGACAGAAAATGAAAGAGACAGAGAGAAAAACCAGGGAAGGAGTCTGCACTGGCTAAAGATGACAATGACCATCTAATTACAAAGTTTAATTACAGGCAAAAACTCCCTGGGAAATAGATGCACTGCGATCAAGTGTAAAGATGTTAGCACTGCATTGCCCGGTTCAAATCCCAGCTCTGCCACTTACTAGCTCCGTGATCTTGGGCAAATAAGCTCTCTGAGGCTCAGTTTTCCCATCTATAAAATGGGGATATTAATCAGACCTATGTCACAGTTTCGCTAAAAGCATTAATCGAGTTCGTTATAGAACGTGATCAGGTCCAGAATACTTGGTCTGACTCCATCCTTCTTGGAGGAAGAAAGAAAAAGAGCATGGACTTTGTGGTCACACAGACCCTGGCCCCTACGTGTGTGAATCTCACTTTAAGCACACCGCACCCCTAAGAGGTCAGGTCTCTGGTTAACCCCACTGAACAGGTGGGGAAAACAAAGCCCAAGCTGGGGCCCCAAGGTCACGCCACTGGTAAATGACTGAACCGGGGCTTCCAACCGGGGCTTGACCTGCAAGTTCCTAACCACTGCTCGGCACGTGCGCCCTTGGCAGGGAAAATTCCAGAGGTGACAACAAGGACCTGCACAGGGCCGGCAGACACTCACACCCTTTCCTTCCACTCCTTTGTGGAGGTAACTGCCTCCTTCCTCAGCCACAAACCTGGCCTTTGGCTCAAGTCCAAGATGCCCAGAGAGGCTGGTGGTAGACGGAGCCCAATCAGAGGGAGGGGGTCAGTTCTGTCAGGCTGAGCGGAGCTGTCAGAGCCTAAAACTGCAGAAGCGAGGGCCACAGGAGGACCACCTCTGGCCTGCTCAACCGGCTGATGCTATGTGGTTCATTAGGAATGGGTCTCTAGAAAAAAGGGCCAGAGGACAGATTCCAGGGGTCTCTGTGCTGAAGCAGAGGCTGGGACTCTCCCCAGCCTGTTAGAAAGAGCCACCTCTCCGGTCACTAGGAAGGAAACAATGGGCACGGTAGGGTCTGGCTCAGGAGGTTAGCAGGTGTGAGTACCAGGGAGCCAGGTGAGCTTTCTCCTCCACCCGCCTCCCCCTTTCAGTGACAACCTTGTCTCTTGATTCCTAGAGAGAATAGATGTCACAAGAACACCTTCTGAGCCCCAGACCTGTCCATCCAAATGCCGGCGTGGAATCTCTCACGGATGCCCAGTCGGCATCTCAAACGTAATACATCCAACTCGGAGACCACAATCTTCAAGAGCAGCCAGTCTTTCCCTTCTCACTAAATGGCAACTTCATCTACCCTGCTGCTCAGGCCAGAAACCCGAGAGTCATCCTTAGGTCTTGCATTCATGCATTCATTCATTCATTCACTCATGCAGTGGTCTGTGAGCACCTCCTACGTGCTGGCCACCATGTCTAAGCACCAAGGATGCCGGGGCTCGCAAACATACCATCAAAGACATTATGGTGTCTCTTGCTCAACTCCCGGAATCTATTGACCTCTAATCCCATTCTGTTCTACTTCTAAAGCAGAGCTGCAATCTATGCATTTCCCCTCACCTTTACTTTTATTGCTTTCGTTCAAGCCACCATCACTGGAAGAATCTCCCATCTTGCCTTCCCAATGACACTCTTGCTTCCTTGGAATCCACTCCCCTTACATGGAAGTCAGAGAGATCTTTGAACATAAATCAGATCAGTTCCTTTTCCTGCTCAAAGAATCAGGGCCTGTTGATGTGCTCTGCTGTGGCCCCAGCCCCATCTCACCCTGCTCTTATTTCTATCCCTGAGCACTAGTTCTGCCTCAGGGTCTTTGCCATTCCGCCCATCCCACCCGCCCTTGCCTGCAACGCTCTTCCCTGCACTCTTGGCTAGACGAACTCGTACTCATCCTTCAGATGGCACCCTACTGTCACAGCCCCAGAGGAGTCTTCCCTTGGCTTCAATCTAAGTTGGATCCCTAAATGATTTGCCATCATAGCAAACATGACTTCCCATAACCGTTGAATCAAGCAGGACATTTGATTTGTACGATTCTCTCATTACCTCCCATTCCCACTCTACCATAAGCTCCGCGAAGGCAGGGACCCTGTCTGTCTCACTCACGTTGTGTCCTCAAAGCAGACACTCAATAAACCCTTGTATAGCAAACAAATGTGGAGTTTTCTCAGCCTGCAATTGTGACACACACCCCCAAACCCCGCCACAGCCAAAGTCATATCCTCAGGATGCCCTTTTGGAGGAGGGCGTCTCTCTTGGTTGCTTCCCCGGAATCGGTCATCAAGACATCATTTGAAAAGCAGACCTTGTGTATAAGCTCATGGCCGGCCGCGGGAGCTGGGTCTCAGCTTTGCCTCCCCACTATCTTGCAAGCTTGGGCACGTTTCTTAATGGCTCTCAGCCCCCGCCTGTGAGTTACAGTGGCTGGGCCAGCCAGACCAGGCCCAGGATGGGAGGCTCTCAGCACGTGTCTGGCATATTTGCTTTGCTTGGCAGTCACACATCCCCCAGGCTTTTGTTGTTCTTTGTAGGTATTTTTCACCTGCTTATCTCTTGGGTCCTCGTGAGTCCACCACACCTGTGGGCTGGGCTGTGCTGAGGTTCACGTTCTCATTTGACAGATAAGGAACCAGAGGCTAAGTGAGGTGAAATGATAGCTCCACGTCTGTGAACTCGGTTAAGTGGAGGCGCTGCGAGCCTCGCATGCCTGGTGCGCTGGCTGTACCCACACCGCCAAACACACTCCGTTTGCCTCGACAAGCCCTCTCCCGAGGAGAGGAGCTGTGCACCCCTCACCCCTTCCTTCCTGCCAGCACTGCCTCCGGTCCCCAGACCAGCTTCCGCAGTTTGCAGAATGGATATCAGTTTGCGGGGCTGGGAGTAGGGAGTCTTACCTTCCACTGGATGCAGGGCCCACCTGCCCTGGGTCCTGTCGGTGGCGTCTGAGGCAGAAGGAGAGAGAGGTGGCTGTGAGGAGGGAGAAACTGGGCTCCTTTTCCCTCGCAGCCAGAGTTTGGAAGAATGGCAGTGGCCCTCCCTCCAGCACCGCCTGCTAAGAGGCTCCTTGCAGGTCAAAATCCAAATTCCAGCCTGGGCTACAGCAGGGCTTAGAGAAAGCGTAATGATCTCCTGGGGCAAAGGAGAGGTCCCGGGCCAGCCCTGAACCCTGAACTTGAACTTGAACTCTGAGCAGGCCCCTGCAGGGAAGATGGGCTGACCTGAGCCCCGCCCACATGGCCTCCCTCCTCACCTGGTGAGGGGCCCATGGCTGGGAAGGGGAGGGGAGCTGTTGCAGCCCAGGGCACCGTCCTGCTCCACTCACCCACTGTGCCACTGGCCCGCCTCCGCGCTGGGGACGGGCGGGCTTGGGACGAGCTGGAGTGGGGGGGAGGGGAGACACTGGCAGGGGAGGATGGGGACAGAGGAAAGTCCCAGGAGGGCACTTGCCGCTGCCCTACCGCTGCTGCAGCAGCAACAGTGACCACCTTTGTTCGGCTCCTTTTCCGTGCGCTCTCCAGACCAAGGCAGGACAAAGACAGGCGCCTGGAGCCCAGAGGAGTTGTCAGGAGTGACCGAGCCGTGGCCGGGGGCCCACGTCCAGCCCACAACACCAGGACAGGCAGTGGGGGACAGCAGAAGACTTGCACTGGATGCTCAGAGCATTCAAAATTTTAAAAAAGGAAAAAAAAAAAAAAGATAGCTACTAGCCTTTGCAAAACGAGAGACTGAATAACGCTCTGAATTTCCCACTTTACTAGAACAATCTGAAGATCTGGCCAGACCAGGCCCACATGGACACAGGACGGCCACTGGCTAGAGCAGAGGCGTGGCCATCCCTCCCCCGTCCACCACAGACCCCACCTCCAGCCCACCTCTCTCCTTCCCTTGACCTGCCCTGGCCCTGGGCGGGGGCAGCCCCTGGCACCGAGTAGATCAGAAAGCATGGTGAGAATCAATATACTCCTGGTTCTATTCTAAATGTTTCCATGTCTCTGCTCACTTGGTCTTTCCAACAAGCCTCCGGGACAGATCTTATTATTATGTCCACTTTACTGATGAAAAGACAGAGGTAGAGAAGGGTGAGTAACTTGCCCAAGTCACCAGCTGTGAGTGGCAGAACCAGGATTTGAACCCTGGGCGTTTCATTCTAGAACGCTACAGGGCCAGTGGGTGTGGCTTAGAGACACATCCCACTGGACAGAGGGCACCCTGGATGCACAGATACTCAGCAGTTGGACTGATGTCAGCATGAACTGGGGCCTGCAAGGTGGTGGCCTGCCTGGGGCGACAGATGGACAGAAGGAACAGCTAGAATTTGGAGAAAGGGGATGGGCGGACAGAGAGCCAGGGAATGCACGGCCTGAGCCTGTGATCTGCAGCGGAGGACTCAACACTAGGAAGGCAGAAGATGCATTGCTCCACCAACCTGGGGTCCAGTCCTGATTTCTTGGGGGCATGTCTGGGGGACCACGGGCACGGTCACGGTGCTACAGACAAACGCACACAGATGAGAGAGGTGGGCCAGATACGGCTGTGGCAGACAGGAGAGCTACATCCCAGCCATGACTCAGCTCCAGCTGGGGGAACACAGGCCCAGTGGGCCAGACCTTCCAGTTGTCCTAGAAAAACGGAAGTCCAGAATTTTTGAGCCTCGTGATTATTCATCTGTGAGGGCTGACTGTGGCCCACTGGTCACTGGCATGTCACCTCCCACACTTTCTCTGATTGTCAGGCTTTTTTGGCCCTCTCCTAGTGCTGTAAAGAATAGGAGAGAACATGGTGCAACCACTTTGGAGAATGTTTTGGAAGTTTCTTATAAAGTTAACATACCCCTACCTTATGGGCCAGCAATTCCACTCTTAGGTATTTATCAAAAGAAATGAAAACATAGGTTCCACAAAGACTTTACACACATGTTCCTAGCAGCTTTGCTCACAATAGCCCCAAGGGGGAAACAACCCAATGTCCATGAACAGATAAATGGACAAACCGTGATGTCTTCATACTGTAAGCAGATGGGTTAGGGGGTCCCTGGAGAAAGAGAACCAGGCATGGCTTTCTTGACATAAGAGAACCCATTTTGGCCGAGGACGTTTTGTGATCTACACCTGGCCACAATGCTTACCCTTGAACACAGTATTTAATGATCTTAAGGGAACAAAGGAATGCAGGAAGAGAAAAAGGCAGTCAAACAATGGCGCTGTGATAAGGCAGGGTCCTGGTTCCTCAAGGAATATACATAATAATATACCTTTGAGTTCTGCAGGAACTGAGGCCCCCAGACTGTTGGAAGATGGAAGGATGATGCGACCCTCTTAACTTCAATCAACTAAAGCTTGGACTCTGTTGACGTTTGTCCCAATTCTATGCTGAATTCTCCTCTGTTCAAGTCCCCTCATGAAGATGCATGTACCCTTCCCTTAAAACTTCCCCAATTTTGCTGTTCTGGGAAACACCGCTTTGGGAAGGATCCCCGGTGTTCTCCCTACTTGCTTCAAGTAATAATAAATCCTTCCTTCTTCCGATATTAGGCTTGGTTGTGTCTACTGACACCATTAAGCTGCAAACCCGTTAGGGGAATGAGTGACTGAAACAGCCCGCCCTGGCCAGGCCTGATAGTAGCCACTTGCATGTGTTATCTTACAACAGGAGGTCCCGGTAAGGAACGCAGAACTAACAAGCTACCACCAACTGGAAGAATTTGGGAAAGGTCAAAAGGAGAGAGGAGACACCAGTCCATATGTCCTACCAACCTCCCAGAATCCTTCTCGTTGGAATCCAGCTTGGCTGAGCGATGCTCGTGTCACCAGGAAGGACCCTGAGTCAGAATGATTGGCCAGAGACCACCCAGCAACTAACCCCATCACCATAAAACCCGAGACTGTGAGCCACATGGCAGAGCAGTTCTCCCGGGTTCCCTTAGCCTCCTGCTCTCCACCCGGGGGCCCCTTCCCAATAAAAAGTCTCTTGCTTTGTCAGCACGTGTGTCTCCTTGGACAGTTCATTTCTGAGTCTTAGACTAGAGCCCACTCTCAGGCCCTGGAAGGGGTCCCGCTTCCTGCAACAAACCCAGTTTTTGGGTAGCAAAACTCCATGGAAAACCACATTTGTTTTCAGTAGGACAAACTAGCGACACATAACGCCATGCATGAATCTCAGAATTATGCCAGATGCAAGGAAGTACACACCTTATGATCCATTTATGTGAAGTTCAAGAATAGGAAAGATGAATCTATGGTGATAGAAGTCAAGAGAGTTGAAAGCATTTTCTGGAGAGAGGAAAATTTCCATATCTTAACTTAGGTGGTAACTATATGGGTATATACCACTGTTCAGATCCATTGGACTGAATAAGATTTGCGCATTTGATTACATGCAAATTACACCTGAAAAAATAAATAGGGCAGAAAGTGTGAATGATGAGTTTGGCAAATGCGGCTCTTGCTTCTCTGATGGTAGAGACTGTGGTCTTTACTCAAATCTTACCTCCCAGGATTTAGTTCCAGCCCATTGTCTCCACGTAAGAACGTGGGTCCCATGTTGTCGAAGTGCCTGAGTTTTCAAGAGAAATCCCAAAGTCTGAGTTTTTATATGAACGCTCCTGTTTATAAGGTTTGGCAAGTAATTTGGAATTAACAAAAACGGTTGAAATGCTGTACAGTCAACCCTCTGTATCTGCAGTTCTGCATCCTGGAATTCAACCACCCACAGATCAAAAATATTCAGGGAAAAAGATCTGGAAAGGTCCAAAAAGCAAAACTTGAATTTGCCACGTGCTGGCAACTAGTTATATAGCATTTACATTGTATTAGGCAGTATAAACAATTTAACGACGACTTAAAGTATACAGGAGGATGTGATACATGTAGGCTATATACAAATACTACACCATTTTGAATAAGGGACATGAGCATCCTCAAATTTGGGTATCCATGGGGGTCCTGGAACAAACCACCTGTGGATTCCAAGGGACCACTGTGTGTATCAAGTGATGCATGTGTGATGTTGTGATTTATAGGAAGAAATATACATTTGGTCTTCAATCCCATTTCTGGCACAGAGCTCCTAAAACTTTTGGAATTTTCTAATTGACCAGAGTGAGTAAGTGTCTTTTGTTTTGTTAATGAGGCTACATTGGGACCTCACCTATGGTTGGGGCCTGGTTACCAGGACAACTAACCAGGTGTTTAGAGGGTTGGAACTTTCAGTCCCACCCTCTGGCCACTGGGGAAGGGAGAGGGGCTGGAGGTTGAATCAGTCACCAATGGCCAATGACTTAATCAATTGTGACTCTGTAATAAAGCCTCCATAAAAAATCCCAAAGGACAGGGTTCTGAGAGCTTCTGGGTTGATGAGCACGTGGAGATTTGGGGAGAGTGGTGCTTTTGGAGAGGACATGGAAGCTCCTGGCCCCTTCCCCATGCCTTGCCCTGGGCATCTCTTCCATCTGTCTGTTCCTGAGTTATATTTTTTATAACAAACTGGTTATCTAATAAGTAATATGTTCCTCTGAGTTCTGTGAGCCACTCTAGCCAATTAATCAAACCTGAGAGGGGCTTCCCTGGCGGTGCAGTGGTTAAGAATCTGCCTGCCAATGCATGAGACACAGGTTCAATCCCTGGCCCAGGAAGATCCCACATGCCACGGAGCAACTAAGCCCGTGCGCCACATCTACTGAGCCTGCGCTCTAAAGCCCGCGAGCCACAACTACTGAGCCTGCACTCTAGAGTCCATGAGCCACAACTACTGAGTCTGCGTGCTGCAACTACTGAAGCTCGCGTGCCTAGAGCCCGTGCTCCACAACAAGAGAAGCCACTGCAATGAGAAGCCTGCGCACCACAACGAAGAGTAGCCCCCACTCGCCGCAACCAGAGAAAGCCCCGCACACAGCAACGGAGACCCAACACAGCCAAAAATAAAAACAAATAAATTTATATATAAAACAAATCAAACCTGAGGAGGGGGTCTTCGAAACCACTGATCTAGAGCCCGTGAGTCAGAAGCACATGAAGACCTGGATTTGCAATTGGCGTCTGAAATGGGGTAGGAGGTGGAGGGGGGCAGTCTTGTAGGACTCAGCCCTTAACCTTTGGTATCTGATGCTACCTCCAGCTAGGTAGAGTCAGAATTGAGTTGAATTGGACACCGTGCTGGTATCAGAGCATTGCTTGGTGGCCTGGGGAGGGGGGGCTGGGGGGAGGGACCCACACGCTGATATTGGTCCCAGAATCTTACCCAGTATCCCCAGGGCACACCCTCTGCTAGACTGGAATCCAGGCTGAGCTCCGCAGGAGGTCATGATTCCTTCCTGTATTTTCTACAGCCTTTTAGAAACACTTTCATCCACCCACACACTATAGTCCGGTGTTGCTATTTATAGCAACAACTGAAAAGAGCAAACCCTAAAAACACTGAAATAGGTGAGTTTTCCTGACCAGCAGACAAGGGTGGTGCAGTGAGCCCAGTTGGGGGATAAAACGGGATACATTTTTTTAACTTAGTAGCTGTGAGACCTGGGTGCAAACTGATGTTCACACGCCTGCTTGGCAGGAGATGAAATGAGGATGAAACAAACGAGATGCCACAGAGAAACACCTCTAGTAGAAGGTGCTTTGTCAATGCTGGCTCCTTCCCTCTGCCTGAACATAAGCCCCAGTTACCTGTGTGCTGCCTGCCTTACGTTTAGTTGCCACTGGGAATCTCAAGCCTTATTCTTTCTCTTTATGATGGCTTCAACCAGGAAACACTGAGCATTCTCCCTCTGTTTCAGGTTATGTTTGTTCTCTGCTCCCAGAGTCACGTTTCCCACAGATCTGTGACTTGGGTGGCCTTTCATCTGCAGTGGCTGCAGAACAGCGAGCAGCTTAGGAGCCCAGAGACGGGGGCAGGCAGACCCCAGCCTCCTTCTGGTTCCTCTGCTGCCAGCTGTGTGTCCTTGTGTAAATGACTTAAGTGCTCTGAACCCAGGTTTTCTCATCTGAAAAAGGGGATGTCATAAGAATAGTCCCGAGCCGTTTTACCAGGAAGACTCAATGATTTAATCCATATAACATTCTCCGTAGTACTAAGATGCTATTTATTTCTTTTTTCCTCTCATTATTTCATGAATGCCCAGTTGAGTTTCTGGAAAACTACAAGACCTGAGGCGTCACGACAGACTGAATGCAGAAGCAGATGTCGGCATCCAGCTGTCTTCTATTCAACCAGTCATTAAAGAGATTTTCAAATGTGTAAAACAATGCCACTCTTCTCACTAAATCTTTTGGGAAAATATGGTTGTTTTTCATAAAGATGTTATTTACTTAACATGCAAAGGGTTTGTTATTGTTCTTCTAAAATTAATTAATATTTTAAATTGTTTCTTCATTTAAACACCTAATTTGGTAAATATCTCTACCTATAACCCACATCAATGAAATGAAGGTGTTCTTCCTTATAATGGGATCCTGAGACAAAAAGTTTGAGAATCCCTGCGCTGTGACAAACTTGATAGGAGCCTGTGGATCTGGGAAAACTCTTGGGAATGGTCTGTCTAAACCCAAATCCATATAATTCATTAAAAGGTGTGTTCTGATCAAGTGGACCCTACATGGGAAGCCTATTCGTGGCCATAGGGTCTGTGGGAGAAAGTTGTTTGTAACTCAGGAGACCTTGCCGGTCAGTGTATAGTGTGGATCGTTAATGAATCAACAAGGATTCTCCTTAATCACTAAACACTTTAACAGCAGGTCATCTGTGACAGCGAGGTTGAAGTTTGGTGTGTGACATGGACACACTTGGAGATTATTGGAGTGGAACAGGATCCCATGAAAGCCAGCCTGACCAACACTGCCCCCACTGCCCCACCAGACACTGCACGAGTCTGGGTTACAAGAGGTGGTTGTAGTGACAGCCCATGGTCATTGCCATCATGTGAGTTCCAGCCTGGGGCCAGCTGTATGGCTTGTACTTGAGTCCCTGGGCTCTGCCTCCAGTGTTTGTTTAAATCCTCGTTCTACTAACTTGGTGGCTTACAGCCGCCTCTCTGCTTTTCTGTGCTGCGTCTCAGTCTCCCTCATTTGTCAAATAGTTCGGGTTGTTGTAGGGATTAAATAAAAGAATTATTTGAAGTAGTGACTGGCCAGCACAATCTGCCCTTCTCCCTCCCTGCATGACATGTGAGAGGGGGTGGAACGAGAGGGGGTGTGATCTAGGTGATTTCTGTCTCCCTTGCTTAAGAGAGAGCCATTCTTTCCTGCCTTCCTGCTGGTCAGGGTGGGGATGAACCGGAGTGACGTTGGAGGCACATGTGGAAGCCAGAACTGCTGCCAGCAGCCTGGATTCCTGGTGAAGCAGAGAAGCCGCCAACGTGGAGCCTCCCGTGGGTGGAGAAATGAAACAGACAGTGTTGCAGGAAGGGGGACCCCTTCCAGGGCCTGAGAGTGGACTCTTTTCTAACACTCGGAAATGAATAGTGCTGAATAAGCAACAGACTTTATTGGGAAGGGGTGCCTGGGTGGAGGGCAGGAGGGTAAGGGAACCCAGGAGAACTGTTCTGCCACGTGGCTCGCAGTCTCGGGTTTTATGGTGATGGGGTTAGTTTCCAGGTGGTCTCTGGCCAATCATTCTGACTCAGGGTCCTCCCTGGTGCCATGTGCATGCAACCGCTCAACCAAGATGGATTCCAGCAAGAAGGATTCTGGGAGGTTGGTAGGACACATGGACTGGCATCTCCTCTCTCCTTTTGACCTTTCCCGTATTGTTCCTGTTGGTGGTGGCTTGTTACTTCTGTGTTCCTTACCAGGATCTCCTGTCGTAAAATAACTCATGTAAATTGTTACTGTCTTTGCCTGGCCATGGCGGGCAGTTTCAGTCAGTGTTTCCCCTAACAAGAGTATGGAGCAGAGAAAGGTTTATTGCAGGGCCAAGCAAGGAGAATGGGTGGCTCGAGCTCAAGAAACCTGAACTGCCCAATTTTTTTTTTTTTTTTTTTTGGCCAGGCAGTGCAGCATGTGAGATCTTAATTCCCCAACCAGGGATCTAACCCATGCCCCTTGCAATGGAAGCACAGAGTCTTCACCGCTGGACTGCCAGATAAGTCCTCCCCAGTGGTTTTGGGGTAAAGTTTCTATAGGCAAAATTTGGGGTGAGGGCTGCAGGGTGTGTGACTTTCTTCTGATTGGTTGGTGGTGAGGTAACAGGGAGGTGCTCCAGAGATCTTGCTCTCAGCCTAAAATTGCCATCCTCCACCAGGGTGGGGGCCTTAGTTCTGCAGAAGAACTCAAAGATATTGTTATGTATGTTCCTTGCAGAGGAACCAGGACCCTGCCCCATGGCTGCACTATTGTTTCTTGACTGCTCCCTCCTTTGTTTCTGCATTATTTCCCTTCCCTGATTAGCAAGTTTTGCCCTTGCTCTCTGCCCTTTGGAACTCAGGGAAGGTCATGGAGGCTAAATGAAGCCTATTTCCTACAAACAAGAAACGGAACACACAGAAGGGATTTGTACCCGGGAGCCCCACAGGGTCCTGCTCAGTTCCACCCACCAAATATGGCCCCCTGCTTGCTTTTGTAAATAAGGTTTTATGGGAACACAGTCATGCCCATTTATTTGCATATTGTTTCTGACAGCTTTTGTGCTACGGTGGTAGAGTTGAGTACTTGTGACAGAGACCATATGGGCTGTAAAGCCTAAAATATTTACCATCTGGCTCTTTACAGAAAACTTTTGCTGCCCCCTGACCTACAGCACCACTCAGTGAGTTAGTGTCCCCAGAGTTTAGGGCACTAACAGGAAAGATTTTCATCCCCAACTTTCCCTCTCAGAAGATAGTACAACCCTCTGGTTGGGGAAATGTGAGTGGAAAGAAATGTAATCCAAAGCAACTCTCTGGTAAGAAAGATAAGCCATTCTCAGAAACCCTTCAGGGGACTTCCCTGGTGGTCCAGTGGTTAGAACTCTGCCCTTCCACTGCAAGTTCGATCCCTGCTTGGGGAACAAAGATCCCACAAGCTGCTTGGTGCAGCCAAAAAAAAAAGTCCCTCCAGTCTGGCTAACAAGCCATGAACATCAGTATGGTTATTTTGAGGCTTTTAATGTAAATATAATCCTTCTATATCTTTATCAGATTCATTGAGAAAGGCAACAAACAGGACAGGATTGTGACCAAAGCAATCTCTAGAGACTTCTCTCTGTTACATGCTTTCATACTTAAAATCTCAAAATAGTATGCTGAGGGGAAGAAGCCAGACAAAAAAAGAGTACATACTGAATGATTCGGTTTACACAAGATTCTAGAAAATGTAAATGAATCTGTTGTGACAATAGATTAACATTTGCCTGGGGGTGGGGATGGCAGGACAGAGGGATACTACAAAGGGGAACAAGCAAATTTTGGAGGTGATGGGTCTGTTTATTAGCTGGATTGTTGTAATTGTTTTATCAGTTACACCTTTGTCAAAACTCTTCCCATTGTACATTTAAATATGTGTCCTTTATCTTAAGCCATTTATACTTCAACAAAGTTGTTTTTAAAAAGTATGAGTCTTAAATATCATATCACTTATATGTGGAATCTAAAATATGGTACAGATGAATCTATATATAAAACAGAAACAGACTCACAGATATAAAAAAAACCTTACGGTTACCCAAGGGGAAAGTGGGGGAGGGATAAATTAGGAGTTTGGGATTAACAGATATACACTACTATATATAAAATAGATAAACAACAAGGTCCTAGTGTGTAGCACAGGAAACTATATTCAATATCCTGTGATAAACCATAATGGAAAAGGATATGAAAAAGTATGTGTATATGTATATAACTGAGTCACTCTGCTGTATACTTGAAACTAACACAACATTGTAAATCAACTATACTTTAATTAAAAAAAACAAAGAGAACTCAGATTGAAAAAAAAGTGTGTCTTAAAAATAGAATAAAACAAAATAAAAAGTATAAGTCTTCTGTAAATGTGTTCTTATGGAGAAACACAGACCAATGCAACATAAAAGGGAAGCAGTGAGGATCTCTTTCCAGTTCTTCCTCTACAAACTTCCAGAAGGAGATGGTTAATCTCCGCTGTTCAACCACATCGCCCAGCCAGGATTCCTTTTCTATGCTTCCCGCTGTGCTCTGTGTCCCAGAAGGCTGACTTCAATGAGCTGTATCTCCTGGCCTCCTTTGCTTTCTGGCCTCCAGTTAGATTTGGCCAATGGGAGGCACCAGCAGGAGATCAGAGGGTAGAGAAGAGTGGTCGGGGTAATTTGTCCCTTCCCCTGGGCCACACTACCCCTGATCCCTTGCTGCATCCCTGCGGTCCTGGCAGTGGCTTCGTTCTTCCATGGCCACTGCTCCGCAGAAGCTGTGTAACATTATTCCCTCCTTCTTTCCAGTCTAGGAATAACTGTTCCCCACAGTGACTATACCACTATACCAACCCTTGTTGGTACCCCTAACCCCGCCTAAATCTCAATAAACAGTCCCTTTATTACGGTATCTCTGGTTAAATTCTTTAGACTCTGATATCTCTTTCATGCCGGAACCCTGACTCACAAGGCTTCCCACTGTCTGTGGGATAAATTCCATCTGACACACTCTGTTGGGATTATTCTCCTCTCCTCGGTTCCTGGGACCTTGGGTGTGAAATTCTACCTTTTACTTACTTGTTTGTTTATTTATTTATTTTGGCATAAGTTTAGTAGATTTTCCAGGAGAAAGGCTTTCCTGGGTCTAGCTGTCTGCTCTTTTAAACAAAGGTTAAAAAAAAATTTTTTTTTTCCTGCAGGCCATGGGGAGTGGTATCTTTAAACACCCTCTTGAGTGTGAGCTACAGAAACCCAACTCAAACTAGCTTATGCAAAAATGTTGGTTCACACAACTGGAATATTCCAAGCTTCAGGTCTGGTAGGATCCAGTGTCTCACATCATGTCATCGGGCCCTGATTTCAGAGGCTGTGATTTCTGGTCTTGTCTTTGCTCTCAAGCAGCCTTCTTCTCCACCATGGTCTTGAGAGGCTCCAGCTAACATCCACTCAGGTTCAAGTCCAGTAGGAAATGAAGATTCCCCAACAGATTTGACAACAGTCCTAATGGTCCTTGGCCTGACTCTTATTGGTCCACACTGGATCACATGCCTATTCTTGAACCAATCACCTGAGCCACGGAACGCAAGATATTTTTCCCTGCCGTCCTTGAGTTGTTGCCAAAGAAAATCAAGGTTGGTATTTCTAGAAGAAGGGGAAAGGTGTGCTGGACAGACAAAACCAATGCACATCCACCCCCTTTGCTCATTGGTTCATTATGAGGATTGAGTGAAAAGTGCTTGGCTGGGGCATGGTTTATGACGGGCTCTCCCACAAACATGTGGCTATATCCTTTCCCTCACAGAAATTGAATACCCCAAATCCCTTCCGTGAGAGGGTAGATGTGCCCAAGAATGCAGACAGTCCTATGTCACCTTTCTGTAACTCCTTTCTATCACATAATCCCCTGAGGAGCCATACCCTCCTGTGAACCATTCCAGACTCTTTCTAAAACTAAGCAATGTAGACATAGAATGCATGTGTGACCCATCAACTTTATTTTCGCCCCAATAAAAATGAGATAATCCTAATAGGGTTTTCTGTAACTGTACTTTTTTTCACTTAACTATGTCAGAGATGCCTTCCCGTAGTGGCTTATCCATATCTATCTCATTGTCTTAGTGGCTGAATATTGCAGCTTCTGGATAAACTATAGTTTATTTAACCAGTCCTTTCTTGGAGCAAATACTGCTGATGTCACCCAATATCGAGTTTCCACTTTTTCACTAATAACAGAACACTCACATTGTCTATGGGGACATGACATTCCAAATAAAGACTACAAGTCACAGACCCCCAGCTCGGCGTGATTAAGTTCTGCCTCGTGGGAGGTGAGCATAATTGAGGCATCGACATGGGGGTCCTGCCCTTAAAGAGAAGGGGCATGTACTCTCCATGCCACTGTATCTCTTCTTGCTGGCTGGGATGTGACCAAGGGAAGGAGATATCTCAGGCCATGCAGATGAGAGAAACACTGCAAGCATGGAGGGAACCTGGAGTACCAGCCCTGACTCCTGGCAGCCAGACTGCTCAGTGACAGAGAAGCTACAGCAACATGGTCCTGTTAGTGAAGCCACTGCTCTTTGGGGTCTCTAGTCCAGCGGGTGAGCCAATACCCTGAATATGTGGTCCTCCAACCAGCATCAGCATCACCTGGCTACACCTCAGACCTCGGGACTCTGACTCTGCTTTTTTTTTTTTTTTTTTTTTGCGGTACGCGGGCCTCTCACTGTTGTGGCCTCTCCCATTGTGGGACACAGGCTCTGGACGCGCAGGCTCAGCGGCCATGGCTCACGGGCCCAGCCGCTCCGCGGCATGTGGGATCTTCCCGGACCGGAGCACGAACCCGTGTCCCCTGCATCGGCAGGCGGACTCTCAACCACTGCACCACCAGGGAAGCCCTCTGACTCTGCCTTCTAACAAAATCTCCAGGCGAGTCCAAGCACTTTAAAGTTTTAGGACAGATCTGATATCCTTAATGAAGGGCGGTTCCACTGTCTGCAGTTTTCTATTACAAGCAAGGTTGCAGTGACAATTGTGGTCAACGTCCTCTCCTAGACTGGAATCTCTCTAGGTCAGATCCTAGGCGTGGGATTGCTGGTCCATGGAAGACGGGCCTTTACAAAAGGTTTTCAGAGTATTTGTTTGGCTGTTTTTGATTTGGTTTTGTTTTGTTGTTTTTTAAGATTTAAGAAGTTTCTAGTGGGAAAGCCTGCTAATCTCAGAAAACCTTACTTCTCATACCTTCTTCTAGAAAAAGGGAAATCACGGTATGCCCCCTGGTGGCTGTCTTCTTCATTTACAGGCAAGTGGGTCCAGGGCTAAAAGACCTTGCAACCCCAAACCCGCCAAGGGTTAGTAAACCCAGAGCAAACGAGGATTATGCTCTCACCAGGGCTGACTGGGTGCCTTCAAGGCTACTCCCCACAAGAACCGCTGCAGTGGTCATGCAAGCAAAGGGCTGTATGCAAGAGGACTGACACGCCAGTGCAAGACTGACAAAAAGAGTCCGAAAAGAATGGCTAGATGGAAACATAATTGTTGCACAACAAACCACACATATAAAAAATGTCCAATGCTTCCCTGGTGGTCCGGTGAGTAAGACTCTGCTCTCCTTATGCAAGGGGCTTGGGGTCGATCCCTGGTCGGGAACTAGATCTCGCATGCCGCAACTAAGAGACCTGGTGCAGCCAAAATAAATAAATAAATACTTTTTTTTTTTTAAGTCCAATGGATGAGTTTTTTTTAAACTTAAGTATAGTTGATGTAAATATTATATGTTTCAGGTGTACAACACAGTGATTCACAATTTTAAAGGTTACACCCCGTTTACAATTATTATAAAATATTGACTATATTCCCTGAGACGTACAATATATCCTTGTAGCTTATATATTTTATACACAGCAGTTTGCACCTCTTAATCTCTTACCTCTACCTTGCCCCTTCTTTCTCCCCACTGGTAACCACTAGTTTGTCCTCTGTATCTGTGAGTCTATTTCTTCTTTGTTATATTCACTAGTTTTATTTTTTATACTCCACAGGTAAGTGATACCATGTGGTATCTGTCTTTCCCTGTCTGACTTATTTCACTAAGCACAATACCCCTCAAGTTCATCCATCCATTTTTTACAAATGGCAACATTTTATTCTTTCTTATGGCTGAGTAGTATTCTACTGTATCAATATATATATCCCACATCTTCTTTATCCATTCATCTGTTGGCGGACACTTAGGTTGCTTCCATATCTTGGCTAGCGTAAGGGATGAAATAAAATTTATATTTTAAGCAAGACAAGAAAAATTAAACAAAGCATTCTCTGTGTTTGCTTGGGCCTCTTCCCTCCCTCCCTCCCTAAGGTGCAGTGTGCATCTGCGTTACACATTAACCAGAGCTCCTCAAAGATGGGAGTGCCTGCTCAACCATAAAAATCAATTTTTTTCTTTCTTCTGACACTAGCAATGTAAATTCTTAAAAGAATAGTGTTCTGTCCCAACTCTGCAGGGGGTCATGATGACCTGCTTCTCGCCTTGTACATGCTTACTTGGACTATGTATCCTTGGTGAACTTTATGTAAAATGGTCAGTATGTCATTTTGATGTATGGTCCTTAGTCTCGAAAATGTGTACGACTGCGTTTGGCTTCTAACAGGCAAGTTAGCTCTCAGAGCTTTCTAAGAGTCTGTTTCCTGGGTTATAATCCTCAATTTGCCTCAAATAAAATTTTTTTCTCCTTAACTTGATTGTTAATTGAATTTTCGTCGAAATAAGTAATGCTGCTATGAACATTGAGGTGCACGTATCTTTTCAAATTAGTGTTTCTGTTTTCTTTGGGTATATACCCAGGAGTGGAATTGCTAGGTCATGTGGTAGCTCTGTTCTTAGGTTTTTGAGAAACCTCCATACTGTCTTCCACAGTGGCTGCACTAAGTTACGTTCCCTCCAACAGTGTACAAGGGTTCCCTTTTCTCCACATCCTCGCCAACATTTGTTATTTACAAATAACTTTTTTTTTGCGGTACGCGGGCCTCTCACTGTTGTGGCCTCTCCCGTTGCGGAGCACAGGCTCTGGACGCGCAGGCTCAGTGGCCATGGCTCACGGGCCCAGCCGCTCCACGGCATGTGGGATCCTCCCGGACCGGGGCACGAACCCGTGTCCCCTGCATCGGCAGGCGGACTCTCAACCACTGCGCCACCAGGGAAGCCCACAAATAACTTTTTGATGATAGCCATTCTGAGAGATGTGAGGTGATACCTCACTGTGATTTTGATTTGCATTTCTCTCATGATTGGCAATGTTGATCATTTTTCATGTGCCTGTTGGCCATCTGTATGGCTTCTTTGGAAAAATGTCTATTCAGGACTTATGCCCATTTTTTAATTAGGTTGTTTGTTTTTCTGATGTTAAGTTGTATGAGCTGCTTATATATTTTGGATATTTACACTTTGTCAGTCATATCATTTGCAAATATGGTTGTCTTTTCATTTTGTCGATGCTTTCCTTTGCTATGCAAAAGCTTTTAAGTTTAATTAGGTCCCATTTGTTTGTTTTTGCTTTTATTTCCTTTGCCTTAGGAGACAGATCCAAAAAAATATTGCTACGGTTTATGTCAAAGACAACCAATAAGTTTTGACATAGGCATGCACCTATGAAACCATTGACACAAGAAAATATCCAACATCCCCTGAAGTTTCCTAGCACCCACCCCATCCCCAGACAGTCAATGATCTGTTTTTTGTCTCTATAGATTAACTTGCATGTTCTAGAATTTTATATAAATGGCATTATGTAGCATGCACTCTTCTTTGTTTGGAGTTTTTCACTTAGCATCATTATTTTGAGATTCATCCATGTTGTTGGGTTTATCTATAGTTATAGTTCCATTGTATCGATTGATCAATTGATTTTTTAATTTTTTTAATTAAAACATTTTAATTGAAGTATAGTTGATTTACAATGTTGTGTTAATTTCTGCTGTACAGCTAAGTGATTCAGTCATACATATATATACATTATATATACATTCTTTTCCATGACAGTTCTCTTGTATGGATATACCACAATTTGGTTTTTTATAAATTTATTTTATATTTTATTTTTGGCTGCGTTGGGTCTTCATTGCTGCACACGGGCTTTCTCTAGTTGTGGTGAGAGGGGGCTACTCTTCGTTGCGGTGCGTGGGCTTCTCATTGCAGTAGCTTCTCTTGTTGCGGACCACGGGCTCTAGGCGCACAGGCTTCAGCAGTTGTAGCATGCAGGCTCAGTAGTTGTGGCTGGCGGGCTCTAGAGCGCAGGCTCAGTAGTTGTGGTGCACGGGCTTAGTTGCTCCACAGCATGTGGGATCTTCCCGGACCAGGGATCGAACCTGTGTCCCCTGCATTGGCAAATGGATTCTTAACCACTGCACCACCAAGAGAAGTCCAAAATTTATGTTGGTTTTTAAAAGGGTAAAAAGCAAAGCTCGCCCTAGCTGTTGTGAGGAGGGTGGACTGTGGGGCTGGAGCAGACGCTGGGAGAAGAGAGAAGTGGCTCCAGCAGGAGATGTCCGGGCTGAGGTCGTGGGGCTGAGGATGGAGAGATGGTCAGATTAAGGATCTCTTTTGGAGGAAAAGCAGATGGATTTTGGATGTTGGGGGTCAGAGACTGAGCTAGTAGGTGGTCTGATGAGAATTTCAACCCAGAGTGGTCTAATTCCAAAAGCCATGCCCTTAACCGATAAAGGTTATTTTACATACTCTCCCCCTCTCTTTTTTTTTTTTTGGCCACACGGCATGCTGGATCTTAATTCTCCAGCGAGGGATGGAACCCATGCCCCCTGCAGTGGAAGCACGGATGGAGTCTTAATCACTGGACCACCAGGGAAGTCCAAATGGTACCTACTCTCAAGGGCATGGGTGGGCCCATGGGAAGAACTTTCCCTCTGCCATGTTCCCTGGGCCTTAGGCACTCAGGAAATCCCACTTCTGCCCATCACCTGAACAGCTACTTATGTAACTAAGATGGTCTTTATTTTTTATTATTTTTTTAAAAATAAATTTATTTATTTATTTTTGTGTTGGGTCTTTGTCGCAGTGTGCGGGCTTCTCATTACAGTGGCTTCTCATTGTGGAGCACGGGCTCTAGGCGCGCGGGCTTCAGTCGATGCAGCACGCGAGCTCAGTAGTTGTGGCTCGTGGGCTCTAGAGCACAGGCCCAGTAGTTGTGGCGCACGGGGTTAGTTGTTCGGTGGCATGTGGGATCTTCCTGGATCAGGGATCGAGCCCGTGTCCCCTGCATTGGCAGGCGGATTCTTAACCACTGCACCACCAGGGAAGCCCCAGGGGTTGATTTCTAAAACTATGAAATCAGCGAAAACCCAGGTGGTTCAGTGATATGGTGAAACTGAGCAGGACCCTGTGGGGCTCCTGGGCACAAAAGCCTTTCTGGGTCCCCCATTTCTTTTTTTTTTTTTTTTTTTTTCCCCATTTCTTGTTTGCAGGAAAAAGGCTTCATTCAGCCTCCAGGCCCTTCCCTGAGTTCCAAAGGGCAGGTTCAAAGAGTTGCTAATCAGGGAAGGGAGGGGATGCAGAGACAAGGGAGGAGCAGCCTAGAAACAATTGTGCAGCCTTGGGGCAGGGTCCCGGTTCCCCCTCAAAGGATACACGCAACAATGTTTTTGAGCTGTGCTGCAGATACTGAAACACCCACCAGGTGGGAGAAGTTAACTGTGTGCTGCTCACAAGCACAGACCCCAGACTGGATGGATCCAGAAGGTTGATGATACTGACTCCCGATTGCCTCACCATCAACCAATCAGAAGAATGTCCACAAGCTGACCACACCCTCTTGGAACCATTACTATAAATCTCCTCACTGACCCCTCCAGGTCAGGACACACAGTTTTGAGGGCACTAGCCCGCTGTGGCCCCTTTTGCCTGGCAAAGCAATAAAGCTATTCTTTTCTACTTCACCCAAAACTCTGTCTCTGAGAATCAATTCGGTACCGGGTACAGAGGCCAGATTTTGGCTACAACGGTAACATGGTAATGGGGTCCATGAATTGGATTCAGGCTTGCAGACTGTTTAGATCCTGGGATCCAAGTCTGTCCTCTTCTGGAAGTTGCTGGACTGTGGATACAGCTTCCCTCACTATTCAAAGCCCAGCCCTGCTGTACCAGCAGGTTGGGGTGCTTCCCCACCTAGTGAGTCAATGGCTGGCCAGGACAGGGGCACACTGGTCTCTGAGGGCTGAGACAGGGCCCAGAGACTCAGTGTAACCTAGCAGGACCCTATGGGGACCTTCCCCCAGATACTCTGCTTTAGCTCCTCCATGAAGTACCTAGATAATGGTATTTGATGCAAATTTCCTGGGTTGTTCTGCAGACGTGAAACTGCCCCCCACCAAATGGAAGATGTTAACTACTTGATGACCATGAGCACATAGCCCCAGGCCTCCTGGAGCCTAAGGACTGATAAAGTTAACCCCTGTGATACCGCCCTGTTCCCTCACCATCAGCCAATCAGAGAATTGTACACGAGCTGATCGGTACCCTGGGATCCCCGCTCCCTCACCTGGCTTTTAAAAATGCTTTGCTGAAACCCTTGGAGCTTGAGGCTTTTTAAGGCATGAGCCACCTTGTCTCCTTGCATGGCCTTGCAATAAACCTTTCTCTGCTCCAAACTGACGTTTTAATTTGTTTGGCCTCACTGTGCGTCGGGCACGTGAACTTGTGTTAACATCAGGACTGGGAAGTCACTCTGATGTCCCTTTACCAGAGCAATCTCTGCCACTCAAGTCATCCGGAGCTGGAGCTCTCCAGCCCTGCGTCTTCAATTCAAGTAGGGTTCGTGGGCCTTATCATGGCCCATCTTTCTGAAGCAGCAGAGACTTTTTGAAGAACAGCAGTTTAACTGGCTATTTGAAACATTATTTCTAGGTGAAAATGGGTATCACGGAGCCAAATGCAACATTCATATGCAGCTTTAACCTGAAGTGAAGAGTTCAAAACTCTGCCCCCAGATCCCAGAGAGATCCACATCTTCTATCCTCTCCTTAACTTTGGGAGTGTGTTGGGGGACAATTTGAGCCACACTGTACTAGGACTTTGTGTTTCCTGTTCTAGGGCCAGGCTGGGGTGCTCTGAAAATGAGAAAACACGTACAAACACTAGGTATGTAGAGAAGCCTTTAACATACTGTTACTGTTATCCCCTCCCCCCAGGACCCTGCAAACACCTACTCAGAGGCAGGGCCAAAGCCCTGGTCTCTGTAAGGGGCTCTCAAGTTTCATCTGGGTGGTTTCTGGCTCTCATCTGGGGACCCCGCCGCTCACATCTGAAATCAAAGGATCGACTGGAAAAGATCTAAGTTTTGAAGAGGGAAAGTCAGTCCAGTCCCAATGCATGCAAATTATCTCTCAGCCAAATATTAAGCCAGCTTGCTCAGTGCAACCTCCTTGTCGCTCCCGTCTTGATTCAGCTATCTCCTCCTTCGGCTCAGTCGTTACCTTAACACTACTTAGACCCTACCTGTCAAGAACTTCACCTCCACCTTCCCTGGTTCATCCACACTCACAGTTCAACAGCACGGCACTACCACAATTTTTGGTCCTCAAATGTCAACCGGCAACAGCTGTTATCCCTTCAATATCTACTCAGCAACTACTGTGTGTGTGACCACGTGGATTACAAAGACTAGCAAGAGATTATACATTGGCTGCAGCTCATTCATCAACAGCAATGATCACAAAGGGGACCATGGTTTTGAAGCAAGCACCAACGGGAGGACGCACCTAAATTTGACCCGGGTAAGCTGAACCCAGTGATTACTGTCTTTGAGGGGGAAGGCAGGGTTGGGCAGGCCTACAGGGGAAGGAGAGTGGAGCCACAGCAGCAAGGGACAGCAGCTCAAGATGTCTAGAGCTAAGACACATCCAGGGGCACGGAAGCTGTGTGGCCCTCGCGAGCTATATTTGGAGATGCGTGACTGGACGTGTTACAATGTTTAGATCAACTCTTACAGGCTGTTAGCGACTTGAGGTCACAGAGCCAGGGGAATGTCACGGTCAAACTAATGGCCTGGACTAAGGACTAAGGGACGGGCAGTTGGGAGAGATTAAGAAAGATTTAGGAGTAACACAGTCGCTTAGGGACCAGAGCTGTTGTATTTAAGGACTAGGCAAACACCAAACCACTTTTTAATTTTTTAAATCAAACACTTTATTTTCACATAACAAGCGCAAAAAACTCCCAAACACTTTAACAATACAATTAACGCAGTTATGAAGTCAATTATATACTACTCAAAGCCCCAAAAGGTCAATCAGCTTAACGTTCCAAACATTTCCAGACGTGGTTTTTCAAAGCTACCTTTGGTTTTTGGAAAAACCAGTATGGAAGTCAATATACATTGAATGCATTGAACAACATTTGCTTATATTAAGGTGTCCACCAACATTAGCTTACACCTGGCAAGTTGGAGCATGATCTGAAGTCATACACTGAAATACGTACACAGGTTCTGCCCCGGAGCTCCTGCAGTGAGGAGGGAGGAGGGCCGTGAAGGGGGAAGAAAAAGGCCAGTCCAGGCTGTGGCATTTCTCGTTGTGTAACAGAGGTATGAGAGTTTAACACTAGAAGACTGTCAAGTCATTAAGCTTCATGTTCCAAATGGTCTCTTGCTGAGGCTTGAGATGGGCACAAATGGTGGGGAAGATGAGTCACAGAAGAGTTTTGAGCGACAAGATCCCAAAGATGCTCAGAGGGCCGGAAGGAGCAAGCGACAGTTTCCCACTGTTCTCACATTATTTCAGGGTGAAATTGTGTATAAGTTCGGATAAAATATTCAAATATTTGCTTAGATTTTTACCAGTTGCTCTATGAGAACCCTCATACATAGCAACTTTGAAACTTTCATTATAAAAAAGAGCGTACAAATAAATTCACAAAAAAGAGACAATTAATGTTGAGCAGCCAAAAAGTCATGGTTTATTATATCTGAAGAAATTTCATAATTCAAACACAACCAAACTGTACATTTTACAATCACATTCTATTTGTAAACAGTTAAAAGCCACTGACTTCTTCTGCATCTTAGGACACAAACAGTTAGAATCAAGGCAATGAAATGATGGCAAATTCTGTACTGTTAAAATTTTTACCCTTGTTTAGTCTCTCTTCTTTGACTAAGCAAGCATTATAATACCATTTGTGGGCAAAAGAGGGGAAAGGAGAGAAAGAAATTTTAAAAATGGTGTAACTCGTTAGTTTGCAACAACATTTAAAATTTTCTTTATACAACGAACAATTCTGTAAGCCCAATACCTTGGTTACAGTATGCATAGTTACTGATTTCGGCTTTAAGGTACAACAGTTAAACATTAACACAGTCACAAGAGAGCAGAAACATATAGAGCCACTTGATGGGATTACAAAAAAATTATTACCTACTGATTATTAGCAAACCATCACCACTCACTAATAAAAAGACAGCATCTGAAAGCAGAATCTCAAACTCCAGCTTTAAGCGTTTTTTTGTTTTTTGTTTTTTTTCTTTTTGGCAGAGAAGATTCTTTAACAGAGCAATATGTAGTATCAGTGCTAAAAGTTGGGGTTTTTCTTTTTTTCCTATAAGAAACTACAAGGAGGGTTTTTTTTTTGTTGTTTTTTTTTTTTTTTAAACTGGGGAACTGGTTTTCCTGAGAACCATGCTCTTTGATTTAGGACAGGAATAGAAAAACAAAAGAACATGGCCAAATGCTGCTCCTTTTTCCCAGAGATAGAAAGCATCTTTTAAATCATCCTCCATTTTTTTTTTTTTTGTCTTTTAATTTTTTTTTTTAAATGATGGAAGAGTAAACATTTTTTTCTCAAAAAACAAACAAAAAAATCTGTAAACAAGAAGGTTCAACGTGGGAACCTTCAAAACAAAATGGAAAGCCTATTCAAAGTGCAGGGCCCGTCCTGGGTGGCAGGTGGGCTGCAAGTCACAGCTGTGGCCACAGTTTTTCAAACTGCAGAGCGAAATTCTTTAGTTTTATAACATGAAAAAACTGGTGCAATACTTTCATTTATAGTCCTAAGTCAGTATCATAACTTGATCTTTTAAACTCCACGATACCACAATAAGGTAGGCAAACATCAAGGCATAGTAGAGAGCGCACACCTTTTAAGAACATCCTTGAGTAAACATTTACACTGGAACAGCTGCCCCCCCATATTGCCGATTAGATGGAGAGAACATCATTCAGTGCAAAGTTAAAAGCTCATACATTATCAGCCCAAAAAAATGGTTTTGCAAAAAGAAAGAAAGAAGAGAAAAAGAATGAATGGGGGGGGGAGGGGTAGAAAGGGGAAAATTAAAAAAAAGAACCCAAAGGCTAAACATGATGAATATACACAAGTGAGCTCATTCTATACGGTGTAGCATGTATGGCGCTATTTGGGAGTGTAAATAGATAGATACCTTTTCACATTATAATATTGGCCTGCATGATTCAAGTATTCAAACTGATATGTTTCAGGGAAAACAAAGTGGAAAATGTGCAGAGAATAGCTGTTCCCACAGGTGGCCCTGGCTGCAGGCGGCGAGCCCAACTTAGTGCTCCTTTCTTTCGCGTCTTGAGGTCGCAGTTCTGAGTCGAGTCTACACTGTTACATGGACTCTCCACCCCCACCCAGGTGGTCAACAGAAAGAAAAGCGTTAATGGGGGACGGGCTGCTAATTCCCCGGGGGTCGCTGCTGCTTGGAGGACCCCACAAGCTTGTGGAATAATGTGGGGTCCCCCAGAGGGAAGTGCCATGAAGGTCTCCACAGTTAGTTCCCGACAGCCCAGCACCATTCCAGTGATTGAGATCGGTCCGGCTGGAGAATGAGTGGGAACAGTCGAGGGAGCCCAGCCGGCTCTGGCTGGACCCGAGAGACTGCCAGCTGGGAGAAGGGGTCAGAGACTGACTTTGTGCAAAGAAACGACTGATCTCCTCTTCACTGGCAAGCTCAGCAAGAATAGTAGTGTTCCCCAGTACACACCTGGAGGAAAGAGACACAAGCGGGCTAGCTGAGGGGTCTGGGTCAAAGTCACGGTGACACTGTCTCTGCTACAAAAGCAGTGGAGGGCGAGAGGGAGAGGGCGGGGCACACAAGGACCCAGCGTGCCCTCCCTTCCAGCCAGCGTGTGCCCCGGAGGCTGCACACGGCGGGGGCACAGCGCCCAGGGCTCTCCGGGTCCAGCCGTGCCACCCAGTGCTGTTGTGGCATCAAGATCATGTCTTCTTGTCTCCTAACAAGCAATTTAAGGGATTTTCTAGGGCCATTTGGATCTGGTGTGATGCATCCCTTTCTGAGTACTGCCCCTGGAGCCCAAGACACAGTGAGGCTGCAGCTTTTATGAAGCGCTCACTGCGGGACCCCAAGTGCTGGCCCAGAGATGGCACACAGAGTCACCAGCTGCACTTTCATACACACAAGGGAGCCCTAACGAGAGAATTCCAAGCTTGCAATCCCGAGGGCATTTTCCAGGTGCCATGCGCAGAATGGCCAACTTACATGTGCAGAGACTTTTGTGCCTTCACTACCTCTTCCTTTGAGCTGTAACGGACCAGAGCATTTCCATGCGGGAGGTTCAGGTGGAATGTGATCAGTGGGCCATGCTGCATGCACAGGGTGCGCAGAGTTGAGCCGTCAATCTAGGGGACACAGCGTGGGGACCGCCAGTTAGGTGCACCGCCATGAAGACTGTCCAGGTAGGTTGTCCCAGGCTGGGACTCTGGTCCTTTCTCTCTTGCCCAAGGTTCTTCACTCCTGGTGCCACTCTTCACTGGGACTCACTGCTGTGACAGGGTACAGTGCCCCCCTCCCCACCTCCACTGGTCCCAGAGCCATACCTCTGTGGCCTCTAGACTCCAGGACATTCCCCAGATCCCCAATTCCTTAGTTAGTCACTGCCCCTGCTGTGGCTTCATGTCTTCTCTCTTCCCTGCCCTGAGGACAGGATGCATCAAGGCACTGCTCCCTGGGGAGGAGGGGGGTGGGCTCTTAACACCCAGCCTCCAGAGGAGGGGGCAGTCCAGGGACTAAGAAAATGTTCTCATCTAAAAGGGCAGACAAGTTTTCTCAAAGTGCAGTACAAGGACCACCTGCATCAAATCCATCTGAATGCCCTTATAGAAATGCAGATCCCTGACCCTAGCCCAGATATGTACTAAATGAGAGTCTGTGGGGTGAGGCCTAGGACTCTCTATTTTCGGTCAGCTCCCGTGCAGTTTACAGTGTGAAAACCACTGGGTCAGACCACCAGCCTGCCTGAGGCATCTAAAGACCATTCTCTGCTGTTTTCTCTGCCCGGCCTTGACATCTACTCAGCACCACTTTGGAAGGCCTGGGTAGTCCCCATCTCAGACTTAAACCAGAATGCAAACCTTTGCTTCCATGCTACCTGGCGTATCCACATAAGCCAGGATACCTGATGTTCTTACCTGAGGTGTAAGGTTTTTCAGAACAAGCCAATTTGTTATTCTCCCTGAGCTGCTCTCACCCCAGCTGGAACCTAAACAAGGAAGAAAAAGGACAAGTCAGTTTTCCAAGACTGTGGCCTGAATGACTGTTCAGGACAAACATACTCCAGTCAAACTGCAGACATTCAGGAGGATCATCTGGGCTCGTGGCGTCCTTCTCTTCCTTCTTACTTACCTGTGCGTCTACATGAGGTATTTTCTCTGTGGGCCCAAGATGCCAGCTCACGCCAGCTCGGACCAGGTGTTAATTTCTGGGGCACGTGGCTCTGCCTCTGGGTGGAGGGGGCTCAGAGGGCTGCCAGCTCATCACATGGTGGGCTAGTGAACCAAAGGCCAGATGCCTTTGGGGTCTTCCCATTTATAAAGCTAGAACTATCGCAAATGGTAGCCTTTGGGGAATCGCCTCAGCTCACGATGATCTCACGTTATCAACTGATGACTGCATGCACGTCCCACAGGGTGTGAAGTTCGAGGGGATTTAAGAGCTTGCAGTCTTCCAGACATTCCTCGTTTCAGTCTGGGCTACCACAGGGGCTCCACACCTGGCTCTCCTGCCTGGCCCTACAGCATCATCTCTCCCTCCCAGCAGCAGAGCTTTAAGACATGATCAAGTCACTTCTGTCTACAACTACTTAAAAGCGCCTCAGACCTGATGAGGATGATTATAATTTTTGTGACTTTCTGTTTGAATATTAAAAAAAAAATCCCACAAGGACTCAGAGGCAAAAAATATACAAATCAATTTTCACTGCAAAGTAAAGGAGCTGTTACAGTGGAGGATTCCTGGACTGAACGTCAACATTATGACATAGTGTGCGTGTGTGGTAATTGCAGTCATTGTAGCTTTTGTTGTGGTCATCCATTTACAATGCTTGCTGTCAGTTTACTTATCGCTTGTAAAAACAAAATACAGTGTGTGTGTGTTAAAAAAAAAAAAAAAAAGAACTTAAAAACAAAGAAAACAGTGCCTCAGAAACACTCCGGGTGGCTT
Organism: Delphinapterus leucas; assembly: GCF_059928025.1. Lineage (NCBI taxonomy): Eukaryota > Metazoa > Chordata > Mammalia > Artiodactyla > Monodontidae > Delphinapterus > Delphinapterus leucas. The sequence goes on from NC_143143.1 coordinate 19,474,535, forward strand.
AGGAAGATGGCTGCGTGACACAGCTCGTGCCCACTCAGCTCGCCCTGAACACCACCCCTTGCCAAGCTCCAGCAACTCCAGCAGGAAACCCTTGTGCTTTCCCAGGTCTCTGCGCCTGGCACATGCTGCGCCCTCTGCTGGCCTGGCTGACTCTTACAGGCTTCCTGAGCCCATTCAACTCCACCAACCGCCTGAGGGTGAGGGTGCCACCAGGCACTTAGCTGGCATCCAAAACACATCTGTGGCCTGAAAGAACCACTTACACACGACACCAATTACATTAACTTGCATTCAGTAGCTCAGAACAGACTCATGTGCTTTTTTCACATAATTAAAACTTTCCCCCAAAGGAAACACTGCAAGTTTTATTTCAGCCAATCACCTGTCCAAAGATAAGAAATTATTAATGAGGTTTTACTACAATTTTCAGCCTGGAGGTGAGAAAGTTTGGTGCATTTGAGGGGCGGGGTAGAATGGATGAACTGGTAGACGAGCTCTGAGCTGTATTTGTGGCTGTGTGTGTTGTGTATGTTGGGGCGAGGCGGGTGGGGACATGATGCCAGTACAAATCCAGTGCTAGTCATTTACGGAAAGAGTAGAGAGGTAAGGGAACCATCTGTCCCAGTCTTCCTGGGACAGTCTGGCTTAGGCCTGTACAGTTAACTAACAGCCCCTTTTCACTCTCAAGCGTCCGTGTTGAATCAGTAAGTTTTATGATCATCCTAAGTACAGGCCAAGCTTTCACCCAAACAGACCCCGTCTTCAAGGCCCAGATGGGCTGCTCCCACCTCCCCAGGCCTGTCAGACGACACTTCTGCTCCATGTGACACGGCATTATGACAAGCCTGCCATGAGCAGGAAGTTACTGTACCTAATAAGATGAGCCCTTGAGGAACTTCTGAAAGAAAGGAGATCCCCATTCCATTAACTTTACCACCGACAGGTGTGTGTCTTTGGGGACATGTAAGTAAACTGGGCAAAATTTAAAATAAAATTTAAGACTCTCAAAAGCATGGCAATTGCAGAAGACAGCAATGAACTAGGAATCTTACGTTAAGTTCTAATCTTACTTTATAGAGGATAATGCAACGGTCTGCTGTTTAGGTCTCCGTTAAACTAGGCTGTTGGTACTGATTAGCGTTCAGCAAATAAACCACATGAAACCACCTTATGCATGTCGTCTTACCTGGGGTATACCTGGCGTCAGAATTTCCCCATCCTCCACCTACACGAAGGGGAGAATTATCCCACGTAGACAAGGGTGGCTTCTGACCAGTCAGTCCCGGAGGTGGGCGGGACGGAGCAGTGATGTTTTTAGGTGGCAAAGGGACCTTCCACAGCTCATGAGCCAGAGAGGTGTTTGTAACTGAACCAGGAGACCATGTCAATTTGGAATCACTATTTCTGGCTACTCAAAGGAAAAAAACAAAAGTGGGAAAGAGGGGAGATAAATGCTTTCAGAAAAGAGAAAATTTAAATAATGACAACACTCATTCCCCCACTAAAAGCAAATCAAACAAACAAACTTAAAAAAAAACCCAAATCAAACTAAACTGCAGAAGAAACAAAAAGCCAAAAGGAAACTGCTCCCTTGCCTCAAAACAGACTGCCTGTCTCATTAATAGTTTTAAGACCTGTGAGACCCTTAGTCCAGCGTATACAACTACATTGAACACTGCTTTGAGCTGCTCTAAAGTAGCAAGTGGGAACTCCATACCTTAACAACCATAATGAGCTGCTCAGGACCAACACTTAGGCCATTCGATTTTAGCATTGTGTTATTCATTCATGAAAAAAGGACTACAAAAGCAGCCCTAACTCAGGGAATCTTCACAGCAGACATTCGCTGGGGGCTACTCTATGCTGAGCGCTGGGCTGCTGGGCGCTTGGTGTACGCTACCTCTAATCCTCACACACATTTTACTGAGGTTCAGAGAGGTTAAGCAACTTGCCTATGGGTCCAGTGAACAGCCAGGAACACAGAAAACTAAACCGAAATAATACCAAAAAAAATGAGAGAGCAGAAGGGGATAGAAAATTTTATAACTTCTGTCACCATCAATTATTTTTTCTACCTGCTCATAAGGAGCATGTCTTTAAGTCAGCACGTCTCAAAGTGTGATGGGAAGACTGGTCACAACACAGCTTACTACTGGTCTGTGACAGTACAAATGCAGAAGTTCAGAGTGAGCGTTTGTAAACTCTTAACAGCAATCTGATGCTGCTGTAACTCCCAAGTGTGTACTCCAGCAACTCGAAGTTCAGGTTTACTGTATTTTACAAAAGTTACCAGTCTGCAAAGGATTGGGCATTAAAAGAATAAAAGGCCCGGGCTTCCCTGGTGGCGCAGTGGTTGAGAATCTGCCTGCCAATGCAGGGGACACGGGTTCGAGCCCTGGTCTGGGAGGATCCCACATGTTGCGGAGCAACTAGGCCTGTGAGCCACAACTACTGAGCCTGCGCGTCTGGAGCCTGTGCTCCGTAACAAGAGAGGCCGCGATAGTGAGAGGCCTGCGCACCGCGACGAAGAGTGGCCCCCGCTTACCACAACAGGAGAAAGCCCTCGCACAGAAACGAAGACCCAACACAGCCATAAATAAATAGTTAAAAAAAAAAAAAAAAAAAAAAAAAAAAAAGAATAAAAGGCCCTTCACTACAGACTGTTGAGGACTACTGCTTCGAACTAAATTACATTTAATCTGAGACAGCTCTCAGATGAGAGTGGCTAGTCAGTGAAACCTGATTATTTTAGTAAATGACTACTGGATACAGTAAATTTTAAAAGGGAGCAAATGGTGTTAAAAGTATCTTCCCAGGCTCAGAAATATACTCTCCCAGCTCCCTGAAAAGAAGACTCTGAATCAAAAGGAGAGGTAAACACAACGGCCCGGGCCCCAGGTTCTGCCCCTTCCTCTGCCAGAGCCTTGGCAAACTCAGGACAAGGCCCACCTGAAGTGCTTTGTGCTGTACTGCTGAGGGGAACGTTGTAGTTGGAGGCACGAATGGATGACCAGGCACTAGTTGAAGGCAGCGTGGTGTTCAAGGATGAGGATGACCCTACACAGGAAAAGAGCACAATTGGTCATCCCCAGAGCAGGGGACATGGTATTAGAGAAGAAGCAAAAGCACCCAGTGGACCTGCACCTTAACAGTATGCCAGAGAAAGGAAACAGCCATGTTCAGGGCCATGGGAACGGCGCCCATGACTGTAGCTTCCTTCCTGCCTTCAAAACAGCATGTGGAGAGCTTGCTCACTGTTTCCACCGTGGCTCAAGAGGTATCCCTCCCATTCCGGTCTTCTAATAACTGTCTGTGAGAACGCACCCCAACAATGGGATCCAGCAAGAGACAACAGCAGCCCTGCTTCTCAGCAGTGGGCTCCACCAGGGCTCCCAGTCTGTCTCTGAACTCTAATGACTTCTTATTGGGCAGCTCACCAAGGTGCCCTGGCACTGGCACTACCAGTGAGCCAGGCCTTTGTCCTCTCCCATCGTGCCCCACATTCAGTCTCGAAAACCTAGCCTTTCTTCCTATTTTTTAAAAAATCCCCTTGACCACTACCCTAGTTTAGCTCCAGACCCGACCATTATGTGGATCACTGCAACAGCTCCTGCTGCCAGATTCTTTCATTAACCACCAGGCTGTGAGGTTTTATTGCTGGCTCTGTCCCCACGCTCTCCTGTGAAGGCAGCGGCTTTAACTATTCTATACATAGTGGGCTGCTAAACTCAGTCGCTTTAGAATGATGAGGATTCTTATCTTACCACTGTGATCTGGCAAACACCTGTGTTACATTCTGTATTTAACAGAAAGTGCTGTTCTACATTTTCTTTATTACAAACTGTTTAAGGGGACAGCTATGAGGCTGTACGTTACAGAAAGAGAAGAGACCGTCGCTCATTTCATTCACCTTTCTTCTACTGCATGCATGGAGTACTTACAAATGCCTGGGGTGAAAGACAACCACGGGTAGGTGGGAGGAGGATTTCATTGGATAACCCACTAAAAGTGCACTGGACTGCAGCGACCCTTAAATTTTTCTTATTTTCACTCTCTGGGAGACAAAGAAAGCCAATTCCTTCTCCAGATGAAAGTTCTTTAACATCCAGAGTGTATAAACAAATAATAACATAACATCTTCCATAAGAAACACCCACTTCTTAATAACCACAATACGGAAACTTGTTATAAAATGGGTAGCGAACTTCAGTTGTTAATACAGTTACTGGAAAGCAAGTGTCTGCTGGTCCTTTGTGTTTACCACATCAAGTGATAATAAATCCTCATCATTTTAAAAGTGGCTAAAGAGTCACCTACGGGAAATCGAGAATTCTGTTATCACTGTCACGAGCCCCTTGGAGGTCAGGCGCTGTGCTGTGCTGGAGTGACTCTCGCTGCTCAAGCTTTCACATCTACTTTGAGCCACTGTCCTGCATCACTCAGAAATCCTGAGTCGTATCCGCCTACATACCACTGTTCCTGTCCCTGAGGTGGTCGACTTCCCGCACAGTATTAATTGAAAGATTGTTTATGACACTGCCAGGAGTGACATAAGGGTCAGTTTCAGGGTCAATGTTTGGATAACCTTTCCATGGTTCACCAGGGCGAAATTCTGGAAATAAAAATTTAAAATTAGTTCAGGCTTAATCAGCAGCTGAGAATCCATCAGTAACTACCCAAAAGTTTTATTCCTAAAGTCTATGCAACTATCAAGTATCTCCCAGTACTCTCAAACTATTTTCCAGTACCCTAACAGGCTGACTCAATATCACAATATACTGTTTTTTATGAATAACTTGCAACTTTTTTCTGGGTTTATACATTCTTAAAAGTAACACTTTAAAGTGCTTTATTACAAATCACAAAGCCACAGCAAGTTGGAGAGGACGAAACAGGTCATAGGTGCATTTCTGGTGATTCCTCAGTAAATGCAAATGCTGTCACCTCTGTCCCCAGACACAGCTAGAGAAGAACAATGAATGAAGGTTTATATCATTCTTCGAGCTGGCCTAATCCCTTTGTGGGACCAACCCCACCTTCACAGAACGGAGCATAAAGGTGCTGGCAGTGGGCCAGGTCACTCATCAGCCCGAGACCTGGGCTCAACTTCCCTTTCGCATTTCTGTGTTCTTCCTCATCCTTCGCGTAGTTCAGTGCAATCACAGATTCAGGGCCAAATCATTAGTATATCTAGAGGTATCGAAACCTTAATGGACACAAACTCTCATAAAAGAAGATGTCGGCATTTTACCTGGTGGCCAATTAACACTGCTAGAGCCGTTAGGCGATTTGGCACGTGGCCAGCCATCTCCTACTGAACCCGGAGGACTGGCTGGTGAAGTACTGCTGTTCATAAAGTCATAGGGAACAAATGGAGACTCTTCCAGCCTGAAACCACTTGAAATAGCACCTAAAGAGAGAAAATGGAAGGGAAATGTGAGCAAAATATAATATCACATTTATTTCTTGTAGTTTGTCAAATATAGTAAGAAAACTTTTTATTAGATCTGTGGGTTCCAAACTGTTCTGTAGATTATGTGAAGATGTGAGGAGAAAAGAAAGCCCTGTGCTTTCTTCCAGATTTCAATCACTTCTAGCCTCTGATATGAATGAGGTCCTTGCCCACGACGACAGTATATTTTCACAAAAAGCCAAGTAAATGGACAGAGGGCAGAAGGAGAGAATGTGTGTCAAGGAGCGGGCAGGGACAGCATGGAGAGTCTGGGGGAAAAGATTCTAGCCAGTGGGTGCGGCCTGCACAAAGACTTGAGGAGAAAAACTGTTCGGCACATTTGAGGAACTGAAAGACCATTTTGCCTGAAAAATAGTAAACGGGAGAGAGAACAACATGAAGGAGTGGGGCCCTGATCTTGAAGGGCAAGGATGACCAAGTACATTTTGTTTTAAATGCTTGGAATTCAAAGATCCTGAGGTGGGGTGTGCACACTCTAGCTGTCCCAGGCCCTACCACTCCAGACTGGACTATGCCCTGCCTGTTCCCCGAAAGCAGCAGAATTTACAACACCCTCAGACAGGGCTTTGTAGGACTTGGCAAGGAGTTCTTTATGCTGAGGGGTTTTAGGAAGGGAAGTAATACAATCCCATTTGTTTTGAGGTCACATTTGCTGCAGTGTGGAAAATGGAAGGAAGGCTAGCATAGAAGCAGGGAGACCATTGGGAGACACAACAGATGCATAAACTATGTATTTTGGAAGCAGAATGGGTACTATTCACAGATGGACTCAATGTGCAGATTGGAGAAAGGAAGAAATCAAGAATATCTCTTAGGCCCAAATATCCATCAACAGATGAATGCACAAACATAATGTGGTATATATTATCCAATCCAACTATAAAAGGAGTGAAATACATGTGCATGCTACAACACGGACGAACCTCGAAAACACTACGCTAAGCCAAAAATACGAGTCATAAAAGACCAGATATTATATGCTTCCATTTATATGAAATGTCTAATACAGACAAATCTATAGAAAACAAAAATATTAGTTTTTACTTATGGCTAGAGAGATGGGAAAATGGAGGTGGGAGAAATGACACCTAAGGGGTTCTTCTAGGGTAAGGAAAATGTTCAAAAGTTGATGGTGTGGGGCTTCCCTGGTGGCACAGTGGTTAAGAATCCGCCTACCAATGCAGGGGACAGATTCGAGCCCTGGTCTGGGAAGATCCAACATGCCGCGGAGCAACTAAGCCCGTGCACAACTACTGAGCCTGCGCTCTAGAGCATGCGAGCCACAACTACTGAGCCTGCATGCCGCAACTACTGAAGCCCACGCGCCTAGAGCCTGTGCTCCGCAACAGGAGAAGCCACTGCAATGAGAAGCCCACGCACCGCAATGAAGAGTAGCCCCTGCTCACCGCAACTAGAGAAAGCCCATGTGCAGCAACGAAGACCCAACGCAGCCAAAAACAAGCAAAAAAAAAGTTAAAAAAAAAAGTTGATTGTTCGATGGATACCCAACTGAGAATGTTACTGAAAGCCACAGAATTTTATACTTTAAAAGGAGAAATTGTATTATATGTAAATTATCTCAAACTGTTTGAAAAGGAGAATGCCTCTTAAACTTCTAGCTTCAATAACTTGATTGAAGGAGGTACAATTTCTGGAATGGGGAGGAGCAAGGGTGAAGAAAGTGAAACTGAGCAGGTCCCTGTGTGGCCCTCCCGTGTACAAAAGCCATTCCATGTCCCCCATTTCTTGTTTGTAGAAAAAAGGTTTCAGCCTCCTAGACCTTCCCTGAACCCCAAAGGGCAGATTCAAACAGTTACTAATCTGGGGAGTGAGGGAACGCAGAAACAAAGGAAAGGCAGTCAAGAAACAATAGTGTAGCCACCGGCCGGATCCTGGTTCCTCCTCAAAATCAAAAGATATACATCAAAAAAAAAAAAGATATACATCACAACCTGATAGAAATCTGAGTTCTTCTACAGGAACTGAGGCCCCCAACCCGGGTGGAGGATGGTAACTTCAGGCTGATCACAAACACTGGACCACAGACTGGATGGGACCAGAGGGCTAATGACTGAGACTCCTGGAACACCACCGTGTTATTTTCCCACCAATCAACCAGAGGAAGGTTACACCCCCTGTAGCCCCCCCCACCCCAATTTCACCTATAAAAATTCTTCCCCCCCTGAAAAGCATTGGGGAGTTTGCGCTTTTTGAGCACAAGCTGTCCATTCACCTTGTTTGGCCTTGCAATACTCCTTTCTCTATTCCAAACTCTGACATGTCAGTTTGTTTGGCCTCACTGCGCATCAGATGAACTTGGATTTGACAACAGAAGGAAACCAAGTGTCTTGTCCATTCATGTAGAGTTTGAAACCGATTTAAGGAAAGTCCTGGTTCATGGACTCAAGGCTGCTCCAGCTATGAGCTTCTGGTAAAATACAGGACCTCATGCCACTCACTGGTGGGCACTAACGTATCCGTGACTTGATTCAGTTATTCCACCAATTCCATTTCCCTCTCTTCTCTGGCTTCCTCATCTAGTTATTACTTTTATCGTAGTGAACTATGTATCTTAGCCTAATTAAAACCACTTGGAAATAAAGTGGGATATATAAAGTAGTAGTTGCAAGTAATACAGTAAGTAAGCATAACTGCCAAATTTGAAGTGATTAATTCTTACACAAGAACCAGCAATGATGAAAGCATCCGCCCCCCTTTTTAAAAAGAAATAATATCTACTTATTCAAACTTCATTTTATTTAAAAGGACAATAGACATAACTTAAGCGGCAGCCATGATCCAATTACATTCTATTAGACACTGCATGGGAGAGCATCAGAAAAATGAAATGTAAAATTTATGTGGTAGGTTTAGTTTAAGCAAATAGAGCTGGATTTACACTGGAGAAATGGTGCTGTCTTAGAGGTAGGGCACTCATGAGATGACAATGACGGCAATAACAATAATGATGAAAGCTGAGACCCACCGGCCACTTATGTGTCTAACCCTGTTCTAGTGCTTAGGCGCTTCGGAGTTATTGCCTTATCAATCCTCAAAACATCATAAGCAGTACTATTATTACTCCCATTTAGCAGATGAGGGACCAAAGTTCAGAAAGGTTAAGCTACTTGCCAGCAGCTAATAAACAGCAGAGTTAATTAGTAGCAGAGGTAGGTGTCAATTCTAGGGTCCATATTTATTTTGACATTTTGCCATTGTCTCAGCTCCCACTCCCTCTCTTAAGGAAAATTCCAAATGTGATATACCACTGTGTGGCAAATTAGCTTAGAATTCAGGGCTGCTTGATTTCATGTTTCAATGTTCCTTCAGTTACATGACAATTTCACATTTAATTTCTGATAATCATCAATCAGTCCAATGTGTACAAACCAGCAAACTGACCTTTAAGCCAAGTTTAGTCCAAGTTTCAAGATAAAATCCAATGAAAAGGGAAGGAATGAATGTAACAAAATATCCTTTTAATACTAATCAGAGGAACAATGATTTGGTGTTACTTAAGTCAGAAAACAAGAGTCTCTCCTGGCTCTTCCCTATTATTTTAAAATCACTAAGTCCTGTCAATCCTGCTGCCTACCTAGCTCTTTTTTCTCCTCCTGTGATTGCAAAGATTTCTGAATTACTTTGTTCTGGATCCCCCTGTATACAGCATAGAGCCAGATTTTGCTTTATGATCCAGTATGAATTTCTTTATAGATTCTTTAAAAACTCTTTGAAAATGTTGATTTATCTTTTCTGAAACTGTGGAAGGCTTACAGTTTTTGTTTAGTGGGTATCTTTATAACTTACACATTTAATCTTCATTTCTTTTTAAAATATTTTGATTGAGATATAATTGACATACAACATACTAGTTTCAAGTGTACAACATAATGATTTGCTATTTGTATATATTGTGAAATGATCATATAGCTTTTGAATAATGACACATGAGATCAGACTACTGTCATCTCGTTTGACCACGCTCTGGATTAGGCAGAAGTTTCCTAACTAATGTCTCTGTCCACTTCTACTCCCCAGTTCTTCACATTGCCTCTTCAAAAATGCCAATCTGATCATGTCACTTTCCAGCTTAAAACTCTTCAACAGTTCTCCATTACAGAGGAGTAAAATTCAAACTCTTCAGTAGTTTATAAGGCTCTTAAAACTCTAGCCTCTACTAACGCTTTATGGTTTTCCCTCCTTCCACCTCTGCCTGGCTAACGCCTGTTTATCCTTCATATCTCAGCTTAAGGGATCACAGGCCTCCTGGAAACCATTCCCAATTGCCCTCAACTAACTCTAAGACTAAAATAAATGTATTCCAGCTCCTGAACATTGTACTTTTCTCTGGCAATGAGGAGGGGAAAGGGATTTTCTAAACTCTGGTAAATCACAGAATCTTAGGACCATAAAGTATCACAAATACCCCAGTCCAAACCTCACCTGACCCACAATTCCCCTGTTAAGTGGCCTTGCCTCCACTCTACTTCCCTTAATGAATCTCGTTTTTTGACTCTGGAAGGTGTGCAGTACAGGGTTAGCACAGGGCTAGACTGCACATGGCAAAGAGCTTCAGGGACTAGTCCTTGATGGCTCCTGGGTTCCTGTAACTCACAGAATAGCATGCCAGATTAAGAGTTCCTCTGCATACATTGGGCCATGGCCATGCCAGAGAGTTTATGATAACAATGTGATTTATGGTGAACATCTGTTTTTGTTTGCATGGGGCCCGGGTCATGCTGTTTTGGTCTGAACTCTGAAGGGTCTGCAGGGGATTGGAGATTGACAAGCAGGTGTGCTCCATGTCTACACAACTGACCCCTGACAAAAAACTGAGGACACTAAGGCTTGGCTGAGCTTCTCTGGCTGGCAATACCTTGTACGTGTTGTCACACATTGTTGCTGGGAGAATTAAGTCCGAGAAACTGCACTGAGAGAGGACAACAAAAGGCTTCTCCTGGTTTCTCCTGGACTTTTTTCTATGTGCCTTTTTCCTTTGTTGATTTTAATCTGTATTCTTTTGCTGTAATAAACCATAACGGTGAGTATTACCGTTTTTCTGAGTTCTGTGAGTTCTTCTAGGAAACCAGTGTACTTGGGGATCTCTGACACGGAAGATTCTCTTGAATTTGCCCTTTCTTCTCTGCTCCACAACTATCTTACTAGCCCTCTAAGCTTCACTAGATGGGGATAAAAATAGAACCCACGTAAGATTGTGATGCAAAAGATCAGAGCCAGCCAAGCATCCCCACAGGCCTCTCCTGTTTCCAGGCTCAGCCCATCTCAGCCCAGCCTGACTACTGCTATTGGATCATTCCCGCTTAAAAAATGATCTCTACACTACTCTGGTACTATGGAAAAACAACCCCCGTTTTCTACAACATGGAAATACAAATGCCAATAAGGCCAATCAGGTTTTATATACAAGTGAAGCAACTTGCCTACAGAAAAAATATCCCATGGTCCCTCCTCAGACGGAAACATGACTACAGGGAAATACTTCTCTGGTTAGGGAGTACAGAAAAATATTTCTCCACCAATGGGAGGGAAGGTACAGGTGTGAGGGGAATGGGAAGCATGAGCCATGGGCAGTAGCCACTCAACTCTGGGTGGTGACTGCTCTGGAGCTTGGTGCTGGCAGACCTTCACATTTCTCCAGAGATGCCAGAAATCTGAATCTGTACATGAAACTTCCTGAATGTTTAAACAGATGTTGGTTCAAAAAAAATATTTTCAAAATAGTGTGTAACAAAGCATAACACTCAGACCAGTTTTGGGATCTCTTCCAGAATACAAAGTTAGATGCCAATTTTATTTTTATAAGGACAAAAGAACAAACTGCACCAAAATAATAATGGAAATAAGATGATGAACATTTCTCTATTTTTTTAATATAAGGAAAACTGAAAACAAAGCAAACAAATAAAAAGAGTATGCCTGAGAAGAAGATTCTAAGTCTCTTAGAAGAAAGAGAGATAGTAAGAGAAGGAAAAGAACCACAGAGCCAAGAGGAGCACTTCTGGGAGAAAATGATAGTATAAACAATTAGAGAATTATTATGGTAAGAAAAAGCACTTTCTTTAAACAGACTGAAAAGCTTAAAAAAAAAAAAACCCAAAAAACAAAACCCCAACCTTTTAAGACTTGAAATTTAGAGGGTTCTTATATACAGATATAAAACCAACCTGGTCTTTCTTTCTAGAGATGAAGACCAAAACCACACCAGGTCAAGGTATATTTCTGAAGTTATTTTTACAAGGAAGGAAAAAATACAACAATGAAGAAAGAATAAAAGCAACCACAGAGAAGAAATTCTATCAAACATTCTTGATTTTTAAGGGGATAAAGTAAAAGCCTGGAGATCTCAAAATAATATCCATGAAGGGAAGACTACTAGTCTTGGGCTGCTTCAGATTAGTTACAGGGCCTGCTAAAGTAAAGAAAATGAGAACATTTTGGGGGTGGGGAAGCATATAAAAATTTTGTAATTTGTATTAACAATAGAAAAATAATTTTAAAAAAGAAAAAATGACAGTTTCAAGATGTCAAGTTAAGTAAATAAAGAATAGTAGAATAAACTCACACTTATGGTCAATTAATCTATGACAAAGGAGGCAAGAACATACAATGAAGAAAAAGACAGTCTCTTCAATAAGTGGTGCTGGGAAGACTGGACAGCTGCATGTAAAAAAATGAAACCAGAACATTCTCTAACACCATATACAAAAATAAATTAAAAATTGACTAAAGACCTAAATGTAAGACCAGAAACCATTAAAACTCCTAGAGGAAAACATAGTCAAACACTCTTTGAGATAAATCGTAACAGTATTTTTTTGGATCCATCTCCTAAAGCAAAGGAAATAAAAGCAAAAATTAAAAAATGGGGCTTCCCTGGTGGTGCAGTGGTTAAGAATCCTCCTGCCAATGCAGGGGAGACGGGTTCGAGCCCTGGTCCAGGAAGATCCCACATGCCGCAGAGCAACTAAGCCTGTGCGCCACAACTGAGCCTGCGCTCTAGAGCCCACGAGCCACAACTACTGAGCCCGTGTGCCACAACTACTGAAGCCCACGCACCTAGAGCCTGTGCTCCGCAACAAGAGAAGCCACTGCAATGAGAAGCCTGCGCACCACAACGAAGAGTAGACCCTGCTTGCTGCAACTAAAGAAAAGCCCGTGTGCAGCAACAAAGGCCGGATGCAGCCAAAAATAAATAAAATAAATTTATTTTAAAAAAATAAACAAATGGGACTGAATTAAACTTAAAAGCTTTTGCCCAGCAAAGGAAACCACTGACAATGAAAAGACAACCTAATGAATGTGAAAAAATACTTGCAAATGATATGACTGATAAGGGGTTAATATCCAGAATATATAACAGCTCATACAACTCAACATATAAAAAAAAAACAACACCCAATTTAAAAATGAGCAGAAGACCTGAACAGTTTTGCAAAGAGGACATGCAGATGGCCAAAAGGCACATGAAGAGATGCTCAACATCGCTAATCATCAGGGAAATGCAAATCAAAACCACAATGAGATATCAGCTCTCACTGTCAGAATGGCTATCATCAAAAAGACCACAAACAACAAATATTGATGAGGATGTGGAGAAACGGGAACACTGTGCACTGTTGGTGGGAATGTAAATTGGCACAGCCGCTGTGGAAAACAGTATGGAGGTTTCTCAAAAAATTAAAAATACAACTACTAATGACCCAGCAATCCCACTTCTGGGTATATATCCAAGAGAAATGAAAACAGGATATCAAAAAGACATCTGCACGTTTGTTGCATCATTATTCACAACAAACAAGATATGGAAACAACCTGAGTGTCCATCAATGAATGAAGAAGGTGTTGTATACACATACAAAGGAATAATATTCAGCCTGGAGAAAGAAGAGAATTCTGCCATTTACAACAACACGGATGAACCTTAAGGGTATTATGCTGAGTAAAATAAGTCAGACAGAGAAGGAAAAATACTGTATATCACCTATACGTGGATTCTAAAAAAATACAACAAACTAGTGAATATAACAAAAAAGAAACAGATTCAGATATAGAGAACTAGTAGTTACCAGTGGGGAGAGGGGCAAGATAAGGACAGGGGATTAAGAGGCACAAACTATTAGATATAAAATAAGCTACAAGGATATACTGTACAACACAAGGAACTTAGCCAATATTTTGCAATAACTACAAATGGAGTATAACCTTTAAAAATTGTGAATCACTATATTGTACACCTGTAACTTACGTAACATTGTACATCAACTATATTTTAATTAAAAAAAAGAATAACAGGAACCTACACTGAAGTAAAGGAGAAAGAGCATCAACCTCCTTATTCTGAAGAAGAGAACGTTACTAGAATATGTTCATTAGATTGCTATGTATACAGGAATAAAACTATTTATTGTTTAAGCTAATTACTAAAAAACAAAAACTCACTGCTCACATTCCAGGTTTATGCAAAATCAAACAATAAAATGCATGATAAAAAATAGAAAACAGATACTAAGTTTAAATAGAGAAGATAAAATACAAAATTAAAATATAAAATTACTAATTGAATTGATTGAAAAACGAACTTATGATAGTAGGCTGCTTATAAGAAGACACCACCACCCACTACCTGCATGTCACATGCCAGGCAATGAGGTAGGAGCTTAATAGTTATTATCTCATTCAATCCTCAACAGTTTTATGATGCATCATTTCCACTTTACAGATGCAAACACTGTGGCTTAGAGGTTAAGAACTGGGATCAAATCCCAGGTCTATCTGCCTTCAAAACCTATGCTGCGGGCTTCCCTGGTGGCGCAGTGGTTGAGAGTCTGCCTGCCGATGCGGGGGACATGGGTTCGTGCCCCGGTCCGGGAGGATCCCACAAGCCGCGGAGCGTCTGGGCCCGTGAGCCATGGCCGCTGGGCCTGCGCGTCCGAAGCCTGTGCTCCGCAACGGGAGAGGCCACAACAGTGAGAGGCCCGCGTACCGCAAAAAAAAAAACACACAAAAAAACCTATGCTGCATGATGACACGCCATTTATATAACGCATACTATATACATACCAGTATGCCCTAGGTAAGTATGCCGAGCACTTGAGAATATATGATATACATTACACCTAAAACAGCAGTGAGAGGAAGGAAACATTTTTACAAAGAAACTGAGGGTCAGACATGCAAAACAGACATGGAAAAATTCATTTTAATCAGAGTAGACAGAAAACCATACGGCAGAGACATTTTTCTGGGTCTCCACGTCCTACCTCTCTACCCATTCTTCTCCAGGTTTCTTTACTACCACTGGCTCTAGGATTGTGTGTCCTTATTCCCTTCTATGCACCGTCTCTCCGGGCAACCTCATCCATGTCGACGACATCAACATTCTGATGAACACAAAATCTTACTCTCACCCAGATTTTTCTTCTGAGTACCAGGCCTCTAATTCTAATTTCTTACTGGGCTTTTCCACGTTGAGCTATCCCTAAAATACCACACTCAACAAGTCTAAAATCCATCCATTATCTGTCCCAGCAGGCCTGCTTCAATTCCTACATTTACTCTACCATTAACTGCATTACTGTCCACTCATCCTTTCACCTAGCAAATGTCCCCCGAGTGCTGCAATGTGCTCAGTGGGGCTACAGGTAAGCAAAGCATGGACTCTCTCCTCCAGGAATTTATGTCCTGTTACGGAAAAAGGCCTAAATGGATACTTACACAAGACAGATACACATAAGAGGTGCTATTCGAACACAAAGCCTGGAGGAGGCTTCTTGGAAATGACTCTTGAGCCCAGGGTAAGGTATAGGGTTGGACTGAGGAAGGCAAGAAGCACAGGAGGCACATCACAGATAATCATATATTTGCAGAATGAATTAAGTTAGTTACCAAGCCCTTTTGTCCTTAATTCTAACACTCTCTTCAATGCATCCCGTCTTCTCATGTCCGTTGCCCTCTGTCTCACTTAGACTTCTTTAAGCCTTAGGTGCCTTTAGATATCCACCATTTTCATGTTTAAAGTGATTTTTTTGGCACAAAAGTTTTCCATGATTGCTCAATACCTACTATTGCAGCTACACCTTCCTCCTTTCTCTCACTTGCACCTTCACCCCCAGACATGCCCACCTAGCAGAACTCACCAGGAGGTCCTGTCTTTGAACATTTCACATGCTATCCTCTCCATGGTGTTCTTTCTCCACTCCTTTGGTAAACTTGAAGACTCAGTTCAGACCCATGGTTTGTTATTCCTGACTCACTTCTCCATTAGATTTCACATTCTTATACTATTTATCCTATTGTATGTATTAACTTTTATAGCACCTATCACAGTGTAGTAAAGCTGTTTACATGTTTATTTTTGCTACCAAACAATGAGCTTCTTCAGGGCAAGTTATTTTTACTTGTTTACATAGTCAATTGTGCGCATGTATGTACATATGTATCTATGTATTCCAGGTGGCCTAGCACAGTTCTTGGAAAGCAGAAAATACCCCATTAACAATTACTAGATGAATAGAAAGGCACTGTTAGAAATCAAATTATGGTCGAAGTTTTTAATCCCTTACATCAGATTAAATTGAGTAAATGTTAAGTAAAACAATAAAATAACAGCAAAAAACTAAATGATCATCTAAAGAGGGAATAATTAAAAAATAAATGTGTAATCTGATCTGTTTTTCACAATAGCACAATAAAGGTCATTTTTTTTAGTTTTAACTAAGACTTAATAACTAATAAAGCACTTTTTAATAATGAGAAAAGGTTCTTAAGAGAATTTAGCTATGAAAATATATATATAAAATAAAGCCTAAATTTAATATTCTACAGTTATCTTTTTAAAACTCAAAATATAAGAATGTATTTTATACCATGTTTGCTGGAGTTTTGATCCAAAGATGTGTTCACAGAAATGCTGTCCACTGTAGTCCACTTCCTTAGTCTTGACTGTGGCTCTTTAATACTGTTCATATCCATATTTACATTCAAGTTTGAGTTCAAGCCTAAAAATAAGATAATAATTTTAAAAAACCACTTTATAAAATATAGCATCTTTTCCTTCTGGTACCACAACTTTCATTTTCTAGAAAAACATATGCAGCTAATCTAATGTTTTCAATCCTAATGTTCCTTAATAAATATCATCCTGCAAATGTGGCAGAGCCAAAAGATTATAGACAAAGGCAAGGCAGGCAAGGACAGACACTCTGGACTCCTGGCCGATGCCACGCAGATACAACGTCAGAAGAGCGAGCCATGGCTAGATTATCAAAGAAAGCAACACACAGAAATCCTAAACAGCTTGTCTAACACTCATTAATATAACATTTTCAAAACTGTTAGTACCATAAAACTGTTAGTACTATAATTGCATTAACTGTGGGAAACTACTCCATATAATATTATTTCTAAATTCCTTGGCAAAATTACAGAAAATTCTACGACAGCCAAATATTAAAGTTTCTCTCTCTATTAAAATATACCTCTTTAGGTACTTCCCAAGAGAAGAATTACATATGATCACTTTCAGTTGCTAATTTTTGCTTATAAACAATTTTCAACTGCCTGACCCGCCAAAGGATATTATCATTTAAAAGTAAAAATGTCCTGCTCTAACAATTGTACCTTAGGGCGAGACTCCCATATCCCAAGGTGCAACTTACTTGAACTTTGCTGATGACACACATCAGACTTAGATATTCTCTTGGAACAAAGATGGAAATTTCTATCTGAGATACTACAGTCAGAAAACTGACCATTAAGCCAGTGTTTCTTAAAGTGTGATCCTGGGGACCATCATCAACAGCATAATCTGAGATGCTTGTTAAAAATGGAAACTTTTCGGAATTCCCTGCTTCCACTGGGCACGGAATCAATACCTGGTCGGGGAACTAAGATCCCAAAGCCCGTGCATTGTGTCCCGCCCACCCCCCCACCCACAAAAAGAATTGATGATAGATGTTTTCTTAAGCTTAAGTATGCACAGGGTAAGAAATTACAAATATAGGGACTTCCCTGGTGGCGCAATGGTTAAGAATCCACCTGCCAATGCAGGGGACACAGGTTCAATCCCTGGTCCAGGAAGATCCCACGTGCCACAACTACTGAGCCTGCGCTCTAGAGCCCATGAGCCACAATTACTGAGCCCTTGTGCCACAACTACTGAAGCATGCGCGCCTAGAGTCCGTGCTCCATAACAAGAGAAGCCACCGCAACGAGAAGCCTGTGCACCACAACTACAGAGAGCCCGTGCACCACAACTAGAGAGAGCCTGCACACCACAACTAGAGAGAGCCCGCACACCACAACTAGAGAGAGCCCGGGAGCAGCAATGAAGGCCCAACGTAGCCAAAAATAAATAAGTAAATAAATTTAAAAAATACAGTTTAAAAAATAATAATTTAAAAAAGTATATAAATGGGCACACAACGAAAAGTAAGTCAGGGTGAGTTCTTAAAAAGTAAGTCAGGTTCTATTACTTTCTTGCTTCAATCTTCCCAGTGCTGAAACTCACACTAAGATCCTGCATGCCATGTGGCACGACGAAAAAAAAAGAAAAACACTTTTCAGTGGGAGCCAGAATCATTTAACACACATCGAGGTGGTTCTTAATCTAAAGTTTCAAAACAAATGGTTTTTAGATACTTGGGTCTGATGAGTCCTTGTGATACCAGGTCAAGCTTAAAACTTTAATAATATAAATCTCTAATACCACCCCTATTTGGAGAGAGTAATTAAATTTGCTGCTCTCTGGACTCATTAATTAGACCCAATACTTGGCAAGTTTTTTCTGTGAAGGTTTAGATAGTAAATATCTTAGGCTCTATGGGTCACATGGTCTCAGTGTCTCTATGCAACTCTGTTGTTACAGCACAAAAGCAGCCACAGGAAATACATTAACAAAAGAGCATGGCCGTGTTCCAATAAAACTTTATTTATAAAGTCAGGCAGCTGGCCAAATTTGACCAATGGGCTGTAGTTTGCCAATGCCTGATTCAGACAACCATACTGGTACTTGCCTGGGTTAAGCAGACTTCCTTTTTTTTTTAAATAAATATATGTATATATGTACGTATTTATTTATTTATGGCTGTGCTGGGTCTTCGATGCTGTGCGCGGGCTTTCTCTAGTTGAGGCGAGCGGGGGCTACTCTTCGTTGCGGTGCACAGGCTTCTCATTGCGGTGGCTTCTCTTGTGCGGAGCATGGGCTCTAGGTGCGCAGGCTTCAGTAGTTGTGGCACATGGGCGCAGTAGTTGTGGCTCGCGGGCTCTAGAGTGCAGGCTCAGTAGTTGTGGTGCAGAGGCTTAGTTGCTCCGTGGCATGTGGGATCTTCCTGGACCAGGGCTCGAACCCATGTCCCCTGCATTGGCAGGTGGATTCTTAACCACTGCACCACCAGGGAAGCCGCTAAGCAGACTTTCTTAATCAAGAAGAAGTCTCTTGCTGTAAGGGTAGCGAGGCTAGGAAATCCCTTATTTAGAAACTTATCTCCTCATTGGCCCAATTTATATGTCCAGTATGTAATCAGTGAGAGTCACTTCCTTTCACTAGTGAGACCAAAACCTCTCAGTGTACACTTGGGTATTCTTTTACCACTATACTGTTGTTTGGGATGACCCGGCTTCTCTGGTATTCACCTACAGTGGTAACTGACAAGGGAATGTAAAGAGATTGCTAACAACTCCTAAAACTCAAAGTTCCACCTGTGTCCTAGCTGAGAGTCCATGGCAATACCAGGGAGAGCCAAATCATGTATCAGGTTCAGCCAAAGTGAAACGGCACCAGGGGCAACAGCAGGCCCAACTCCTGCCCACAGCCCAGAACGTGCTAGTTAACTGACTCGTCTTCAACAAAACTGGGCCTGTTAACCAACAAAGCTGGTTTACAAGAGAGAAAGAAAAAGTTAAATGAATAGGGTGTGAACAATCAAAGGTCAAAATGTATTCAAAGGCACAAGAAGAAAAGGGGCCTAAGGAAGGAGAAGACATATAAGCCTGAAATTCCCAGAGGGAATAAAAAGCCTGGAGACGTCATAAAAAAAGAGAAGGGGGGGGTGCTACGGCAAAAGGAATAAAGGCAATCCCTTCTCTCACCCCTATTTTCTACATTTATGCCAGTAATCATTTATAAATATTTAAATAGTAATTAAAATTTCAGATGTGACTGTTCCCAGTTGTTTCCTCAAAGCAGCACTGCTCAAAATTTCTCTGGCGTGCTCTAATAATTTCAGTCCTCCCCTCTAATTCATATCCTACAATTAAGACATCTGAGTGTTAAAAAGAAATAATACCTTTACACTAACTCATTTCAAAAGAGCATGGGATTTTTTAAATAGTGTGATTTTCTTGAATGGAGACAGGCGTTCCTGAAGCATGAAGAGGCTAGCGCTAGAAGAGGCGTGGCCACCCTCTGAGAGGGAACAGCTAAAGATCAGCGTGGCACTCACAAGAGAACATCTGGACAGGTAAGACAGCAGGATGTTAACCTGTGATCATGAAGCACCAGCCGAATGCTTTGGCCAAGGAGAAACCCACCTATGGGGAAGTTGCTGAAAGCATTTATTGGTGATGGCCCTTTCTGCAGCTCAGGTGTAGTGTGGGGCATGACATTTTCAAGGAAAGACTTCATGGCTGGCTGATGGAGTGACTGCTGCTGAGATGGCGGAGTCTGTTGCTTCACCAGCAGGTTGGGATCAAGCTGACGCGACGGCTGCATCATCTGCTGCTGCACACCCAGAGGTCGACCCTTAAAACGACAAGACGACGTGAAAAACCGGAGGAAGGTCTCTACAGACACCTTCACGCCCCTTCACTTCTGAACTCACTTCCTTCTCAGTAGGAAGGTGAAGAATCACTATGCACCAGTTAATAAGACTTCTGGGCAGACAGAAGACTTAATGAACAACCTTTTCCATTATAGTTTAATAAAGGCATTTCGACTGTCTTCTTACAATGGAGTTGATATAAGTTGAGTACAAGCAAAGCAAGGGGAAGGATCAGATCTACCTGCTGGTCTTGCTGCTGCCGGTTCCCAGAAGGCACGCTTCTCTGACTCTGCGCCCTTTGCTGCTGCGCTAACAATCGCTGGAGGGAAGATTGCAAAAAGGTCATCAGTATCACGTCATCACAGACTAGCGTGCCCTAGAGTGACGGTGGCAGAGGGACCTACAAAGGCATGGTTTCATCTAGTCAATGCCCACATGCCCTGCCTCATCTAATATCTCGTTTGGACTCTCTGGCCTCCAGCCCTTCTATTGAATTCAATCTTTTGCTCAATCTAAACTTCCACTTCATCAGGGAAATTTTTCCTCCTCATCATACCCCGACCACCAGCCCAGACCTGGCTGGCCTTGCTCACAGAGCACCCTGCCCTTCGAGTTCACCATCTGTCTTCACACATGGACTGTTAGCTCCCTGAAGGCCATGACTATGCCCGTTTTGTTTACTGCAACACTTCCTGTGCACATTCTAGTGTTTAGCACACAGTAGACACTCAATAAATGTATACTGAATAAGGCTATTATTCTACTTACCTGTAACTGGGAGATCTGAGAAAGCTGGTTTAGTTGGGATAGCTGGTTCAGCATGGCTACCTGCTGAGGGCCAAAGAGCGGATTCAGGCCACCGTTGTTTGGTGCATACTTCAGCAATGAAACTGGAACCTTAGGATCATAATGGTAGGTTAATAACAAAAGTAACCCAAGCTAGCAAAATGTACTGTGTATTTTAAATTATCAGTAGAGCACTTAACATTTGTGGACTATGACTGGGGGGGGGATTGTGTTCTAACTGTCTTTCTTGACTTCACTAATTTATTGTTCACATATGTTTTCACGTGTTACGTATAAAGTGACAGAGATGAATCTTAAGCCAGTCAAATTTACTTTGCTATTGTCCTCCTCCCCTCAAGGTATTTTATGAAAGAGAATGATAAATTTTAGATTTAAATTATCTTTGACTCATTTTCTTCACCCTACCACATCCCTCTGTAATAATAACTAATTCAGAATTAGTTTCATCTCAAAGTTGCCAATAAATACTATGATGATCAACTAGTCATCTCATTCAAATATAAATTTATTCAAGGTTCTTTTCCAGGTAAAGGGTAGAGAATATAGTGGAAATTTATTCACCTGAGGGGAGAGTAATGGAGGAGGCACTTGAGCACGGAGATTAGGCTGAGATGAACTGAGAGGTTGTGCTGGAGGCTGCTGCATGCCCCGGGGTTGTGCTGCTGTGTTTCCAACACCAAACATACTGGGATTGCCATTCTACAAAAACAAACAACCACCACCAAATAACACTGGGATTCTTTAGGGACAAACACCTCATTACCACACTGAAACATTGATTTAAACACAGCAACTACATGTAAGAGAGATCTTATTACTTATACAAATCAACAGAGAGCCTAAAATACACATGTGGACTTACCTGTCTAACAGAATTCAAGTTTTGCATACCCAGCCCTGCTATGGAGCCAAGGGCCTGGTTAGGTAGTGCACTATTTGAAGGGGGAAGCTTCATGCTTTGACTGGACATAAACTGCATGTTTTGGGATTCATCTGCTACAATGCCATCCTGATTGGACAGACAGAAAGATGTGCAACACCAGCCAAGCAAACAAGTGGAAGGGAGAAATCATTGCAGGAACAGAAGAGAAGTCAATGACATTCCAGCATCAACAGGAAACAGGCAGAAAACAGAAGAGAGCGGATTAGTGTTAATTCTAGAGTACATAAAAAGAACCAAACATACTTTATGGGATTAAGAGGAAAATATAAATGCAACCCCTATGATAAATCGAGACATAAAAGGACAATGAACTACAAGTCCAGTAATATTTGGCACTGGGTTATAACACTTTATATTATATTAAATGTTCTAAACCGTTAATGAGAAAATTATGCTATTAAGTGTATTGCTTTCTTAGCCACAGGGTAAAACAAACAAAAAACAAACGAACAACTTACCTTATCAAAATAAGGACTGCGCTCCATGGAAGACTCTTTGGAAATCTGAGGCCTAGAACCAGGGCCTTTCCCGACCGTTCGATTGTAATCACCAATATTTAGGCTATGTTTATCTATCTCCATTCGTTTGTCTTGTAACATTCCTAATAAATGCAGGAGACTACGTTATCAAGTAGGAAGATAACTAACCTAGATGGTTTCAGATAAATGTACAGTAGAAAGAAAAGTACTCACTTCCAAACCAAAATGAATTCTGCCTTGACCAGGACCATGTGAAGAATGCACTTAATAAATCTTGCATTCCTCACAAGTTGGGTTTAGCGAATACTGTTATTTTATTGAACCAAATTAACTTGAAAATAGACTAGGAAATAGACGGTTAAGACATCTATTGGTCATCTATAATCTGCTTAATTTTAAAATAACAACATAGTTTCCAATGACAAACAACAGAAATAGCACTAAGACAAACCACCATCTAGCATATGCTTACAAAGTGCCAGGCACCGTTCTGAACATGCATTCTCATTTAATGCTAATAATTCTACTACCATCACTCCCATTTAGCAGACAGGGAAAGGTCTTCCTCTTTTCTCAGGGCTTGCTCCGCTCTCCTCATTCTGACTAAGCTGCAATAAATATGACCCCTCCTCTCACAGAAAGCCCATCTGGCAAAAAATCTTCACTCAAAATAGCCAGCTCCCAGGCTACAATCCTACTTAAACAAATCTCTAACTCCACGTCCTTATCATATTATACCCGTTCTGGGTTCTCTTTCTCCTCCTCTTTCCATAGCTGAGCCCACTTCTTTGTGCTTCTTCAATGCTGGGATGTACTCAGTATGTTTAAGGTCTCACTCTTTCAACTCTCTCTCTCAAACTGGCCTCCCCCAGGCTTATTCACTACCAAGGTGACCCTCAAATACTAATGCCTACTCTGAATTCACTCCTGTGCTCAGTCGCACATCTTTAACTGCCTGCTGAGCATAGCCACTTGAGTGCCCCTTTGTCACTTTTAACAGGTGAAACCAAGCACATGATATCGCCTCTAGACCTTCATGGGACTCAAAAGTGGCATCTTCATTCTCCTAGTCACACAGCCTTGAAACCCTGGTTTTTACCTTGCGAGAATACCTTTTCCTCCCATTTCCCTGTTCCTCAGGCTCCACATTTTCTCAGTCCTCAGATCTCACCCATAATTTCTTTGCAACTGCTGTCCTTCTTTGAGATGCCTGCTGCTGCAGCCACCACAACACTCACCCCTACTACCCTCATCCTAGGCAAGTGGAAAAAAAAATTTTAACAAAAGGATTCTTAAAATAGGTACAATTTTCAAATGCTGCTGCTTTCCAGAAGTACTGGTCCAGATATGTGAATAACCCACCCTTCAGCACTTGTAATTAAGAGCTCTCCCTTAAATGGCAACGAACTTTTTTTTTTTTGGCAATGAACTTTTGCAACAACCTCTCCTCTGTTCTCTTTCCCCCGTTAACGGTGTCACCATTCACTGACACACCCAAGCTAGCCATCTTGAACTCTTTTCCTCACTCTCCACATCTAATCTTGTAACCAAACCCAACCAACTCTTTTTCCAAGTCTCTCTCCAAGCTGTTCTTTCCTAACAATCCACATTATTTTTGCCTACCTAAATAAAATCTTTTCAAAAAGTGGCATGATACATCCTTTCTCCAAACCATTCCGCGTCACTTTATTCATTCATTCATTCATTCATTCATTTTTGGCTGCGTTGGGTCTTTGTTGCTGCGCGCGGGCTTTTCTCTAGTTGCAGCGAGCAGGGGCTACTCTTCGTTGCAGCGCGTGGGCTTCTCATTGCAGTGGCTTCCCTTGTTGCGGAGCACGGGCTCTAGGCACACGGGCTTCAGTAGTTGTGGCACACAGGCTCAGAAGCTGTGGCTCATGGGCTCTAGAGCGCAGGCTCAAGTAGTTGTGGCGCACAAGCTTAGTCGCTCCATGGCATGTGGGATCTTCCCGGACCAGGGCTTGAACTCGTGTCCCGTGAACTGGCAGGCAGATTCTTAACCACTGGGCCACCAGGGAAGTCCCCGCATCACTTTAAAAACCATCTGAGTGCCAAATGTGGCAGCCGCCCCTTGACCAATCCTTTAAGAAGGCCCTTGGCTAAAGTTACCAATGACTCGTCCTAACCCCCAGGATCAAATCCATCCCATGACAATCACTTTCCTCTTCTCAAATCTCTATTCTCATCTGACTACTGAAAAATTACTCTATTCTACTCTAACTTGTTCCATTTCTCCTCAGATCTCCCTTAAATGTCTTTATTCCCCCTGGAGTTTGTCTTTGGTCCATTACTCTATAAGCCTCTAGCCAACCTTCTTTTTTTATTAAACTTTTTAACCTTTTTTTTCTTTCTGGCCATGCTGGAGCAGCTTGTAGGACCTTAGTTCCCTGACCAGGCATCGAACCCAGGCCCTTGGCCGTGAAAGCTTGGAGTCCTAACCACTGGACGACTAGGGAATTCCCTAGTCAACCTATTTTTGAGGCTGTACTACCATCAGTGTCTAGTTACACTTATTATCTCCAGCCCTATCTCTTCTAAGCTCCACATCCAGATTTTCTACTGCTTACTGGACATCACCACATGGTTTTCATAGCAACTTTAAACTCAGTAACCTTGTCTATCAAACCTGTTTCCCCTACTATATTTCCTATCTCAAATAATGGCCAGTTATTGATTTATTGTCTCTCAGCTCCAAATTCAACACTTTCTGACTGCTCTGTGAAAATATCTGGGCTCTACATTTTTTTCCTTCACCAGTTGGCACTGAGGCTTTGTCAACAGAGGGCGCTGGAGAGACACTGCAGGCGGAAGTTTTGCCTACGTGCCCTTGGCGGCTTTGGCAGTGCTTCCAGCTTCTCCTGTGCCCTACACTTGCAGTACAGGGTGATCAGCCTCACTCGGAGGCCAGCTTCTCCCAGCATTCCCACATACCTCCAGGCAGCTTTGTAGCAGAGTGTCTAAGGTGAGACATCTCTCCATGAACAGCTTTTCCCAGCACCCTAGAAGGGTAGATTTCCAGCAAGTTCCAACAGCACAGCAGCACAGCAACTTCTCTGCCATTCAGTGAGCCATGGAGGAGGCAGAGCCTTGTCATCAGAGGAATAGATGCATATTCTGGATACGGACTTTCCCCCCCTGCCATCCATGGTCTCACAAAAGGCCTTATCCATCACTCCTCACAGCACTGTGTCTGATCAAGGAACTCATTTCATAGTAAAGGAAGTAGAGTAATGGGCTTAACTAACTGGTCTTACCACATATATCATCACCCAAAAGTAGCTAGCCAAACTGATAGGTACAAGTGGTTCCTGAAGACCCAGTTACAAAGCAAGCTGAAAGACAACATTCTAAAAGGATGGGCTTCTGTCCTACAGGATACAGTTAAGAACTGATGTCACTGAACCAGCTGGCAAGGGGGCGGGGGGCTCACCTGCTGGCTGGAGTGACTGACTCTGATTACCAAGGGGGACCTGGCTTCTTGCTACAAAACGAAGGCAGCAAAGACTCTGGAATCCGGGCAGGTGGGCAGGGGGTGGGTGTGTGCGTCTGGGGGTGCTTCTTAGTCATTCCATGCCCAGTAGTAAAGGTTAATGAAAAAACTATAACAACCAAAAAATCAGAGATGACTGAGGGCTCAGACCCTGCAGGAATGAAGGTTTGGGTCGCTCCACCAGCGAAAGAACCCAGAGCAGCTGAGGTGCTGGCTGACAGTGGGGAAGTATGGAATGGGTAGTAAAAGAAGGAAGCCAAAGATACCAACGAGAGCTTGTGACCAATTACAGAAATAAGGATGGCAGTAGTTTTGCATGTTATCGGTTGCTTATCTGTATAGGCCATCTTCTTTTCTCTTCCCTTTTTTCACTTTTTAAGCTGTTGAACAGCTGTTTAAGCTGTTGAGTTTATAATTTAGTCTTTAGGTTACTCCTTATATCTGCTATTCATATATTCATATATTCTTGAAGAGTCTCGTTATTATCTCTTCCTAGCCAATCCCTCATTCTAATAGTGATTCTTTACATTTGTATTAAACTTTCCCTGTTCAAACGACTATGTAGTTTCTCTCTTCTGCCTGGACTCAGACTAATACAACAACAGTACCACATATTAAACTGCCCAGGCAAGAAAGCTGGGAATTATCTTTTACCACACCCTCACCCTCATCCTCCACAGCAAATCGATTCAAGCCAGTTATCAACTTTTATTGATTCTAATTCCTATATCTACACTGAATTAAGATTCTTCCCACCAACTGTCTTAGTTTAGAGCTTTGAAAATTCTCACTGGCTACAGCAACAAATCTCTAACTGGTTTTGCTATGTTTAGTATCTTTTAGTCTTCCTCTGCTGCCAGTGTTTTCTGTCCCAAGATATTTTCAATCTACAGCCATGATTATTTTTGTAAAACGTAAGACCAAATCATTTCATTCTCCTGGCTTAAAGTTCTTTATTCCCATACTTTCAGAATAAAGCTCAGACACCCAAGCTCCTCATGATTTAGCACCTACCTAGTTTTCTGGCAACCTCACCTAAGTAAAGCTTTTACCGTCACCACACTCCCACCACCACAACCAATTTATATTTCTTCTTCCATTACATGGAACGACTTGCCATTTCCCCAGTATGGTTTAAGATATCTCTATCATGTAGCTGGGTCTTTGTACACACTGCTCCCTAAATTGAGAAGACTGTATCACTCAACCTGGATAACTTATTCTTGACAGGACTAAATGTGAGGTAATCAAAGGTTAACAGTATCACTACCTTAGATCTGCACAGTGATTTACACTTTAAAAGGCATACTAACTCATAAAACCCCCCCATTCTAATGTATGCTAGAGAGAATAGGAACACTGAAACAGAAACCCAGGTCTCCCTCTCCTGGTCAAGGTCAGTGCTCTTTCAGTAGGATCATGTCAGATAAGTTTCTCCATCAATGATGAATATAAAACTCAAACTGATTTAATTTTTTCTTACCTCCAGAAAGGTCCATCTTATTGCTCTGTACATTTTCTTCTGGTGAGTCTCTCTGAAGAAGGAAAAAGTAGCATGTTAGTAGACCTTAATTTATCAATGAAAATAAATTAAAAGTGAAGAATTTTACTTTATTTCCTTATTTGTGAAATTTAAGTGGATCATAAAACTTCATTTTTCACTGCCTAATATGATAAAAAAATATTTTTAAAAATAAAACTAAAAAAAAAAAGATACGTGATCAATGTTTTTAGCTAAAACTGTAAAAATAAAGAAGACGTCATGGAAAATTTTATTCTAACCTCAGCATATTCATAAGGACTCAAAATAATTATTTGTTAAGAAAACAAAAAAATGAAATTAGGGTATTAGGGTAAGTTTATGGATCACCATTAAAAGGGAAGGAGGTTGCCAAGAAAACATACTTACCGAAAAACTGATATTTGAAAACTGTTTAACAAATGGATTTATCCATGCTTCTTCTTGTTTGTTTCCACCTTTCATCATTCCCTTTGTAAAATAAAAGAGTAGAAAGATGCCATGGCCATCTCTATTTATCTGGGTATAGTGATGGATTAATAAAACTTCAAGACAATTCCCAACTCTCATTTTTAGCCAATAAATTTCTCCTCCAACCAACTCTTCTCACAGAGTTGTTCATAATTAAAAATCAACTTATTTGATTTTCAACTTCCTTTGCTCCAGTCCTCTGGTATAGCTGTAATGCACAGAGAAATCTCTAAAGGCAAGCAGTCAGAAGGAAAAGACAGAAGCAAAGGGCCTTGATGACCCACAAAAAGTTTAAAAGTCCTCTGGATAATGGAGAACTGTTCATCAGACAGTTTCCAATTTATAAATGAACTGTGTCCTAAAAGATTAACTATAATTTGGATTTGTAGAATTCTCACACAAAACCAAAGTAAGAAGAGTCACCAGGTTTCAGGTTAGTCCAAAGAAACCAATTAAACCCATAATTTAATTATGCTATGTGCACCGTACTGAAAAAACACCATATGTTTCCATATGAAAGAGTATTTTAAAATTCCAATTTATGCTGCCAAGAACACAATATCCCCAGCAGCAACTAAAGCTGGGATTCCTCCTACTTGGTGTTGGCTTTCTGTGGCTGCTTAGGGTATGGGAGGTACGGAAACTACTTGGAGACATGACTTCAGAGAAAAAATGGTCCGTGATTAGCAGTTTGGTAGACAGGGAGGCTGGAAGCCATAGAGACCAAGGCCTCCCATTAACGTGAGGATCACAGAACAATTCTCAGTTTGTTGCCTTCATTTCCCTTTCCCATTGCTACTACCTATTCCTTCTGACTGTGGAACAGAACACAGCTTCGTAATTTCCCCCTAACTGCAGGTCTCTGAAGCAAGCATCTAACCCTTTCCAAGGTTTCTGAAGTGGGCTTTGATTCCTTTTCCTTTTTCACCCCCACCCCATGCCTAACTGGTTGCCAATACCTGTCTCTTTTATTCCAAATGTCTCTCACAACAATCCCTTCTACTAAACATTTATTCTTGCTTCCCAATTCAGGCTGTCCTTTCTAACCAGAATGAATGCAGAAGCTTCCGAACTAAGATCACTAATTCTGGTCTCTCCTCTGTTCCAATTTATCTTTCATACTATCACTGGTTAGCTTTCTTTAAAGAAATTAATTTTAAAAACCAAACTGATGTTGCCTTCTATTCAATTTGATTGGCTCCATATTTTATACAAAATAAAGCTCAAATTCTCTGGCATGTTACTGAAAACACTTTGGTATCTGCCCCTAATCTAACTACAGATTAGATTGTCACCTCTTCTCTAAAATTCTGTTATTTTAGTAACATCAGGCTAACACTTTCCCTAACACACCCCACCCCGAGGCATCTTCCAAATTCAAGCTAACACTCCTTAGAGCAACTCTTAATGCCCCATACCAGACCCTGAGCTCCTTGAAGGTATGCTCTTATCCTAGTGTTTCTGAACCCCCAGCACCAAGCACAGTACCTGGCACACAGCAGAGGCTAAATAAATATTTGCAGTTGCTTTCTAAAAGATTTTTACTAGTAGAAACAAAGGAGAAAGAGTAAAAAGGCTACACACCCTTTCCCTTCTCCTTTTTTTGCCACTCAGACCCTGTAAGGAAAGACAAAGTCACAAAACAGCATGGTCCAGTGGGAAGAACACAGGGTTTGGAATTGGAAGACCTAAACTTAAGTCCTTGCTCTGTCACTTACTAGTTATGCAACTTTGGGCAAGTCACCACTTTTTCCAGTCTCAAATTCCTCATTAGTATTCTATCTCAGAAGGTTATGAGGATCAAATGATTCATGTAAAATATGGGAAAGCACTTCATAAGCTATATGGTGAGGCAATAGGCAAATTCAGCCAAATGAAAAATTTTAAAAATGAAAATGGCAGGTCCTAGACTTAGAATCCCAGGATCAAAAGGGAGGGACCCTGGCAGTGAGCTACTAGGTATCTGACTTCTAAGGTCCCTCAAAAACAAATTGTTCTCAAATAGGGTGGAGAGGATATATTAGAATCACCTGGGGGACTAGGCACATATTTTCAAAATGGTCCCCAAGAAAATCTGACACCAGTGTTCTCAAACCTGGCTCTGCATCAGAAACATTCAGAGAGCTTGTTTAGGACAAGAAACTTGGTCCAATTTCCAAAACAACAGTAGCCTAGGGTATAGGAAATTATACTTTTTAAACAAATGTCATACAATTCTGATGAAGAGCCAGGTTTGGGATAAGATCTGTCCACATTTAAAAGCAAAACAAAACTCTACTCATTCCTAGGGATTTTTGTCACAGGACCTTTCAGGGTGGAGAAGGGACAAAGATGGGGGATGAGTAAGGAGGATGGTAACTCTGGGTAATGCAGAGGTCGGGGACTCCAGGTGAGGAGGTGGAATGGGAGACGAACTGGCAGTGGGATGGAAAGAGTCGACATGGAGATTTGCCCTTCTCTTCATCCTCAGCACTGCAGGTACCACCCTGGGGTAAGGGGTTGTCCCAGGCAGCACTGGTGGAGGGGGAGGAGGAGAGAAATCCCAAGCTGTAGCAGTGGGGAGAAAGGAAGTTCCTGTAGTCTTATGTTTTTCTAGGTGGCTGCCCATACAAGAGGTTCTACCTAAGTTGGGGACTGCATGGACTATACTGATTGCATTAAACGGGTAGGCAGAACATTAATTTTCTGTGGGTAAACTACCTTTGGAATTTAAAGTTTCAAGGGCTTTGCCCTTGAAATGTTTACCTTCGATGACATTTTCTTTGTATATGGTGGCCAATTTAAAGATGAATTAAGCTCTTGAGATGAATTACTATTCCACATTCCAATCTCTACATCCTCTTCCTCTTCCCAGCCAGTGGGGCGATTTCCAGGCAATGGCATATCATCACCACACCAGCCATCTTGCATAGATTTTGGCCCTGATTGTGGATTTGTGATAAAGAGAAACATGCTTTAATCAAACAATTCTTTCTGGAGGCTGAGCATTCATTAAGCAGGCAGAGCAGGGGGAGAACCTAAAAAACCCTCTTTTATCTCCCTTACCAGATCTGCATGGCAAAAATGTATGTTATATGCTGAGCTAAAAGCTACATTAAACAAGAATTTATTTTTATTAAAATTTTCAATAAGACACCTGCCATGCTTTTACAAATCAGAGGGTTCCTAAACATGGGACATCGGTGGCATTCTTGCTCGTACTTGCTTAGCAAGCTGCATGGTGACGCACAGGGCCAAGAGGACGAACAGAATTTTAAAAAATTAATTTTAATACATATTTTTAAGGAGAATGGCCCAAAAGCATAGCAAGTCAAAAGCAGAAAGTATTTATTTCATCTCTATACTCGGCCTTTGGAATTCCTATGGGAATAGTGACAATGTTCATCTGAATATTGAGGGTCCTTCCTGAACTCTGTTCGTTTTCTGTGTAATATTCAGGGAATTATCTGGAACCTGAGCCAGACAGTTTGGACATGTGTCCCCATGACTATTATACTCAGTCTCTCGTGCTGGATAGCATGAAAGTTGCTTGACTATTTCTAAATAATCCAATTTGATAAAATATAATTTAGATTTGGTGAAGTACATGCAAATCATTAATAGTTATACACTTCTAAGAAAAAGAAAAGATAGGAAAATTCAGAAAGGTAAAAAAGCAAACCACATTAACAAGTTCAAAGAGCCAAACAAATAGTGAAATCATCCAGTATGATAATACATGGATACATTATCAATGACATAAGCATTATCCAATTACTTAATTATAGTCAATGAGATCACCACTGCTACAACCAGGAATTATCAATAACTTACCAGATTTGCTTAATGTTTGTGGACCAACAGAGCTGGAGCCCCACGTGGATGTGCTGGATGCCGCAGCAATGGGTTCGCCCCAGCTGGGACCACTGTCTATGGGTTTACCCCATGCTGAAGTACCATTATCCACAGTTGTGGCTGGAGTAGAAGTCTCACCCCAGGGCTCACCCCAGCCTTTAGAAAGTGTGGGAAAAGAAGTCATTAGCACACGGTAAAGGCAATAAGGAATACTTAGGGAACAAAAGAAGACGACCTTCACATTTATGTATTAAATAATAATGTTGTGATAGGCAGAAAGGATGGCATCTGTTTTATGTAAAGAAGACAAATAATTTCCCATTATTATAATTTAACTATATGGTATGAATTTTTTTTTCACCTCTTCTTTCAGAATTGCCCTCTGGGTGTACAGGAGATTCTTTTGAATAACCTTAATTATGGCAAGTCATCCTCCTTTGAAGATGAATTTAACTCCTGGAAAAGTCAAGTCATTCTGAGTCAAACCTAGTGAATTAAAGCAGGTGATCAAGCTGGGTACAGTATGTGTATAAAATTTTTACTATACGTACAACCTTTCAACATCACTGTTCTGGAAAAAGCAATTTACTGTAAGACTAGTAACAGGTAGGCATCCTACTTTTATACATGCTGAACAATGCTTCTTAAAAAATTTATTAGGTTGTCCGAAGCAAGGCAAAGCCAAGCCATAAACACGTTGTTTAAAAGAACCAAAACAGCCTTCCCCTTAGATACATACCTGTTTTTTCTAAGAATTATATCTAAATTAATAATACTCAGAAAAAAAGTTAGGTGCTGAAGGGTTAGTTCATGAAAACACTTCTGTCTCTACATCCAATGGAATATTCAATAAAACCTCCATTAACAAAGGCAACACATCTCGATGACAACTAATGAAAAATGTCATTGTCAAGGTAATTTGCAGAGGATAGGGATTAGTTCCTTGCTATAAGACGAAAGTGGAATATACTAGAAAGATATTATTAAATGTTTTAAGCAAACATACATACATGCTATATCCAATAGACTTAGATTTCATGCCTACTTAAGTAAATTCCTTCTAAGGCCAAATATAGTACCTAGTTTCTTAGAGAGCACTGTGCTTATTAGATGCTTGTTTTATTTCTGGGGATATTTTAGTCAAATAATAAAACCAAAACGTGATGGCTTGACTCAGAAGAACTGAAAAAAAGTGTACAGCATTCCAGCTTGACATCACTTTTCCAATTCTGCCTTCTACAGCATTCCTAACGGAGAATGGAGTATGTGGGATTCACAGCCAACACTGCCAAAGGCAGAGAGCTCTGTTCCCTGATGGTAAACACCTTCCCCATAATTTTCTTCCCTATAAACTTCTCCTGGATTAGAGTTAAAAAAAGCTTTGTGTGCACATCCAAATACTTGGTTAAACAAGTTTTATAATGACAGTAACTTGAAACAAGGTTCACAATACTGTGAAGTACTTTGTAACACAGGCTCCATAAAATAAAAACTCACCAGAGCCACTGCTTGCCTCCTTGTTCGAGATAGCACTTGCAGATGGTAGCAACTGATGTACCTGTGCTTGCTGGTCTGAACGGCTGCTGCCATTTGGGACATTTTTGTTCCACATGTTCACATTTTTGTAGTTGTATTTGCTTGGATCTCCCCAAGCTGAAGTTCCATCATCGATCTCCATTTTGCGACGTATGGATTCTGGGGATGGTTCCTCCCAGCCTGTGGGCTCTTCTTCTTTTGTTGGGGCTGGTATAGGTCCTCCCAGCCAGCCTGTACCAGGAGGTTTGCCTGTAGCTGATGGGATTCCCCAAGATCCGACATCTTGTTGCTTGTTCCAGTCTGGAGAACTGACTGGCTTTGACGAATCTCCCCAACCTAGAGACTGATTAGACTTTGGAGGATCTCCCCATCCCTGGGAAGGATTCGGTTTAGAAGATTCATCCCATCCTGATGAATTATTTGGATTTATGTTATTTCCCCAAGTAAAAGAACTAGTTTTACCAAGTTCGTTCCAACCAGAAACGGACCTATCACTGTCACTACCTCCTGAGCTAGATTTCTTATTAGCCTCACCCCAATGGTTACTCCTTGAAGTTTCTCCCCAGTTATCACTGGCAGAAACGGACCAACCTTGGTTTGATTTTTGTCCATCACCCCATCCCTGTTTGTTCTTTTGCGAATCATTCCATGCAGACTTCTCTTCTTTGCAATTCCCCCACTGATTGCTCTTGGCCATTCCTGTAGCAGCAGAATCATCTTCCCATCCCCCCTGGCAGTTTGAGCCTTTGGAATCTCCCCACCTCAGAGTAGGTTTGGGATCTCCCCACCCCGATACAGATGAGGTATCATTACTACTAGGGCTAGTCTTATCTGTACATGCCCCTGAGTTAAAAGTCTGTGTTGCAGAGCTTCCCCAGGCCTCTGTCCCATTGTCAGTCTTTCTTTCCCCTCTAGGTGATGTTTCGGTATCCCAGGCAGTATTCTGCTTAATAGGAGTCTGTCCCCAACCAGAGTTGGATAGGACACGTGGATCTAAGTCAGTTCTGTTTACAATGCTTTGGAGTAATGTGTGCTGATCAATTTTTCTTCTATCTCTACTCTGATTTTCCCCAGTTACTTTTTCCTCAAGGCGTCCAGTGCTTTCTGTACTACCTTCACTCTCCACTGTACCTCCCGTTTTGGCCCACACACTGTTTTGCTCATTTGTCTGAGATGTGGCAGAACCCTGATCCTCTTCCTCAGTAGATTTCCATCCGTTTGTAAACTTCTTACCATTGCCATTTGC
This sequence comes from Delphinapterus leucas, assembly GCF_059928025.1. Taxonomy (NCBI): domain Eukaryota; kingdom Metazoa; phylum Chordata; class Mammalia; order Artiodactyla; family Monodontidae; genus Delphinapterus; species Delphinapterus leucas. The sequence goes on from NC_143143.1 coordinate 19,509,131, forward strand.
ACTGTCACTGGAATGCTGATTGCTAGGCAGTTTGCTCCATTCCACGCTGGGTATATTAGTGCCAGTGTTTTGTGCAGGAGTTCCCCATCCTCTTCGACTTCCTCCAGAATTTGCACCATTTCCCCATGATGCACTCTGGGAATTCACTGCCCCAGACTCCCACACACCTCCTCCTTTATTTGTGTTAACTTGAAAGTTAGTGCCCATAGGCCCATTTATGCCAGGCTGCATTAGAGTTGCATTCACAGTGTCACCATTAGCTTGGCCATTAGGGCTTGAACATTTGTCTCCAGAGTAATTAGAACCATAGGCACCCCATGTAGTACCATAAGAGCCTCCACTTTTTGACTCTCCGTTGCTAAGGTGAGAAAGGGAAGTGCCATTTACAACCGACGGAGCCTGTATCTGAGGATGATTCATTGTGCTCACACGCCAGGCCCCTGCATTACTAGGCAGTTCATTATTCTGTACTGAACCGGAGTTTGGTAAACTAGAGGTCACAAAGTTAGTAGTGTTATTTGGTCCAGTCATTTCAGTGGTAATATTTTGAGGTTGACCACTGAATGAAACCTTCTGTGTACCACTTACTTCAGATTCACAAGTTTCCTGAAGGCTTCCCCAGGTACCATGGGTAGAAGAACCACCCACTTTAGAGTTAATACTCTGATTGTTAGGCATCTGGCCTAAGGTACTGCACTGAATATTGATGCCAGAACTGCCACTCCCTACAGGCCCTTTTAGGGCAAGTCCGTTGTTCTCTAACACTGGCCAGGCACCATGGTTGCTAGCTGAATTCAAAGTGCTTGGATTTAACCCTCCATTTGATGAAGAACTTACAGTGCCCCAAGCATTCATTCTATTGTTGCTACTTTCTGATTTGCTTTCAGGAGCATCCACAGAGACCTGACATGTGCTTATTATGGCTCCATGGGAAAAACCCCATGGCCCAGTACTACTTCCATGGCCCACATTATTGCTGCTGCTACCAACCACAAACTTGTTTTGGGATCCAAGTCCAGTGCTATTCCGAAGGCCATCATTTTCACCACCTGTGCTCCCTGAAGCCATGATAGTGATGTTTCTCTCTGATTCAGAACTGGAGGCAGAATCAGCATCCACACATTCTGAAGCCAACTCTAGATCACTGCCAGGGACTGAGGGCCATGCTTCTTTTTCAGGCGAGTCGTTTACAACAGCATTCTTACAGTTTGTGCTAGAGTCACTTGTAGAAGACACAGGTCCCTGCTGCGAATTTTCATAATGGGATCCTGAAGTATTGTGGTTTATATCTAGAATAAAGAAGAAGCACAAAAATGTATGAAATGTTTGGAAAACTGATGAATATATTATAAATGTACATGGCTCCTCAACATCAACAAGCTATAATACTTGGCAGTATAATTACAAAGGCATTCGTTATATCTCAGCCACCAATTTTCCATATCCAATAATTAATTCCACATAGGCAGGGAATTTTGCTGCTTTCTTCACTGATGTTATTCCAAGAGCCTAGAGCAGTAGCTGGAACATAGGAGTTCCTCAATAAATATTTGAATGAGTGAATTGTTAACATATCAGCAAGTAAAGAATTTGGAGTCAGGAAGGACAAGGTAGTAATGATGTATCAGGATAATGGAGCAACCCAGGCTTGGAGGCCCAACATGGGAAAGAAGGGGCTGGGATATAAACGGTTAAAGACAAGTGAACAGGCCAAACTTGATAAAATGTATTAGAAATCCTTTTCTATCCACACTTTTTTAGAATAGCTTTTTCACAACTGTTTTGGGTATTACAACAAGTTTATAAGAATTATAAAGCCTTTTCCATTATATTTCCATTTCATTAGTGTTCATATTCAATCTGAAAAATACTACATGCAAGTAAAAATAATTTTAGTTCTACTCTCCTTCATAAAAATGTCTTAATAGCCATGTTTATTAGAAGACAACAGAAAAATGGTTGATATGCTGAAGATCAAAGTTATGATTAAAAAATCAATTGCTGACATTTGAAGACATTAATGACTGGTCACATAATCCTGTCGTAGACTTACTGCTACGTACTGATGTTATCATCTAGTTATTGTACTGCATGTAGGGCAGGCAGTTTTAGTGCTTCTAATGCTTTCCCAAATTCATTACTCTCATTCAGTTTAAGGATCTGGTAGATGGAAATCCTCAGAAATATTAACCTGCATAAGATGTTTGCATTTAGACTGTCCCTAGCGGGTTGTCCCTAGCGGGTTGCTCATATTGTAGTTCTCTACTACAGTAGTAATCAGAATCATATGCAGTGTTTTCTCAGTAATACATATGCTCAAGTCACATCCCAGATGCAATGAACCAACCACCAGGCATTGTAAGCCCAGAAAGTTAAGTGTCACTCACTATAAGGGTATTGCTAATATGGAAAATCAGGTTCATCTTGCATCATTTTCTCTCAAAGCACAATTGTTAAGCAGCAAAAGGTGATGAGCTAGAAAGAGTAGCAAAAAAAAGGACTAGACAGAGACCAGAAATATACACATAATTCACCAAATATAGATATACAGATATAGATATATAGATATATATAAAGCTCTGTGACTGTGACTTCTGCTCTCTGATTAAGAATCATTTGGCAGTTTTAAGCTGCCAGGTAAAGCTTTTCATCTTTCAGTGCCCATGGGGAGGATTTTTCTCATGAAATAAAGGATACTAACATGTCGCTCAGTCTCACTGGGTAAAGGCAAATCTACAGACCAGCACTGCACTGTCAGCAACACCATTTGGCGCTCTGGAGCACGTGCTTTATGTGCAATGTTGTCACTGAATCCTTGAAACAACCCTAGAGCACAGGCATTACCTTCACTTTACAGATGAGGAAATCGAGGCTCAAAGGTTGTAGAAAATAAGGTAAGAAAGGCAAGATTCATCATTAGGTAAAAAAGCAAGGTGACTCAGAACATGGCTGGAACTCTAGAGATACCCAGGTTCAAGTCTGGACTCTATGTAGTAGCTGTCTGACCAAACCTGCAAAATGGGGATACAAACAGTACGTACGTACTTCTTTACCTGGTTGTTTAGTTAACCTACTGTCATATGCCAAGTATGTAGCTCAGTGCCGGTTTCAAATAAGTGCTCCATGAAGGGCAGTTTGGTGTAGTAATTAAGAGCAAAACTCTGAAGCCAGCCTGCTTGGGTTTAAAAGCCGCTCTGCCATTTACCAGCTATGTGACCACAGGTAAGATCCTCAATCTTTCTGTGCCTTAGTTTCTTCATCTGTAAAGTGGGAATAGTAACAGTACCTATCTCAAACAGTTGTGAGGATTAAATGATTAATAATTAAAAGTGCTTTGAACCATATCTGATCCAGATTAGGTACTTAATAAATGAGGACCATTATTTTCATTAATTAATGTGTATCAGTGATTTTCAGTCCTATCTCTAAAGCACATGTCATTCCACCATGCCTCCCTCAAGAAGAACAAAATTAGAAATCATATACGAAATTGCTTACTTTAAATCTCCATTTAGATATCTCAAAAAGGATGCCAGCTCCTAGATTATACCCCTACAGGTGCCTCCTCCCAAAGGAAAAAACAATCCTGCTTCTTTACTAGTTTTCCTCATCTCAGTAAGTTTCCTAAAACCTAACATTTATCCTTGATTCCCTCCTGTGCCTAGCAAAACCAAAACATCACGAAGTCCCAAATCCATCCACTTTTCTCCAAATCTAAAACAATCAAGCCATCATCATCATCATCTCATGGACTATAGCAAAATGGGATGAAAAAAGATCCTAATTGTAATGGCCACAAAAACTATAAAGGAAGTTGGGGGGCTTCCCTGGTGGCGCAGTGGTTAAAAATCCGCCTGCCAATGCAGGGGACACAGGTTCAAGCCCTGGTCCCGGAAGATCCCACATGCCACGAAGCAACTAAGCCCGTGCGCCACAACTAGAGCTCACGTGCAGCAACTACTGAAGCCCGCGTGCTCTAGGGCTCGCGTGCCACAACTACTGAGCCAGTGTGCTGCAACTACTGAAGCCCGTGCGCCTAGAGCCCGTGATCCTCAACAAGAGAAGCCACCACAATGAGAAATCCGCACACCACAACGAAGAGTAGCCCCGCTCGCCGCAACTAGAGAAAGCCCACACGCAGTAATGAAGATCCAACACAGCCAAAAAATAAAAAACTATAAAGGAAGTTGGAATAAAGCTAACATAAATACTTTAAAAAGTCATATATGATTAAACTTTACTGCAGACCATAGCAGACAACTTAAGTATAGAAACTTGTTCCTCAATAGGAATATATAACAATGTTCCTTTTAAGTTTAATTCAATTATAAAAAAATACTAACAAGAGTCTGTAATTTGATTAAAGTGATTTAAAAGTTCACGTAAAACAAATAAGAGGATTAAACAAACTCCTGTTATCATGTAACAGTTAAATAGCACTGTACTACCAGAGTACATAAGAACTTCAATTGAACAGAAAAAGTAATCCAGAAACAGCCCCAAGTATATTATCTAAGGTTATATGTCAACGGTTAGCATTTTAAATCAGCAAAAGGAATATTCAATACTTTATAAAGATTTTTTTAAATGGACAACCTATCAAAAACAATACCAAATGATTCAGTGTTAAGACGAAACCAAGAAGTTACTTGTGAATGAGAATTTTTTATACATAAAAGCAAAGAAAGAAACCATTAAAAAAACAGAGATTGGACTACTTAAAGTTTTTCTTTTTTTTTAATGCCCAAATACATCAAAAGCAAAAAGCCCCAGAAAACAGCAGAATACACTTGGCAAACCAATTCTATCGCCTTTAATGTTAGTGAAACTTTCTCTCACAATCTGGTCATGACCTAGTTTGGAGGTGGTAATGTTCTAAATTTGCCTTTTGCCGTGTACTCCCATGCATTTTAGGAAAATAAGAGATGCCATCAGTAATTATTAGCTAAAATTCCATTTTTAATCTGGAACCTACTTGACACTTTCCCAAAAACCTAAATTAAAAGGCTATCTCAAAAGCTGCATTTACCAAGGCTGGATCACAAAGCCATTTTTGTTACAAAAAACACTGCAGCTTAGATAGAAAAATAAAAATCTAAGAGTAGGGGAGTGGGATAGGGAGTCAGGGTGGGGGTGGGGCGATTACTAGCCTGTCTAAAATTATAAAAAGTGCAGGACTCCTCAGCAATCATGACTAAAACATTTCAGAGTCAGAGACTACTTCAGAATTGGAAGAAGTCAAATAATATATTTCCCTTACACATAAGGAAGCCAAAAGCCATCATTACAAATGATCTGGAAGACAAACATATAGAAACATCATTAAGTAGAAGATGATAATTACACTTTTCCAGGAAAGGGGACAGTTCAGTATTACTGAGTGTAATGCGAAATACAAATTTTAAACTAAGATTTGGAAGACTGAACTTAACTGAGAAACATCTGAAGTCCAAAATGTCATCAGCATACTACTCTCATACAAAATTGCCTTAGGAAGACTGAGGGCAGCTCTAGCACCATACCTCAAAAAGAATATTAAAAAAAAAAAAAAAAAAAAAAAAGGAACTCCCTGGCGGTCCAGTGGTTAGGACTCTGCGCTTTCACTGCTGAGGGCCCTGGTTCAATTCTTGGCTGGGGAACTAAGATCCCGCAAGCCATGAGGCATGGCCAAAGGAAAAAAAAAAGAAGGACATAGCAGTGCATTATGTAGCACCTATTCAGAAAGAAGATATGTGGGGTAGAGCAAAGACTGGTGATAATTCAAGGGAATTGCATAATTCATTCAGGAAGAATTTAGATCCAGGAAAATTCATACAATTTCCTAATTAAATATGTATCATGTAACAAAATGGCTAAATATGTGCTTTCTGCCTTAAAGACTTCCAATCTCACCAAAAATAAAGACCTTCAGAAGTTAACAGTATTTAGGTTTTATAGTATTTCCAGGAAGTATGAACTGTTATCATTGGGAATATGAGAGAAACTTAGATGCACAATTTCAAACAGTACTTGAGTGAGAAAGTTAAAAATGTTTCCTTAGGGACTTCCCTGGTGGCGCAGTGGTTAAGAATCCGCCTGCCAATGCAGGGTACATGGGTTTGAGCCCTGGTCCGGGAAGATCCCACATGCCGCAGAGCAACTAAACCTGTGCGCCACAACTACTGAGCCTGTGCTCTAGAGCCCGCGAGCCACAACTACTGAAGCCCACGTGCCTAGAGTCCGCACTCCACAACAAGAGAAGCCACCACAATGAGAAGCCCGCACACCACAGTGAAGAGTAGCCCCCGCTCACCGCAAGTAGAGAAAGCCTGTGTGCAGCAACGAAGACCCAACGCAGCCAAAAAAACTTAAAAAAAAGTATCCTTAGTTATTCTAGCCTCTAGTCCAAGGGCTGGCAAACGTTTTCTGTAAAGGTCCAATTAGCAAAGATTTTAGGTTTTGCCAGCCAGATGGCCTCTGTGGCAACTACTTACCATAGTAGCTGGAAAGCAGCCATAGATAACATGTAAATGAACGGGCATGGCAGGTTAAAGAAGACAAATGCAATACCACAACCAAATGCAGTGTATGGATCATGACTGGTTTCTGGGGTAGGGACTGTGGGGAGACGACTATAGAAGACATTCATAGGGTTGTTGCTCTAGACCAGGTGGTGAGTGTCTGAACCAGGTCAATGGTGGCAGCAGTGCAGAGGAGAGAGGAAAGCTGAGAGATGTTCTGGAGTTAAGATCAGCAGGGCATGATAAACCAGTGGCCTGTAGACATGAAGAAGAAGGAGAGTTAAGCATGATTTTAAGAGTTCTAGATGGGTGACTGGATGAATGGGGTTGCCGACCTTTTGAGCAATGGGATCCAGAAGGAGAAACTGGTGTGTGGCAAGATAATGAGTTCGATTCTGGACATGCTGAGTTTGAAGGGCCCAACATCAGCTGAAGAAATCCAGAAGACATGGAACCTAAAACTGGGGAGAGAGATGAAACAAAGCCTTGGGAGGGAGTAACATCTGAAAACTGGTCAAAGAAAAATGAAAGAACGAAAGAGCTTTAAAAAGGAGGAAGTGGTCAATGATAAAAAACGTAGATATATGTTAAGAATGGAAAAGTCTATTTTGTAACCACAATTAAAAATAAAAAAAGTCTGGATTTGGCACACAGAAGATCAGTGCCCTTAGTAAGAGCTACTTTAGTCAAGTGAGCAGGAGCCAGACTCCAGAGGAATGAAGTGATGTATCAGAGATTCCAAGTCTAGAGTATTTCTGCAAGAACTCTAAAAGTAGAGAGAAATTCTACAATAGCCCCAAGAGAATGGGAGTTTAAAGGAATTTATTTTAAAGATTATAAAGACTTGAATATGTTTACAGACCAAGGGACAAGTTGAGAGCAAGAAGTGGAAGTTACAGGACAGCGAGGATGTGTACTACACCGAAAAGACAGTGACGAGCACAGCTGGATGGACAGTATTTTAATCTTTAAACATCTCTGGAAACTTTAAGTTTCTTAAAAAAATTGAAACGTAGGAAAATCTATAGTGTAATATAAAAAACACTCACACACCCCTCACCTTAAGGTATATACTACTAATATAATAGAAAACTCCTGTGTACCCCTCTCTTGATTACATCTCCTTTCTTCTACAGTAGGTAACTGAGTGGTAACCACACAAAATGCTATATTTGAGTTTACTCATAAGCAAAATATGTTGTTTTGCAAGCTTTATATTTTATATAAATGATATCACACTATAAACAAAGACTTTTTGGTACCATCTGCAAAAATGTGAACATGAACTACGTATCACAGGATATTGCTGAAAATATCCCTCTTCTGCTTAACGGTGACTGTGGTATCATGGTTGTATAGAAGACTATCCTTATTCTTTAAGAAATTACCTGTGGAAGTATTAAGGGTGAAGTGCAATGAACATTTGTGCACACGTGTGCATATGTATGTATATATAATGTACTAATAACGGATGGATCTGAATCTATTTAACTTTTCTGCATGTGTCATGTCAGCTGGATGATAAAAATGTGGGTTGGAACACTCTGCCCCATAAGAACAATACTGCTGCCAGCCCTGTTAAGCATAAGTCCCCCAAATCCTTTATCACACAGCCTTCAGGCCCCCCAATTCAAGGGTTTTTTTGGGGGAGGAGCAAGGCCTGATACCTTAAGGCTCTAAGAAATCAACTGCAAAAGAGAGGTCCTTCAGTGATGACTGAAACCATCACTAAGTGTTTGAGGCACAGCCACCAACTGGCAGCTCAGCCTGCCGCGTCGTGCGGTTTGACCAGCACAGGTTCTAAAAACTTAAAATGAGAATGTAAAGGTAGTCAGGCAGGGTACAAAATTAGTACATTTACCACAGTTCCCATTACTTCTTTTCATCCTTTACTCCACTTACCTGCTAGCCTATGAAGGCATTTAGTTTGTGTGACCTCTAATTCAGAAAATACCTAATGTCATCTAGGTACTATCCCTCTTCCTTGACTGCAGTGAACAAACGAGAAATGCATTCTGTGAGGACAAGGGAAGTGTATCCAGAACTCATCTTTACCATGCAAACTTGTAAGTAAATTTCTATGTATGTATTGCATGTATTAATTTAAATGTCAGATCTATTCCATTACCTATCTCTGTTCAGGAAACAAAAAAACCAAAAACAAGTACAAAGAGACAAAACAGTTAAGATTATGTTCTCACATTTCTGAACTACATGTAATTCACAACATGCAATTTTGGGGTTTCTGGGCTATTGTTCATGCTGTTTGTACTGTCCAGTACGCTGCTCTTGATTGATTGCTAAGCTATTCTCTAATCTGCAAAATGAAAATTAAACATGTTAATACAGTGTGTGGGTCATAAGCACCCCATAAGGGTTAGTCACTATATTATTATTATTATTGTTGTTATATTATTATTAGCCCTTCAGGAGCCAGGAGACACCTAAGAAGTCCTCCCTAATTCACAGACACCCAATGCCCTATTATGTGACTAGTGTTTCTATTATCATTTCTAGTAGCACCTACAAAAATATTTTAAGGTAAATACGTGACTATGCTGTTAAAGGGGGAGTCATAAATGTTTAAAACAAGACAAAAGCACAAGTCTGGTTCTTCTGCAGAATGCTTTGCCTTCATCCTCTGCATTCTCTAGCTGCGTGGGGATTTAATTTTAAACCTCAGGCAGATTGCTGCATCCTCCTTATTTCCATCGTAACCTCCACATTAACGCAGTCCACCTTTGTAAAGTTGTTTTAGAAACAGGTGGGATATTTTCCCTTCTCAGCCTTTTTTCGAAGACTTCTTCCTATGCCCACATCGTAGGCTTTCTTTTCATCTGAATGTATACCCATAACACTTTTGGGTTTCTTGACCCATACCAATTTTTGAGAAGTAAGATTCTTATACTCCCATTGTTTCCATTTCAAAAACGGCTTTGCTCTTTCATTTCCCAAATTGAAAAAGCATATTCAACATATATTTTCTAAATTTACTATCCCACTTTCCTGTTTGTTAATGATCATACCACTATTACTTAGCTTGCAGTAGGTACTCAAGCATTTGTTGTATAAATAACCTCTCCTAGGTTTTAACCACAATGATGCTGATGACTCAGTACATCTGCTTTGCTTCCAACCTGACTTCCCAGAAGAACTTCAAACCAAATTATTAATTGCTTGGCATTAGATCTAACATATCTAAGCCAGACTCTTCCTCCTGAAAAGTGCAGGTCCTTCGGTAAAAGTTTCAGGGAAGATAATTCATTCAGTGCCTAAATATTAGGCACTAAACTAGCTGCTTTAACATGTCACATAATATCATCCTCAAAGCAACCTTACAGATTGGGTACTACACTTTACAGATTAGCAAAGACAGTCAGATAAGTTAAGTGATTTGGCCAAGCTTATGCAAGAAAGTGTGTAGGGGAGTAGAAGTAAGTATTAACTTGGGCTGATAATTTAAGTTTGCATCCTTTCCAATAACGCGCTTCTCTAATTACCTATGCTCGAAAAATCACATCTGTGCCCTCTTCCTCCTTACCTATCACTACCAATATGCTGCCAAAGCAAAGCACGGTTGTTATGAACATAGCTTTGGAGTCAGACAGATCTCGATGTGAGTGCAGGCTCTGCTACTTATTAACTGTGAAATACCATATTACAATGTAGAGTAGCTCCTGGTATATGTAAGAGAGCATAGAGGTAGAAAGTGAATATTCTACCTGAGATAGTTAGGAAAGGCTGCTCAAACGAGACTCGAACACACGTAACAATTAAGTAACCTGCCAAGGTCACACATGCTGGTATATGGTGGAACTAGGACTTCAAAACCAGGTCCATCTGGCTCTAGAGACTCTGTTCATTACCAGTCTGCTACTGTTTTCATGTGTGGGAACCTTGATTATCCTCAATTCTCTATATGACTTGTGGTAAAAGTGTCAAAATAGTTCAATAAGTGAATGGACAAACCAGTCGTCAGAACATATCAAAACAAACTGGGCTTTGAGAAAACTGTAATCACATACTGGATTTATCTTCTGCCTCACAATCATTACTGAGCTGAGAAAAGCCATTCTGAGGCAATAACTGAAATGCATGTGCTCTGAACAGAATTTTCATGGGTGGTAGTCTCTTTGCGGCACGTGGTAACTGATCTCAAGCCATTTTTGTCTTGGTGCCTCAGTTTCCTCTACTGAAAAGTGGAGATAAGAACAGCTTACACCTCTCAGGACTGTTGAGGATTAAATGCAATAACGTGCACAGTTGCTTAGCACGTGACTTGGTGGGGGGGGGTGCTCAATTTTAGCGATAGTCTTATAATCAATTTTAGCTATAAGCTGTATATTAAAATGGGTAAAATCTGGAGGGAGAGCTCTAGTTAACCTACAGGAAACATTTTCAGATTCCCCATTCATAACTTCTGTATAGAATTCTTATTTTTACAACACAGATACTGATGAATACAAATACATATCACCAAACAGGCATGAGTTTATAAACTTGCTACACTGCTAATGACGACAGTTGGAGTCTCGTAAGAAATGCCTTCTCTCACCTGACTGGGTTTTGCTGATCTGCACCTCTCCGTTATTTTGTGGCTGTTGATTTGTTAGAGCACTGCTCTCTGACTGGCTGCTTAACACTTTAACAGCAGATCCCAGGTTTGCTGCTATGACAGGAAAATGCTGACCCCTCTTTAGAAGCTGCTTATGCTCCTGGTGGCGAAATCGAGGTGGAACGTCGCGCGGATGCCGAGGCAAGGCCTGTGGTGGCTGCGGCTGCGGCGGCTGCTGGGGCTGCGGCGGCGGCTGCGGCGGCGGCTGCTGACTGTTGGCTGTGGCTCGCTTGGCATTATTATTAGTGCTGGTTGCTGTGGAAGTGCCGTTATTAGAGTTGGCAGGCTGAGGCTGGCTTACACTGGGCTTTATCTGTTCTGGCACTAATCCCAACAAAAGAAAAGGGGTGGAAAAGATTAGCCAGTAAAGTGCACCTCCATTGCAAGCCATCTAAGTAAAAAGGCACTAAGAAAAACAATCCTAAAGGAACAGAAGCTTTACGTGTGCAGGGATATCCTTCCTCATTCACGGGCTCCAGTTTTCTTGAGAAGGATCACTGCCAAGCGTCAAATTTTACTTCTGCTAACTACCTATCTGATAAGGGAATGGACACCAGTCAGCATTCCCTGTCCTGGATGACAGTTCATGCTCACCATCTCCTTCCCATATTATCTCCAATTAGAGAACAAGCACTGTTTATACAACTCTGGAACTCACAATAACTAAAATAACAAAGGTGACAAATCAAGTTTTGGTAATCCCGAAAGAATCCTCAATTCCCCCGTAACTGTTCTTAATCTGCCTCATGTTTAATGTGCTTGGTCCCTATTTTTCATCTTTGAAAGACAACACAGAGTAAGGGTAGAAAATAATCCTGCTAGTTCCCTTACAAAACAGCAAAGTTAACACTGTTTTTTGTTATTAAAATGTAAAGCCTGAATCAAATAAGACAAATTCAGAATTGGGATGTATATACAAAGATCACAGACTGAAATCTATGAGACTAACCAAAATTGGAGAAATAACTTGGATACCCTGTCTTAAGCAAGTCTGAAAAACAGCTATCTGTCTAAGGTATGAACAACCAGAGACTATAGTGAATTTCTGGACTCCTAAAGGAGATTAAATAAGTAAATAAACTGAGGGAAATGCTCTAAACCAGTGAAAATATACCCCATCTCTAAAACTACAGGGAGGCAGCGTGGTATATGAACTTTTGGTGCCAGATGGACCCAGGTTTCAATCCCAGCTCTGCCTTTAGTAAGCTTTGTGTCTTTGGACAAGTTGTAAAAACCCAAGCCTGTGGTCTGTTCTGTAAAAGAGGGATAACACCTATTGCTTGCAGAGCTATCCTAAGGTTAAATATATTAATGTTTACAGAGCACCAAACACAAGGCTATACATGCATTCTCTGGTTTATTGTGCTTCGCCTTATTGCACTTAGAAGATATGGTGGTGGGTTGTTTTTGTTTTTTTTTTACAAATGGAAGGTCTGTGGCAACCCTGCATCGAGCAAGTCTATCGGCGCCGTTTTTACCAACACCACCTGCTCACTCTGTGTCTCTGTTTCACATTTTGGTAATTCTCGCCGTGTTTCAAACTTTTTCATTATTATTAGTTATGGTGATCTATGATCAGTGACCTTTGATGTTATCGCTGCAAAAAGATTATGACCCACAGAAGGCTCAGATAATGGTTAGCATTTTTTAGCAATAAAGTATTTTTAAATTAAGGTATGTACATTTTTTAAGATATAATTCTATTAAACAATAGACTACAGGATAGTGCAAACATAACTTTTACATGAACTGGGAAACAAAAAAATTTGTGACTCGCTTTATTGTGACATTCACTTTATCATTTTGTATGTGGCAGTTTTAAGTTATTAGTTTTTAAAATAAAAATATATATTCACTTTACTCCGGTGGCCTGGAACTGAACCCACAATATCTCTGAGGTATGCCTGTAGAGTGCCTATTTTTTAATGATTGGCATAATACCACTTAATACTTTTGTAGCAGTTTAATGTTTCTCTGAGATTTTGATGCATCTTCACAGATGCCACTGTCAGATAAATAAAGTGATGCGTCTCCATGTGATCAGTGAGGACACTCAGAGAAAACTGTTCAAGAGTTAAGAGCTCCAACCCCACCACTCACTAGCTACGCTATTTCTGTGTCTTTTTCCTTGTCTATATGGTATAGACAGTCTTGATCTAGTACCCAAAATAATGTAAACACTCAGTGAACAAAAGGTATTACTGTGGCCCAAATAAAAGAAATATTTATCAAATGCCTAAAATGTATGAGATTCTGCGATAAAGTGCTGGTCACATGGGTTGTTTCCAATAGCCACCCAACTTCCTCTTACAAACCCTCAGATCTCGAGCCACCTTTCATTTAACAGTTTAGCCTCACTATTGTCTTCTTTCTCTGAAATGGTGGATTTAGTCTATATCACTAATACTGATACTTTTTATTCTTAATATATGATCTTGACCTCTTATTTTTTAAAATCTGATTTTGATTTTTCTAAAGTAATACAAAAAAATTGTATTTCAGGAGGAATTACATTGAAAAATCACAAACATTCCATCTATTGCTTGGAATTCCTTCCATTCTTGAAGGCAAACCGAAAAGCCTCTTACTAGCATTTGGGCCAAGTGCATTCTAGGTCTAATTACTTTATGTAGAAAATTCTGTCTCCTAGACAATTTTATGCTCCCAGAATGTAACAATAATGTATATTCCTCTGTCATGAGGAAAATAAGGAACTAGAATATTCTAAAGTACCTCTGAAACCAAAAGAAGATCAAGTATATGTAACTGAAATTATAAGGCACATAAAAACTCTAACTCAGCTTTTACATGCCTAGTATTGGGCTCAGTATGGTATTTGGCAATTGAATGTAACCTTAAAGTGGTGCAGTTACCCACTGCTAAAATACAAGTTTGTCCGCCACTTTATTACTAAAGGGAAAAGATTGTGACAACAATTTAATACCCAAACAAGATGTTATTTATGTGAGACAGCAACAGGAAAGTGTTGTTTAATACATTCTAGGAATTAGAAGATATCCTACATGCAAACACTGTGAATAACCTACATGAAGACGTGTATAAGAACCCTAACACTACTTCAGAAGTGACTAGGAACTCAGAAGCAGTATTTACATAGGTCACCCAGCAATCCCACACCTACCTCAAAAATTCAAAGAACTCCTGTATTTCTTATCAATAAAGCGCCATGGGGAAAATAATGCTGAAAGAGATACTAGTTTCTAGGGCCAGAAAACTTCACTGACACCAGTGAAAACATTAAGACACGTAACTACTGACTATAATACTAAATAATCTAAGGTAAAATCTCAGATGTAAACATGGGATGTAGTAGTAAAGGAGAAGCTAACAGTGCACGTAGGTGTGCCAGGGTAAGGGTGGAGTTGCTGGGTAACAGATATAAATACTGAATAATTTTCGCTGCTGTATATGTGTAGTTAAAATTTAGGTTTATTATGTCAGTAAATATCTAAACCACTGGAAGGGGGAAAAATGACAAAACGATCCATTCAACAGACACAGAAAATGCAATAAAGAGAATTACTTTTAAATTGTGGTTAACATGAAATACAAAACGAAATGTCAAGCATAAAACTCAAAATATCTGTAATCAATAAAAATGTGAGTGGGTTAAATTAACTAGTTAATAAAAGATCTTAAACAGGGTTAAGAAAAGAAAAAACAAACTTAAGGAATATACTTATCAAAAATCACTCCTGAAACAAAATACAGGAAAATTGGTGGAAAAAAGTACAGAGACAGATATACTAACAAGAAATGCTAACAAAACTTAGATGAAAGCAACATTAATATCAGACTTTCAAAATTCAAAGAGAAAGCATTATAAAGATTTTGCATACTGATAAAAGAAACAAACTAAAAAGAAATAAACAGCTAAGAACCTTTATATACCAAATCTTAGTATCAAAACATGTAAACCAAGTGGGGACAGAAAAGAAAAACTGAGAAAAAGCAAAACCATGTATCTTGAAATGAGGTAACACCTTTTTTGACAAGTACCCGAGAAACAGTCATGAAGTGCACACACAAACCATCCAGCACTAAAGAAAACATCAATAAATTACAAAAAGTAGGAATAATACAGATGGTATTTCTGGATTACAATGGCATCACACTAGAAACACAGGCAAATACAACTGCCTTATTTAAATAAATTTTGAGTTGAAGAGGAAATAAATACCAAAACTGTAGAATTATATTAAAAAGAATAGTGAAAACAATACACATAATAAATTTTAAGGTATCATAGACTTAATTATCTTCAACAAATGAGAATGACTGTGAAGCAACCAACTCAAGTTAAAAATCAAACTAAAGGAAGCAGTAAGAAGGAATCAGTAAAAATAAAAGTAGAAATCAATGACTTTAAAAGTGAACCAATAGCAAATAAAGATTTGAATAAATATATGACACAGATATAAAAAAGGAGTATAAACAAAATATGCTATAATTTTACATTTTAATCTCTGGAATATTTTACGTTGTTGATTCAATAAAAGTTTTTTGGAATGCAAATAAGTGAACCAATAAATCCAAGGCATGGTTCTATGAAAAAAGTAAACTACCAATTAACCTAATTTTTAAAAAAGAAAACGGAAAAAAAATAAGAGATGATTTTCTAAAATTAAGATATTCCTTAAGGCTTAACTCATTAAATAATTGGAAAAACTGGAGGAGGGAATTATTTAACACTGATCCCAGAAGAAGCAGAAAAAACCAGATTAATTAGCATAGAAGAAGTGGAGAAATTTATGAAATCATCGATCAGGATCACATAGTTTGATCAAATACTACCATGCATACTTCTTCATTTTTTTTTTTAACTAGCATACTTTTAAGAGATATTTATCTCTAAATTAAATGCTATTTAAATTGTTGTAGGGCACAGCATAAGATGGAATACCAACATTAACACTGTTACAAATAAATCAGACAAAATTTTCGTAATCCCAAACAATGGAAATAAAAGAAGCAATATAAATAGTACTGGGGAAGAAAGGACATAACTTCAAATATAGAGATTCTGTAAAGACAAGAAAATACTATAATCTATACCAATAAAACAGAAAACCCAGCTAAACTGAGTGTTCTACAACATGGCTTGGCAAATCTTTCCTGTAAAGGGCCAGATAGTAAACATTTTAGGTTTTGCAGGCCATACAGTCTCTGTTGCAACTACTCAACTTGCTGCTGTAGCACAAAAAAGCAGCCACAGACAGCACATAAATGAATGGATATGATTGTGTTCCAACAAAACTTCACATAAAAAAAACAGGCAGTGGGCCAGATCTGGCCTGCAGGCTGTAGTTTTCCAGCCTCTGCTCTGTAAAATATAATTTACCAAAATGAGCTCACAGAAGAGTAGACGATCCTACGGAATAATAACAGCAGAGGACACTGAAAGATCTTGCAAGATTTACCTCCCTAAAAAGCACCTGGCTCAGATGACTTTACTGGGAGTATGTAAAGAAAATCCTCAAGAAGCATATATAATATCAATCTTACATAAACTGTTCCAGAACAAAGAAGTAAAGGTTCAAAAGACTGGCTGGATTCAAATTTTGGCTCTGCAACTTACTAGCTACATGACCATGGGCAAAGTACTTATCCCCTCTGTACCTGTTTCCTCATCTGTAAAACAGAGTCAAGTATTAATACCTACACCCATCGGGTTTTTGTGAGGTTTTAACAAGATAATAGATGTAAAGACCTAAAAACAGTACCTGGCACATGGTTAGTACTCAATGAATGTTAGTGATTACTATTACCATCTGGGTAAAAAAAGGGAGGAGGAATTAGGATGAACCCCAGGTTTCTGGCCTGGAATCCAAGTAGACAGTAGTACCATTTACTAAGATATGAAATAGAAGACAAAAACTAAATTCGGGAAGTATGTGAAAATGAGTTTAGTTTTTTTTTGTTTGTTTAATTGTTAGGTTTGTTATTACTATAGGACAGCCACTCTCAAACTTTTTGGTCTCAAGACCCCTTTACACTTAAAAAAATTGCTGAGAACACCAAAAATGTTTTGTTTATGTGGGTTACATCTATAGATATTTACCATCCTAGGAATTTAAACAAAGAAAATTTTAAAATATTTATTGACTCATTAAGAAAGCCCTTTATATATTAAAAATAAATGTTTTTTGAAAAAAACTTTCCAAAACAAAAAAAGAAAAGTATGCATTGTTTTACATTTTTGCAAATCCCTTTAACATCTGGCTTAACAGAAGGCAGGTGGATTCTCACATCTACTTCTGCATCCAATTTGTTGTGACTTGCACATTATGTACCCTCTAGAAAACTCCACTATATACTCATGAGAGAATAAGTGGCTAGACAAAGCCTTTCTACTATTATTATGAAAATAGTTTTAACCTTGTGGATCTCATGAAAGCTTCAGGAAGCCTCTCAGGTGCCCTTGGGTAAACTATGAAAACCACTGCTATAAGAATGCTACTGAATATATGGTTCTAGAATTTAGTAAAAGTTTGAACTAAAAATATGGATTTAGGATTCAGCATACAGGTAGAAAAAGAAGTTATGAAGTTGTAAAATAAGAAATGGCAAGACCCAACGAATAGGTTTAAATAGCAGACAGAAGAAGAGAAGTTATGGCAAGAATAAGTTACAACTGCCAGAGAAGTAGGAGCGCTGTTGTTTATTTTAGTAAACGGTCTATCTATCTAATTACTAAAGCAGGGACATCTTTCTCAAATTCTCCCTATCCCTTTAGGTCCAGTCAGTCTAAAGGTCCAATAGATTAATTATCTCCTTGATACAATCCAAATGCATCCTTGTATCTCCAATGTCACTGCTGTGATTTAGGCCCTCATCAATTTCATCTTGCAAAAACCTAATTGGTCTCCTTGGCTTAAGTGCTGATCTCATCCCATGCCCTTTTCACTCTCCCCAAATCTATCATCTCTCTGCCCCACATTATCTATATTATTAAAGTGCTCTCAGAATTAATGCAAAGTCCTTAGCACCACCCCTATCTACCACTTTTCCAGATTCATATCCTGCTACATCCACACACATCTCCTCTTCTGCATCAAATACCTCCAATTCTCTGAAGGGCATCATGCTCTTTCATGACATTCCTTTCTTGAAAATCTTTCTGTCTACCACCTTTCCTAGGAAACAACTAATCACCCCCCACTACCCCTCTATTCAGCTAATCTTAGAAGTATTTTATGACAACATCCCCTCCCCGCTCCCATAAAACTCTTAGGCATTCCTTACACCAGAAGTCCCCAACCTTTCTGGCACCAGGGACCAGTTTCGTGGAAGACAATTTTCCACAGATAGGGGTGGGGCGGTGTGGTTCAGGCAGTAAGGCGAGCGATGGGGAGCCGCACATGAAGCTCCCCTCCCTGGCCTGCCACTCACCTCCTGCTGTGCGGCCCGGTTCCTAACAGGCCCGGGGGTTGGGGACCCCTGCCTTACACTACATGTGCTCTGTAAGTGCAGGTTTCTTACTTCTTCTTCCTTTTTCCACGTGGTGGTCCCAGCACCAAGAACAGCAAATGGCATGTTCAAAAATCCTAGAGAAATCAGAAACATACCTTTTCCTGGGTCTTAGCTCTGCTTCTTCAAGGAACTCTTACCTTCCTACCCAAAATTTCCCATCTTAAATTACCAACACAAAGAGGAACATAGCTGATTTGTCCTTCTACAATCCTCTAGGTTTAGCTGACTGAGTAAATTCTTCCACCGAGCTTCATTAATGAATTTCTGGATGAAACCACCCTATTAACCAATTCTGCTCTTCAGCAAAACACCTTAGGCAAGGTACATCTGTTCTAACGTACAGATCTTCTTTAAGAGCTAGAGGATACCATACAATATTCACAATATGGTATTCCCAAGATCTTGGTTAATCTGTCCATCAAATTTTGTCCAAATATGTGAGATGCAGAAAAGTGGGATGATGAAAGATTTATTTTTCAGGCAGAGGCACGTGCTTTAAAAAAAAAAAAAGTCATCCACTGTATAGCACAGGGAACTCTACTCAATATTCTGTAATAACCTATATGGGAAAAGAATCTGAAAAAGAATGGATATATGTATATGTATAACTGAATCACTTTGCTGTACACCTGAAACTAACACAACACTGTAAATCAACTATACTCCAATATAAAAATCAAATTAAAAAAGGAAAAAAAAGATTGCCCTCAAGTCTCTCTTTCATAACTAACAATTCTAGAAGTGATCCCCAAATTTATTTAATTAAAAGTGCTATGGGGCATGTGTTTAAAACAAAAACAGGTTCTTCAAGCCTCACAGATTTACTAAATCAGAATCTGTATTTTTAAAAGCACATATCACGTGGTTCTCATTTCTGAGTAAATTCTGAAAACTAGATACTGTAGCAGCATCTACAGAGCTTCTGACTTCCATTTGTGAGTCCAAAACAAAAGATAATACGTAACAATTTCAACTGGAAGTTAGTGACAGGAACAACAAAAAACGTCCCAAACACACTGGGGGGAAAAAAAAGTTTGCAAAAGTTATATAATAAAGGAATTTTTAAATTTAATTTTTGATTAATTTGATTTTTTTAATTAGAAAAAATGGTCCCAAATATATATAAAAATGAAGTTCAGATAAATTAAACAGTTAGACTATACAATGCTAAAATTTTTTAAAGCTTTCAGAAAGCACAGGCAAAACTTTTTCTAAAATCTGAATAAACGGTAGGTTTTCTCAGCATAAAAATGAGTCAAGAAATCAAAGAGTAAAAATTGTTAAGTTTGAGCAAATAAAATTATGCAGTATATTTTATTTTTTCAAAGGTGTCTGTGTGTATATATTGATTCCAAATTAAAAGGCAAACTGGAAAATATTTGTCCTTTGGAACAAGTTAAAGGGATCCATTCCCTACCCCCCTCCCACTGCCCCCCCCCAATTTTCCCTAACCAAGGGGAAAAGGTACTGTTTTGGTTTAAGGCTGCTAAACCTAACATAGGAAAGCATTCAACAGAGGCACTAGAGTTTAGGACCGGAGTCTTAAACTAAGAATATAAATGTTATTTAATTTTGCTTTCCTTCTTCTAAACATATATTTGCATCTTCTGCATATGTACCCCCATGGGGTCTGATATTTAGATATTTCTACCTGGTATCTCATCCTCAGAACAACCTCAAACATATAATACAGTCCATAATCTTAGAAATTTTTGCATCAAACACATTAAATGGAATGTTAATGAGCTTCTTATACAGAGAGCTCATGTAAATAGATAACAAAAACTCTAGGCCCAAGAGGAAAATGGGTAGAGAATAATGGGCAATTCATAAGAGCAAAAAAGTACAATTAAACATATGATACTCCATTTTATCAATAAACAAACTGATTTATATTTAAAGCAATAAAATACCAATTTTGGCCTGACAGATTTATAAAGATAATATATCCCATTCTTATGTTGCAAGACATATTCCTTGCACTGTGGCAGAGACACTGCACTGTGATTCACCCATGCTGGGTTGGGTTCTACTTTAATGAGAGGAAAAAGCCAGTCATCGTCTGGGTGAGGAGGAACTCTGAAATGACTGGGGAAACTGCTAATATGATGTTTCAATGGACTAAAAGGTTGCTAGGATACTGCAAAACCACAGTTGTGGGAGTTACAATTTACCAAGTATCAGTTGGATGCCACACAATTTATCTAATACCTCTTTATCCTCACCATGATTCTATGTATTTGAATTATTACTTCCATTTTACCAATAAGGCAACTAAGGGAAGAAGAAGGCTGCCCATGACTAAACATCTAGTAAATGGCGAAGCTAAAATTTAAAACCAAATCTGACCCCCAAACTAATGTTCCTCCTAGTATACATTTTCATCTTACTTATAAGAGCAAAATCAAACTCTCCAAAGATAAAGGAATGACTAATTCTGGCTTAATGTCTTTGAAAGCTACAAATCAAAATTTTCTAACCAGCGTTTATAAGTTATCTATCACATATTCAGCATTAACTACCCTCCAGTGACTTATGTTCTATATTATATATCATTTCATTCCCACATTAAGTAACCTGGATTATCTCCTTTTAACAGAGTCAAACCGAAGTTTAGAGGTTACAGTACTTGCTCAAGGTCACAGAGATAAGAAATACAAAGGGAGTATCCAAATCCAAGTTTATCTGACTCAGAAGACTGGACTTTTAACCACTATGCCTGGTTTACACAAAAATTCCAGGATTATCTTATTAGATGAATCAATGCTTTTCGCTTCTGGCAAAATGCTGCCTTTAAGTAACATTTTATCAGGCGAACTTTCGCTAAGGCTACTGGCACTGAGAGAGAGAGCTCTTAGTAAGCATTCTGAAGCACAGCTACTATTCTAATTAGAACTACAAGTATATAAAAGTGAAAAAGATGATATATCATGTGTTTTTTCCTAGTCTGGAGCTTTCTTTTACCTGGTTATAACTGATAAAGCTATTCTTGCGAATCCATCCCGACTTCTACTCCAAAATTTAAACCAGAAGACTCCTGATTTGTTTTCTTTGAAATTGAAGACCTAATTGTTGCCCAAGCAGAGTATCTCAGGGCTCAGGACACAACCATACGATGCCTCCAACAACTATAGGCTCATTAGTCTCTGAATCTAGTTTTTGACAATAGTTTACTTTGTTAACTGCAGTAATCTCTGCTTTTCTCATATCTATTTCCTGTCTCCTTTGTCCTGCTCCAGTCTCATCAGACATCTGAATTCACCAAAATCTTTAATTTCTACTTATTTTAATAATTTATTAGTATTTATAAGCAAAACACATCTACATTTGGTAGAAATAAAATGGTTCTTACCTAAAACAAAAAGAGGTCCTTAGCATTCTTCATAACCTCCTGAGTACATAAATCTAGATTTACATGTATAAATCTATATAAATCATTTTTCTTTCTCAGTAGGAGAAAAGGAAAAATGGTGACTCTGATATACCTAAAAACAGTACTTTTTATCGACTCCCATGGAAGTAGAAGCCCATTTCCCCCCTTCCCGTTAGTGCATAGTTAGAAATCTTTTTGTTACACAGCTCAAAGACATCTTCATAGAAACACATTCACCATTAGTAAATTCTTAATCAGTAACAACCTCCTCTTCTTCAAAGAGGTCAGTACCCATTTGCCTTCAAAATCTCTCATAAAGCCAAAGTACTATCATGGCACATTTGGAATCAGAACCTGGTCTTCCAAATATTACCTAATACCTGCCTGTGGTACAAAAGTCATGTTTCTACCATGCATACTGTGGAGAAAAACACTGAACTGAACCCCGGTTCTAACAGCAGACCTTTCCAACCTGTGTGCCAGGAATCGGTTAGAGGGATGCTGAGGGGAGCAGCACTTCAGAGTCCAGGTGACCAGACTCTCTAGATCGTCATCCTCAGCTGAGAGCAGCCTCTTCTGTTTACAATAGCCCCACAAATGTCATTTTCTACATGTGCCATTATGTGAGTAAGGTCAGGCAATGTGCTTCAAGTCACAATCTATTTGCGCCTCAATTTTCTCCTGTATGCAGTACAGTGATCCTTTGTCAGGCCACCAAAGTTCCTGAATTTCATTACTGTAGGAGGCTTTGTGATTGAGAAACTTATGATCTCATGGAGAAAACAGAGTGCTAAGCTGAGATCACAGGTAAAAACATTTAAAACAAAGATGAGAATGGAAACACATTGGGGACAAGGACTTGGAGTTTGTTTTGTTCATGCACAGCAGTGACCACAACAGTGCATCAAACAGGGTGGGCACACAATAAATATTTCATGAATGTTAAATGGTTCCTGAAAAGTCAACCACTTCACACATCACAAAATTGTCGAAACCTCTCTGATTCAAAAAATGTTGCTGGTAATACAATTTTTTATTTATTTCTTTGTGCTCAGTCAACAGGGAAATACTATAAAATCTGTTAGAAGATCTTTCTGTAATATTTTTAAAAGATGCATTGTTTTAGTTCATTCATTGCATGTTATTAAACCATGGGCAATGGTGTAGCTCTCCTGTTCTGTCTTCCACGTAACTAACTACAGGGATATTTTCAAAGAAAAAGAAGCAGTAGAGCCCAGTAGGGTTAGTAGTCCAAGCCTTACTCAGACACCAATCGGCTGCATAACCAATAGGAAAGTTACTTAACCTTTCTTAATCTTGATTTTACCTGTAAATGGTGATAATACTATCCACTCTCATAGGGCTGTTGAAACGATTAAATGCAGGCTTATATTGTGCTAGTACACACTGATGAAGCCCTACTCCTGTATTAGTTTTTAAATATCCACTGCGTTAAGTCTCACAGTTCCCAGGCTGCTGCCCTGGTGCCTTCGCTGGGTCCCACACATTTCCCAAAATTCAATAGCTAAGAGTTACTCTTAGCACATTAAGATCTTAGGTCTGCTCCAGTACAGTGTTATGAATCACTGGTGCCCATTCACTATTAGTAATTAAATATTTAGAATCTCACCTTGACTAATGAAATATAATCAAGCACAATATAAATATAAAGCACAGTCCATGCTACAGAGTAGGTGCTCAGAGTTATCTATATCTTGACGCCTCCAATATGATGTGACATGCAGCTGATTTAACAGCTCTTGAATATTTTGATCACTCCCTAGATCAATGGATTTAAGTAATGAAATTGTGTTTGACAGAAAAACAGAAAGGCTAGAATTGAATACAAATAATGGTTTCCAACTATGGCAGGAACAAAAATGTGTTTTAAATGTTGATTCAATTCTCATGAGTTTTTAATTAATCCGGAAAGAGAATAGCCACAATTAACTATGCTTCCCTATGTGATCACCAGAAAACAAAATATCTGTATCAAATTTTCTCTACTCCTGCTTCCATCCCAGGCTCCCCTCACCTCCTTTAGGAGCTCTAGGGTTTGCTAGTCTCTGTAGTTAGCTTGCTTATGAAACCACTTGAAGAAAGCACTGGCATGATACAGACAGACAGAAAAATAAGTATTAGCTGTCAAAAATTAACAGTGCTTATTCTTTTGCAAGGAATGTACAATCAGTATGCTTCCAAAACAAGCCAGTGTCAGAGCTGGAAAGCTGTTTTTAAAAAATGACGTTTATTCTTGATAGAGTTCCC
The DNA here is from genome assembly GCF_059928025.1 of Delphinapterus leucas. Classification (NCBI taxonomy): domain Eukaryota; kingdom Metazoa; phylum Chordata; class Mammalia; order Artiodactyla; family Monodontidae; genus Delphinapterus; species Delphinapterus leucas. The sequence goes on from NC_143143.1 coordinate 19,533,381, forward strand.
AGTCCTTCCCTGTCTTTACAATGTATAGGTCCACAGGATACCCATCCGTTCCTATACCTCACCATAATTTTTTTAGCGCTTCATTCCCCTGCTGTTTCAAAGAGATACTCATCATATACATATTTTAGAAAGGAATTTCAAATATCCAAACATTCAAATAGCTATGCTCCTTACAGTTTTTCCAAGTTCAAGTCACAGGTAAGAATAAAATTTTCAGAAATTTCATTATGTCACTCATTATAATGGTCCACATTTTTATGAGATGACGCATGAGTCCACTGCACCAAGAAATAAACATCATATTGTTTTCATATAAGAAAGCTGGTCAAGAATTTAATTTATGATACCTTACAAAAATCCAGCTTTTATATAGTTTCACCACTAAATGAGAGCAACATCAGCAGGTATTATTTAATCGGGAATGGCAGTAGCCTTAGAAAAAGAAATAGCTCATTAAGGCAGAATTCTACAGGGAGTGCCGGGCCTAACCAGTTACGCAGTCTGAGCACTAAAATCTTGACTCTTAACAACCAAGAAGGCTCTAGAACTATGTGGTCCAATAAAATTTAAAATTCAGTTCCTCAGTCACATTAGCCACATTTCAAGTACTTAAGAGCCACATGTGACTAAACCTGGGCTTTATATAGACCCTATAATACAGAAAGACAAAAATGATGCTGACAGTATAAACTATAATCCTGAATGAATTAGGTGAATTCTCCTAATTTTTAAATGTTGGCAATCAATTAAAAATTTAAAGGATAACAATAAAAACACTGTGTGGAGACCATAGGAGATGAGGGAGAAATGACAACTAAACAAATTACCTTGCACTGGATCCTAAAACAGAAAAGTTAATGGAAGAATTGGTGAAATCTAAATACAGTCTGGAGTTCAGTAATACCAACGTATGTCAGTTTCTTAGTTTTGACAAATGTACCACAGAAACGTAAGATGTTAATAATGGGGAACTGGGTGAGGTCTATATGGAAACTCTCTGTACTATCTTTTCAACTTTTCAGTAAGTCATAAATTATTCCAAAATAAAGTTTAGTAAAAAAAACAACGGTGTGAGCCAAACCCATACCACAAGCCTCCTAAATTTATAATCTAATCACTGCCATAAACACCATATATTGTACACACCACGAAAATAAATACATTTTCATGAATCAGAATAAGCGTGACCAAGTATGAAGGGAGCTGCCATCAAAGGAAGGATGAAGTGAGTAAAATAGCTGGCAAAACAACATAAAGCATTTTGAAGTGACTTTCATATACTCAGCCTAATATTCTCAGAATTGTGGAAAATCTAAAAAAAAGATTCAAATATGTTCATGTTTTATGTATGGATGTAAAAGAATGACTTACATTTGGAAAGGATATAAACAGTAGGTACTCAAAGGTCATGTCTGAAGAAACAAATATCCATGGACCAGTCAAAAATCTAAGATAGAATATAAGTGAGTGCCCCAAGCTTAATACACATCACAACATCCTAAGAAAATGGAAAGGGAAGGATCAAGGGCAGTTAGAGAGATCCACTAGAAGATGAGTTCTGAGAGCGTTAGAAAAGCTGAAAGGCATCCTTGGCTAAGAAATGGGATCAAAAAGAAACAAACAGGAATGAACATGAAAAAGATAAGAATGATCTGAAAAGTATAAAGGAGTGACGGGAAACAAGCTGGTTAGATCATGGGAGGTCAGATTAAAGCGGGACTTGAAAGTCAACCAGGAGTTTGGTTTTGAAGCAAAGCAACAAGGAACAACTTAACATTCCTATCCAGGCGAGTGGTGTGAGAAAAGTGGAATTTTAAGAAAATTAATTTGGTCATGTTCCTACTAAAAATTTTTTGGGGGGAGGCCACGCCACAAGGCTTGCAGGACCTTAGTTCCCCAACCAGTAATGGAACCTGTGGCCCCTGCACTGGAAGCTCAGAGTCCTAACCACTGGACTGCCAGGGAATTCCCCACGTTCCTACTGAATTAATTTGGCAGTGCTACTCCCTACATCATTCCGCATCCCTGTAACTTTCTTAGACATCCAAATTCAAAGCCACAATATCACCTTCTGATCTCACCAGTTGCCAATCCTGTCAATTACATCTCAAACATCTGTCATCCATCTCCTACCTCTACTGTCAAGACCTCAGTTCAAATCCTCATTACCCTATTCCTTCTCTTCTCTCTCTGGTACTGCTCCTTTTTGGTGACACTAGACACAACTGACAAAGAAATGTTCTTAAAGCATAGCTTATGACCATGACCTCTAAATGCAAGAACCTTTGCTAGCTCTCCACTCTTTAAGCAGCATGAAGTCCGTCCTCTGGTTCCCCCTACCTCTATGCCTATATTCGGCCCCTTCCCTTTAACACCCCTATACTCATTCTCTGAATATTCCCTCTTCTTGTCCACCTGCCTCTTCTGCCCAGTGTCTTTTTTCTGTTAGCTCCATCTTTCAAATCCCTGCCCATCTTTCAACCAAAACTTTCCATGTAAGTAATTGCTAGGTTTAAAAGAATGAAAAAACAAATGATGTCACCATCTTCTTAAGCTCTTCAGTGGCTCCTTGAGTACATTTAGCATATAAGGCCCTCTCTGACCTGGCCCCTGCCTACCTCCTTCAAAAAACCCTTCAACCCTGACCACTTATCACTAGGTATTTAATGCTCTTGGAATACCACCAATGCACATAACATCACATTATGTCTTGTCTCTGTGCCTTCTATCATGCTGATCCCTCTGCCATTTCATTCTTTCTTTGACCAGCTGTCTCATCTTTAAGACTCACAACCTCAAAAAGGTCTTCCTTATCTGTTCTTGTTCACTCTCATACAACTGCACCTAAAAATGTTACCTTAAGCAATGCCTTGGACTTCCCTGGTGGCGCAGTGGTTAAGAATCCACCTGCCAATGCAAGGGACACAGGTTCAAGCCCTGGTCCGGGAAGATCCCACATGCTGCTGAGCAATTAAGCCCATGCGCCACAACTGCTGAGCCTGCGCTCTAGAGCCCGCGAGCCACAACTACTGAGCCCCGCACATCACAACTACCAAAGCCCACGCACCTAGAGCCCGTGCTCCGCAACAAGAGAAGCCGCCGCAACGAAGAGTAGCCCACGCACCACAATGAAGAGTAGCCCCTGCTCGCCGCCAACTAGAGAAAGCTCGCACGCAGCAACGAAAACCCAACGCATATAATAAATTTATTTTAAAAAAAAAAAGCAATGCCTTACCTTAACCTCTAATAAAAACAAGCAGTTTTGAGTGCAGTATCAGCCAAATGCAGAGATTATACTTTTGGTATAGCTTACGTAAAAATTCAGAATCTTTAGGCCTAACAAGTTCAGCATCAGAGAGCCCTACACCTTTCATTACAGGTAGTCAACTCCTGGGAAGGTGAAGAACTCCTGATTCAGGATCTGAGAGGAATTAGGTTCCTGTTTCTTTACCACCCAGAAGTCTTTTGCTTGGCATGTACTGGGGGCTGTTCAACCTAACCATAATGTTAGCAATCTACTATTCTCAGTGATAATATAGAATGGATGTCAGTCTGCCTACAGGAAGGAGTGGGGGACAATATTATACAGAGAACAAGGAATAAAGTCCTAGAGGTAGCTCCAGACAAGAAGACTTTTAGATGGAAGACTGAAGGAAAGGCACATGTGCTCAAAGACTCCAATCAAGGAAGTATGTTAGGAAGTGGTAAACACCACTATTCTAGGAGATAAATGTAAGGTAGGTCTCGAAACAGTATATTTTTAAGGTGGTAATTAATATATACTACAATAAATCATAAACCCCAAAAGATGACTCCACGGTGATGTCACTGAAGAAGTCTGTCCCCACCCCCTGTTCCTTTCATGCTCTTCTCTCTCCCATCCTGGAGGTGAATAAAAATGCACATCAACAACCTTCCTTTAATGAAAAAAAGAATAAAAAATAGCTTTAAGCAACGTACCTTTGATTTTTTGTTCAGTGGCCTAAAATAAAAACAAACAAAAACAATGTAAATATGAAACTGAAAGAAATGGATTGTTATGATAAAATGCTCATATATTACTATTACATAAGACATACACATTTTTATTAAATAAGGAATTTGTCATTTAGATGAACTGCATAGGAAAAGATATGCAAAAAAAGCATGCTTTTCCCACAGATGTGCCCCATTGTCCCTGACACAGTGTTTATTAGTAAAAAAAAAATTCTGGAAATGCTTCAGTCACAAAGCAGAAAAGACACCATTGTATGACAGTATAATAATAATAATGATAAATGGAACTTCTCTTCATTTAGTTTTAAAATTATATAACTGTCACCTTTACCTTTAATGGATCTAATGAGTTTTTCAAATGTTTAAAGGGCTTCAAATTTTCTTATATCACATGATAAAACATGAATTAAGTTTTCTGGAAGAAAAGCTGCATAAAGCTTCTTTGGCCAAATTAGTAATACATTTAACTCCTGGAAGTTAGGCTGCTACAGTTAAGCATGGTGAACTTTTACGTATTTTTGGGTGGGAAAAATTTTGAAACATTTGTCACTTCTGACACATCTGACAATTCAATTAAAATGACTGTGTCCTGAAGTTAAACTGACATGGGCCCTGCTTCCCATGCCTGCCCCTACTTCCACTGTCTCTGACACAACAGGGAGAGGGGCTTGAGGACAGTAGGACTGCCTCAAGGTGGCTGGCTCAAACTTCAAGGGCCTCAAAAAGAACTGATTACAGACAAAGGCCACAAGTGAAAATCAACTTTTTGATTATGCCCAACTGTGTGGGAATCCTAAAAGAAAAAGATACAAGGATAGGCAGGGAGGTGAGGGAAGACTGAATAATTAGTAACTGAATAACCAGGAATTGCTTCTAAATGAAGATAAAGCTTTTCTTAACTGTCATAGGGCAGGATAATTCATTTTGCTTAGTCATATTAAATTGTTACCAAAAACACCATTTTTAAAATTATATCATTATAAAACTATATGGTAAAGAACTACATGGCAATTACCATAATATTGAAGCCACACCAAACATTAATCTTTCCCCGGAGAGCCAGAGAGTCGATCTAGGCACTGAAGTACTTTACCAAGTTTTAGAGCACTAGTGACACATAAAATAATGGAGGCCCATCTTTTACTTTATATGGATCAAAAATTAAAAAAAAAAAATTGATGGAAGGACAATGGCAAAAGACCAGTCAACTAGCTTGAACACTTCATTTATTTCTGGAAGAAATTGTTTTTAAAATCTGGTAATAGAAAAATAGTCTTATTAGAGAACTCAGTATCTGAATACTTCCAAGTATTACAAGCATCGTGTCAAACTATTAAGATAACATAATTTTCTGAAACCCAAAAAATAAACACGGAAATTATTCTGCATGTTGAAAACAGACTGTGTGCTGTTTTGTGCATTGTTTTGGGTTTTTTTTGTTTAACTCACCTGGTCTCTTCCACAGTTTACTTCCAAAGGAAACTAGGCTACAGTACATAGAAACCATGACCACATTACTAAACCCCGAGATATACAGTGTTGCTCTTCTAGGCCTTACAGCATAAAGGATATCTACTATGCCAACTCCTTTGGGAAAGAAACCTTCATGTTGCTTGAGAACAATGATCCACCTCATTCAGTATTGTGTCACCTACAGAGAACAGCACCAGGGGACACTCAAAGGAGTGTCTGAAGGACACCCATCAGAACACCAACTAATATAGTGAAAGAATATAAGTAATAGAACCCAAGAGCTCCCGATTAGGAGGAAATGGAACTGAAAGAGTTCCATTTCGTTCAAATAGGTTTTTGTTGGTTGGTCCAGGGAACTTGTATACTACTCAAACTATTAAAAAGAGAATTTTCCAAGTGTGGTCAGTGATTTTAAGAATATTTGTCTGCACTGTTCAAAATGGTGGTCACTATCCCATGTGTTTACTGACCACTGAAACAGAGCTAGCGTGAAGTGATATGCACAAAATACATACCAGATTTCTATTATTCAGTATTTTTTAAAAAGGTAAATAATTTCATTGATAATATTTTATACTGACTACATGTTGAAATAGTAATATTTTGGATATACTGGGTTATATAAAATATATTAAAATTAACTTCAACTGTTTTTCTTTGTTTGTTTTGTCTTACTTTTAAATGACCTTGTCATTTAAACCCTCTGGGTCTCAGTTTCCTAATCCCTCAAATGGAGAAGGAGAAAAAAAAACTGTTCTGCTTACCTTTTCAGGGCTATTGTAGGGCTTAAGTAAAATATAAAAAGATCTTTTCTGGATAAATAATACTATTCAAACGTGAGGTATCATTGTGGATCTTGTACAACAGAATTAAAGGATTCTGGCAAACTGAGAAGCAAAAGTATTTCTATTTTGAATATTTTTTTCTTAAAAACAAAAAACCTGAGCTGTGATTCCACAAGCAATTATCACAATTGCCTCAGTTTATTAGTGAAGGCATCAGACAAGTGGCAGACACACCCATGCCAGGTCCATGCCAGGTGCTTTGTTTCTGTCAGGCTCTGCACCACTTGTCCCAGCTCCTCGACCCCTAAGTGCACCTCAGTGGTTAAGAGCTCAGAGTCTGAAGCCAGACTGCCTGGCTTTGACTCCTGGCCCCACCATTTACAGTGTGACCTTGGTCAGAATTAGTCAACTTCTCTAAAGCTTGGTTTCCTCATCTATAAGACAGGAACAAAAACACCTACCTCAGAGTTGTTGTGAGGCTAAAAGGACTGAACTCATATAAAGAGCTTAGGGGAAAAAAAAAAGAGAGCACGCTTAGGACAGTGCCTAGCATACAGAAAGCATTCAACAGATATTCCCTAGTGCCCTACTCACCCATGCTTTGGCTCCTTCCTCTCACAAACTTGACTCAAACTCACTCCCAGCTCCCAGGTCCTACTTTTTTCCTCTTTTTCTAATCATCTAAAATGTCTTAACAGTGCCAGGCATTAGAAACTAAAACAAGGACTAAAGAATTAATAGTTTGATTCACTTATTTTAAATGAGATAATTACTGGTTAGAGATCTTTTCTGTGATTTCTCAGCAAGGAGCACACTGTCTAGAACCCAGGTCTGCTGAATTATATTTTTAAAAAAAGAAAAGAGAAGAGTAAGCTTAAATAAGGGCCAGGACTGTAAAGACAATACCTAACTGCCCTTGATGAGTACAATGCTCCAGGCCTGGTTATATTACCACTTAGGTTACTGAGAAAATTTGCTACTCAGACTGATGAATATGGTCTCTAGTCTCAGAACAAAACAGCCTTTGGGAGACATAACTAGTAAATACTAAAATTTCCAAAAAGGAGGAATGAAATTGGAAGTTTTCTACAATGTAAGTCTAATTTAAGCTCGAAATAAGTACATTTAAATCCACAAAGCCTTTTATAAAAATCCCTTCAAGCTTTTAACACAATAACAAAAACATCCATGAACACTGACTTTTAAACATTCTCAACCGAAAGATCCCAATTTGTGTTGGTGCCTCCTTCCAACCCTCAACCATTATATGCTTTCTAGGAACTACAATTACATGTTTAAAGTAAAGTTTATACTAAATGATCCCTCTATAATTAACCTATTTCTCATCCTCCTTTTTCCTCCTCACTACATTTCCCTCAAGAGTCCATCTAGAAATTTCTTCTAAAAACAGAACCTAGAGATAAATCCATGATAACAACCTACTACTACTATTGTTACCCTTTTCTTAAGTACAGAAACTACATTCCTGTGCTATATCAAATTATTTTCTGAGCCTAGAATCAGAAGGTAAGCAAATAGCCATAATTCTTAGATGTGAAATAGAAGGCTTTTCAAAAAATAAAAAATAAAAAATCATCCATTGATTTCTATTATTAACTAGAGATGTATGGAACTGAAATAAAATAAAAACCATGTAATTTTGTGTCAAAAATTTTTTAAGGAATTTAAATATTTAAATTGATATTTAACAGACAAAATTAGAAAAACTATCATAGTACAAATAGTGCAGTGAGCTTTGTTTGGTGTCTAATTGTTTATATAAGGAGCTGTATATCTAGTTTTTTATTTAAAATAGAAATTAACTCTGGTCTGAATTTAAATTTCTTTAAAAGACCACAGTTAAGGACTGTTAAATCTGTTCTCTGTATTCATGGCATAAAGACTTATTAAATGCCTTATAAAAACCACCATATTATCTCCAGCTTTAAAGTTCACCTTTAGTTGGTGAAAAATAAAGTGAAAGTATAAGATAATGTTCTGTACCAAAAGGATAAAGCCATAGCACCGAGTTTTGGAAAACCTAGGGGAATAAGAAGATTTCAATTCTATTCCTGTTCTGTCACCCTGATGGTGACACTTAACTCATTTTAATGCTTGTGTTCCTTATATATAAAATGAATGGATTAAAACAGCATCTGAAGTCTTTTCAGAAACAAAAATATATAGTTTTTTTCAAAGTGTGCATAGATTACATAAAACAGATTGTTTTTACCATAGTGAATTCATGTTTCAACATTTATATAAATGGGCCTGTCTCCCTAGCTTATGGAGATCTCTGTCACCTACCTGGATACACCTGCTGGCTCCTACTACAGACAAAAGACAAGCTCCAGGAAACTTATCTTAAAACTCCTGTGACTCACAATATATCATATGGGCTATAAGTGTGCCAACTTGGGATATTTTTCCTGTTATTTTGTTTTTAAAGAGCTATTTGGTAACAGCCTACAGAAATACCAGCTGTCCTCATTTCACCAATGGGTTGTATTCAAATTCAGTTGTAAGCTGGTTATCTAGAATTCAGAGAACAGTCTCATTTACAGTGGCATTAGTCTACTAAGCTTAACATTTATTAGAGATATTAAATATTCCTTTATACTGTGTTCAATCACTAGATATCACTTTTTCTATAGGATACATAGGAATCCCTATTAATGCTGAAGATCTGACAAAAGAAAGGGGGAAAAAAAAAAACCCTCCCCATCTCTCTAATGGTTATGGAACCATATCTCTGATGATGGTTCCAGTGGGACATAGTTGGGGTGAGAGCCTGGAACCCTACAGTGAGTGAGGCAGGGATGGAGTGGTAAACAGTATGAAGAACTCACTTCAGATTTTGTGAGGGGCCAAACGCCACGAAAATCATCATTCGTGTGTTAAAGACACTGCCTTGGTGATTTAGATTTGGTTATAAAGAAAATAAAGGTAAACTTTAACAATTAGAGTCATTTATTTGTATATGTTACAACTTAAAAATTATACTCACATTACATATTTAAAAATAAAATATTTAAAATTTTAAAAGTTCTCATTACAAGAAAAAAAATTCTCCAATTAGGTATGGATATGATTAACCAGATTTACTGGGGTGATCATTTCACAATACATACACAAATACTGAATCATTATGTTGTACAAATGAAACTACTAAAATGTTGTATATGCCAATTATACCTCAATAAAAAAAAACACTATTTAAAGAAATCATTCGAGGGACTCCTCTTTCTTAGAATTTCCTCAGTATATAGAGTAAATTCCAAATAAACATGCTTCATTATATAATAACTTAAGGCCTCTTCTCTAGTCATTTCACATACATCCTGACTTAGCAGCTAAATCTTGAACTCCTTAGAAGCAGGGATCAACATGGCCTAATGCATCATTCAGATGCTTGCCAAACTAATGATTCTACACAAAGTATACTCAAGCATCTTCCTCAATATATCTCAAGTTTCTTAGAGGCTCTTTTCATTAAGTAACTGGCCTTCACACACGGAACAAGAGTCTGATAAGCCTTCCCCCAACCTTAGACTTACAGAGGACACAACTTTTTCATAACAAATCCTAAGCAAAGACTGATCAAATTGCAAAGACGATCCTATACCAACAGGCCTGTGACAGAGGCCTAAGGCATTATCAATGCCAAAACTCTATACTAGGAGTCTATTCCAAACCCTATGACAATTACCAATGCATCTCTTCCCATCACTCTTGAGTTAACAAACGGCCGACAACAAGGGTCACCTATTAAATCAACTCATCCTCATCACTCTTAATCCTCCACAGTGCTCTGTACTCTGCTCTTCCCCAGTTTACTCGCTTCATCACACCCTAAACCCTGCAAGTTCAGAACTGAATTATATTTCTTTTCCCCTTTCTGTGTATCCCCTAACCTGGTTAACTGCTCCCAAAATGTACTCAGCCACTCACTCTGGAGCCTAAAAGTCAATCTAGGTTACTCTCCCTTCATATCCTTTCAACAAATTCTATGGATTCTTTTAATAGTCCCTTCACCAATATCGCAGTCTCTAGTTTCTACCCCTTCCAATCCAATTCCACAACTGGCCAAGGTTCTAAATACAATTTTAAAATACAAACTTTTATGTCACTCTACTAAAATGTCTTTGGTGTTTTCCCCAACACCCGATGGCCAAAATGGGAGAAGTGCCAACAGCTATGACCAACCCCTCCAGTCTCACCCCGACACTTCTACACTTGGCTCCTTCCCACCACCACCCCCTGCAATCAAAACCCATACTTTAACACATACAGGCTATAGACACTTAATTCTCAGTTTATACTGCTGGAATCATTTTCCATTCTGCTCCTTATTCACTTGGCTAATTTCTATTCTAAGAAAACTTCCCTGTCCCTCTACCCCATTTCAGGCTGAGTTAAGCACTTCTCTCTGTGCTTCAACAGATCCCTACCTGCTATAGTTTTGTATCCTGTTTTTCCCTACTATATAGTGTGGAGATAACTATGTTGCTCTAGTCTATATCCAGTTCCTAGCACAAAAAAGGTATATATTAAAAATTAAAATCATACCTTTTCATTAGAATACAGAAATGGAACAGTAACGTCACTGGGTCTTTTAGAACATTTTTAAGGTCCCTGAAACGTTGATGTAGCAGGAGATGAATGCCTAGCTCAGTTAACTGTCATCAGCCTCTAGTATTAATTTGGAAAAATCTTTACAGGCATCTTTTATTTTTCTGCAATTTGTGTTGCTTTGATTACAGTTTTTGATTAATGTATTGGTTAAAGATCTTTTGCAGCAATTATGTCTTAGGCTTATTTTTAAATATCTTAACATAATCTTCAAATTAAAAAAATCAGCCCAGGTACTAAATAAAAAGAGAAAAGGAAACTGACACTTTGTTTCCTATTATGTTTATTACTATTTCCTTTATTACTTTATTTTCTATTATGTGTATGTATTACATTATCTTATTTTATTCAACTCTCATTTTACAAAACATAAGGAAACTAAGGCCCAGAGAGGCTAAATAAAGTTGACGGCCACACTGTTCTGTATGCTATGGGGGAGAGCCTGATTTCAAAGCCTCTCTATGCAGCTACAAATTCCATGCTCTTCTCACTATAAAATGATGTATTATGAAAACCTAGGAGCACCTAATCGAAAAATAAAGACCTATGCAAAGCACTTACCTTCGAGAAAAATTATTGGCAAAATCAAATAACTATGCATTAAATTGTACACACTTAACAAGTTACTATTAATGCATATTCAAAGACAGTAAATATTAAAATGAATCTCCACTGAAGTTACAACATTAAATCAAATGCTTTAAATAATCCGATAAGAGTAATTTTCTTTTTTAATCTATGTTTAAACTGCTTAATATAATTAGTTTATACATATACTACCTTCTTTTGAGCAGCTTCCTTCTTTTTCTTGTCGTCTTTTTTCTTTTTCTTTTCTTCCATCAACTGTTCTTCTTCTTGCACTAAATCCCTGAACCACACAGTTGCAATTAACTTTCCCAAAATGAATTAATAACAGTAATGTTGCATATAGATTCATTTTCACTCTTATTAGAAGACATGGCAAATTATTCTTTTATCAGTCATTGAAATAAAACACAACTTGCAACCTCAGTCTAACTATACAGCCACTGCACAGTACTTTTCTTTAGTAAGCCACAAGTAGTAGAGCTTTTATCTTAATGTTATATCAAGGAAGACAACCTAAAGTTAGCAAATTTTACACTGGGAAACAAGCAACTTCCTCCAATTCTAGCATGTAAACAACATCTCATGAGCAGAGTTACCTTGCTTCTGGCCCCAATTATCAATTAGTAGCTAATGGCAATGCCTGGAACCTTCCCCACAATCCTCTCCTGACCAGGTATCTGGGGTATCTTCAGCTCTCCTTGCTCTAAAAAGCTTTATACCTATTTTTAGAACACAACTTATTCATAAATAGATGATTTGTATTTTAGCATTATACTAATTTCATATCCTATAAACATTCTAAACTATTCTATCAATACTTGGGAAACAATCCATAATGCACTAATGTAAGTAAGTTTGTTTCAATTCTTAAAATCAGAAATGTTCAAATTTGTCAACAGAACCTCTGGCTCGGGATTTCAAAATGAATGGGCAAGTGTATTTGTCTCCTCCTTTCTACTCTCCCTCACTGAAATGACAGGGAAAAGGGTACTAAATCTATTCAGAGCTGATGAATATACAAGAGCAAAGGAAGCTGCAACCTAAGAATAAACACAAGACAAGTCTTAAACGGCTTAAATGTGCCATCCTGTGGTAGAGCTCCAGAGAGGCTCCAAGATTAGAGCTGGTTGAGCAAAACAGGCACAGAGCAAAGACTGCATAGGAATACAAAGGCCACAACTACTCAGCTCTTTCCATCCACTTTCCATTCCTATATGGCTACATGGCCACAGGTAGCAAATGCATTTAAATCCAAAAAAACAATCAACACCCTTCACATACACAGGGCTCCCCATCAGCATCCCCCCAACCCTTTCAAGGTAGGGGACTACTGGGTAATGAAATCTACACAAAGATGGAGGAAACATACTCAAGTTACCTACATTAATTACCCTAGAGTCTAGAACCTAAACCTTCATTCATAATATCAACAGACAACCAAAAATCATGAGATACTTAAAGAAAATCAATACACAAAGAAAAAGTACCTAACTCTGCCCTGAGGAAGCTTTCCAGGGGGGACATTATGAATACCAGGCAGAGAAGGTTCAAGGGACATGAACTAGACACTTGGGAAATTGTAAATAATTCATTAAGGCTGGAATGCATATGGCAGTGGGGATGCAGTAGAAGATAAAATGAGAAACACAGACAAATACATACAAAACTAGAAGGGGTGCTATAGGTGCACTCCATTGAGATTACACAAAACTTAAGTTGGCTTTGCTGATGGAAGAAACTGAGAGAAGACGCAGGGAGACCATGAAAAACAAAATGAGTGACATTATGTAAATTGATGATAATTTAGTAAAGTTAACTATACAACTGCTAAAATCAGAAGTTGGAAGAAGAGGATAACTGTTGCTGTATTTCATTCCATTTTGTTCAAAGCAGCACTGTCGTGTGGCTAATAGAGTAGCAAAACAGATTCAAGCCAACTGTAATCATGACTCATTCTCTAGCATTCTGTGTGAGGGAGGTAATGAGACTGAGCAAGCTCACTCACTGTAATCCTGGAAGCCAAGGCTGGGATAGCCATAGCATGTGAGAGAAAGAATAAATTCGTAAACAAAAAAGTTACATCATTGTCATGTTACTCAACCAAAGCTGTTTACTAGCTCCAAATACTTAAACTCCTTCAGCCTCAGTTTCTTCATTAAAACTGGGGATAAATTACCGTATGCACCTACTTCCTAGCATTTCTGTAAGGTTTAAATGAAGAATGCTTACTTAACACATTTGAGTAAGCAACTCGAATGCCTAGTCAGGAACCCCTCTCACCAATTCTCAGTGGCATCTCTAAGACTGTATTCACTCTACTTTTGTCAAGATATTTAGGGTCACTTATTATGCAGAAACTCAGCAATCTTTAGCATTTGTTCTTTGTGTTTGCCTGTGAATTACAGACAAGTCCTCTTCTAACCTTGTTCTACATCACTATAATTTTACTCTATGGGATGTTCCTTTACTATTTAACCGGAATTTTTTTCTCCCTTCTCAAACTTCATTTTGAAGACTTTTTGATGACATTAGCAAATGTTTTCCTGACCAAAAATGGTCTCTTTAGTACTTAAAAGATGAACCATATTTCCTCAAGGAAATATTATAGTATCAGTTGATACCAGAAGCATAAGAGAAAAAAGTTCTCTTCTTCAATACTGTCATCACCACCAACTAACCACACTTTTCCCACATCTCCTTCAGAAAGCCAATGGAAAAAAATATATAAATATACCTAAACACTTCGACTTTCAGAATTTAAATGCTAGTAGAGAGTCATGTAAGATATTTGATTCTATCTTTCACCATATCTATCAAAAGGAATAAGGGTCGATGGATCTGATAGGTCTAAGTTGTCCATGTTGTACATGCTAAGTTGCACATGCTCCACAAAGACGACATTCCAGTCAGCAATCATTCATCCCTTGAAAGTTAGTAGCAAAATATCTCAAATATGCAAGTTCTGGATCTAGGAATGAGAACAAACCTCTGAGTGATTAAAATGTTACAGTGACTATGCTGGGCAGTTTAAATATATTTTCCCATTTGTCACTTTTTTAAAACGATAGGGACAGGTTTCCCTTCTATAGATGAAGAAACTGAAGCTCAGAAAGGTTAAGCGACTTGTCCAAGGTCATACGGCTAGTATACAGTGGAGTAAGGATTCAAATCTTGGTTCTCAAAGTCATGGTCCTTCCTTTCCCCTACACCATAATACCTCCCAAAGTACTAGCTCTCTTTTCAGAAGCCATAGAGAATAATCCTTTTCCTTTCGATAGGTTAAGTGATAGATCTTCTCACTTTTATCTTTTCTCCAGACTGTGTGCCTCCACAATCCTTTTCTTATTTCCTTCCACCTTTTATAAGAACACTTAAGAACAATATACTACAGGAAATACAAAGTACTGGAGTTCCAAAAACCATGGGGTGTATAATCAGGAGCAAGAACTGCAAAAGACTCAAAGACAAAGACTAAACAACCACTGGTTTTAACAAGAGGGGACCAGGCATTGGTGATATTTAAGACAGCAATTTCAGTATTTTTTATTTTGTGAATGTTTGTGGGAGGACAATGTGGGAGAAACAACTAGACCACAACCAGTGAATAGTTGTAAAGTCCATACTTGAGGAGTTCAATCGTTTTGTGGGGTTTTTTTGTTTGTTTTAAGAAGAAAGAGAAGTAGGAGAGTAGCTAAAAAGCTATCAGAAGTGAGCAAAAATGCCTGTCTTTTTAAAAAAAACACTCATGAAAAATGCAAGGTGCATGACAGAGTACATAGTATTCTACCATTTGTGTATAAAGTGAGAGAGCCTATGTATTCATATTCATCTGTATGTGTCTAAAATGACTCTAAAAGAACACCTAAGAAACTAATAGTAATTGTGGGGGAGGAAGCAGAAGGAACTAAGCATTTGGGGCCCGAGAGGAAGGGAGATCTCACTGTATAAACCTTTTCATACAGTATTTTAGTTTCTGAGCTATGTAAGTATTCAAAAACTTAAATATTAAAAATTTTCCAGTATTAATATTAAATTTTACTATTTAAAAAGTAAAAGGCTGTTCTGTTTCTGGTTTGCTCGGAGATCCAGTCATGAATGCATGCTATATTCTCTTAGATTTCTTTTTTGTATCTATTGAAATGGTTACAGAATTTTTGTCTTTTGATCACTGATATGATTAACTCTATCGATGGATTTTCTAGTATTGAACCAAGCTTTGCATTTCCTAGTATAAAGCCAATTCAATATATTATTTTTTTAAATAAATTGCTGAGTTTTCTTTCTAATAAAGGCAAAAAACTATAATGCTACACTATTTTTTTATACTAATTTCACTGGCAAAAATGTTCAAGAATAATAATATCCAGTGCTGGCAAAAATGAAAGTTAAGAGGTTCTTGCTTATATTACTGGTAGAAAACTACTATAACCTTTTGGAAAGTATTGTGGTAACAGTTTTAAAAATTAAAGTTACACATAATCTGAGAATTCCCTGGCGGTCCAGTGGGTAAGAATCCGCACTTCCACGACAGGGGCCACTGGTTCAATCCCTGGCTGGGGAACTAAGATACTGCGTGGGGGGGGGGGGGGGGGGGGAGGCAGGAATGAAGGAAGGAAGGAAGACATAATCTATCCAGCCACCCCATGCTTCAGAATGTGTCTTACAGAAATAAAGCACTAGTACACAAGGCCATATGCGTATGAAGGTTCACTGCAGGGTTCACAAGGGCTGAAAAGCAGAAAAACTGAATGTCCATCAATAAAGAAATGGCTTTATAATAGCATAGCATATTGGATTGAAAAAAAGTTGATCTGTTTATTGATTTGAAGGAATGTCCCTAACATTGTTAAATGAAAAAAAAGCAATTTGCAGAACTGTGAACAGTGTTAGCCCATATTTTTTAAAAGTTGTCTGTTTGTATATTTGTATAACTTTATACAAATTTAAGGAAAGACATGAGGAAATACCCTCCTGAACTAGGACACCAGAGTAACCTCACAACTGAACCAACTGTTTGGGGAAATTGTTATGTTTTTTAAAAAGCATATCCCCATGGAAAATGTTATGGTGAACATGCATTATTTTTGAAAATTAGTACCAAAAAAATGTTTTTTAAAAACATCATCTACGATTTGCTTTTACTACTCCAGTCCCCACCCCATCTTCCCAAAAAAGGAAAACAGAAAAATGAAACAAGATTGACAAAATGTTGACAATTGCTGAAACTGGGTAATAGGTACGTGAAAGTTCTTTATTCTGTTCTATTTTTGTGTATGTTTGAAATTTTCCATAATAAAAGACAAAAATGATCACAAGCCTCCAACCAAATGATTAAAGGCAACAAGGTGGGAGATCAGAGATAGATGAAGCAGATAACTGTGTGAACCAAGTGTCTTAGGAACAGGAAGAGAATGGGTAAGGCAAGCGTCCATAATGGCAGCAAGATAGATCTGGGATCTAGAAAGCCCATCCTGGAACTGCTCTTCCTGATGCTTGGTCAGTTTTCCCTACATTCCCAACACAAGTATCATTAAAAACAATCACTTCCAAAGGATACTCCTGTAAACTGCTGTTGGATATGGACTAGCAAGGACCTCTGGTGAGCAACTTAGAAATATCTATCAATATTAAACTTTTAAATGTCACTATGTTTATGACCCATCAATTTCAATCTAAGCCTCTACAAAGGGAAATGTACAAAAATAGATACTGCAAAATAATAGCCTAAAAGCCAATCAATAGGGAAAAATTAAACAAATCATAATGTACTCATACCATGAAATACTACGCATTAGTTTAAAAAAAAAAGGAGGGGAGTTATAGATTTCCATGGTGTGCAGAAAGGAGTTATTAACACAGAAGGTTTGAGACTGTGATCCTAAGAAAGGACTGCAAGGTTGGCCACTGGCTGGTGTCAAGGAACTTGGATTTCAGGGAGGTTCCCACCAACCCCTAACTGATATGGGTAAGCTTAGTACGAACAGTATAGTTTTGCTGAAAGCCTACTTTTCTTATGGCAGTTGGGAATTTTGGTACACGTTAGGCAGAGGGTACCTACATAACCAGCCCCTAAAAAAACCCCTAGGCACTGAATTTCTAACCAGCTTTCCTGGTAGACAGGTTTACATATGTTATCATAATTTGATGCTAGAGAAATTAAGCACATCCTGTGTGACATCACAGGGACAGGAATCTTGGGAGCTTATACCTACCTAGTTTCCTCTGGATTTTGTCCAATGTGCCTTTTCCCTTTATGGATTTTGCTTTGTATACTTTCACTGTAATGATTCACAGCCATGAGTATGACTATATGGTGAATCCTGTGAGCCTTCCTAGTGAATCATCAAACCCGAGGGTGGTCTTGGGGAACCCCCTGAACAAATGTGGCCTTACAGAAAAGATCTCTAAGACACACTGCTGAGCTGAAAAAATGTCACGGTCCAGATCATTATATCATTTGTTAGAAAAACAAAAACAAAATCCCATTAAAAAAAGTACACATCCACAGGATAGCAAGGAAGCGGACCCTCAAGGTACCTGGATGATCTGACTCTGTATCCAAAATCATTTAATAATAACCTACAAAATGTTTAATCAATAAATCAATAAGAATGTGCCTGGGGATTCCTAACGTCAAGCAGTCTGCTGTGTACTGGGAGAACCCAAGTAGAATACATGGTTTTAAACTACAATTTTGTAGGAACAACAACTGAACACACCCGCAATATGGAAACAAGAAATCATTTGGTAGAGGCCATAAGCAAGTTCAGGAAAATAAGACATGCATATGAGCTGTCACAGCTAAGCAAAGCTTCATGGAGCAGTAAGAAGTTGATCTGGGTCTTAAAGAAGAGGCAGGATTTCTAAAGAGAGGTGGGCTTTTTCAAGCAAGGGAGCACAAAAGGGCATGGACACCAGCAAAGCATGGAGAACTGTTAGCATGGCAATTTCAGGGTCCAGTGTTGACTGGGATAGAAAAGGGAGGAAAAGCACTGGGTAAAAGTAGGAAATAAATTTGCTCAATAGGGTGAGAAGACTGTTGCAGTAATCCAAGTAAAAGTGTTATGTCCTGAACCATGATGGTGGCAAGTGGAAATGAATAGCAAAGAATAAATCCAAGATAATCACAAGAAATTGGAATAGTTGACAGTATTATTAAGAATGGGGCTTCCCTTGTGACGCAGTGGTTGAGAGTCCGCCTGCCAATGCAGGGGGCGCGGGTTCGTGCCCTGGTCTGGGAGGATCCCACGTGCCGCGGAGCGGCTGGGCCCATGGGCCATGGCCGCTGGGCCTGCGCATCCGGAGCCTGTGCTCTGTAACGGGAGAGGCCACAGCAGTGAGAGGCCCACGTACCACAAAAAAAAATATATATATAAATATATATATATATATATATATATATATATATATATATAAGAATGACAAAAGAGAGACAAGATAATGACAACTCCAGATTATAGAAAGCAAAAATTTTTAAATGGAGGCTCTGCTGTTAGAAATGATTATAGAAAATAGGGGGCTACTTTCCATAGGGCCCAACTAGCCTATCAGTCTCAACCTACCATAAGCCAGCTCACCTTCACACAGAAGCCAACTGTATGTTACAAGCTAGTTTTGAAAATAATTTCACATCTTCTGCCAAAAAATGTTGTTCACCTACTTTTTCTCTTACAATTTATTGTTTTCTCCCAGCCTTCCTGCTTCTCCTTTTCCTATCTGCTTGTCAGCCTCTTCTTTTTTCCTCCTTCTTGTCCTCCTATGCCTAAATTAAGCACCAAAGCCAGTCTAGCACCACAACAGGAAGTCACTGGTAACCTTCAAAGCTATAATTTCACCAGATAGTAAAGATGGAAACCAAACTGTTGCAAAAGAGGTTAAGCATGATCAGATTTTCAAAAATTTAGCCATGATATGAAAAAAAAAAAAACCAGGATAAAACTGAAGTTGTTTTTTTTTTAAATAAGGAAGACTAGTACTTATTTGGAAGTAGAAAAGGGGTTAAGGAATAAAGGTATCAGAGAGGGTGATAATAGATGGGGTAACACAAGAGAAGCTTGTTTACAGTCACAGGTAGTTTATACCTGCAAATGCTAAAGTAGTTAAATAAAACTGATACATCCATAAAATGGAAAAACTATACTGCTGTAAAACAGATAAGGAAGGCCTCCATATTCTGATACGAAAGGATCTGAAAGGTATATAGTTAACTGGGGAAAAAACTAAGGTTCAGTATACTATCTTTTGTGTTAAAAGTGGGGAAGAGATAGGAATATATATCCCCCATGTGCTCGTATTTGCGTAAAGGAATTCTAGAAGCACACACATACAGAAACTAATAAAAATACCTATTTGTGATAGAAATATGTGGAGAAAAGAGGACAAAAGACAGGATGGCGGCAACACTGTGTATTTCTAGATAGCATTTGATTTTGAACCATAAAGCATAGGCAGGTAGTGAAGCACAGGCAGGTAGTGAAGTCAGCATATCTTCCTCTTAAGAATGAAGAGAAAATAAGAAAATAGGACATGATGAGGTATCAGTGAAGATACAGATGATACATAGTCTAGATCTCTTCAAAAAGTAGGAGGTTGAGCTTGAAGGGGGCTTCTACTGGCCTCATAAACTAAGCAATAAAATAATGCTAGTAAAGGATTACAACCCACTGAATAAATGAAGAATCCATGAGTCCCTACTAATATGAATAAATGGATGAATTAACAGGGTAAAGGGACAGATCATACAGTAGAATGTCAACTAATGTAGCAAAAATAATGGACTTAGAAAATCACCATTTAGCAATCTATTGACTCAGGCAAGAATCTTGATGAGAAATAATATATTTACATAGTTTCAAAGTACTCCCAACAATATAATTATTAATTACAAAGAGAAAGTACTAACTTTACAGTGGTGAAACCTGACATACACCAGGTAGTTGGTATTCAACTTACCCAAGTAGTTTAAGTTACCATCGCCAATAATGAGATAAATGGACATGATGCACCTCCTTATATGAGGCAATAAGCAAAACAACATCAGTCCTGTGCTGTTCCTGCCAAAAACACATAATGTAAATCTAATCAAGAGGAAACATCAGACAAATATAGATTGAGGGACATTCTACCAAATAACTAACCTGTACTCTTTAAAAAATATCAAGGTCTTCAAAAACACAGACAGACTGAGAAACTGTTCCAGAATACTGGTGACTAAACAAACTTGAAAACGAAATGCAGCCTGTATCCTAGATTGAATCTCTGACCAGAAAGAAGTTGTTTTTTTTTTTTTAATTTGCTCTAAAAGTTATTACTGAGACAACTGGCAAAGTTTGAGTAAGATCTGCAGATTTGCTATTAAGATTGTACTGAATAATACTCTTCCAATTTTGATAATGGCACTGTAGTTACTAAGAAAATGTCTTTGAATTTAGGAAATATTTATTTTTAAATTGAAATACAGTTGATTTACAATGTTTCAGGTGTCCAGCAGTGATTCAGTTTATACACAAACACACACTAACATTCTTTTTCAGATTCTTTTCCATTATAGGTTACTATAAGATATTGAATATAGTTCCCTGTGCTATACAGCAGGTCCTTGTTATTTTATAAATAGTAGTGTGTATCTGCTAATCCCAAATCCCTAATTTATCCCTCCCTCCCCTCCCCTTCAGTAACCACAGGTTTGTTTTCTATGTCTGAGTCTGTTTGTTTTGTAAATGACTTGATGTGTATTATTTTTTTAAATTACATATATAAGCGATATCATATAATGTTTGTCTTTCTCTGACTTAACTTCACTTAGTATGATAATCTATGTTTGCAGCAACACAGGTCCACCCATGTTGCTGCAAATGGCATTATTTCATTCTTTTTTTATGGCTGAGTATGTTAGGAAATAAATATTTAAGTTTTTAGGGGTAAAGGGACATCACGTCTCTAAGTTACTCTCAAATGGTTCACGAAAAAAACCATTATGCATGTAAAAAGAGAATGAGAAAGCAAAGGTGGTTAAATATCACCATTTGAGGAACACAGATGGAGGCTATTCAGGAATTTTTTGTCTAGTAAAATTTCTCTCAGACTGAAATTATTTTCAAATAAAAAGCGCAGGTCGGGGATAGTGATATTAGAATTTTAAAAGAACTGAAACCCCCCACCGTAGCAACAGGAGCACCGTACAGTTTACAAGGTGCTCTGAAGAGATCATCCATTTTGAACCACAATGCCAAAACACAGAATTTATGTTATTGCCATTTGACACTAAAAGAAACCAAGGATTGGAAGCTCTAAATGACCTGTACAGTGTAAGACAATGGTAAAGGCTGACCCCAAATCCGGTTTGCTAAACTACGCTCCTAAATCTACTCCCCTTTTGAGGCTTAGCAATTACTAGTTCCTTCATAATTCTTTCCAACTCATATAAAACTCACCCTTGACCTCTAATTAAACAATGCTCATTTTCTAATTATTTCAGATGTTAATCTTACTCTTCCAAATAGAACTAATTACTGTTCTGGGGACAAAAAGCAGTTCTACTTATATTAGTACTCCAATTTAATACCAATTCCTTCTTCCCTGCTGTTACTAACACTCTAACCCCATCCACCACCAAACATGCACTCTTTTCACTCTCTTCTACCCACATTCTACTTCTTTAAGGGCCAGTTTAAATCCAATCTATTCAAACAAGCATTTCCTGGGCAGCACAGCATGAGGTTAAGAGCTCTGGCTCTGATCCCAAAGAGATGTGGGCTTAAATCTCAACTCCACTACCGACTTGTGTAAGCAACTTGTTTAATTTCTCTAAAGCCTCCGTCTCCTTGTTTATAAGAGGTCTTAAACTGTACCTCCCTCAGAGGGTTGTTGTGAAGATTAAATTAGGTAATGCAGACGAAGTGCTTAAGAGATGCACATAAGTGTACACTAAACATTAGCTACAAGAAACTAGGTACAAAATATGGCACTAAACTAAAGTTAGGACACAAAGAAGACTGCGACCAAAGAAAGGAGAGCATACAGTAGAAAATGGAATTGACACACCTCTTAGAATGGCTGTCATCAAGAAGACAAGAGGTAACAAGTGTAGCAAGTGTTGGTGAGGACATGGAGAAAAGGGAACCATTGTGCACTGCTGGTGGGAATGTAAATTGGTGCAGCCACTATGGAAAACAGTATGGAGGTTCCTTAAAAAACTAAAAATACAACTACTAATGGCCCAGCAATCCCACTTCTGGGTATATATCCAAGAGAAATGAAAACAGGATATCAGAAAGATATATGCACTCCCATGTTTATTGCAGCATTATTCACAAGATATAGAAACAACCTAAGTGTCCATCAATGAATGAAGAAGGTGTTGTATACACATACAAAGGAATAATATTCAGCCTCGAGAAAGAAGAAAATTCTGCCATTTGCAACAACACGGACGAACCTTAAGGGCATTATGCTGAGTAAAATAAGTCAGACAGAGAAGGACAAATACTATATGATTATCACTTATATGTGGACTCTAAAAAACCTGAACTTGCAGGGGCTAGGGGATAGGAGAATTGAGGAGATGTTGTTAAATAGTACAAACCTGCAACTCCTGAAACTAAGGAGAATAAGTTCTGGAAATCTAATGTACAGAATAGTGATTACAGTCAACAATACTATGTTATATGCTTCAAAGTTGCTCAGAGACTGGATTTTAAATGTTCTCACCACGAAAAAGAAATGATAATTATGTGACATGATAGAGATGTTAGCTAATGCTTCAGTGGTAATCATATTGTAATACGGTAGACCCTTGAGCAAGGCAGGGGTTAGAGGCACTGACCACATGCAGTCAAAAATCTGCATATAACTTTACAGTTGGCCCTCCAAACCCACAGTTCCACATCTACTGATTCAACCAACCACAGATCATGTAGTACTGTAATATGTATTTAGTGGGGGGGGAAAATCTACATATAAAAATCCACACAGTTCAAACCCATGTTGTTCAAGAGTAAACATGCATATAAATATCTCAAAGCAGCAAGCGGTACACCTTAAACTTGCACAAAGTTAGATGTCAATTATATCTCAATAAAACACACACACATACACGGGCAATGCACTAACTGCTGGGGGGAAAAGAAAATGGAATTAATTTTGTTAATCATACCTAATAAAGTGGGAAAAAATTAAAAAGAAAAAATGGAACTGGATATATAAAAACAATTATTAATGCACAATGCAGAATGAGGCAGATGCCAAACCAAACAGCTCAAGACCCCAGATTCTAGATTCCAAACCAGACCATACCTGGTACCAAAAGACAAAGATATCACAAGAAAGGAAAACTACAGATCAATAACCCTTGTGACCACAGACTCAAAAATCCTTAACAGAAGACTAATAAATCGAATCTAGCAACAGATAATAAGGACTATATGTCTTGCCCAAGAAGAATTTATCCCAGGAATGCAAAGTTGGTTTAACATATGAAAATCAATGTAATACAACATTAACAGAACAAAGCATAAACCAACGTGACCTCAACAGACACAGAAAAAGCATTTGACAAAATCCAACACCCTTTCATGACAAGATAAAAACATTCAAACTAGGAATAGAAGGAAACTTCCTTAATTTGATAAAGGCCATCTACAGAAAGCCCACAGTTCACATTATACTTAATGGTTAAGACTGAATGCTCTTCCTCTAAGATTAGAAACAAGACAAGGATATTCACTCTTGCCATTCCTATTCAACATTTTACTATAGGTTCTGGTCAGGAAAATTAGGCAAGAAAAAGAAACAAAAGGCACCAAGATTGGAAAGGAAATTATAAAACTTATCTTTATTCACAGTTAATATGGTCCTATGTATAGAAGTCCTAAGGAATACACACACACACACACACACACACACACACACAAAACGGGTTCAGCACAGCTGCAGGATACAGGATCAACATACAAAAATCAACTGGCTAATGTTCTAAAACATGTATGAACGTTGAGAATATTATGCTAAGTGAAATAAGCCAGTCACAAAAGGACAAATATTACGAGTGGTTCTAGGAACCACTCAAGAGGTTCCTATAACAGTCAAATTCATAGAAACAGAAAGTAGAATGGTGCTTCCCAAGGGTAGAGGGGAGGAGAGAATGGGGAGTCATTGTTTAATAGGTAGAGTCTCAGTTTTGCAAGATGAAAAGAGTCACTGGTAGTGACAGTTGCACAACACTGTGAATGTGCTAATGTCACTGAAATGTACACTCAAAAATGGTTAAGACAGCAAATTGGCCATACCAAAATTTTAAATTTTTGTGCTTCAAAGGACATCAAGAAAGTGAAAAGGCAACCCACAGAATAGGAGAAAATATTTGTAAATCATGTATCTAATAAAGGACTTGTATCTAGAACATATAAAGAACTCTTACAACTCAACAATAAAAATATAACCAACTGTAAAATGGGCAGAGGATGTGAATAGACATTTCTCCAAATCAAACACACAAATGGCGAGTAAGCACGTGACAGGATGCTCAGCATTATCAGTCATTAGGGAAATGCAAATCAAAACCACAATAAGATATCACTTCACATCCACTAAAATGACTATAATCAAAAAGAACAATAACAAGTGTGGGTGAGGATGTGGAGAAGATGGAATACTCATACACCGCTGGTGGAAGTGTGAAATGGATGCAGCTGCTTTGGAAATAGTTTGGCAGTTTCTCAAAAAGTTAAACATAGAATTACCATATGCCCAGCAATTCCACCCCAAAGTACATACCCAGGAGAACTGAAAATGTACGTCCACACAAACACTTGCACATGAATGTTCACAGTATCACTATTCATAATAGCCCAAAAGTGAAAGCAACCTTAATGCCCATCAACTGATGAATGGATAAACAAAATGTGGTACAGCTATACAATGGAATATTTTTTGCCCATAAAAAGAATTAAGTACGCGCTACAACATGTATAAACTGTGAAAACATGCTAAGTGAAACAAGCAAGACAAAAGGCCACATATTATACGATTCTATTTATATGAAATGTCCAGAATAGGCAAATCCATACAGAGTATAGATTAGTGGTTGCCAGGGGATGGAGTGAATGGGGAGTGATTGCTAACGGGTATGGGTTTTTTTTTTTGGGGGGGGATAAAAAAATGTTCTGTAATTAGGTAGTTGTGATGATTGCACAATTCTGTAAATATACTAAACCACTGAATCATGTACTTTAAAAGAGTGAACTTTAGGGCTTCCCTGGTGGCGCAGTGGTTGAGAGTCCACCTGCCGATGCAGGGGACACGGGTTCGTGCCCGGGTCCGGGAGGATCCCACATGCCGCGGAGCGGCTGGGCCCGTGAGCCATGGCCGCTGAGCCTGCGCATCCGGAGCCCATGCTCCGCAACGGGAGAGGCCACAACAGTGAGAGGCCCACGTACCGCAAAAAAAAAAAAAAGACTGAACTTTATGGTATGTGAATTTAATCTCAATAAAGCTGTTAGAAAAAAAAATTGAGATAGAAATTGAAGGAGACATTCAGAGAAGGAGGAACTGAGGACAGGGCAAAAGGTAGAAGGGATAAAGCTAAACAGATGAGCTTAGCACAGACAAGAGTTTGGGCTTCCAGAGTCACTAGGGAGGCGGCAGAGGTTTCTAAGAAATAGTGAGTGACAGGCTCAGAACTGTGGCTTGAGCATGATTAACCTGCAGCAGTGTAGAGAATGCACATTTTATGTCCCTTTCTATTTTTACATGGTAAGATTCTCACTTATATGCCTCACATCACCTAGGGATTCACAAGAAGAATATTAAGTAAAACATATTTCTCTGACATCCTTTGTATGGTCAATTATCAAAGTAATGCTTAAAAATACATTTTAAATTAGTGCATATTTCACATCACACAGCACTATTTCCTTGTGTTTCGGGGGATCCTCCAAAAGAATAAGAGAAAGAAGGGACCCAAGTCAACAAAACACAGATGTCAAAATTATAAAAATATTCAATATCACTGCAGCAAGCTGTTCAATAAATGCTGGCTGACTCAAAACCACTAGTAAGAATAGCAAAACAAGTGACTTGGTTTAATCTTGTTTGTTATTATACAAAATCCAATCAATTGCTGTTTGCAGAAAATATCTTGTAAGGTTCAAAGTATAAAATTCCTTAATCAAGTTTCAATCTGTTTTGAACATTCCATCTGAAACGGGAAGTCAGCTGAGTCATGGTCACACAACATACTACTGCCTAAAATTCAAAATGCTTTTCCCTAGTTATAAGAGTAGAAATGCTAGGATTTCTGCTTCATAACCAGCTCACACAGAGTATGCAATTCATTTTAAAAGCAAGACCACTTTAATATGACATTTAAACTATACAGTTGGCCCTCCATATCCCGGGTTCCAAATCCACAGATTCAATCAACCAAGGATCAAAAAAAATTCCAGAAAGTTCCAAAAAGCATAACCTGAATTTGCCATACATGGGTAACTGTTCACATAACATTTACATTGTATTTACAACTATTACATAGTATTTACATTGTATCAGGTATTATAAGTAAACTAAAGATGATTTAAAGTACACAGGCGAATGTGTACAGGTTATATGCAAATACTATACCACTTTATATAAGGGATTCGAGCATCCTTGGATTTTGCTATGGGCTGGGGTGCGGGTTCTGGAACCAATCCCCCTCAGATACTGAGGGACAACTGTATTTTCATGTTGGTCTTTTGGGTTTGTTTTTTTTTTTGAGAGAAACTATGCCTTAGTTGAATGTTACTTTCTCTCTTTTAAATCTTAAAATCTCCCTTTTACTGACATTATTCAGCTCCTCTAACATCCCCCCTATAACACAATGTTTCTTAATATTTGCAGAGCCATGAGCCTTTGAAATCTGATAAATGCTGAGGATCATCTTTTTTTTTTTAAAGCACACATTCAGTTTTTCAAACTACCTCATACCACCTGTGGTCCCTCTGTGGAATCCAGGATGAGAAACCCTGTTCTGGTGGCACAATGCCACTCTAACTTCACTGGGGTATTCTTTTGAAGAATGCATATCACAAGCCCAGTCCTATGTTTCATTTTCTTACCAGGGTTCGGTTTACTACTGGTGAAAGCCAAAAACACGCAACTTTTATGTCTAACAATGGAAGAGCTACCTTCAGAATAACCCTTCAAAAAAGCTGCAATCATTATAGTTGGCCAATTTTAAAAAGACTTGTAATTATTGTAACTTCAACTATTTAAAATTATACCTCAGTTTCAACTAATTGTTTGACATATCCTAAAATGAAAGAAGCACTGAGCTAGTGTAAAGGTAAAAGTACTGGTTAAACTTTTAGCTAACTTCCTTCAAAGGGGTCAGGGAGAGAGCCTGATGTGATGCACTAAGAACAAACACATCACCTATGTGATATTCCTGCCAACAAGGTTTAACCTGAATCTAATCATACAGAAACAACCAGACAAATCCAAACTGAAGCCTGCAAAAACAACTAGTCTGGACTATTCCAAAATGTCCATGTCATGAAAGGGGAAGAAATGCATAAGGAACTGCTCCTGATGGAAGGAAATTACAAATGACTAAATGCAACCCTGGATTAAGGAACTGAGAGAAAAGAACAAACTACATTTTAAAAGATACTATTAGGGGTTTTCCTGGTGGCACAGTGGTTAAGAATCCGCCTGCCAACGCAGGGGACACGGGTTCGAGCCCTGGTCCGGGAAGATCCCACATGCTGCAGAGCAACTAAGCCCGTACGCCACAACTACTGAGCCCGTGTACCACAACTACTGAAGCCCGCGCGCCTAGAGCCCGCGCACCGCAACGAAGAGTAGCCCCGGCTCGCTGCAACTAAAGAAAGCCTGCGCGCAACAACCAAGACCCAACGCAGCCAAAAATAAAATAAATTAAAAAAAATTAAATAGCTACCCGACCCCCCCAAAAAAAGTCCAAAAATAAATAAATAAATAAAAGACATTATTAGGACAACTGGAAAAATTTGAATATGGACCAAATAGTACTATAACAAAGTTAAACTTCCCCGACTGTGATAATTTGACTGCTGTTATGTAGAATGCCCTTGTTCTTGGGAGATACATATTGTCTTATTTAGGGGTGAGAGGGCATGATAAAACAAATTTGGCAAAATATTAGTAACTGGTAAACCTAGGTGGAGATACATGTGTTCGTTGCACTATTCTTGCTACTTTGCTGAAGATCAGAATGATTTTTTAAATTTTTTAAATGAGAGGACATTTTCTCGATTTTGAGTGAGAGACGTCATAAGTCAGTCTGACAAGAATATATACAGCCATATCTATTTTAGTCTTTCCAATTACGGGCAATACTTCTGAGGTTGTCATAAAACAGAACTGTAAAGGACTGTATTTTATACTTGCACACTTACTTCAGATGCCAAAACTCACAAGAGTTACAGAATGGTACTCAGATTTTTTAATGATGTTTATATTTAAAACTTCCAGAGGGTCGTTACACATTTTAAAATTAAGCTTACAGTTTGTGATTCATTTATTCTACCAATTGATATACCACATAGCTGCCAAATAAAGCTAGAAAGAAACCTACTAATATGAAATTGCTGGCCTACAAACTACATCACAGGAAAGCAACAGAATTAACAAAATCAGAAGATGATTTTTTTTTTTTTCCAGATAAAGTTCGGTGAATTCCAAGAGCAGGGTCCACCTTATCTAGGAAGACCTAATGCTCTGGTTTACTCCTGCTGTCCCTAGTCTTTTCTTATTTAGCATGTCCCAAGTAAAGGTGTCTCAGATAAAAACGTTCCAGCTTAGATGCTACATTATATGGTACACAGCATCTTTAACGACTTCTCTTGATGACATTTAATGGTTGGTTTAGGGAGAAAAAAAATCAGCGTAACAGGAAGCATGTAGTTCTACTTTAGACAACACACCCTATATTACAGTAAATTAGTAAAATGGTCACAAAATATATTGAGGGAATTGTTCTCATGTTTTCAGAAAGAAAGGAGAAATCAAAGTTATCTCTTTTCTATTGTGCAATATAAAATAAAATGCTGCCTAGCTGTAAGAACCCTATAGTGAGAGTCAAAAGGCCTGTTTGAATCCCAGCTCTGTCACTTGTTAGAGACTATAACCTTGACCATAGCTTTCTCATCTGTAAAATGAAGGGATCAGAATATTGGCTGGGATCATGGTCCAGATCTAAATATTCAATGATTCTATCACTTTGGATACATATATATATTTTTTTAAGTTAGATAAGTTGAGTTACAAGAGATTTTTTACAACTATAAACTGTAACTTACCATCTTATCTCTCCAAACTCCTATTTCTGTTCTCACATCTATTCTGTTCAGAGGCTGGGTCAATCTCCCATTCAGCCAAGATAGAGACCCCGTGTATTTACTCCTCTCACAACTAATCACAGACTAAGTAGCTGCCAAACCCCATATTCCACATCTTTAGTATCTCACACTCTCCCCTCTTTTCTACTACCATTTTAATTCATGTCTTCATCACACCTCTTGCCCAGATCACTAGTTATCATTCTTCTATCCTATCACCACCCTACCTAAAAGCACGTAGTAGCTTCCCACAATGTAAGATTTATGCAAAAAGTCCTCAACCTGATATTCAAGAAACTCTACACCTGCCCCCACCCTTACATGCCAATCCAACTGAACTACTTACTATTTCAAAATTCCCTATACTTTCTGGACTTTGTGCCTTCATTTCTGCTGTTGTTCCTACAGTGCCTTTTTCTCTGCCTTTCAAAACTGATTCCATTCTTTAAAATTTAGTTCCGATGGCGATCTCACACATCTAGACATTACAGTTCTCTTTTGAATGCCCAGGATACCGACAAAAAGTGACAATTTTAATGGCCAACAGTAAATTAGATAGTTTACCTTGTGTGGGCAACTAAACTTATCTATTGTGCCAATTTTGTTTAACTGGCACCGGCTACCTGGCATGCTGTCTTGAGGGTTTGCAGTTTAGCAGAGGGAAGGGAGAATGGCAATGTAACTTTGTCATTCATTCAGAGACTAGAGTTTCCAAACAGGGGGTCTATACAATGGGAATTTGGAGTTCCATGGTATTAAAAGATATTTAACATTTAAAGATTTAACGTTAAAAATCCAAATGTTTGGTTATCTTCGTGAAACATGAAGATCTACAACAGTGTGGGTGATTTTTCCCTCCAGGGGACCTCTGGCAGTATCTGAAGACATTTTTGATTGTCACATCTGAGTATTTCTGGTAGATGCTGCTGAACATCCCACAATGCACAGGGCAGAATTCACACTAATCAATAATCTGGTCAAAATGTCAACAGTGCCCAGGTTGAGAAATTCTGATCTAGAAGTGTTGCTTGTATGTGTGGGTTGTGCCTCCCCAAAGATTTTTTCAAATTTTTCAAGGTGAAGAACCATGCCTCTTGTGAAGCAACACAATACAGTCCAAAGCATACCAGTGGTGTGGCCTCCTGAAAGCTACTTAACCTCTTTGTGCATCAAAGTCTTCACCTATAAAACAGGAACAGTAAAAGTACCTACCTCACAGTGTTCCAGGATCAGATGAGTCAATATAAGACCTTCAGAAAAGTGTGCCAGGCAGACAGAAAAAACACTCAATAAATTCAGCTACTTCCATTCTTCCCCTCCCTAGTGCCTAGTCTTCCATTTGGAACATATAAGATGCTCAAGAAATGTTTACTGAATGAATACAGGATAATGCCTTCCTGGGGAGAGCACAAATGGGTAAAGACATACTCTCCTTATTTGTGAAAAAGGAAGCACAGAGCTAAGGATGGAGTTGAAAGGAAGCATTTACCCACCTAATCATCTCTCTCCCACCTCAGGAAACTTTTAACCTTTAGGAAATGTTCCCGTCTCACAAGGTCCTTAGTACACAGTGCCCTGTTGTTTTTCCTTTTCATTCCTTCTGACCAACTGAACAGCCTTAAGTATATGAATGGAATGGTATCTTCTTTTGACTCTTACATCATCTACCTTGTATTAGTTATTTATGTACCCATGACAGTTCTCCTCCTAGATTGCACATGCTCTCTGTGGCCAGGGACAACACCTGACTCCTTTTTATAAAACCCTAGGGACCTAACAGACCTTAGCAACTAGCTGGCCCAAACCTCTTGTTTTATAGATTAGGAACAGAGAGACTAAGTGATTTGCCAAGAGTCAAGGTCATACTGTAAGTGCCAAAGCTGGGATTCAGACTCTCATACATAGATGATACAGACTCCAAGTTCTACCCAACTGTAATAGCATATAAAAATTATACCTGTGGTAGAGACAATTTTTAATTTATAGTCCCAGAAAACCTCCATAGGAATTACACTGATATAGTTACCTGACAAAGCAAAAAAAGAGAAACAGACTGATACCTCCAAGCTCCTTTCTGACATTACACCTTAAAAATTCAACCTGTTTTATTTAACGGTTTCATATCTTAACATTTCTTTAATAGCTTTTGACAAAACTTATTTAAATATCCAACAGTTATTTAGTCAGTGACATCGGGTTTAATTTCCTTTAAATGATCCTGTAATTATTTTGAATAACAGAAAATCT
Source organism: Delphinapterus leucas (assembly GCF_059928025.1). NCBI lineage: Eukaryota > Metazoa > Chordata > Mammalia > Artiodactyla > Monodontidae > Delphinapterus > Delphinapterus leucas. Next base: position 19,565,458 of record NC_143143.1, read on the forward strand.
CTTGTTTGGTAAGACGATGACGTCCATCCTTCACCGACTGAACAGATTCTTTAATGATCACTTTAACAAATTAATATCTATAAAACTCAAAAGACTAGCAGTTTGAAATGATTCCATATGCTGAAAAATATTCAGATGATTTGAACTGTGAATGTTAATTAAGAACCTCAACACGAACATAAAACTTATAATCACCAAGCACAAACTACATTAAGACCTGAGATAGAGAAATTTTATTTTATTCTGTTCAAGTGAAAGAAAGCTGCTCACTGATTAGGTTAATCTAGAAGTTTCTGAGTGTCCCAATACGATGCAAAAGAAAACGGCGAATAAGAAAGGAAAAGACTGTAAGACAGAAAATGAATGTGAAAAAGAGTTAAATACGGTGCAATGCCCTGATGCTTAAGCAATTACAGCTCAATAAAGCTCAACATTTCCATAAAGGCATCGTTTAAAAAAACCAAAAAACCCCTTTGTGGTGAAGATTTAAATTACCAGTGCAAAAGCACTCAGGTCCAAGAGGAATGAGAACCACTTACTGGAACAGATTTTTAATTATTTTACCAGCTGATAAAAAGAGCACACACCGAACGTAGATATAAATGTATTTTCAAAAGAAAATAAAACGCAGTTTATGCTTGGTAAAGTTCAAGGGCAACACTGTTTCCAGTGCAACAGAATCCGCCTGACTACAATGTGTGGAAAAAAAAAAAATGCGAACACATAGTATCTTTTTATAAAGGCAACAATTTGAGTTTCAAAGTAATAACGGGGAAGCCAAAACAGTTTGACAGCCCGCCATAAGGGCCGCCTCAACCATGAGTCACACAATGCCTGCAACCATTTAAAATAGTAATTAATGCACAAGTCCCCTAATTAAATTCTAAAAGGGGGAGAATGCTTTAACTAAGTTTACAAGAATTGCTTTTCACTGTGTTCCCCCCACCCCCAAAGAAAGGAACACACGCGTAATTACGCATCTCCCCGCAATCCCTCCATGCAGTATTCCCTCCGGCCTCTTCTCCGTGTCCGCTCCCTGCGTGCGAAAGAAAATGACACCGGGTAACTTCTAAACCCAGCAAAGGCGAGCCAGAGTGGAAATACAAGATTAATAGGTCGAGAGGCGGTAAGCTCGCCCATCTTACCTGCTAAGATTTCTTTCTGCGTCTTTGGTAGCTTTAGCTTCCAATTCTCTGGAACAGAAAAGAAAAAGGGAGAAAGAGAGAGAGAGATGCGCATGAAAACGGAGCTGCTGCAGCAGAGGCTCGCGCCGGGGCCGGATGGGGAGGGGGAGGGGAGCCCGGGGGGGCTCACAAAGCTGCGGGGCTGCAACCCCGACTGCGGTCAGGCGTCGCGAGCGAGCCGCAGCCCCCGGCCTGGCCCCAGCCGTGCAGCGCCGCCCCTCCGGGCCTCCCGTCCGGCCTCCGCAGCAGCGCAGCCGGTTTCCCTCGCGCCGAGGCCCGAGGTCTCGGGGACGCCCGGCGCCGCCGCTGCAGCCCGCAGTCGTGGGCCCTGCGGCAGCGCCCGAGGCTCCTCCCGCCCTGAGGGAGGCCCCCGCCCCACTCACCTCATGTGTGTAAAGTGCACGAGCAAGTGGGGCGCGGCGAGTGAGGCTCGCGAGCCTCAAGCCCTCCGTAGCGCCGCGGGGAGAAGCCCGAGCCGCTGCACCAGCGCCATTTTCTACACCGACCCGCTGCCGCCGCCGCCGCCGCCACCGCCGCCGCTGCAGGCCCCAAACCGGAAGTGAATGCCCCACTCGGCAACCCCTTCCGGGGGTGCCGCGGCCACCGGCCTCAAGATGGAGGCCCTAGCAACTAGAGCCGCAGACTGGGTAGGCCCTTGGCAACCACCCCGGCGCGGCGCGGCCCCCGGCTGGACCTCCCTGCGGGGGTGGGGGGATCACAGCCTCCGAGGCGCCCCGCGCAGCGGCAGGGGGCCCGCCGAACTCCGAGCCCAGCCTTTTTTGGCACGGCCGCCTCGGATTCTGACTTGAGTCCCTCTCCTCCTTTGCTGCGACACAAGTTTCCTTCCCTGCTGCCCGGCCCCTCCCCCACCAAAACACAGCAGAAAAAAAAAAAAATCGCATAAACCGCAAATTCTACCCCAGCCGCAGCATGATGATTCCTCGCTGCTTTTGAAATCCGCCACTTCTAATTATTTTTGACCTTGGGCCAATTATTTAACCTCTCTGCTTCTCTGTCTCCTCCTGAGGTAAGAATGCATACCTGAGGATGACAGGTTTAAAAGCGATTTTTATCCTTCGAATTTTGCAGACCATTTGACTCAGCAATTCCACTTGCATGAACTTCTGTTCAAAAAATAATCCTAGATAGCTACAGATAACGTCACCATCGTGATATTAAGTCCTGCGTAGATGGTGGTGAAAAATTGTGAACGGCCAAAATGTCCAACATTACGACATGGCTTTAAAAACTGAACTCCTGTAAATAATGCTGCAATGAACTTTGTGGTAAATGTCTCTTTTTGAATTATGGCTTTCTCCGGGTATATGCCCAGTAGTGGCATTGCTGGGTCATATGATAGTTCTATTTTTAGTTTTTTTAAGGACCCTCCATAGTGTTCTCCATAGTGGTTGTTCATAGCAGCACTGTTTACAATAGCCAGGACATGGAACCAACCTAAATGTTCATCAACAGATGAATGGATAAAGAAGATGTGGCACATATATACAATGGAATATTACTCAGCCTTAAAAAGAAACAAAATTGAGTTATTTGTAGTGAGGTGGTTGGACCTAGAGTCTATCATACAGAGTAAGTCAGAAAGAGAAAAACAAATACCGTACGCTAATGCATATATATGGAATCTTAAAAAAAAATGGTACTGATGAACCTAGTTCAGGATTAAAGAGGTAGACATAGAAAATGGACTTGAGGACATGGGGTGGGAGGGTGAAGCTGGGGTGAAGTGAGAGTAGCATCGACATATATACACTACCGAATGTAAAATAGTAGGCTGCTGGGAAGCGGCAGCATAGCACAGGGAGATCGGCTCTTCGCTTTGCCATGACCTAGAGGGGTGGGATAAAGAGGATGGGAGGGAGGCTCAAGCGGGAGAGGATATGGGGACATGTGTATGCATATGACTGATTTGCTTTGTTGGGCAACAGAAACTAACACAATATTGTGAAGCAATTACACTCCAGTAAAGATCTATTTAAAAAAAAAAACTGAACTACTGCACGCGTTAGGATACTATAAAAATGCTGGAGAGGAAGGGTAATGGCACAGCGGAAAATGGTTACAATAGAATAACTAAAAAAGCAAGTTCCTAAGTAGCTCACACTGTGAAAGCATGTAGATACAGTAAGATACTTATATATGAAGACAGTAAGCTACATATGTGTACATAAAGTAAAAATATATACCTACATGTAGATACAAGATACCTACGGGTAGATACAGCAATATACATACCTGTATATACAATAAGATACATATATTCGTGTGCATATGTGTGTATTCTTTCCATCCTCTCAAAACGCTTTCTCTTTTTTTTCTTTTTGGCTGCACTGGATCCTCGTAGCTGCACGGGCTTTCTCTAGTTCTGAGAGGGGGGCTACTGTTCGTTACCGTGCGCAGGCTTCTCATTGTGTTGGCTTCTCTTGTTGCAGAGCACGGGCTCTAGTCACATGAGCTTCAGTAGTTGTGGCACGCAGGCTCAGTAGTTGTGGCGCATGGGCTTAGTTGCTCCGCGGCATGTGGGATCTTCCCAGACCAGTGCTGAAACCCGTGTCCCCTGCATTGGCAGGCGGATTCTTAACCACTGCGCCACCAGGGAAGTCCCTCACAACGCTTTCTCCCCCCTGATCTAAAGATGATTCCAACTCTGTGCTTGCAATCCATTCCTTCTCAGGAACCTCACTTTACGGATCATCCCATTTTCCTCTTTCTACTGCTCTGATCCTTTCATTGCCTTTAAAACATGCCCAAATCTCTCCCATTAAAAAGAAACAAAACCTCCCTTGACTGCCCAGTTCCTGTCCTCTGTCAGGGAGATGTGTAATAAGTTAATGCATAAGGGGATGAATGGATGCACAGAAAGTCCTAAAGCATATGTACCAAAATGTTAACTGATGATATAGTTAAGTTTTTAATTTCCTTCTTTTAATGTATCTGGCTTTTTTTTTCCATTTTTATACAATGAGCATGTAAAAAAAATTTTTCTTAAATCTGGTTTACAAAGTGTAAAATGTAGGGGGCACCAAATAAATGCTAGTGACTTTGCTTTTCTTGCCATATCCCTAAGTTCGATTCATCCATGCATATATTTGGGTTTGTTTTCTTTTATTGTTCTTTCTACTTAAAGCATTAAAAATTATATTACAGCATTTCTTTAGGAGTTAAAAAAATGAACATGTGTATATAGAACAGTATGCTTTCATACCAGGTTTATGAATAGTTTTCCACAAAAGCATAAAGCAATGTAATATTTATCAACGTTTACACAGCTGTTAAGATTAACTGATTTTTTTTTAAAAAATTAGACTTTCTTAGGTTTGAATAAATCATTGATTCTCATTTGGGGCAATTTGGCTCCCTAACCCGCACACAAAGATTTAGCAATTTCTGGTTTCTGATGGTCACAACTGGATGCTACTGGTACCTAGTGGGTAGAGGCCAGGGATTCTGCTAAACATCCTACAATGCACAGCACAGCCCCACTCCCCCCAGCGTGAGAGTATCTGAACCAAAATACCAATAGCACCCAAGGTTGAGAAACCCTGGAACTAATTCCCAGCTCCAGGGAAGCTGAGAAGATATAATTTCTTGAAGATCTTTCCAGAGTGGTTTGACACAATCACATATGACTCCTAGAGGGCTGCATTATGAAGGTATACTAATCACTTTTTGATTATCTCTTAAACTTGGTGCATAGGGGTAGGTCAAAGAAGAATGACAACAGAAAACCAGCACTGATTCCTTATCAGAAACCTACCGGACTTCCCTGGTGGTCCATTGGTTAAGACTCCATGCTTCCAATACATGGGGCATGGGTTCAATCCCTGGTTGGGGAAGTTCCACATGCTGCATGGTGTGGCCAAAAAAAAAGAAAAAGAAAAAAGAAGGGCTTCCCTGGTGGCGCAGTGGTTGAGAGTCTGCCTGCTGATGCAGGAGACACGGGTTCGTGCCCCAGTCCGGGAAGATCCCACATGCCGCGGAGCGGCTGGGCCCGTGAGCCATGGCCGCTAAGCCTGCGCGTCCGGAGCCTGTGCTCCGCAAAGGGAGAGGCCACAACAGTGAGAGGCCCGCATACCGCAAAAAAAAAAAAAAAAAAACAAAGCCTACTAAGGGGTCTTCTCTTATTATTCTTTCTCTTTATTAATAATTAGTCTCTCTATTGAATATTTCCCATCATCATACAAACATATGCTAGTAACTTCCACAATAAGAAAAAAATGCAAACAAAACAAAAAACAACTCCATGGATGCCTCATTCCTCTCCAGCTTCATTTCTTTTCTTTTTTTTTCTCTCTTTCCCAGAAAAACTTCTTGGAAAGGTGTTCTATACCAGCTGCGTCCAGTTGCTCACCTCCTTTCCCAGCCCACTCTAACCGGACATCCCCACTCCTTCCCACAAATAGCTCTTATCAAAGTCAGAAATGACCTTGAAGCTCTCAAGCTCAATAGTAACATTTCTATCCTGCTCTTGATTTACTTCTTTTTTTTTTTTTTTTTTTTTTGGCTGCCTTGGGTCTTCATTGCTGCACACAGGCTTTCTCTAGTTATGGCGAGAGGGGGCTACTCTTCGTTGCAGTGCGCAGGCTTCTCATTGCGGTGGCTTCTCTTGTTGCAGAGCACGGGATCTAGGCACGTGGGCTTCAGTAGTTGCAGCATGCAGGCTCAGTAGTTGCAGCACATGGGCTTAGTTGCTCCGCGGCATGTGGGATCTTCCCGGACCAGGGCTGGAACCCGTGTCCCCTGCATTGGCAGGTGGATTCTTAACCACTGCACCACCAGGGAAGCCCCTGATTTACTTTTTAGCTGTATTTGTCACAGCTGACCAGTCCTGCCTTCTTAAGAGAGCTTCTTTTCCGGAATGTCTTGGCAGCACACTCTCCTGGGTTTCTTTTTATCTCTCTAGCCATTTCTTGTTTTTGTATCCTTTGCCATCATCTCTTGCTTTGTACCAAATAAATGTTGGAGAACCCCAAGGCTTTGTTCCAGACTCTTCCCCTTCTCTGTCTCTCAACTTTCTCCTTCGGATGGGTAATTCTATCCTTTCTCTTGTATTTAAGTACTATTTAAATGTAGATGACTCTCAAATTCATATTTTTAGCCCATATCTCACCTGTGTACCCCAGAATGCTAAAATGCCAGTCTGTCTGGGCAACAAATATATGTGCTAGGTACTGTGCTAGGGCCCAGTTCTCAGCAATACAGGAGCAACTACTCCTGTGCATTAAGTCTTAAGAGGCAGACAGATTTTTTCTTTTTAAAGCAAACTATAAAGTGTATAATTATAAACTATGACAAGTGCACAGAAGGAAAGAAATGTTGTGCTAAGCATGAAACAAAGGAACATTACATAGATTGTGTGGTCAAAGAAGGTTTCTTTGAAAATGTAAAGCTTCATCTGAGAGCTGAAAGATAAGGGGCAGCCAACCCAGCACCTAGGGAACAGCAGAGGAAGGGTCTCAGGCTGGAGGCTTAAACTGTGGGTCCTTATTGTGGATGAAAACAGGCATCGTATTGTATTTAGCTTTAAATCCACTGGTGCCAACATTTTTACTTACTTGTATAAATAATTAGGAACAAAACCAGAAACAAGGTTCTGTACAGAGTAATGCGTTTCACTAACATAGCTGGTTTAAGTAAGCAAATGCCATTTCCTACAACAAGCATATTCTCTAGATTAAGTGAATGTTATAATATGTTGCATGCCTTATGGTTGAAGTTTCCAGTTTGAGAATTTGTATATAACATTAAATGACTTTCCTACCATAGCTTTTTATGGAATAGCTCTGGAAGAATCTGTAACTATCTCAGGAAGCTTCTTGCTTCTTCTTAGTGAGCATAGTAAGAAACAGAGGCTATACAAAATTAAACGTAAATAAGATCTTTTCTCCATTTGTCTTTCTTCCTTGGGTTTTTTGTTCCTTTGGTTTCTGAGGTTACCAGAGCTTAAGTATTCTTCAACCCTCTCTTCCTTATCTAAGAAGGGCAAATGACTAGCCTAATACTTGAAAAATTATGTACTTGAAAGGATTATTTTTTCTCCCAAGTCTCTACCAAATACCATCATGAAATCTATATATATATATTTAGACAAAGCTCACTCAAAATATTTTTAAATTTAGAAAAATTTTCACAATAATGTATAAATGGATATTGAAAACATGAACACAAATGAGATTTCCTGGAAAGAGTATAATTATTTTATTTAACTGAAATCTATTTGGTACTTAATACATGCCAATTATGCATTGTTCTAAGTGCTTTAAAAATATTAACTGATCATTATCATTGTCCTCACACAGCCCAATGATGTTATCCCCATTTTACAGATGAGGATAATTAACTTGCCCAGAGTCACCTAAAATGTGGTAAAAATCAAGCAATTTGGCTTCTGAGCCTAGATCACTAACCACTACATTGTAGATCTTTTTTTCTCAACTCAATTAGACCCCACAGCTCCCTTTGATAAGAAATATTTTGTAACACCACCCTTTCTATCCCTAAATGATCATCATAGATAGTATAAGCTACCTAACATATAATTTTAAAATCACATAAAATGACATGTCTGAAATAAAGAAGTCAAAGAAAAGTAAATAAAATAAAATGTCTTTCACTATGTAAATACTTGGAAATGGTCTACACTGGAAGACTCAGTAAAGTCGGCAGATCCTGGCATCTATGTGTTGAATCACTCCTACAAATGCAGCAGTGTTGAAATAACTACTCATACACCAAGAACTGTAGTGATGCTGGAGATGTAATTTATCTGGAAGAGAGGACAACTCTCAGTCAAGTTCTGAACAACTAGAGAACAATTCTCTTTCAATTTAGGGGAACATAGAATTACTGAAAATTTAAGTGTATAGTAATGCTGAATAAAGTAAAGAGTTAGGTCCTTGGATAATTACAAACATGCTTTCACTCATGAGAATGTCGGGGGGGGTCCTACATTTTGTGGGACTGTCCCTGTCCAGCCCCTCTCCACTGAATCCCACCTCTTTGTGACAGCCCAAACCCCTTCAGCAGTTTCCCCCACCCCTCTGAGGAGTGGAGGTGAAATATTACCCTATGGAGAACCATTGCTGTGGACTGAGGAAAGAGCAGAGGAATGCTACTCCAGTGACAACCTAGCAAGGCACGATTAACAGGATTAAGGGTAGTATAATGGGGACAATTGATGCTCCTCAGATTGATGTGTCAGAATTTAGCCTTATTCCAGACTTCCCTGCTGGTGCAGTGGTTAAGAATCCACCTGCCAATGCAGGGGGCAGGGGTTTTGAGCCCTGGTCCGGGAAGATCCCACATACCGCGGAGTAACTAACCCTGTGTGCCACAACTACTGAGCCTGCGTGCTGCAACTACTGAAACCCGCGTGCTTAGAGCCCGTGCTCTGCAACACGAGAAGCCACCGCAATGAGAAGCCTGCGCACCACAACGAAGAGTAGCCCCGCTCGCAGCAACGAAAACCCAACGCAGCCAAAAATAAATAAATAAATAAATAAATAAATAAATAAAAGAATTTAGCCTTATTCCTTCTCTGTCCCATTCCCCCCACCACACACAAACCTGTCCCCAAAGAGACAGTTTCCCCCAGGTAGCAGTAATACCCGGCACTAAGCTGCCCAAGCCGGAAACCTGAGTCAATTTTGACTCTTCCCTCCCTCTCATCCAATATATCACTGTTACTTTGTTTCCAAACTTCTCTTATTTTTCCCTTCCTCTGTTTCTCCACTGCCAGCCCCCATGGTATACCCTGAAAACGCCACCGATTCACTTTTATTTCCCTTTCTTTTTTGTTGTGGTATAGTTTACATACAATAAAATGCACACTTTTGAAGTCAAAAAAAATTGACGAGTTTTGACACATAAATACACCCGTGTAGTTATTTGTCAAAATAAATACCAAAATTAGTGTAACCAAAATCACTATATAGAACACTTGGTCAGCCCTGAAAATTCCCTTGTGCCCCTTTTCATCACTCATCTGATCCCCCCCGCCCCTGGCCCTCCACACACACCTGACACCAAGAAACCACTTTTCTGATTTATATCACTATGGGTTAGTACTGTCTGTTCTGGAACTTCATATAGATGGAGTCATATAGTATGCATATATATATACTTTTGTGCCTAACTTCTCTTGCTGAACATATCCTAGTCATTCATATTGTTGCATGTGTCAAAAGTTCATTCCTTTTTGTTACTGAGAATTATCCCATTAAATGAATGTACCACGGTTTGTTTACCATCCTCTTGTTAACTGACACTTGTTTCCAGTTTGAGGCTATTATGAATAAAGCTGCTATGAATAAAGCTGTATTCTTGTACAAGTCTTTTTTTTCTTTCTTTTTTCTTTTCCTGTGGACAGTAGACATATGTTTCTATCTCTCTTGGATAAATAGCTAGGAATAGAAATACTGAATCACAGAATAAGTTCATCCTTAACTACATGAGAGGCTATACAGTGTTTCTGAAGTGGTTACACCAGGTTACATTTCCAATCGCAGGAGGGGCTCTGATGCACCACATCCTCACCAGCTTTATACATATTCACATGAAATCATTCACCGTTCAGCAGCCTCAGTGATTTTTCTTAAATTGAAAACTTGATCATCGTACTCCTGAACTTAAAATAATTCAAAGGCTTTCCAGGGCTTTTGATTCAAAGCCCAGTAACTTTAACATGGTCTGCAAGGTCGCCCAGTGTTATCTCCAGCCGCCACCCCTCTCTCCTTGCTCCAGACAATTCAATCCAAGGGCTTTTGTTTTTTTTCTTGGCCATGTCACATGGCTTGCAGGATCTTAGTTCCCCAGCCAGGGGCTGAACCGGGTACACAGCCATGAAAGTGCCAAGTCCTAACCCCTGGACCACCAGAGAACTCTCCAAAGGGCTTTTCTTTCGTTTTCTAAAACGTGTCCGGTTCTTCACCCAGCCTTACCATCCTTCAGCTCTCAACCACATGTCACTTCCTCAGGATAGACTTTTTGACCACCACCTGCCTTGACTTTATTAGGTCTCCCAATTACATATTCTAAAGGCATCCTCTACTTCTGCATTCTGGCATGATCACATCTGTAATGTAGTACTTCTATCACTGTTTAATTTTTGATTCTCCAGATTCTTTGTAAGCTCCAAGAGAGCAAGGACAATAACTGCCTTGTTCTCACTATATCTTTCGCATCTAGCATGTTGCCTAGTACATATTAGGCCCTTAATAAAATTTACTGGATGAAGGAATGATTCTTCCATGCTTGCTAACCTCCCTCTATCCAAATATCCACACTGCTGCCAAACTGGTTTCCTAACAAGTAAGTCTGATCAGGTGCTGCTGCTGCTGCTAAAATTTCTTTGTTTTAACACCTTTATTGGAGCGTAATTGCTTTACAATGCTGTGTTAGTTGCTCCTTTATAACAAAGTGAATCAGCTATGTGTATATATATATCCCCATATCCCCTCCCTCTTGCGCCTCCCTCCCACCCCTCTAGGTGGACACAAAGCACCGAGCTGATCTCCCCGTGCGATGCAGCTGCGTCCCACTAGCTATCTATTTCACGTTTGGTAGTGTCTATATGTCCATGCCACTCTCTCACTTCATCCCAGTTTACCCTTCCCCCTCCCCATGTCCTCAAGTCCATTCTCTAGTAGGTCTGTGTCTTTATTTTTGTCCTGCCCCTAGGTTCTTCATGACCTTTTTTTTTTTTCTTAGATTCCATGTATATGTGTTAGCATACGGTATTTGTTTTTCTCTTTCTGACTTACTTCACTCTGTATGACAGTCTCTAGGTCCATCCACCTCATTACAAATAACCCAAGTTCGTTTCTTTTTATGGCTGAGTAATATTCCGTTGTATATATGTGCCACATCTTCTTTATCCATTCATCTGTCGATGGACACTTAGGTTGCTTCCATGTCCTGGCTATTGTAAATAGAGCTGCAGTGAACATTGTGGTATATGGCTCTTTTTGAATTATGGTTTTCTCAGGGTAGATGCCCAGTAGTGGGACTGCTGGGTCGTATGGTAGTTCTATTTTTAGTTTTATTAAGGAACCTCCATACTGTTCTCCACAGTGGCTGTATCAATTTACATTCCCACCAACAGTGCAGGGGGGTTCCCTTTTCTCCACACCCTCTCCAGCATTTATTGTTTGTAGATTTTTTCATGATGGCCATTCTGACTGGTGTGAGGTAATACCTAATTGTAGTTTTGATTTGCAATTTTCTAATGATTAGCTACATCGAGCATCCTTTCATGTTTCTTTTGGCAATCTGTATATCTTCTTTGGAGAAGTGTCTATTTAGGTATTCTGCCCATTTTTGGATTGGGTTGTTTGTTGTTTTTGATATTGAGCTGCATGAGCTACTTATATATTGTGGAAATGAATCCTTTGTCAGTTGCTTCGTTTGCAAGTATTTTCTCCCATTGCGAGGGTTGTCTTTTCGTCTTGTCTATGGTTTTCTTTGCTGTGCAAAAGGTTTTAAGCTTCATTAGGTCTCATTTGTTTATTTTTGTTTTTATTTCCATTTCTGTAGGAGGTGGGTCAAAAAGGATCTTGCTGTGATTTATGTCATAGAGTGTTCTGCCTATGTTTTCCTCTAAGAGTTTTATAGTGTCTGGCCTTACATTTAGTTCTTTAATCCAGTTTGAGTTTATTTTTGTGTATGGTGTTAGGGAGTGTTCTAATTTCATTCTTTTACATGTAGCTGTCCAGTTTTCCCAGCACCACTTATTGAAGAGGCTGCCTTTTCTCCACTGTATATTCTTGCCTCCTTTATCAAAGATAAGGTGACCATATGTGCATGGGTTTACCTTTGGGCTTTCTGTCCTGTTCCATTGATCTATATTTCTGTTTCTTTGCCAGTACCATACTGTCTTGATGACTGTAGCTTTGTAGTATAGTCTGAAGTCCAGGATCCTGATTCCTCCAGCTCCATTTTTCTTTCTCAAGATTGCTTTGGCTATTCGGGGTCTTTTGTGTTTCCATACAAATTGTGAAATTTTTTGTTCTAGTTCTGTGAAAAATGCCATTGGTAGTTTGACAGGGATTGCATTGAATCTGTACATGGCTTTGGGTAGTACAGTCATTTTCACAATGTTGATTCTTCCAATCCAAGAACATGGTATATCTCTCCATCTGCTTGTATCATCTTTAATTTCTTTCATCAGTGTCTTATAGTTTTCTGCATACAGGTCTTTTGTCTCCTTAGGTAGGTTTATTCCTAAGTATTTTAATCTTTTTGTTGCAATGGTAAATGGGAGTGTTTCCTTAACTTCTCTTTCAGATTTTTCATTGTTGGTGTATAGGAATGCAAGAGATTTCTGTGCATTAATTTTTTATCCTGCTACTTTACCAAATTCATTGATTAGCTCTAGTAGTTTTCTGGTAGCATCTTTAGGATTCTCTATATATAGTATCATGTCATCTGCAAACAGTGACAGTTTTACTTCTTCTTTTCCGATTTGGATTCCTTGTATTTCTTTTTCTTTTCTGATTGCTGTGGCTAAAACTTTCAAAACTATGTTGAATAATAGTGGTGAGAATGGGCAACCTTGTCTTGTTCCTGATCTTAGTGGAAATGCTTTCAGCTTTTCACCATTGAGAATGATGTTGGCTGTGGGTTTGTCATACATGGCCTTTATTATGTTGAGGTAAGTTCCCTCTATGCCTACTTTCTGGAGGGATTTTATCATAAATGGGTGTTGAATTTTGTCAAAAGTTTTTTCTGCATCTATTGAGATGATCATATGGTTTTTATTCTTCAATTTGTTAATGTGGTGTATCACATTGATTGATTTGCTTATATTGAAGAATCGTTGCATTCCCGGAATAAACCCCACTTGATCATGGTGTATGATCCTTTTAATGTGCTGTTGGATTCTGTTTGCTAGTATTTTGTTGAGGATTTTTGTAACTATGTTCATCAGTGATATTGGTCTGTAGTTTTCTTTTTTTGTGACATCTTTGGTTTTGGTATCAGGGTGATGGTGGCCTTGTAGAATGAGTTTGGGAGTGTTCCTCCCTCTGCTATATTTTGGAAGAGGTTGAGAAGGATAGGCGTTAGCTCTTCTCTAAATGTTTGATAGAATTCACCTGTGAAGCCATCTAGTCCTGGACTTTTGTTTGTTGGAAGATTTTTAATCACAGTTTCAACTTCAGTGCTTGTGATTGGTCTGTTTATATTTTCTATTTCTTCTCAGTTCAGTCTCGGAAGGTTGTGCTTTTCTAAGAATTTGTCCATTTCTTCCAGGTTGTCCGTTTTATTGTCATGGAGTTGCTTGTAGTAATCTCTCATGATCCTTTGTATTTCTGCAGTGTCAGTTGTTACTTCTCCTTTTTCATTTCTAATTCTATTGATTTGATGAGTCTGGCTAATGGTTTATCAATTTTATCTTCTCAAATAACCAGCTTTTAGTTTTACTGATCTTTACTATCATTTCCTTCAATTCTTTTTCATTTATTTCTGATATAATCTTTATGATTTCTTTCCTTCTGCTTACTTTGGGGGTCTTCTGTTCTTCTTTCTCTAATTGCAGTAGGTGTAAGGTTAGGTTGTTTATTTGAGATGTTTCTTGTTTCTTGAGGTAGGGTTGTATTGCTATAAACTTCCCCTTAGAACTGCTTTTGCTGTGTCCCATAGGTTTTGGGTCGTCATGTTTTCATTATCATTTGTTTCTAGGTACTTTTTGATTTCCTCTTTTAGTTCTTCAGTGATCTCTTGGTTATTTAGTAGTGTATTGTTTATCCTCCATGCATTTGTATTTTTTACATATTTTTTTTCCTGTAATTGATAACTAGTCTCATAGCATTGTGGTCCGAAAAGATGCTTGATATGATTTCAATTTTCTTAAATTTACCAAGGCTCGATTTATGACCCAAGATATGATCTATCCTAGAGAATGTTCCATGAGCACTTGAGAAGAAAGTGTATTCTGTTGTTTTTGGTTGGAATGTCCATAAGTATCAATTAGTCCATCTTGTTTAATGTATCATTTAAAGCTTGTGTTTCCTTCTTTATTTTCATTTTGGATGATCTGTCCATTGGTGAAAGTGGGGTGTTAAGAGTCCCCTACTATGATTGTGTTACTGTCGATTTCCCCTTTTATGGCTGTTAGCATTTGCCTTATGTATTGAGGTGCTCCTATGTTGGGTGCATAAATATTTACAATTGTTATATCTTCTTCTTGGATTGATCCCTTGATCATTATGTAGTGTCCTTCTTTGTCTCTTGTAATAGTCTTTATTTTAAAGTCTATTTTGTCTGATATGAGACTTGCTACTCCAGCTTTCTTTTGATTTCCATTTGCATGGAATATCTTTTTCCATCCTCTCACTTTCAGCCTGTATGTGTCCCTAGGTCTGAAGTGGGTCTCTTGTAGACAGCATATATACGGGTCTTGTTTTTGTATCCATTCAGCCAGTCTCTGTCTTTTGGTTGGAGCATTTAATCCAGTTACATTTAAGGTAATTATCTATATGTATGTTCCTATTACCATTTTCTTAATTGTTTTGGGTTTGTTATTGTAGGTCTTTTCCTTCTCTTGTGTTTCCTGCCAAGAGAAATTCCTTTAGCATTTGTTGTAAGCTGGTTTGGTGGTGCTGAATTCTCTTAGCTTTTGCTTGTCTGTAAAGGTTTTAATTTCTCCATCAAATCTGAATGAGATCCTTGCTGGGTAGAGTAATCTTGGTTGTAGGTTTTTCCCTTTCATCACTTTAAATATGTCCTGTCACTCTCTTCTGGCTTGCAGAGTTTCTGCTGAAAGAGCAGCTGTTAACCTCATGGGGATTCCCTTGTATGTTATTTGTTGTTTTTCCCTTGCTGCTTTTAATATTTTTTCTTTGTATTTAATTTTTGATAGTTTGATTAATATGTGTCTTGGTGTGTTTCTCCTTGGGTTTATCCTGTATGGGACTCTCTGCGCTTTCTGGACTTGACTGACTATTTCCTTTCCCATATTAGGGAATTTTTCAACTATAATCGCTTCAAATATTTTCTCAGTCCCTTTTTCTCTTCTTCTTCTGGGATCCCTATAATTCGAATGTTGGTGCATTTAATGTTGTCCCAGAGTTCTCTGAGACTGTCCTCAATTCTTTTCATTCTTTTTTTCTTTATTCTGCTCTGCAGTAGTTATTTCCACTATTTTATCTTCCAGGTCCCTTATGCATTCTTCTGCCTCAGTTATTCTGCTATTGATTCCTTCTAGAGAATTTTTAATTTCATTTATTGTGTTGTTCATCATTGTTTGTTTGCTCTTTATTTTTTTTTCTCTTTATTAATTTTATTTATTCATTTATTTTGGCTGTGTTGGGTCTTCATTGCTGCACGTGGGCTTTCTCTAGTTGCGGCGAGCGGGGACTACTCTTTCTTGTGGTGCATGGGCTTCTCATTGCGGTGGCTTCCCTTGTTGCGGAGCACGGGCTCTAGGAGCATGGGCTTCAATAGTTGCAGCACATGGGCTCAGGAGTTGTGGCTCGTGGGCTCTAGAGCGCAGGCTCAGTAGCTGTGGCGCATGGGCTTAGTTGCTCCACGGCATGTGGGATCTTCCTGGACCAGGGCTCGAACTCGTGTCCCCTGCATTGGCAGGCAGATTCTTAACCACTGTGCCACCAGGGAAGCCCTGTTTTCTCTTTAACTCTTCTAGGTCCTCATTAAATGTTTCTTGTATTTTCTCTATTTCCAAGATTTTGGGTCAACTTTACTATCATTACTCTGTATTCTTTTTCAGGTAGACTGCCTATTTCCTCTTCATTTGTTTGGTCTGGTGGGTTTTTACCTTGCTCCTTCATCTGCTGTGTATTTCTCTGTCTTCTCATTTTGCTTAACTTACTGTGTTTGGGGTCTGCTTTTTGCAGGCTGCAGGTTTGTAGTTCCTGTTGTTTATGGTGTCTGCTCCCAGTGGGTAAGGTTGGTTCAGTGGATTGTGTAGGCTTCCTGGTGGAGGGGACTGGTGCCTGTGTTCTGGTGGATGAGGCTGGATCTTGTCTTTCTGGTGGGCAGGACCACATCCGGTGGTGTGTTTTGGGGTGTCTGTGAACTTATTATGATTTTAGGCAGCCTCTCTGCTAATGCATGGGGTTGTGTTCCTGTGTTGCTCGTTGTTTGGCATAGGGTGTCCAGCACTGTAGCTTCCTGTTCATTGAGTGGAGCTGGGTCTTAGCGTTGAGATGGAGATCTCTGGGAGAGCTTTTGTTGTTTGATATTATGTGGGACTGGGAGGTCTCTGGTGGACCAATGTCCTGAACTTGGCTCTCCCACCTCAGAGGCTCAGGCCGGACACCTGGCTAATTCACCAAGACCCTGTCAGCCACACGGCTGAACCACCCTTCTAATGTATCTGAAACTCACTTTGACTTTACTTGTCTAGTTTTCCACAATTTCTCCCAGAGCCCAGTGGCTGTAATTAAGGATCTTGAGCACAGGTTCCAACAGAGCAGAGGGGTAGTGTACTGGAGCTGAAGGACCTAAAAATTCTTAAAGAGATCTCTGTACTCTATAGAATATTAACTGAAACCCCTTGCTTAGCATAAAAGAACCCTTCTTCAAGAGCTCTTACTACATAACCTACCCTATTTCTTAGAATTCCTATTTTGTGTTCCAGTTACACTGAGTTATTGCTACTTTCTCATGTTTTCCAAAGCCTCTCTGACTTAAACATGTTATTTCTTCTGGGTGGAACATCTCTCCTATTATGTCTACTTAACATAAACTACTTCAAAGCCCAGCTCAAATGCTTCCTACTTTAATAAACCTTCGCTGAGGTTCTCTGGACCTCATACTAATATAGATGGGATTTATGTATCAAAACTAACCTAGACTTCACTGATTGTTTTCCCCTCCTATT